>NC_052149.1:57017960-57721493 GCF_902713615.1 Scyliorhinus canicula
CATCGGCATGGAGAATTTCTGACTGTGAAAAATCAATGACTTCCCTCCGGCGCCAGCTGTTCTCAGAGGCTGCCGGTGGATTTGCACAACGCGGTTTTTGGCCCGCTCGGAAAATTCAAAACCCGGCGGGAGCGGGAATAACGCCGCCGCCGGCCGATTCTCCGACCTTGTGTGGGGTCGGAGAATTTTGCCCCCAGATTTGAAATGTTGGACAATCCTTCTTTATTATCTTAACAGGTTTGAAAAGTTAAAGGCAAAAATTGGTCTGGTATTTAGGGATGAATTCTCCATCCCGAGAAGCCCACAGCACGTTTTTCAATGGGACGGAGAATTAATTAATCGGGATCGGTGCCGCGCGTCGGCAGGCGCCAACCTGAATGTGATACTCTGACCCCTGGCTGGCGGCAGGATCAGGTTTCATGCCCGCATGCCAGCAGGAGTATGTAAATGAATGCAAATGGGTCTTACTGAGCCATTTGCATCCATTTAGTGGGCCTGACGACGTATCCTCCAGCCCTCCGTGATTCTCCGGTCCCCATAGCTGGGAATCACGTGGGTGGGGATCACTATATGTCTCACCAAACGTGAGCTTGATGTGTTTGACCTCGCAGTGAGCCAAGGGGGGTAACTCCTGAAGGGAGTTTCCTCCAAAGTCCTTCCAAGGTCCACCCCTCCCCCACAATGCACTACCTGCGCACCCCTCCTCTACCAGATTCCCCCACCATGTTTCCCCCCCCCAGAAATCCCCAAACTGGAGAGCCCCCAAGAAACCCCCTGTCAAATTGAGACCCCCCCCCCCCCCCACCACGGATCTCCTTAATAGGGAGACCATCACTCAGGTACCCCCTTAACTGAGAGACCACCTACGGGACCCCTGACTGAAGGAACCCCCCCCCCCCACAGAGACCCCATAACTGACTGAACCCGCCCCTACAGAGAACCCCGAACTGAAGGAATCCCCCACAGAGACCCCTAACTAAAGGAACCCCCCCACCACAGAATACCACCCCCCAGAAAAGGGACCCCTGTCTGGAAGCTAGAGAGCAGTCCAGAAAGGGGCAGTGAAAAAAATTACAGCTGTAACACTTACCTGGAAGCTCCACATGTCCGTTCCTGGAAGGGGAGAGCAGATGTGACCTGTGTTTCAACCCCTCAGATCCATTAGCTGCAAGCCATTCATTCATTTCGAGTAGTGGGCAGTGATTGACAGCTTCCACAACACAGCTGCAGCCTTGATTCATTCATCTCCCTCCATGGATGAGTGACTCTAAGTGCTGAAACCCCAATGTTTACAAACATCAATCATATCAAAGAGTGGTAAGTACAATGAAATCACAAGCTTGAGAGACTGGGATGCACTTAGTCCATGTTAAGCGGGTCCCTGGGGGGTGGGGGGGGGTTCCCTAGTTAGGGAGTCCCGTGGGCGGGGGGGGCGGGGAGGTTGGGTCACCCCCAAACTCGGGGGAAGGGGAGCACCCTGGCAATCTTGGGGGTAGGGGCTGCTTTGCAGTTCTGGGGTTGGAGATTGGGGCTGCTTCGCGGTGCAGGTAGGGCCTGATTTGCGGTGAGGCAGTCAGGCCGGCTGTGGGACTTTGCTATCGGGCTGTCCGATAGCGGGATTCCTTCGGGAACTCCTCGTATTCCTCCCCTTGCATAAATTTGCATGGCAAGGGCTCTCAATTACTTCCCAATTTGCACTCCAGGGGGAATATAAATCAGTAACAATTCAGCTCTGGTGAGAGAACATAGGGCTGGATTCTCCGATTGTCAACGCCGACATTGCATTCGGCGATTGGCCAGAGAATTCGTTTTTATGTTGAAATTGGGGGTGGGGGCATTTTTCGGATGCTCCGCCCCCTCAATAACGGCGTCATTGCTGAGTACGCCTTTGGGATGGCCTCAGGACATCACTTGAGTCCCTCCCCCGATGCTCCGCCCCCAATGGGCCGACTTCCCGATGGCGTGGAGCGCGTGTGCTCACAATGCTCGGGGACCTCGCGTGGCTGATGCAGACTGTGTCCAGCGCCTCCACAGTCGGGCTGGGCGGTGGGGGGGGGGGGGGGGGGAGCCGTTCCACTGGCCGTGGGGGCTTCAGTGGCGGCTAGAGGGACTGGTAGGAGGCCGGCCAGGGAGTGACGAGGAGGTCACAGGTTGCCACTATCTGGCAGGCTGGGTTTGCGTGTGGCCAGCATCATGTTGTACAGCGCGACTGCTGAAGGTTGCCACCATGCACAGGCGCAGCCACGGACCTGCAATTCTCCGTCCGTATCTGCAGGTAAAGCCGGGGGCTTTACGTGGCGTGGTTGCTAGCCCCCCCCCCCCCCCCGGGCAGAGCATCGGTGCTGGGCGGCGCTAACCTTCTGGTTGTAAGACTAGACACAAAATTGGAGAATCCAGCCCATAGTCTCACAAATGGAGAATCTTGCACATAATTTCTTTATTATTGTTTCAAAACATTCATCTTCAAAACCCATACGGAGCCGTAGACATCAGCCCTATATTTGGTATTTGTGTTCAGGATCTTTGGCAGGAAATTATGGGAATAGTTCAACCAAGTGTATTTGAGCTACCTTCTTTAAAGTGGTGAAGTTCCTAATGATAATCTATTATACCGTTTCCTTTTATTATTTAAATCTGCTGGGATTGGATTTGTTTATTGTCACGTGTGCCAAGGTACAGTGAAAAGTATTTTTCTGCGAGCAGCTCAACAGATCATTAAGTACATGAAATGAAAAGGAAATAAAAGAAAATACATAATAGGGCAACACAAACAATGTAACTACATAACACCGGCATTGGGTGATGCATACAGGGGTTAGGGGTGCAGTGTTAATCAGGTCAGTCCATAAGAGGGTCGTTTAGGAGTCTGGTAACAGCGGGGAAGAAGTTGTTTTTGAGTCTGTTCGTGCGTGTTCTCAGACTTTTGTATCTCCAGCCCGATGGGAGAAGTTGGAAGAGTGAGAAAGCCGGGTGGGAGGAGTCTTTGACTATGCTGCCCACTTTCCCCAGGCAGCAGGAGGTGTAGATGGAGTCAATGGATGGGAGACAGTTTTGTGTGATGGGCTGGGCTGTGTTCATGACTCTCTGAAGTTTCATGCGGTCGTGGGCCGAGCAGTTGCTATACCAGGCTGTGATGCAGCCAGATAGGATGCTTTCTATAGTGCATCTTTAAAAGTTGGTAAGAGTTAATGTGGACATGCCGAATTTCCTTAGTTTCCTGAGAAAGTATAGGTGCTGTTTTGCTTTCTTGGTGGTAGCATCGATGTGGGTGGACCAGGACAGGTTTTTGAAGATGTATACTCCGAGGAATTTGAAACTGCTAACCATCTCCACCTCGGCTCTGTCGATGCTGACAGGGGTGTGTACAGTACTTTGCTTCCTGAAGTCAATGACCAGCTCTTTAGTTTTGCTGGCATTGAGGGATAGATTGTTGTCGCTGCACCACTCCACTAGGTTCTCAATCTCCCTCCTGTATTCTGACTCGCGTTATTCGAGATCCGGCCCACTATGGTTGTACTGTCAGCAAACTTGTAGCTGGAGTTGGAACCAAATTTTGCCATGCAGTCGTGTGTGTACAGGGAGTATAGTAGGGGGCGAAGTCCACAGCCTTGTGGGGCCCCGGTATTGAGTACTATTGTGGAAGAGGTGTTGTTGTTTATTCTTACTTATTTTGGTCTGTGGGTTAGAAAGTTGAGGATTCAGTTGCAGAGTGAGGAGCCAAGTCCTAGGTTTTGGAGCTTTGATATGAGCTTGGCTGGGATTATGGTGTTGAAGCGGAGCAATAGTCAATAAATAGGAGTCTGATGTAGGAGTCCTTGTTGTCGAGATGCTCTAGGGATGAGTGTAGGGCCAGGGAGATGGCATCTGCTGTGGGCCAGTTGCGGTGGTATGCGAATTGCAGTGGATCAAGGCGTTCTGGGAGTATGGAGGTGATGCCCTTCATGACCAACCTCTCGAAGCAATTCAGTATGACTGAAGTCAGGGCCATGTTGCCTGGTTTTTCTTTGGCACCGGTATGATGGTGGTCTTCTTGAAGCAGATGGGGACCTCAGAATGGAGTAGAGACAGGTTAAAGATGTCCGCGAACAGATGTCCGATTTAACATTAATGCATGTTCTATGCCCTTAGGTCTTTAAAATGATCGCAGGTCAAGGATGAGCAGCCTCAAATTGCACCATCACTTACTATCCAAAATATATGGTTGAATTTTCCCAGCTCAATGTTGGGGCATTTAAGGTTGGGGAACCAGAAACTAAGGGGGCAAATCGAGGGAGCCTCCATTTTGAGGTTTCCTCCTGTTCTCTGACCTCTCTCAGCAGTGCAACCTCTCCCGGTGGGACTGTCGAGTCTCCAGAACTTCTGATTCGGTCTACAAATTAAAAGCCCCGACATTCTTTTTTTAATATAAATTTAGATTACCCAATTATTTTTTCCAATTAAGGGGCAATTTAGCGTGGCCAATCCACCTACTCTGCACATTTTTGGGTTGTGGGGGCGAAACCCACGCAGACACGGGGAGAATGTGCAAACTCCACACGGACAGTGACCCAGAGCCGGGATCGAATCTGGGACCTCAGCGCCATGAGGCGGTTGTGCTAACCACTAGGCCACCATGCTGCCTGAGCCCCGACATTCTGAATAGAATGGACCCAGGACCCCCAATTGGTCCTGACTCTTAGGTCCTGAAACTCGCAATAAAATTCCACCCCAAGATTCTAAACCCAGGTCTACAGTGATACATCTGCCCCAGCTGCTTTTTTTAAAATTTAAAGTGCCCAATTCTTTTTTTTTTCCAATTTAAGGGGCAATTTAGCATGGCCAATCCACCTAACCTGCACATCTTTGGGTTGTGGGGTGAGACCCACGCAGACACAGGGAGAATGTACAAACTCCACATAGACAGTGACCCGGGGCTGGGACTGGGCCCCAGAGGACACCCGCAAGAGGCCTCAAAGACCACAGGATGTGGTAAGCAGCTGGCTGCCTCCACCGCTGATGTGCATCCTGGGGGTCACACCTAGATGTAGTGCTGGAGCTAGGAAGGCAAAGCACACCGAGGATCACTGAGGGCACAGGGGGAGGGGTCTGAAACACCGGGAGGGGTATTTGTTACACAAAATAAACACCCTTGTGCATAACCAGTACAATGCCTCTGTCACTTACTTCTGCAATGAGGGCCGACCTCCGATCTCTTCACCCATCTCTCCATGCACCTCCCTCTCCATGGCACTCACCCACTCTCCAGCCATGGATTGTCCCTGGAGCTGTATCCCATCCCCCGGGTGTTTGGATGTTGGCTGCTGCATGTGTGGTGTTGCCTCCCGCAGTGTTCAGACACAGTGTCCATGCAAAAAGGTGTGATTGGGATGCTAGGCAATCACTCCCACAGGCTACATGGTCTGGCTACCCATGGGAATCCACTTGGGTTGTATGAGGTGTGCACTTAACCACTTTTGCCAATTTCCTATTAGTGTTACGGGTAGTCGGTGGGGCAGACGGGCAGGGACAAGATGTGCCCCTAGAATAAGTACACACGATCTAGGGGGTCGCATGGTGGTGCCATGTGTGGTTGCCCCCGCAGCGCCTCCCCCACACACTCCCATAGTGGCCCACCAAGCGGAGGGTCCCCCACCCCCATTCAAGGTTACCCCATCCCCCGCTGAGCACTGGCATGGCAAGCCTAGTGCCCACGGGCTCTTTTCCTGTGAGCAAGATGGGTTCTCGCCTCCTAGGGTCCACACAGAAGCCCTTTCCCCAGGTTCACGTTTTTAAAAGGAATACTAATCGGCGCCAGTGTGAGCACTTGCTGGAGAGGCAGGTGAATGAGGTCATTCAATACAGGATGGCTCCCGTTAATTATCTGGAAATATGGCTTAAGTGGTGACAATTGGTTTCTCGCCACGCAAGGGCGAGATCCTGCTTTCATCTACGGAAGTGGGTCGGTTGCATTATAAACTGTTTGGCACCTGGTGTGGTTCTCGCTTTTGGCCTCTCCCACTATTCACCAGCCTCGTTTCGCTCGAGCAAGAGCACAATGAGGCCGGAGAATCTCACCCTTCGTTAGCAATGGGGAGCTGAAATGCTGCCATTTTGAAAGGGCGTGCCAATCTCTAAGTGAGCTTGTGGGTCCCCAATAATCCCCAGCCATGGGCAATGTCACCCCCCACACACATGGACACTAGCCCACACCCCCCCCAAGTGAGGACACCCTGCTATGGGGTCCCTGTGGATCTCCCCTCTTCAGGCACCCCCCAAGCCTCCTTACAGCACCCCCTCCCTTCCAGGACCTCCACCTATCACCCCTCCAACCTCCCAGAGGCACCCACGTAACTGCCCTGCACACCCCCACACTCTTCAAGCACCCCTCCACCTTCATTTCATGGGCATATTGGCCCCTGACCCTTGGCCCTGTTGCACAGCCCGCCTCGCAGTTCTCTCTTGTCTACAAGGCAAGAAAATCACGCTGCCTGTGTGTGCATAAATATGTGTGTATAAATGTGTGTATAAATCTGCATATAATGTGTATGAATAAATGTGTGTATTAATGTGTATAGAAATGTGTCTGTAAATGTGCATGTAAATCAGTGTGCATATAAATGTGTGTATAAATATGTATGAATAAATGTGCGTGTAAATGCATCTATAAATGTGTGTCTATATATGTGTATGAATAAATTTGTGTATATATGTTTATATAAATGTGTATGCATAAATGTTTATGCATAACTGTGTGTGTATAAAAATGTGAATGCATAAATGTGTATGTAGAAATGTGTGTGTAAATGCATGTAAATCTGTGTGTATAAATATGTATGAATAAATGTGTATGCAGAAATGTGTATGTATAAATGTGTATGTATAAATGTGTACAAATGTGTAGATAAATGGGTGTGTATAAATGTATATGAATACATATGTGTATGAATGAGTACACAGATGCAAATAGGAAATTGTAGTTAAAAATGTCAGAGACCATTGAACCCATCCTGTCCATGGTGATTAACTGTAACAGCTGTTTTGTTAGAATCACTCTCTCACCCCTGCCCTTGCCCCATGGCCCCGCAATTCTTCCACTTCTTTTATGTCCCTCCCAGCATTTTACTGAGGCGGAATGGACTCCGCTGCATGCGTACTATAATAACTCATAAGGATGGTGAATGCATTCACTTATTTACAATTAGAGGCTGAGTCCAGCATCTCACTCCCAATGCAGACCTTGCTGGGAGGATAGATCTGATCAGGCCCTGAGGTGGGCCTGCTTTTAAGTCCTGAAAGACGTACTGTTAGGTAATTTGGACATTCTGAATTCTCCCTCTGTGTACCCAAACAGGCGCCGGAATGTGGCGACTAGGGGCTTTTCACAGTAACTTCAATGCAGTGTTAATGTAAGCCTACTTGTGACAATAAAGATTATTATTACTATTTTATCCCCTGCCTTAACGAGCCCCAGGTGGTTGCCACCTCTCTGACCTAGAGTACTTGTATTTCATGAGTTCCACGGGGAGATCAATGATTGTTTCCCCATGGCCCTTATGAGGGTTATAACAAGTAGATTACAGCAGTTTCCCAGCAAGGTTGGGTGCATTGTGTGGGGGGTTCACAGTCCACTGAGATGTCCCTCAGTAGCAATGGCTGCCCTAACAACTCTAAAGCTGCCAATCACCCCTCCCTCCACCACGCCCGCCCATGGTTGGGACCTGCCTGCATGGCTCTGGGACATTCAATAATTTCCTATCATTCCTTCAAGGGTGCCTCAACATGGTGGCACCCTCTCAACCTCCCAACAATGGCTACCTCTCTCTATTTGTGGCATTGCTGACGCTGCAGATCTGCTGGCTCTCTGATTGGGTCAGCAGCTCAGAAAGGCAGACCGAGGTTTATAATTGGACAGTATTCTCAGCAGCAACCTTGTCCCTGCCACCAGTGGTAAACCTGATGCTGCAGTCCCATCATGCACCAGTGTGGGACCAGGATCTGCATTTGGCCACAATGTCATAACCCACGGCATGTTGGTAAAATCCAAGCCTGGTTCCTTATCACCTTATTTTGATGTCGTCTGGTTTTTGACCTTCCACCAGTGGAAACAGTTTCTCTGCACCTACGTTGCCCAGAGCCTTCATGAATTTGAACACTTTTATCAAATCTAATCTCAACCTTCTCTTCTCTAAAAACACCAACCGCACCTTCTCCAATCTATCCACGGAACTGAAGTTTCTCATACCTGGAACCATTCTTGTCAAACTTTTCATCACCCTCCCCAAAGCTCCGACTTGTATAAAATACTCCAGGACAGGTGAACCAATGCTTTATAAAGGTTCTTTGTTGCATCCTTTGCTTCTGTTTATGTAAACCAGTATCCTGTATGTTTCTTTTACCCACTTTCTCAATCTACTTTGCCAGCTTTAATGATTTGTACACATACATGACTAATCCAGTGATAATACCACTGTGCCACTTCCTCCCCTGAAAATTAAGAATTATGCCCCGATGAGATGACATTTTAATGAGATATTAATTTTACAAAAGCAAAGAAATGGTTCTTTACTGATTTTGAGGGAAATATATCAAATATTTTATGGAGAAGAAGGGGGTGGTGACAACAATTAATTGTTTAGAATAAATAAGACAGGAAGGGTGAAATTAAAACTTTAAACAACAACATTGAAGAGAATGCGAAAGAGAAAATTGAGCAAGATGAGGTTTTCTTTTCCATTTTTATATAAAATACTGTTTTTCTTTTTGAAAAATACTTCATCCCCGGGAAGGGGATGCTCCCAGTAGCTTTATAATTGCAATGCGACTGTTTTATTCGGAAAAGTGTCACTTTAAACTTTACAAAACTGTCCGGCACAGTGGAAACAATTGTTAGCTGCATCAATCAGAATGACAAAAGTGGATATTTATCTTACTGTTGCCATAAATGTATTGTTCGAAACCAAACAGATCCTGCACTAAATAAAATCCCCAAAGTTCTTCTTATCCAAAGTATCCCCAGAGGAATACATTAATTGCCAACAAAATAAGAACGTTTATGTTGCATATATTTCGCCATAATGGCTTCTCTTCAATGCTGGTTAACTTTTTCTGCATGGCATCCATTTCTTCTCTTGTCAGTTCAGGTTTCTGCTGTGCACTGAGGCTGCACAAACAAAAAAATATTTTCTTCCACCGGGGAAGTGCCACTGAAATAAATAACAAAATTAAATGAAATAAACAGCTGCAATAAACAAGCTGTTCTGAAATTACGTATCTCAAAAGACATGAATTAATGAATGACAAATTCTGGGGGGACAATAATAACCTTGCTGGAAACGTAACAGTGTTTTAATGATGCACACAGTGTTAAAAATTATTGGTTGAATAACGCCACACCACCTTTTCCTTTCCACAAACGTTTGCTCATATGGGTCTGGATTCTTTGATCCCCGATGCCAAAATCACATTCGTCGACGGGGCGGAGAATCCCTGTTGCATTGAAATCGGGGGCGGCGCTGCTTTCGTGATGCTCAGCCTCCTGAAAAACGACGTACTCCAGGAGTACGCCACGCGCCGTATCCATGGCCTCCGTACGTTGGTTGAGGCGCGCCCCACGATGCTCTGTCCCTGACCGGCCGAGTTCCCGACGGCGTGGGTCTCTCATGGTCCCACCCATCGGGAACTCAGTGAGGCGGCTGCGGACTCAGTCCAGTGCCGCCACAGTCGGGGGAGAACCGATCTGCGGGCAAGGGTGGTCATATTCGGTGCTGGGGGCACTGTGGTGGGGTGGTCCAGGGTGCGCGAGCCAGCTGCGGGGGGGGGGGGGGGGGGGGGGGGGGGGAGACTATTTTGCAGGCCGGGTCCGCGAGTGGCATCCACCATTAAGTACGGTGCGACCGTTACAGGCCGCTACTGTGTGCATGCATGCCCACGGACCCTGCAACTCCCCAGGCCATATCGGCAGCTAGAGCAGGGAGCTTTACGCTTGCCTGTCTGCTAGCCACCCGGAACAGGGAATCGGTCACCGTTTTGCGCCAGTTTCCTGGTGTAAAATGCCACCGTTTTCTCACCGGCATGGAGACTTAGTCTCCAGAATGGAGAATCCAGCCCATGGTCTCCCCATTACTTTTTAGAACTTGCTGGGTTTTCACACTAATCTTGCCACAGAACATTAGGGCAGGAATATATTAATTCGATCACTGTTTGCAGTGCTAATCATAGAATCTCTACAGTGCAGGAAGAGGCCATTTGGCCCATCAAGTCTGCATTGACCCTTCGAAGGGCCACACTACCTCAGCCCATTCCTGCAACACCACCCTAAGGGGCAATTTATCATGGTCAATCCACGTACCCAGCATATTTTTGGACTGTGGAAGGAAACTGGAGTACCCGGAGGAAACCCACGGGGAGAATATACAAACTCCACACAGACAGTCACCCAAGGTCGGAATCGAAACTGGGTCTCTGGCGCTGCGAGGAAGCAGTGCTAACCACAGTGTGAATCAATCTCTCTTGTCCAGAAAAGGAACAATTTAAACCATTCAATCTCATTCCCACACATAGTCTCTGTTTGGGAGACTATGGGATGAATTCTCCACTGGTAGGATTCTCCATTCCGTCGGCAGCCCATTCCCGCCTGTAGATTTCCCAATGGCGCGGGGTAGCTACAAAGGGAAATCCCACTGGCCAGCTCCGGGAACAGAAAATGCTGCTGCAAAGATGGCGCTCTGCCGAAAAAAAAAACGGCTGGGAAGGCGGAGAATTCACCCGAATGTTCACCCTAATGTTCACCAGAGCTAAATCACACCTGATTCGCATGCGGTCACACTGGGAGCACAAATCAGCAAGCAAGTACTAATCCTTCGCCATGCAAAGTTATGCATGGCCAGGATTGTGAGTGATTCCCTGGGGAATCCGGCTATCAGGCCACCATATTGAGCTGGCAACCCGATCGCGAGATCCAGTGGCGGCCCTCCCCCATGCATAGCAATCGCGCACCTCCCCCACCGACCCTCCCCCCCACCAAGAGCCCCGAATTAGAGAGACACCCTAATTAGAGAGACCCCAATGAGAGAGACCCCCCACTAGAGACCCCCTAATTAAAGAGACCCCCATCTGCCTGGAAGCTAGAGAGCAGTTCAGACAGAGGTTGCGAAAAAAAATCACTGCTTTAAAACTCACTAGCGCAATACACCTGCTGGCTCAGACAGAGGAAGCAGCACCTATCCATTACAGGAAAGAGAAAACCAGTCAGCTGGGTTTAAATCCCCTCAGATCTTTAATCTGCAAGCCTTTCATTAATTTCTCTGTGAAATTGCCTTCACTAGGGTGTGATTGACAGCTTCCTCACGCACCCAGCTGTTTGAATTGTTTCATTAATCTCTCTTCACTCTTGAGTGCTTTGAGCTACCACAATGTTTGTAAACATTTAGCAATGATTTACAGCTCCTGGACCACATAAAAGTCAGTTAAGTGCTTTCTGTTAGTTTCATAGCTGGGTACGTCAAAGCTGCTCAAGTGTGAAGGGAGATGGGTTGCGGCGGTGGGGCACTCATATGGCCGGTGTCATTCTGTAGAACCAGGGGCCAAAGTGGGTGGTCAGTGGGGGACACAGCAAGATGGCTGCCTTGCAGACCGCAGCAATGGAAGTTCATGGCTGCACACCGCCCCAGTCCCCTGGGGGGAGGGGGGGCACCCTGGCCACATGTTCCATTCCCCCATAACCCCACCCCGCAACCCAGCCGACCAGGCCAGTGTCCAGCCCAGCAGCTAATGGTTGCGCCTCTCAGTGTCCTATCTCCTCTCTCTCCCTCATCAGCCATGACACCATTTTCACGATTTTTAAAATGCACAAGTGAACCACGCCATCGGGAACTCAGCCCATCGGAGGCAGAGAATCGCGGAGATTACCGGGTCAGGCTGGTGTTTACTGTACATGCGTTCCTGACTGTGTTGACTCCGCTGTCGCGGTGACAGAGAATTGCGATTTGGCGTCAAAGTGGGCCCAAGGCCACGATTTTGGTGTCAGAACCTATTCTCTGCCCAATCGTGATTTGTGATTTTGGCGTCAGCCAAAGGAGAATCCCACCCGCAGTTTTCAAATTTTAAGGTTTTTTTACTTTTGCTTTCTTTCTCTCCTAATCTCATTGACCCCTGTTTCCATTCTGTGATTAATTTGATATGGATCCATCCTGCTTCTCCATAATTCCTTTGATTCTTTCTCATTCCTTAAATTTCATTCGCTGAGGAGAATAACTTTAGGTCCTATTCTTCACTAAGATCCCAGCGCTCTGTTAACCTGATCAAACTTACACTTCCTGAGAGATATACCACAATATTTCACAGCACGGTCTTTTAAATCAACACTCATCTACCTGTTTCACGTAGACCTCTGTCCTCTGTACCAGATTGCACTTCAGTGTTACTCTCCACAGATTCGGCAACGGTCTTTGTCTGGTTCGAGGAGTCATTTATATCATTGGTACAGGTTTGGTTGTGTCTAGTCCACCATGTTAATCGGATCAGCTTTGGAAATATAAAACAATGCAATAATGTACTCGGTGAATTACATTGACTTACAGTAAACCATAAATGCAGTTTCTTTTTTGGTGTCAATGTTGCTCAAAAGTTATTAAAAAATAAATTCACTTGGGGGGGGGGGGGGGGGGGGGAGAACAGGGTACTACTATTTCCTGCAGCAGAATCTATGTAAACAGGCTCATTGCTGCTCTGTCCCCCTACACTTTATTAGAGGTGGAATTTTGTGTTTGGATTTATGATAGCTCTGGTCAGAAGACAACCTGAATGGAGGTAGAACTCATGTGCACCCTGCAAACATGTGTAAAAAAAGAGCTATTGCAGCAAAACTATTAAACTCAACTCCCTGTTTGCCAAGATGCAATGATATTTAATGTATATTTATTGATGATAGTATGATGAAAAAAAGTAGACTGTTACGCAAAGCTGCAATAGGGAGCACAGTAGCACAGTGGTTAGCACTTTTGCTTCACAGCTCCAGGGTCCCAAGTTGGATTCCTGGCTTGGGTCACTGTCTGTATGGAGTCTGCACGTTCTCCCTGTGTCTGCGTGGGGTTCCTTCGGGTGCTCCAGTTTCCTCCCATAAGTCCCAAAAGACGTGCTGTTGGGTAATTTGGACATTCTGAATTCTCCCTCTTTGTACCCGAACAGGTGCCGGAATATGGCGACCAGGAGCTTTTCACGGTAACTTCATTGCAGTGTTAATGTAAGCCTACCTGTGACAATAAAGATTAAATTAAATTAAATTAAAAAATAAGAAAATTAGCAACAGCGTAGTTCGCAGGGATTTCAAAAAGGTAGGTTATACTTGACCATATTTATAGAATTCTTCAAAAAAAAACCCAGAAAGAGTAGATAAGGGCAAAGAAGTAGAGATAATCCATTATATCTACAAAAAGCCTTGGATAAAGTGCTGCATTGTAGAGCCAAGGTTAAGATCTGAACAAGTGACATAACAATTTGGAGATGATACTAGACTGTGGTTGTAACGAACAGAGGAAAAGTGGAACAAAATATTGGAAGATTTCACTAAACTTGCAGAATGGAAATGGAATTGGCAAATAACCTTCACGTGTGAGGTGGTACATTTTGGCAGGAAGACAGAGGAGATCACATACTCCTCGGAAAATAAGTGGCCAACTGGAATAAGAAAAAAAGCACTCTGGCGTGCACACAAATCATTGAAAAAGTAAGACAGGCTAATAAGGCTTTAAGAAAAGCAAACAGCACACTGGAGTCAATTTCTAGCAGGATAGTCAGCTGTGGCTTCGTGGATAGCATTCTTATCTCTGAGTCACATGGTTCTGAGCTGAATTCCCAATCCAGGGGTTGATGATGAAAATCAAGGCTGGCATTCCAGGGCATACAGAAGGAATACCGCACTGGCGGAGATACTGGGTGACATTCTCCTTTTGTGGGTATAACATATCCCGGCGGAAGTGGATTGCTGGGAGCGCAGATGAGGAAGTAATTTACTATCCTTTGACATGCAAAATTTATGCATCGTGAGGATTAAGAGGGATTCCCTCGTTATCGGGTGGCCATTTTGAGCGGGCAGTCCGATAGCGAAGTCCTGTGGCTGGCTATCCCCCTCCCCCGCCCCCCCCCCCCCCCCCCCACACACACACAAATCAACCTCCCACCACTGCATCACAAATCAGCTCTCCTGCATTTTCTGGGTCCCACCCTTCCTCCAAGGACAGGCGTGAAACCCACCCACCTCCCAGAGACCCCTAAATAGAGGGATCCCCACAGATAGGAGAATCTCCACAGATACTCCAGAAATGAGATCCCTGTCAAGAAGCCCCCCAGAAATGAGACCCTTGTTTATCGAAGAGAGTTAAGTGCAGTCAATTACCAGCTCAGCACTTCAAAATCACTCAAGCATGAAACTCCCTCTTATTCCTTGCCGTGTACAAATTTGCATGGTGAGCGATGTTGAATTGTTTCCTGATTTGTGCTCCCATTGACAAGCAATTCAGCTCCGGTGAGAGAACACTGGGTGAATTCTCTGCCGGTGGGATCCTCTGTGCCGGCAGCACCCCCCCCCCCCCCCCCCGGTGGCGTGCGTGCCTACAATGGGAAATCTCATTGGCCAGCTGCAGAAACGGAGAATCCCGCTGTTAGCGACAGTGTACAGCTGAGAAACACACAGCTGGCGTGGTGGAAAATTCACCCCATAGTCTCCCAAACAGAGAATTCTGCCCTGTCGCTCCATGATCTTCCTACTAAAAAGTATCACCTCACACTTCTCCACATTGAATCTCATCTGCCACCTATCTGCCCACTCCACCAACTTGTCTATGTCCTCTTGAAGTTCTCCACTGTCCTGTTCACAGTTTACATTACTTCCAAGTTTTGTATCATCCACAAACTTTGAAATTGTCTCCTGCACACCAAGATCTAGATTAATAAATATCAGGAAAAGCAACAGTCCCCATAAGGACCCCTGGGGAACACTACTACAAAGATTCCTCCAGCCTGAAAAGTATCCATTGACCATTATGGAGCTTTGTGTCCACATTTCTACTGTCCCTTTTATTGCATTAGCTATAATGTTTCTCACAGGTCTGTGGAGGCACTGTATTGAATACCTTCTTTACATGGACCAGTACAGCACAGTGTTTTCTGTTGCAGGTGAATGCAAAAGTAGCATAGGTTGACAATTTTACACTCAAAAACACGAAGGGCAAAAGTTGCAGATCACCTTACAGTTAATACACAAACTGCAGCCTCTCTGCTGTCACAGAGTCATAGAATCCCTACAATGCAGAAGGAGGCCATTTGGCCCACTGATTCTGCACTGACCCTCTGACAGAGCATTTTACCTGGAGTCAGGCCCCACCATATCCGCGTAACACATTAACTCCATCTAATCTTTGGACACGAAGGGGCAATTTAGCATGGCCAGTCCACCTAACCTGCACATCCTCGGACTGTGGGAGGAAACCCACGCAGACATAGGGAGAAAGTGCGAACTCCACACAGACAGTCACCCGAGCCGGAATTGAACCCGGATCCATGGCGCTGTGAGGCAGCAGTTCTAACCACTGTGCCACCGTGCTGCAGCAAGTTTTTAAAATGGTCCTTCGTCGCTGGGTAGAATACAACCAACAGGTGGCAGTATAACTCTGGTCTATGGATTCTGAAAATACCATGGGGGAAATTCTCAGTTTCAGAGATTAAGGCCGCTATTTAACTAACAAAAACAGAGTTGGTTCTGAGCACCGGGAATTACTCCTCATTCTAACGGCACTCTTTTTTTGGCCGCAGGTCGGGAACGCTCCATCGAGATCGCACCTATCCACATTTCCTGCACTGAGGGTGTCTGAAGAATGGTGCTCCTCAGTGCAGGAAGTGATCGAGGCACATGTTTTGAATGGCGGACCGATCTCTCAACCCCACAATGCGACTCCCACAATGCCCCAACTCACCCATTGGGGGGGGGTCCTTGAGCCCCCACGCACACAATCACACACCAGCAGTGCACCCCCGATCAATTGTCAACCTATGCCACTTTTGCATTCACCTGCAACAGAATAGACTGTGCTGTAATCGTCGGGAATCCCGGGGAAGGCTGGTTAACTGATGGTGAGCTGGACAGGATGGGGTGCAGGAGAGGCGGGACACCCTCTTCCCCGGGATGGGCAGGAGGCTACCGCCCACCGACGTCAACCGGGCCTGGGCGGCGGTGGCAGATGCTGTGGGCTTCACCAGCGGACAGACCTGTAGCGCAGGACGTCCTTCGGTCAGCCCAGGTGAGTGACCATCTCTATGCCCCCAGCATCACCTTTGTCCCTCACCCCCACCCCCGTACTCCCATCCCTCATCCCTTCTCCCCCCCACCTCCCCCTTACATCCCTTGGACCAAAGAAAGCTGAGGGGTGACTCAATTGAGGTGTACAAAATTATGAGAGGAAGAGATAGGATGAACAGGATAAATTGATTCCCCTGGTGGAGAATTCTAGAAAAACGGGACATAGGTTCATTATAAGTGGCAGAAGGTGTCGTGTAAACATGAGGAAAAATATTTTTACTCAGAGGGTAGTGGGAGTCTGGAATTTTCTGCCTGAGTTGGCGGTGGAGGCAGAGACCCTGAATTTTTTAAAAACATACCTGGATCTGCGCCTTAAGTGCTGTAAACTCCAGGGCTATGGACTGGGTGCAGGAAAGTGGGATTAGAAAGGCCATCTGGGTATCCTTGGGCTGGCATGGACAAGATGAGCCGAATGGCCTCCTTCTGTGCTGTAACTTTTCTATGATTCTATGGGCGGCACAATAGCACAGTGGATAGCACTGTTGTTTCACAGTGCCAGGGATCTGGGTTCGATTCCCGGCTTGGATCACTGTCTGTGCGGAGTCTGTATGTTCTCCCCGTTTCTTCGTGGGCTTTCTCCAGGTGCTCCGCTTTCCTCCCATAAGTCCAGAAAGACGTGCTGTTAGGTGAATTGGACATTCTGAATTCTCCCTCAGTGTACCCGAACAGGCGCAATAGTTTGGTGACCAGGGGATTTTCTCAGTAACTTCATTGCAGGGTTAATGTCAGCCTACTTGTGACAATAATACAGATTATTATTATTTTATTACAATGACACTATCCCCCCTTCACCAAACCCCAACACCTGTATGGTCCCCTTTGGCAGGGTGCCTTATGCAAACATACCGGCAGCCACAAACCCCCACCCCCCCCCCGTGTAACCCACGGCCAAATGTCTCACAATGCCCATTATCTGTCCCCTCAGGCGAATACAGCCCATAAGCATTGGGAACAGGAGAAGACCGGAGGGAGTGACCTGGACCTAAGGATCCTAACCGCTGCTGAGCAAGGACGATGGAGCTAGCCAGGGAGGTGGGAGAGAGGACCATCTCCCAGGTGGAGGTCGGCATGGGTAAAGCAAGTGAGCCCCTAATGCATCTTGCAAGTGAGTCACCCCTCCCCATACGCCACTCCTACCCAGGATCTCACCATGTGTCTTGTGTTTTGTCTTGCAGGATCACCACCTGACATACCCAGCCTGCCCAGTCTACCCCGCTCCGAGCTGCAACTCCAGAACACCCCGGAGGACCAGTCCGGGGACGACACTGACCTCTCATCACAGCTGTCTCCTGTTCCCTCCACCGCCCCTTGGTGGGGCATTTTAGTGAAGAGGCTCCTGGGACACTTTCTGGTGCGCACGTCAAACATGCTGTGGCACATCAGGTGATGGTGGGAATTCCCAAGGGAGCGGGCAGTTGGAGGGCTGCTCAATCCCAGGAATTAGCTGCAGCCCAGGCAGGCTTTGTGCTTCTGGAAAAAATGATCCCATCACTGGTGGAGATGCAGACACAGAGCCAGGGTCTATAGAAGTGGGGTGTCAGCAACCTTCCAGTGCCTGCAGGCACAGTTGGAGGTGTCCAACCACCTTCAGGTGCAGGAGACCGGGCCAACAATGGGGCAGCATGGTGGCACAGTGATCAGCACTGCTGCCTCACAGCATCAGGGTTCAGATCCGTCCTTGGGGGACTGATTCACTGCACAATCACGCTCCTCATTGCTGCATGGGCATCGCTATAACAGTTCTCCGCATTGGTCCGGGCCTCTGAACAGGCATTATCATCCTCGACCGCAGCGGATAACTCTTGTTGCCCAAGACCCAAATCTCACCCGAGGGAGTGCCTCAAAGGTGCCAGGAACCGACAGGTTCACCAGGATATACATGTTGTGCGTGTTGCCCAGGTAGCGGGCATAGACGTACATTATGTAAAGCTGCCGGTCACATACCAATTGCACATTCAGGAGGCGGAAGCCCTTCTGATGGATGAAGAGCATCCCCTCATAAGCTGATGCATGTAGGGGGGCATGTGCCCATCTATCACCTCCTGAACCTGGGGCATGCCAGCAATGGCAGCGCACCCTGCTCCCAGGCACCTTGCTGGGCTTCGTCCAGACAAACGTTTATGTAGTCCGCTGCCCGGGCATATAACGGTGTGGATGTACCTGTGCACGAATGTCTGGCAGGTACCTGCCAGGTTCCAACTCGACGCCTGGAAAGACGAGGCAAAAAGGCTCAGGATGAGCATCACCTTCATGGCCATTGGCATGTCGTCCTTCATGCCCCCGCAGTTCCAGGTGCATCATCATATTTAGAAGGTGGCACACGGTCTCCCTACTCAGACAAAGTCTTTGACAGCATGCTTGGTCCAGCAGGTGCTTGAAGGACAGGCGCTGATGGTATAAATGCGGCCTGATGCGGTGCGTCATTCGCACCTCCCACCTGTTGTATGGCCGGCTCCCCAGCTAGCCCCGACTCTTCTGGAGCAGGTTCCTCTTGCATGGAGGGAGGGGTGGGGGAGAGGAGAAGAGCTGTTAGCAAGATGGGTATTTCCTTGCCTATCCTAATCCAACAGGCTACATGATGAACCTGAGTTGCATCTCAGCTCCACCCTCCGCATTAGCTCCCCCCACCCGATACGTTGCCTTCCACACTGCACCCCTGGCCCCATCAGTGAGTGGCACCGGGGGAGGGCCTCCATCCTCACCCCCCCATCCCTGTCAACAGGGGGACCTGTGGCTGCCGCAACCCTTGTCAGGAATAGGTTCTGTGGGTCCTGTCCTGTCTCAACAGTGGCATTTACTGTGCCTGTCCACATTGGGTGGACTGTGTGTTATCTCACCAGCAGGGTAGCACCTGGTTGTGTGGTGGAGAGGGTCACGGTGAGCTATCAACCCACTCCATGCTTCGGGACTTGTGTCTGGGCAGATCCTACAGCCTGGGTTGGGCGAGGTGGGTGGGCATCTGCTGGGAACGTAGCTGCAGTGTGATGTGTGTGACACACAAAGTTCTGACAACCTGTCCAGGGGTGGAATGGATGGGAGCAGGGGTGCAGTGGGTAGGTAGGGCTTGGAGACTGCTGGCGGTCCTGCAGAGTGGGCTAGCCGATAGTGTGACTGGCGAGGCCTCTGCCCTGTGAGAGGCGGTGTGCCAGGGATGGTGCCAAATGTCACGGTGCATGTGACCTTTGTCTGGGGTACCCTCTTCTGTTCCCCTGCCTCCTCTGTAGTGGGGCTGCACTTCTGATGAGCGCACTCAGGAGTGCCAGCACTTGCTGTGCCATTGATTGAGCTTGGCCATGCCCATCCCATTGATGAGTCAGCTGGGTCTGAAGGTTTCCAGAGGGGTGGCCTGGATGGGCTCCCAAATGACAAGAAGCTTCGTAAACATTTATAGGACACAATAAGCAGTTGGCGGAGTGAGCAGCCAGGGGCCTGTGACTTGTACAAAATGGTTGCTGTTTTAGCAACTACCGCAGCAATGGTGTCTGTGCCCATCCCTCCCGACCCCAATGGGGCCACCCCAAATCTATCAGACTGTCGGCAAGTCGCTCCATGCTGCAGACCCCACCCCCCAACTACATTTTGTTCCTGTGCGTAAACTCTTTTAGAAACTTCTCTTACCTCCTCCTCTCTCCCTCAGAAGCCATGGTTCCCAGACCATGCTTTTCAATACCTGCTATGAACCACACCCGTGTCACTTCCGCCTGAGAGGGGTGGAGACTCGCGCAGGCCCAGAGCATACTGGATCAAGCCTGGTAATGATATTTAAACACATTTAAATGCCGCTTTTGCATGCCAATGCTGGCGCGGGGCGAGGATCGCATTGCTGTCCCCAGCGGGGCCCCGGAGTATGCCGTTTGTTTCCGTGCCGGGTGTGGACCCTGATTTTCAGAGGACGCCCAATTCTCCACCCGGTCACGGAACCCGTTACCAGCGTCAAGGGGCAGAGAATTTAGCCCCAACTTGTACCTGTAATATAATTGGCTTATTTTAAATATATAGAACATAGAACATAGAACAGTACAGCACAGAACAGGCCCTTCGACCCTCGATGTTGTGCCGAGCAATGATCACCCTACTCAAACCCACGTATCCACCCTATACCCGTAACCCAACAACCCCCCCCTTAACCTTACTTTTTAAGACACTACGGGCAATTTAGCATGGCCAATCCACCTAACCCGCACATCTTTGGACTGTGGGAGGAAACCGGAGCACCCGGAGGAAACCCACGCACACAGGGGGAGGACGTGCAGACTCCGCACAGACAGTGACCCAAGCCGGAATCGAACCTGGGACCCTGGAGCTGTGAAGCATTTACGCTAACCACCATGCTACCGTGCTGCCCTTGATGTATCTAACCGTTTAAACATACATGATACATACATATATTTTATTGATAATGGGATCTCCTGAGTTCAAAGTGGCAGGAACCTGGAAGTGGACAGGATGATGGTCGGATTCCAACCCAAAGACCTTTACAGGATTTAACACTGCGCTCCTCCCCTTGCCTGTAAAAATGGCCGTCCGCTTTTTTTTCTCCAAAGCCCGAATCCAAATAAATTATATGTACAGCTGAACAAAGCTTGTCCCAGCACAGGTCCACATGATTTGAAGATATATTTCAATTCTGCTATCCGAACCCTTACTCCAAGTGTGCTTATTTTGTAATGAAACACTTGTGTAGCACCTTATTGAAGGCCTTCCAGAAATCCATGGATGTTAGATAAACCCATGGTGTGACCTGAACCTCTGTTCTCACAATACTAGCCTGGGCCTTTACTGGTCCGTTGACGTTACCACGACACACAGGAATGCTGTGGAATACAGAATTTTCTCCACGTGTAACGAACAAAGAAAAGTGAAGCTTTAGGGTCTTGGGGGTTAATGCACCACTTTAGCTTCATGGATGAGGAACATAATATTCAATACTGTTTCAGTACTGTGTGGCGGCTAAAGTCTGATTATAAAACATATTTAATAATCTTTTTGGTTGTGATACCAAATCCCATTTCACAGCGGAATAGATTGATTCAAGCTGGTTCCGTGAATACTGTCTTCATGGCTGCCTGTGTAGAGCCAGATGGCCCCCATGAGCCTGTTTCACTATTCAGTGAGGTCATGTCTGATCTTCCACCTTCTCCCCATCCTCCATTCATTCACTTTGTGCCTGAAAATCTGTCAGTTAATCTGAAATATACTCAAGGACTAATCATCCACAGTCTTTGGGGATAAGGAATTCCAAAGAATAATACAGGGCACGATCCGCCGGCCACACTGAGCCGGAAAAGCAGCTTGCCGCAGCACAGCGTGGCCGCTGAAAGCCGGGAGACCCCGCTCCCGGGATCTACCCGGCTCGCAACACCTCATGAGATTCAACACAATCTCAGGAGATGTTGTAAGGTGGATCCCGCCACGATGGATCACTTTTTACCAAATCTGCATATTAGAGTGAGGCAGTAAGTCTTACTCTAATGTGCAGATTCCTGAGGTAACTGAGGCTTTGGGATTCAATCCCTTTGCCTCAGGGACTTAGGGCGAGGGCCATTTGGTACTGGTCCCCACAAATGGGGACCAGATGGAATGACACTCGTGGGGGTCTCCAAGGGGATCGGAGGTCCCCAGCTGCCCTGGCAGGTAAGAGTTTGGATTGCCCTTCGGAAACGGGGAATAAACCAATTTTATACACAGTCGCTAAAATAAAAAAGGATGCAGTTCCTTTGATGGGTCAATAAAATTCTGAATGCCTGTTACGTACATTTTCTTCCTTCGTTGCTGGGGTTAACATGCTGATGACGGTAATAACGATTGCAGTCATTCCACATAGCATAATAGCAAAGTAAAGGTAATGCACGTCCTTGAGGACGCCAGGCCTCTGATCCACTTCACCACATGATGGCGCTCCATAAACAAACTCCATGATCATTCGAATAAGACCCAAGGTCAGTCCTACCATAAGGCCCCAGAATGCACCCTGTGAGGTAAAAAAAAACATGTTCCACTGCTTTTACAAAATCTAATTTTCAGCAAGGACAATTCAAAAGCAGGTGTATCATTTACAGCCTGATGTTGACAGCCACCAGGTAAAGAGTGCTTTTGGGGAGTAACTGTGAACAACGTAGTGCAAAAATGTAATACTTTTCACGTATTGGATAATCATGTCACAATCTCTTTGTGCAAGAACATAGCTGTGTACGATTTGCCGTGATGTTACTGACCTGCAATTTTATTTCAAATAGAAATATTCCTGTTTGCAGGCCTGAAAAGGGCCTCAAGTCAATGGGCACAAATTAATGCCCACCCCGGCGGTGGGTTTGGAGGCAGGGATGCATTTAATCAGGTGGGAGATTGGCAGGTGGGGCCACCATGCCTCCGCTGCTATTAAACCAGCAGTCAGTGGGGTGGGATGGGGGCAAGCAGTCCAACATTCTAAGTCCTGGAGCAGGTAAGTGGGGGTGGTCCTGCAACAGGGTGGAGAGATTAAACCTGGGAAGATAGAGACAGAGAGGTGAGTTTCTTTATGGCAAGGCAGTAAGGGAGCAACCTGGATGGGGTTTGTGAGGGTCAGACCTAAGGGAGGGTGCTCGATGTGGAAAGAAGGCCATTGAAGGTATCATCCACTCCTTCCCACCCAAGCAGGGTGACTTGCTGGGATTCCCTTACCTTTAAACTCCTCCTGCCAGCCTTAAAATTGAGATCAGGAGGGAAATTGCCCTTTTAGTGACCATTAATTGCCCACTTCAGGGTCTCATTTGGGCTGATTTGGGGCAAGGCTGGGCAGGCCGGCCTAGGCCTTGCCCAACCCACCACACAGTTGCTTTACAGGCCGGGGTTAGGAAGGAAATTGGGAATGCTGTCCGGGGAATTTTACAGGCCCTCCCCATCCGTAATCCCACTGGTGGGGTATCATAAAATTCTGCCCCATATGTTTTTTGAATACTATTCTATCCACTCAGAAAATACCAACATACACATAAAAGATGTGGAGATGCCGGTGTTAGACTGGGGTGAGCTCAGTCAGAAGTCTTACAACACCAGGTTAAAGTCCAACAGGTTTGTTTCAAATCACTAGCTTTCGGAGCACTGCCCCTTCCTCAGGTGAATGAAGAGGTATGTTCCAGAAACATATATATAGACAAAGTCAAAGATGCAAGACAATGCTTTGAATGCAAACATTTGCAGGTAATTAAGTCTTTACAGATCCCGAGATAGGGGTACCCCAGGTTAAAGAGGTGTGGATTGTCTCAAGACAGGACAGTTGGTAGGATTTTGCAAGCCCAGGCCAGATGGTGGGGGTGAATGTAATGCAACATGAATCCAAGGTCCCGGTTGGATTCAAGTACGGCCTCAACCAGGATCTTGGATTCATTACACATCACATTGGACGCATTACATTCACCCCCCACCATCTGGCCTGGGCTTGCAAAATCCTATCAACTGTCCTGCCTTGAGACAATTCACACCTCTTTAACCTGGGATTACCCCTATCTCTGGATCTGTAAAGACTTAATTACCTGCAAATGCTCGCATTCAAAGCATTGTCTTGCATCTTTGACTTTGTCTATATATATGTTTCCGCAACATACCTCTTCATTCACCTGAGGAATGAGCAGTGCTCTGAAAACTAGTGATTTGAAACAAACCTGTTGGACTTTAACCTGGTGTTGTAAGACTTCTTACTATACATAAAAGAGAAATTGGATAAAGGATACATGATCCCAATGGGTTTGATGATATGGCTAAACGAGCTCGCTCGGGGACTTTGTTCCCTTTTGGGAAGACCGCGCCCATAGAGACTTAAGACAAGCTTCAACTGATTGAACATTATGGAGTATTAAATATCTGTAACTCTGAGCGGCACGGTGGTGCAGTGTTTAGCACTGCTGCCTCATGGCACAGAGGACCCCGGTTCGATCCCGGCCCCCAGTCACTGTCTATGTGGAGTTTGCACATTCTCCCCCTGTCTGCATGGGTCTCAACCCCATAACCCAAAAATGTACAGGTTAGGTGGATTAGTAATGCTAAATTGCCCCTCAGATGGAAAATAAAAATTGGGTACTCTAAATTTATTTTTTTAAAGTATCTGTAACTCTAACACCTATCACCTGCCGATATCAAGTCAGTAAAGGGAAGATTGAGAATACTGTTGATTGAGAGTTTGAATTCAGTTCAACTCAATAAATTTGTATAAACCTCATATCAGCAAGTGAGTATGAAGTAGTCAGACAGCCGTAAAAATCCAATTGGGTCACTAATGAATGCACTTGTGGAACAAATCCTATCATCGGGAATAGCACCACACATACCTGAAAATGTGGTGCTGCTTCTTACCTGCTCATTGACTCTCTTCCAGAACACTGCCAGAATGAAGAGTGCGGTGATTGGCGGTGCGAGGCAACTGGTAATAGACTGAATGTAGTCAAAGAGCTTGCCACTGTTTGCTGTCTGGATAATAGGGATCCAAGCTATACTGATGGCAACTAGTAAAATAATAAATATCCTGCCAAAAGAAAGAAATTAATGCAGAAGCACGATAAAAGTAATTAAAATGCCTTATTTCCCCTGCTGGAGAGGATAACCATGATAAATAATAGGAAATAACATTCAGGCACAGGTTCCATTTGACTACTGTGAGGTCTCAGTGCTGATCCATTTCTGTCCATCAACCATCTTCTTTATTTATAGACTCTTTGCTAATAATGGCAAAAACACTCAAGAGATCTTTCCATTATTACAAGCAAACAGGACAGTGGAGTAAACCAGTTAATCAATATGAGTGTTCCTCGTGCCTGCAGTTATGGAGTTTTTCAAAACTAAAGGATTCATGTCTTTCCTTTTGACTAACAGTTGCATAAATACTTCGCCCCTGAACAACCATATTAAGATGGATGGTGAAAGATGTATAATGACAACCTCCATGTATATTTACCTTTGAATAAGAAAAATATTACAAGGCATTTCACTGAATAGGCCTGTGGAAAATGGATGCCAAGTGCCAAGGCAATAAAGAAAGGGTTAAAAGGACTGACCAAACACTTGGTTGGAGATATATGGAGAATTTGAATTCAATTAAAAGAAATGAAGCTGGAATGTAAAGCTGGTATCACTAGGTAACCATGAAGTTGTCTGATTGTCGTGTAAATCCAATTGGGTCACGAATGTCAATTGGGGAACGAATCCTGTCATTGGGCACAGCACCAGGCATACCTGAAAATGTAGTGCCAACATATTAAAGCTACAACAGGACTATATTGGTGCTAAACGGTGGAAACAGTGTGCAAAAGACCAAGTAAACATACAAGCATGTGACTAATAGGTGCAAGAAGCTAGTTCAACACCAGTTGTGCTTCAGATGTGAGTGTGGTCTGAGCGTCCTATATTAGCCGAAGCTACTCGCATGAGCTATATGTGCCTGAACCAGAAGGACATTAAACACCAGATACAGTTTAATGTAGAAAATGGTCAACAGGTGTAGAATAAGTTTGAAAAGAAGAGAAAACATCATAGGCAGCATGTGTAAATCATCGGGGCGTTAGCAGGTGGATCCTCACTGGATGTATTAACTTTTCTCCCTGTCCCACTCACACAACTAGATCCAAGTACAGAAGTTTAATTCTATAACTCAGTGATGCTGAAGTTTTCATTCTCCTTACTTCAGTTTGAAAGCTCTAATATAACTGGTGGGCTGATTTTCATCTACCATTCTATTGTAGCCATCTGGGATGGCCACTTTCAGTGTATAAAATGGACACTAGCAGAGCCTATAGGGAAATATGGACAATGTAAAGCAACAAGCAGGCACAGAGCCCGAATGTATATTTGGAAGGCAGTCTGCAGACGGAACCGAAACTCTGGGTCGATTTACATATTGATGGCCCAACTCTGGGAAACAAAGAATGAGTGCTCAGGTAGCCAATACTGTTCCAGACAGTCCGGCGCCACTACCCCAACCAAAAGACACAAACAAAGCAAGGCCAACGGCCATTTAGGACACGCCCAGCCATCAAGGCACCCACCCCTTTATTGGCTCAGATCGATGACAATGATTAAGAAGCTGCCCAATTAATTGGGACCAAGTTTAAGGCCGGCCTAAAAGCACGCGAAGCCTCTCCAAGTATAAGAAGGAACCCCCGCGAAAGGTTCGCTCTCTTGGATTTGGCTCTCAAGTGGAGAGACCCTTCCACCAGCATCACCAGAAGCAAGTAAGTTCAAATTCAACACTCGCTACCAGACGGACGATCTTAGCTGTACTCCTGTTACCTCTTCGAACCCAACAGCCTCAGATCCGAACAACAGCCATTGTTCCTCTGACCTAAGTGGGCACCCGAAATCAAGTATCGGTGTTAGTGATAGATATCGCTTCGCCTGTAGTGTTATTGTGCATGAGTAAATCATACTGTGTGTAAATAAAGTAGTATTGACTTTGAACTAACTAACTGGTGTATTGGCTCTTTGATCGGTATTTGGGTTGAACCTTGTGGCGGTATCGAGAGATACCTGGCGACTCTGAAAGCATACTCATAATTAGGATTAAGAAAGGCGACCTTATTAACCGCCATATTTATAGCAAGTAAACAGAGCAACAATATAACTAGTGGGCTGATTTTCATCTGCCATTCTATTCATACTGAAAATGAATGCAAATCAGAAAAGTTGAAGCTCCTGCCGACTTCACACCTGCTCCAATTCTGGAGGAGCTTTGAACTGGTGGCCAGCTGAAAGAGATCAGCCTCATTAACAGATTTAAATTGGATGCCTGTAAAGTGTTTCGGACCGGGATGGGATTTTGGGGAATAGGGGAATAGTGCATGCTAGCTCCACTTTCTCGAGGCCACCATGAATCTTCCCCATCCCCACCAGCAAGCCCACCACCCGACTCAGCACTCCCCAGAAAATCTCTGAAGTGCTGCAGACGGCATCAGGCAAGGTTTTCCCCCTTATCAGATTGGTGAGCAAAGGTGCCCATTTCTTAATGAACGCCGGGTCTGAAGGACATTTGGCCCTTCTGCCTGCTGCACGGATGGATCGTACCCAACCTGAAAGTCCAATGCCTGATTGCACTGCTCTAAGCCCTGCCAGAAATCCAGTTCTAATAACATTGAAGGGTGTAAATGGGCCAGATTCATTGGAAGAAGGAGACTGCCAAAAAACGGATGCCAACATGAAGTTTTCTAACTGCTATCTGCAGATGTATGAGAATAAATGAGGGCAGAAGAGAACACAGCACCGCTCTTGCAGCAAGGCAACCTGGCATGCCTATGCTGGAAATAAAAATCTGACAGTTTCTATAATGTGTGTCCAATTTACCATGTCAATTATACTTCTGGCTGTCTAGTTAAAAATCTACCCCTAAGTGCCAAGCACATCCCTGGGCTCCTTTCCAGGCATGTCCATGTTGAACATGATACTGAAGCACCCCCTTGGTCTTGGCGAAAGCACGGCTATCGAATTGCTGCCTGAATCAAGGCCCACTCGAAACAAATAACACATGAACCCCCAGCGGTGTGTTAAGTTGGTGATTCTTGTTCATACTCCCATGTATTTGTTTCCTATCAGTCTTGTTGGAATGTGAAGTTACCTGCCAACAATCATCAGCTCCATTTCGGTGGCATTTCTGCGGATTCGCTGCCAGATATCCAAGGTGAATAGTGTGCTGCTGCTGTTAAAGATTGAGGTGAGTGAACTCATTAAAGCAGCCATCAATACTGCTATCATCAGCCCCTTCAAGCCTAGTTCAAAGTAAACAAAGAAAACAAAAGCAGACCACAAATAATTTTTTGGTATGTGGGGAGGGAAATGGCAGCCAACATCCAGAACATTTGAAGAAACCCATAAATTTCGATAATGTTACTTAATGATAATCACTATCTTTTTCAGCAACTTCAACAAAGTATAAGGGATTAAATAGTATAATTACTGTTGTAAATAAGACTCTACCAGCAGGCATTTGTGGTTGTTATTAATAATCCAAAAAATCAGCACAACAGCTTAGGTTTTGTCAGAGATAGACCGGGAGTCAAGAATTTTTCCAACCAGTTCCACCCTCATCTCAGACTGGCAAACTTGCTGGAAACGGGAATTGGAGTGGAAGACCAAAATCATGCATGATTTTTACAGCCTGTCTGCCTCTGATGTGACATAGAAGCAGGTGAGCTTTGAAACACATATTTTTTCCATTTTGTTCCGGGTGCCCTGCAATGCCCTGGGTCTCTGGGTTACTAGTCCAGTGATGATACCACTATGCCACCACCTCCCCTGAAAGGTCATTGTCGAAAATAAAAGCTCATTGTGTAGGGGGTAACATATTGGCATGGGTTGAAGATTAGCTAACTCCAGGAAACAGGGATGAATAGATATTTTTCTGATTGGCAGGATGTGGTGAGTGGTGTGCCACAGGGATCACTGCAGGGGCCCAACGTTTTACAATTTATATAAATGACTTGGACAAAGAGACTGAAGGCGTGGTTGCAGAATTTGCTGATGACACAAAGATGGGTAGAAAAGTAAATTGTGAAGGGAACGTAAGGAGGCTATAAAAGGAAATAGGTTAAGCGAGTGGGCAGAAATCTGGCAAATGGAGCATAATGTGGGCAAATGTGAAATTGTTCATTATGGCAGGAAGCATAAAAAGCTTGTTATATAAATGGTGAGAGATTACAGAGCTCGGAGGTGCAGAAGAATCTGGGGGTCCTAGTGCAGAATCACAAAAGGCTAGTATACAGGGACAGCAAGTAATTTGGAAAGTTAAAAGAAGGTTACCATTTATTGTAAGGGGAATTTATGACAAAAGTAGGGAGGTTATACTTCAGTTGTACAGGGCATTGGAGAGACCACATCTGGAATACTGTGTACAGAATTGGTCTTATTTCAGGAAGGATGCAGTTCAGAGAATGTTTACTGGGCCAATACTAGTAATGTGTAGGATGTCTTATGTGGAAAGGTTGGAGAGATTAGGTTTGTATCCACTAGAAATCAGAAGAGTAAGAGGCGATTTGATCAAAAACTTTAACATCGTGAGGGGTGGATGTGGAGAGAATGTTTCCTCTTGTCAGAGAATCTAGAACTAGGGCTCACAGTTTAAAAATAAGCAGCCGCTCATTTAAGGCAGAGAAGAGGATAATTTTTTCTCTCAGAGTGTCATGAGTCCTGGAACTCGCTTCCTCAAAAGCAGTGGAAGCAGAGTCTTTGAATATTTTTAAGATGTGGAGATGCCAGCCTTGGACTGGGGTGGGCACAGTAAGAAGTCTTACAACACCAGGTTAAAGTCCAACAGGTTTATTTGGAATCATGAGTTTTCGGAGTATAGCTCCTTCATCAGGTGAGTGAAGAATATTTTTAAGGCAGAGCTAGATAAATTCTTGATTAACAAGGGGTTGAGAGGTTATCAGGGGTAGGCAGGATGTGGGGTTGAGATTACAATCACATCAGCTATAATTTTACTGAATGTTGAGGGACAAAGTCCCTGAGGAAGGAGCAGTGCTCCGAAAGCTAGTGTTTGAAACAAACCTGTTGGAGTTTAACCTGGTGTTGTAAGACTTCTTACTGTGCTCACCCCAGTCCAACGCCGGCATCTCCACATTGAGGGACAAAGTGGCTACTCCTGCTCCTAATTTGTATGTTTAATGACCATCACGAGGAATCCTGTGATGAGCAGGTGAAGACCCGCCCAGCTGGGACTCGTTAGCAAGACCTTTAAGTGTAGCTCCCAGACCCGGACCAGCAGTTCCCAATATTCCTGGACTGGGGCGTTTGTTTTGTGTGCGGGGGTAGCGGCTTTATTTTCAATTTAAAATAAACCAGTTTGATTTTTCACTGCACACCTCCCAGAATTATTACATTGGTGATGAAGATCAAGCACGGGATTCAGAACAGACTTTTCGAAACTCCCCAATGACAACTCCAGTAATCATAGAATTTACAGTATAGAAGGAGGCCATTCGGCCCATCGAGTCCACACCGGCCCTTGGAAAGAGCACCCTACCTAGGCCCATGCCTCCACCCTATGCCTGTAATCCAGTAACCACCCTTAACCTTTTGGACACTAAGGGGCAATTTATCATGGCCAATCCACATAACCTGCACATCTTTGGACTGTGGGAGGAAACCGGGGCATCGGGAGGAAACCCACACAGACATGGGGAGAAAGTGCAAACTCCACACAGTCACCTGAGTCCAGAATTGAACCCAGGACCCTGGAGCTGTGAGGCAGCAGCGCTAAACAATGTGCCACCGTGCCACCCTGAGACAAACAAATGTAAGAAACAAATCAAAACGAAAAAGCCAAGAATGTCCTTGTTTGGGAAGCTCAAGCCTTATTATGTGGACGTGGAGGACTGGTCCCAGTATGCTGAACGCATATGCTACTTCTTCATTGCCAATGGCGTAGAAGGGTAGAACAGACATATAGTTATCCTTTTGACAGCATGTGGGGCCCTGGCGTTCAGTATTATTAAGAGTTTATCATAGAATTCATAGAATTTACAGTGCAGAAGGAGGCCATTCGGCTCATCGAGTCTGCACCAGCCCTTGGAAAGAGCACCCTACCCAAGGTCAACACCTCCACCCTATCCCCATAACCCAGTAACCCCACCCAACACTAAGGGCAATTTTGGACACTAAGGGCAATTTATCATGGCCAATCCACATGACCCGCACATCTTTGGACTGTGGGAGGAAACCAGAGCACCCGGAAGAAACCCACGCACACACGGGGAGGATGTGCAGACTCCGCACAGACAGTGAGCGAAGCCGGAATCGAACCTGGGACCCTGGAGCTGTGAAGCAATTGTGCTACCCACAATGCTACCGTGCTGCCCGACACTAAAATGTTCAATGAGCTTGTGGATCTCGTAAAGAACCATTATGACCCAAAGCTGTCCACAATCTTCCAACGTTACCAATTCAACACAGCTGGGGGGCCCCTGGGGAACCCATCAAAGAATTTCTTATTAGATTAAGAAAGCTGGCCGAATCCTGCAAGTTTAGTCAATTCTAGATGGAGATGTTATGCGCGGGATCAATAATGTTGCAATATCAAAAGATTTGTTGGCAGAACTCTAACTAGACCTCAAAAGTGCTTTAGAATTAGCACTATCCATGGAGAATGCCGGGAAAGGGGCCCAACAACCTCAAGGGATGATGGACAGAAGTGTTCTCAGGCTGGGAGTGGAGCGGGTTGCAGAAGGACCCTCAGACAGAAAAGCCGGAATTTCCAATGAAGGCTCCCACGTGCCTCACCCATCACCCACTCAACATTCAGCCAGGATATTCTGGCATCCTAAAAGTCGGCTGGATAAGCCTAGGAGGAAAAGGCAAGCCTCCCTGGAGGACAACATGCATCAGGCTCATGGCTGTTGTAAGTCGCCAAAGAACATGACCCAGGGAAGGCTGCCAGAATCAGCAGTACATGTGCTGCCCAGGCCGGAAGCCAAATCCACCTCAGGCCCGGGCCATGCAAGTCTATCAGCGCACAGAGGACGAAACAATGTAACTAAACTGCATCATCACCCGTAAGGTTGCCCCGATAAAAATAACATTCTTGGTCAAGGGCCAGTCCTTAGAAATGGAGGTGGATACAGGAGCTGCCATCTCCATCTTTGGGGTACAGGCCTTCTGGCATGTCCAGATGGGCATCTTGCCCTAAGGACTGTGAGACATCAGACCCAGTTTGGCGACATATACAGGGGAGCCTTTGAAAATTGAGGGGACTACTATGACCCCGGTTACCTATGGGTGGCAGAAGGCCCGACTCCCACTCGTAGTTGTACTTATTTTTAAAATATAGAGTACACAATGTTTTTTTCCAATTAAGGGGCAATTTAGCGTGGCCAATCTATCTATGCTGCACATCTTTGGGTCTGTGGGGGTGAGACCCATGCAGAGACGGGGATAATGTGGAAACTGCACACGGACAGTGACCCGGGAGCAGGACCGCTCATAGTTTTACAAGGATCAGGAACCAGCCTCTTGGGCAGAAACTGGTTCCAGAGGATCCATCTGGACTGGGCACAGATTTTTATGCTAGGAACCGGTGGACTGTAAGAAGTCATTGACAAATACCCAGAGGCATTCCAAGGAGACCTTGGTAGAATAAAGGGAGCAGTGGAGCTTTGACAAAGAGTCATCAGACTCGAAGCGTTAGCTCTTTTCTCTCCCTACAGATGCTGCCAGACCTGCTGAGATTTTCCAGCATTGTCTCTTTCGGAGCAGTGGACCTCGATGCCCTAACCAAATATTTCAGTGCACGGCCAGTCCCATATACTTTGTTTCTGAAAGTAGAGGCTGAACTGGAGCGAATAGAGAGCCTCGGGATAGTATGACCAGTGCAGCTAGCAAAGTGGGCTGCACCAGTGGTGCCCAAGCCCGACAAGTCGATCTGCCTTTGCGGGATTGACAAACTAATGGTTAATATTGTCTCACATTTAGATCGGTACTCCGTGCCCCGCATAGATCTATATGCCAAACTGGCAGGGAGTCAAACCTTCACCAAACTAGATATTAGCCATGCCTACCTCCAGCTAGATCTGGACAAATCATCCGGGAAGTACGTGATGATTAAAACCCATAGGGTTTATATGTATCTACATGCCTGCCCTTCGGAGTCTTGTCAGCATGTGCCAATTGTCAACGCATGATGGAGAACATTCTCCATGGGCTATCTATGGTGGCAATATACTTAGATGTTGTACTAATCAAAGGAGTCACATAAAAAGACCACCCAGAAAACCTGGAGGAGATTTTGAGATGATTTTCTGACGCAAGTGTCCATCTCAAACAAGAAAAATGTGTGTTTCAGGCAGCAAAGTGATCTGCCTCGGGCAACGAGTTGATAAAAGAAGGCCTACACATCGTGGAGGATAAACTTAAGGCCATTAAAGAGGCACCGACCCTGTAAAACGACAGGATTAAAATGCTTGCGAGGCCTCGTAAACTACTACGGGAAATTTATCTCAAACTTGGCCATTTTATTGTCACCCCTGCACACACTGTTAAATAAATACCAGAAGTGGTCATTGCAGATGTCACAGAATAATGTCTTGAAAATAATCTTTATTGTCTTCATGAAGATGAAGCAGCAGTTACTATCATCAAACATCCTGGCTCATTATGACCCCAAGAGAGAACTGGTATTAACATGTGATGCCTCTCCATATTGAGTAGTGGCAGTCCTTTCCCATCGATGGGATGATGGCACATAGCGACTAATAGCATATGCATCCAGAACCTTGGCAGACATGGAAAGACGCTATTCTCAGATTGAATTTGAAGGACTGGCTGTTATTTTTGGGGTGAAAAAATCCCACCCATATGTGTATGGCTAACATTTCACAATCATAACAGACCATAAATCCCTTCTGGGCCTTTACAAAGAAGATGAAGTGATTCCCCCCATCGCCTCTGAGCGATCCAACGTTGGGCATTATTGTCAGCGGCCTATGACTACTCTCTCAAGCACCGCCCAGGAACTCACATTGCCAAAGCAGATGCTCTGAGTCACCTCACACTGGCCACAAGCTTGGTCCCTCTGCTGCCGTTGGAAGGAGCCATCATGACCTTGAACTTTCTGGATACCTGGCCAGTATCTGTGAAGAAGATTCAAGCGTGGACTCGCACTGATAAAATTGCAGCTTATGATCTTCAGTGGTGGAATCAGAGGACACCCCACGGATGACATGGAAACCTTCCTCATTGAATGACAAGAGCTGAGGGTAGAAGGTGGCATCGTCCTGTGGGGAGCCTGAGTAGTTGTCCCCCGCCCAGGTCAGCACCTAATTCTGACAAAAGTACACAATGGACACCCTGGGGTATCCAAGATGCAAATACTCACAAGGATCTGGTGGTCTGGGCTCAATACAGACACCGATAATCTGGTGCAGCAGTGCCTCATGCGCCAGGAAAACCAGAAGCTCCCACCTTTGGCTTCTTAGTACCCATGGGAATGGCCAGGAAGACCATGGGTATGGGTGCACGTGGACTTCGCTGGCCCGTTCCTGGGATCGATATTCCTTATTATGGTTGACCCAACGAAAATGGCTAGGAGTACATTGTATGTCATACAATAGAATCATAGAATAGAATCATAGAATACCCACAGTGCAGAAGGAGGCCATTTGGCCCATCCAGTCTGCACCACATTCTGAAAGAGCACTCCATCCAGACCCATCCCCAACCTATCCCTGTAACCCTGTAACCCCAATTAACCTTTGGACATAAGGTACTGTGGGAGGAAACCAGAGCACCCGGAGAAACCCACACAGAACGTGGCAAGTCAACAGAGTCACCCAAGGTCAGAATTAAACACAGGTCCCTGGCGCTGCGAGGCAACAGTGCGCCACCATGTCTTTCGATAATAAAAAAACTCTGGCAAATGTTTTGTCCCTGTGGCAGACCAGAGGTCTGGAGAGGAGAGGGGGGTGGCGGCAGTACAGGAGATTCCGTTATGCGGAACTCTGGAGATGTCTCCCAAAGGATGCTAGGAGTCGTGCTGGAAAAAACTGTTTCGGTTTCGTATAAAGTCAAATCCAAGGGAAGGCTGTGAAAAAACACCCGGACCACCTGAGAAGCAGGGGACCCACTCCAGAGAAGAGAATTTCAGCAGACACAAGGTCCCTGACACCAGTTGCGACTACCTTGGCAAGGGGACTTAGCCTATAGGGGAACCAGAGCCATTCTGCCATTCAGCACTGAAGATGAGCCTCAACAAGGAAGTGACGATCCCCAGTCTACTTCTCGACCTCGATTTGGCTCCGTCTGCCGCCAATCCGAGGCCTTTTACCAAACAACGAAAGAGGCCTCATCGTCACGGGAGTGAGGGGGATGGTTCGGACTGGAGGGAGCGGGGATGTGATAACCCTCACGAGGACCATGGGGATCACTGATTGATCTCCCTGCGGGTTTCGCAGAATCAAAGTTCCTGTGGTGAGTGGGTGGAAGCCCATCCAGCTGGGGCTTGTTAATGGGACCTTTAGATGTAGCTCCCAGACCCGAACCAGCAATTCCTGATAGTCGTGGGCTGGGACGTTTGTTTAGTGTGCCACGGTAGCAACATTCTTTTCAGTTTAAAATAAGCCAGATTGGTTTTCACTTTGTGCCTCCTGGAATTATTACAGGATCGATAGGCGTTGCTGCGTATAGATCAACAGGTGGTACTAAGTATAGGATCTGTAATTGGGCATTATGTTGAAAGTGAATTTCTGTTTTTGCTCCATTTAAAAAAAATTATTTTGTGGGATGTGAGTATCGCTGGCTCGGCCAACATTTGTTGCTCACTATGAATTGCCCTTGAGAAGGGGGTGGTGAGCTGCCTTCTTGAATTGCCACAGTCTATTTGGTGTGGGTACAATGCTGTTATGAAATTCCAGGATTTTGACCCAGCAACAGCAAAGAAACAATGATCAGGAGCGGGAATCTCTGCTATCCGGCGGCGCGGGCCGTACTGGCGCCGAGGAGTGGTGTGAACCATTCCAGCTTCGGACTGCCCGGAAAGTGCGGAATCCTCCACACCTTCAGGAGCTAGGCCAGCGCCGGTGGGGTTGGCGCTGCACCAGCCAGCACCGAAGGGCTTGGTGCCGCGCCAACGGGCGCCGAAGGGCCTCCGCCGGCCGGCGCAAGTTGGCGCATGCGCAGGAGCGCCAGCGTGTACTGGCGTCATCCTAGTGCATGCGCAGGGGGGTTCTTCTCTGCGCCAGCCATGGCGGACTGTTACAGAGCAGAGGGAAAGAGTTCTCCCACGGCACAGGCCCGCCCATGGATCAGTGGGCCCCGATCGCAGGCCTGGCCACCGTGGGGGTCCCCCCCAGGGCCAGATCCCACCTGCGCCCCCCCGAGGACTCCGCAGGCCACCCGCAGAGCCAGGTCCCACCGGTACGGACCTGGTATAATATATGCCGGCGGGAATGGCTGAAAACGGGCGGACACTTGGTCCACCGCGGGCCGGAGAATCGGCGGAGGTGGGGGGAGGGTGCTGCCAATGGCCGCCGACCGGCGTGACATGATTCCCGCCCTCGCCGAAACACCAGCACCTGAGAATCCGGCAGCCGGCGTCGGGGCGGGATTCACACCGCTCCTCCCGGCGATTCTCCGGCCTGGTGGGAGTCGGAGAATCCCGCCCGTAGTTTCAAGTCAGGATGGTGCATGGCTTGGAGGACAACTTTGCAAGTGTTAATGTTCCCATGGGTCTGCAACTCTTATCCTTCTAGGTGGTAGAAGTCATAGGTTTGGAAGGTGCTGTCGCAGGAACCTTGATGAACCTAGTACACATGGGTGCCACTGTCACCAGTGACAGAGGGAGTGAATATTTAAAGTGGTGGACGGTGTGCCGATCATGTGGGCTGCTTTGTCCTAGATTACGTAAAACGTTTTGAATGTTTTTGAAGCTGCACTCATCCTGGCAAGTAGAGAGCATTCCATTACCGCTCTGACTTGTGCCTTGTATATTGTGGACAGGGTTCAGGGAGTCAGGAAGTGAGTTATTCCCTGCATAATTCCCAGACTCTGGCTTGCCCTTGTAGCCACAGTATATATATGACTGGTCCAATTAAATGTCTGGTCAACGCAAACTTCAAAGGTATTGATGGTTTCAAATCTAAAGCAATACCATCCATTGGCAGATATGTATGAGGCCTCTTTCTGAATCAGCTTATACAATAGGCAATTCAGCCATTCCCCCCAAAAAAGCCATGAAAAGGTTGAGGGTGGAAGAGAGAGGGAAACTGTTCAGCTTAATTTTACTATTTGATCCAACGCATTCCTGCAGGGCAGGGAAGAGTTAAATTCACAAAATCTTTGATTTTGGTCATTTAGAGCCCGTGCTGAAATTTTGAGGTGTTTGGAAAGTTAATGAACCCTACTGTAATTTTCAAACAAAAGAAATTCTTCCCATTTGGAAAGCAATGATTTTGTAAGTTCTGCACTGAATGAAAGAGTCTGAATGGAGGCGAGGTAGCTCCCTCCAGTGAGAAAAAAGAAAGATAAATCGCACTGTGCCAGTTGACTGACAACGAGCTACAGAAGTGGACTAAGTGGTTTACCTGTCTGATCTCTGCTAGAAAACTGGCACCTTGCTCACATTGTGCATCGCCAGAAGGTGAAAGGAAACAACTTTTGTGATGTTAAATAATTTAACTATGAGTGAGTATCAATAGTTGACAGTTTCAATAGTCTTGCTTGTGAATAGGCCCAGTGAAGGACAATGTATACCAAGCAGGAGACAAGGAACAAAGAATAGGCCCAATGCTCATAAATATGCATTTCTAGAACTAAAAGATAATAATGCACAGTCTCACCTACAGGCATAAGTTCCATTACCAGTTTGGGGTATGCAATGTTTGAACATCCTACTCTGGCTCCACAAATGGACTCACAGACAGTAGGGTCCACACATGCCACTTGATCTGGAAATGTTGAAATTAATTGTTTCAGGTCAGTAATTGTACAATTCACGTAAATGTATTATTTAACTCTTAAAAACCATGCATAACATAGATAACATGATCAACCCATTTGTGTTGTGAATCTGTCTGATATCGACAGGTGTGCTATTCGCACAGAACTGACTGAATAGGGTTGTCGCTCTTGAATAGATCAAATTAAATCATTGTTATTCATCTCTCTAAGACTTTACTGACATAGATGAATTACATAGATACCACAAGAATACTTTAACACTGAATTGATCATTCAATGCAAAGCAAGTGCTGCAAGTTGAAATTGTTTGAATGATGGTTTAAAACTAAAGCCTTTTAAAGACATTCACATCAGTTTTATACGCACCTGGATACAGTGCTCTACTAATCATGCCTGGCCAAACAACAAAAAACATAGGCAGCATCTTCAGGTAACCTCCCAAAATTGATCCTCCTTTAGCGTGAGAAAGATTTCTTGCTGAAAGGGATCTTTGTACTATTACCTATTTAAAACAGAGAACTACAAATAAATTGAATAATTGAGAAATATGTCTTACAATTGTCATCTCATTAGAATCTATTAACATTAGCAGCAAGCAGTATTTATTATAGCAGGAGCGATGTTCAATTGATAGCCACCCAATTCCTGAAAATGGGCAGTCAATGAGTAGTCACCTGTCAGCTACAATGGGCAGGCCAAGTGGGCACCCCACCAAGTTTGCTACTGGCATTTTTAAAATAGCAGGCATGCCTCAGAGCAATTCATGGAGGCACAATCAATTGAGACGAGAGGGTGAAAAATCTAACAGAATTGGCAGTTAGAAAGATTTATTTCTCTGATAGTCATGAAGTTTGACACGGTAAACTATGACATAATGGCACCCTAAATGTACACTGTGGAATACTAACATACAAACACTTAATGTCTTTGTTTAGAGTTCCTCTTTGCATAGTTAGAGGCATGAATCTATTTATTTTAATGGGTTAGCATTTCCACGAAAATAAAAAGAGAAAAATGTCAGATGCACAAAGTAAGCATTTGCATCTCAGCATCCCACAGCTTAATTTCAGTGCCAGTAGGCCAGCAATTACTGTTGATAATAATAGTGAGAAAAAATGCTTAACATCGCTAATATATGCTTGTTAAAGTAACATAGAAATTTAAAGCCAATTCATTCAGCGATCCATTCATCTGCTGTTATCACCAACAATCATCTCTAATCTAATAATTATCCTATTTAGGATAAATAAGAGAGTCTGAGCTCTCCACCAATAGTGAATAAGGGTACGATTTAATGGAAATATTTTAGGTGTGATTTTGTCCACGTTTGGTGGGGTGTTGCTCGATGGCCGAGTTGGCAATCACTGCCCGTATTTAATGGCACTTAATGCCGGAAATGAGCTCCAATAAACTTCTCACCATTACTGGCTGTCTTGCCGGACTCACGTCACAGGCCCTCACCACTAATTAAAATCAGGCAGAGCTGATTTTAAACGCTTCCTCACCACTCACTTGCAGTCAACACACAAGCACAGCAGCAAGCAGACCTGCTCCTTGCTTTGGGGATGCCAACCTGCCCAAGCTTCTCGACGCTGACGATGTGAGATGGGACATGCTGTTCGTCCGAGTGGGTCTGAGGACTAGAAACACTGTCACCAATACCGCCTGGGAGGCAATGGCAGCCGCAGTCAGTGTAGGCAGCATGACCAGGAAGACCGCCGTACAATGTCGGAAGAGTATCAACGACCTCCACCGAGCTGCAAGGATAAGTTACCACCTCTCTCCTCCATCAGTTCCACCTGCCACCCCTCAAGTTTCCAAACCCCCCAATCCTTCCCACCTCAATGCACTGGCTGACATCTCACACCCTTCCCACTACCAATTTTTGTGTTTGCTTCTCAGAACCCACTGGCACCCACCAGCACAACGCCTTCGTGTCCAGGTGTGGTGCCCACATATGCCATCTGCTATAGACCCCACCTGACCATCACGTGACTCGCAATGCCGTCTCTTTGACCCGCAGGAGAAGATTTCCCATAATAAGTGTGAAAGAGTCAAGACGGGTGAGGGGGGTGGGCGGAGTACCAAACATTTGAATCCTCACCGTCTATGAGGAATGGACGCTGCAGATCATAGGGTGGACTGAGGAGAGAGCAGTCACTGACAACAAAGTTGGCCTGTGCCACAGAGGTAAGCATCCAAGAGACCACCTCGGAGGAGAGTTATGAGGAGACCATCACAGCTATCACCCCACATTCCACCAGCGCAGTGACACACACCACACAGTAGTGAACAGGTTTCTGGGCACAATCTGGTGAGCACAACACAGTTGCTGATGCACATCGGATGGAGGTAGAAACATCCAAGGGAGTCGGTGGTCTGCTGGACCCCAGGTCTCAGCAGAGTCTCAGTCAGATGCCGAGCCTTTGGACACATTTTTCCCAGAGCTGACGCAGATGACTGCCGTGACATTCAGGATTGGATGTCAGTAACATTCCAGTGAGTGCGTAGCCGATTGGAATAGTCCTGCTTCAGGGGTAGGAGATGATACCAACAATGCGTGGCACCACCACCGCAGTGGAAAGCCTGGAGCACAATGTCCGAGATCATGGCTGAGGGCCTCAGCATCATTCCCAGATGCTGAGGGACATGTCCCAGGCATGGCCCATGTCCTCACTCCAGCTGCCCCTCCATCCCAGGGAGACCCCTAGGACCCTACAGGCACCATCAGGAAGGAGGAAGTGCTGGAGGCCAACCTGGGTCCTGCCACCAAGGAGATGATGGCGGTCTCCAGTTCTTCCGAATAATCCCCTCCTGACGCTGGCGCATCTCAAAGACAACAGGCAGAACAGGATAGGGAAAGAGGGAAATGGGTGGGATAAAGTGGAATGGGGGTGGGGGGGGTGTGGAGGGTTTGGCGGTGGGGGGAAGTAGAGGGATTGGGAGGATTGATTGAGAAGGAGAGATTGGGGGAAGGGGGACTGTGGAAAGGATGGGAATGTGGGGGAGGGGGAGCAGGGGGAAAGGAGTAAAGGGGGGTTGAGCTGATGGAGAAAGTCTTGTCCTACAAGAATCAGGTGAAGAAGAAGGCCCCCCTGGTCCTCGGGCATGGTGGACCCTTGCCGCCGCTTGTCCTCCATCCTCTGGCTCCACCTATGGGTCCTCCCCGTGCTTGTATAAGGCTCTGGTCAGTCCCCATTTGGAGTATTGTGAGCAGTTTTGGGCCCGTAGCTAACAAAGGACGTTCAGGCCTTGGAAGGGGTCCAGAGGAGGTTCACATGAATGATCCTTGGAATGAAGAGCTTGTCGGATGAGAAACGATTGAGCATTCTGGGTCTGTACTTGTTGGAGTTTAGAAGGATGAGGGGGAATCTTATTGAAACTGACAGGATACCGCAAGGCTTGGATAGAGTGGACATGGAGAGGATGTTTCCACTGGTAGGAAAAACTAGAACCAGAGGACACCATCTCAGACTAAAGGGATGGTCCTTTAAAACAGAGATGAGGAGGAATTTCTTCAGCCAGAGGATGGTGAATCTGTGGAACTCTTTGCTGCAGAAGGCTGTGGAGGCCAAATAACTGAGTGTCTTTAAGACAGAGGTAGATGGGGGCAGCACGGTGGCGCAGTAGGTTAGCACTGCGGCCTCACGGCGCCAAGGTCCCAGGTTCGATCCTGGCTCCGGGTCACTGTCCATGTGGAGTTTGCACATTCTCCCCGTGGTTGCGTGGGTTTCGCCCCCACAACCCAAAAATGTGCAAGCTAGGTGGATTGGCCAAGTTAAATTGCCCCTTAATTGGAAAAGATAAATTGGGTACTCTAAATTTATAAAAAAGACAGAGATAGATAGGTTCTTGATTAATAAGGGGACCAGGGGTTATGGGGAGAAGGCAAGAGAATGGGGATGAGAAAATATCAGCCATGATTGAATGGTGGAGCAGACTCGATGGGCCGAGTGGCCTAATTCTGCTCCTATGTCTTACGGTCCTGCCCTCCATCACTGCTGGTCCACCTCCTTCTCCTCAGATGAGGCCGATGTCCCTCTGCATCCTCCTCCTACAGCATGTCGCTCCTCTGCTTTGCAGGTTGTGGAGGGCACAACAGACCATCACAAAGTGAGAACATTATGAGCAGTCAGACGTACTGCTCAATGACAACACGGGTGGCAACATGGGCCTCGTTATATCGGGTCTCAGCCTCGCTCTCCGGCCTCCGCACTGGCGTCATCAGCCAGGACCTCAGTGGGTATCCCTTATCCCCCAAGAGCCAACCCATCATCTCCAACTGTCGCAGGATGTAGCTGCAATGCACGCTCCCTGGTAAATGTGCACAAACGGGCACGATCCGGAGGTGGTGGCCACGCACAAGTTGAACATTCAGTGAGTGGAACCCCTTCCTGTTAATAAGGGCAATCCCTTATGCCACGGTGCACACAAGGCGACATGCGTGCCATCACACTCACCCCCGGCCCATCAGGAGCCCCTAGACCCCAGACCCTTGCTGGTATATTAGGGAGACGATGATCAGGTGCCCTCCCCAATCCACATACTTACCCTGTGGTCACGAGGATATTCCCAGTGCTGAAGCCCAGTTCTTGAGTGTTTAATTGTTGGCTGCTGGCTCTATGGCATTGACGCTTCTACAGTTCAGGTAAACTGCTCTGGCTTTAATGTTTGATGGAAATGCAATGTAATAATCATCAGCTGGGGCATGGCACAAGAAGCAACTTCAGAATATTTTGTTTATTAAATAGTCAACAGTAACAAAGATTTGAAAATCAATTCTGCAAAATTCCATGTATCACACTAACCATTAAATAGCAAGGAAATGTCACCGTTCCATATCGGTACCAATACAGAACTATATCAGCTCATTTTCACAAAATAAAAGGTATTACCCCTCGCAGGTTCCTCAACAGAAATAGAGGATAAGCCTGAGAATGTGTTATCATGTCGAGAACTTTGTAGTAGAAATGGTCTGTCCATCAATGTGTGACATATTCCACGTATCAGTGCTATTCTCCCTCCAGGAGCCGCAGGTGTGCAGGCCCTCCCACACGGCCCAATCTCACCAGAACCAAATCCTGATATCCTCATATTCCACCGGCGCTCAAGGTGCAGTTGAACATCATTAACTTCCAGCGTGTTTAACCTGCGGTGACGTGCCAGTTACATGCAGCACTCATCACACCAGCAACAAAAACATCAGCAATTCTGCGAAGCATTTCTTCAATGGCATCTTAAGGTGGCCCATTTGGATCAATATCACGAACCAGATCTCGCAGCGTCTTTTTGCTTCAAACTGGATTGCCTTCTGGACTCACCCAGTGTTCCAGGACCTAGGTACCTTAGAAAAAATTGTTCTTCTTTCCTGCTACTGAAAAGGAAGCAAACAGCATCTGCAGCCACCAGCAGGTGCAAGGAGCAACCACAACCTGCAGCTGTGAAGTGCTCATACAACTAACAAGGCCAATCCTTTATTAGCAATAGCCTTCAGCTGTGAAGCTAGAGGCTGCTCACAGTCAACAGTAGGGTGAAGTCGACTGCTTAAGTAGGGTGTTCTTTGCAAGGGCCGGTGAAGACTCAATGGGCCGAATGGTCTCCTTCTGCATTGTAAATTCTATGAAAGGGAGTTGAAGTGACTGTCAGCATAAACCAAGAGTAGGGCTTTGTCCTGGAAGTGTTTGATAGGACAGACAAGCAGCGATTCTAGTTGACCCTGTTATGGGTATCCACAATATTTAAAGATGGCTTGAAGGCCTCACAAATGAAAAGCCCCTCAATCTGCCCCCAGCCCAGGTGCAACTTCAGCCTCTGCGCCACTTTATTTCAGTTGCATAGTTTTGTGAAGACCAATGCAATGCAGAATCTTGATCTGTTTATTATATGCTCCAACTCCACAACCAAGTGTGCTCCTTCAAACTTCAGCAAGTCCTTATGGTTTCACTGATAAGTGAGTTCCTTGTCTGCTTATTATGGATGAATGGACATATGGTTACGAGTGTCAAAAAACAGAAAACCAAAGGTGGCTAGAAAATGAGAAAAGGAAAGAAAATAGTTGTCGGAACTCCATAATAAAACAAATTGTGCAATTAGCTTTTGCAATAATATACTCTGCCAGGAATCTAGCAATATGGAGATCAAGTAGACAATTGTTATCACATTTTCTCAGTTAATGTCTTCAGGCTGACATGGTTTACCTGATCAGTGCACCAGCACCATGTGGCAAGCACTGTGAGACCAAATATGAGCCCAGGCCAAGGGATATCACCAGTGATAGGATGTCGAAACATGTGGAAAGCATCAGCACGTGGAATGTGGCATGAAGTGTTTGCCACAGTGATGTTGGGTATTGCTTGGAAATACTTCTCCACTAGCCCTGGGTACCAACCAACTTTCTGAAAACCTGAATACACAAAAGTTTATTTTTAGTTCGACAGGCCATGAGGACTTTTACAATTCATTCATGCGTTTCACTTGAAACATGTATTAAAATTACATTAAAAGAGAATGATGCTTAATACCTGTAACATCGCATACACTCATGAAAAAGTCAATCTCGTGTAGAAGTAAGCTGCATGACCTTCGACCCCAAAATATGATTTTCCACATACCCCGTGTCAAAATCGGCCATGGTTTTCAGGGATCAAACTGTGTTGTGGTTATTAATTATTTATCAGTAGTTACTATGCTTCATTCATTTAAAGGCAAAAGTGGGGATCTTTAGATTTCTCCTCTGCCAATCATTGTGGCAATCTTCCAGCCAATCGACAAGAGCAATGTGTACCACATGATCGAAAAAGGTGTCTTCATGAAAGAATGGTAAGTATGCAGCTCAAATTAAACGGCAGAAAAATATGACAGAGTGGGCTAACAAGCTTCAGCAAGATGGTCAATTATCGCACACGAAGCCATCAGACTCTTTGCCCTCAGAGAAGCAAAGAAAGATGGTTGTTCAGAATTCGAGACTGGCGCCAGATGGTGCACAAGATTTATGAAAAGGCGTGATTAAGTATTCTGTCAGAAAATGAAAAATTTGCGGCAGCTGCCACCTGAACTCAATGATGTAGTCGTCAAATTTCACTGTTGTGTTATTCGATATTGAGAGAAGAATGCATATTGAGTGGCCTGTGTTGCAAATATGGATGAACTACCGGTGAACTCTGACATGCCAGCAAACTAGTTAATAAGACTGGGGAAAAATAATTTATTGTAAAGTCGAACATCCATGAGAAGATGCTATTCACACTGGTTTTACTTTGTATGGCGGATTACACAAAACTAAAGCCGATGGTGATATTCAAGCACAAAGCTCTCCCCAAAGTGCAAGGCGTTGTCATCCAAGAAAGCTGAATGGATGAAGATGGCTGCAAAAAATTGATCAAAAAAGTGTGTAATTTGAGACCAGGAGGACCACACAAAAGAAACAAGTTCACTCCTCTGAGACATGTTGAAATAGTTTGTGATGTGAGATCAACCAATGCCGATGTGGCAGTTATTCTAGGAAGTCTTATGTGTGTTGCCCAGCCTTTTGGTGTGTGAATAAATAAATTTCCCAAGGCCAATATCCTAAAGATATCGAGCGGAATTTTGAGCCTGCATTAGCCATTAGCGAGAATGGCGATACGGGAACAAAGTCTCGTGAGAGTCGGGAAACACGATTCTAGCCGGCGAGGTTGTGTTTCCCGATATTTCACACACCACGCCAGTGAAATAATGAGGCTCCCATCCAAGTAAGTCGGGAACCTCAAGGAAATGCATTAACATAGAATTAGTGAGCATCCTGCCGGGACTTCCCCCCCCCCCCCCCCCCCCACCTCACTGAATATTGCGTGCCAGTGGCAATTTACAACAGCTGTTTAGAACAAGAACCTTGCAATGTCACATCCGAAGAGGATATCGGAGATGAACGCTCAGGTTGCCATCACGCTCCATGGTGTCAATTGGAGAGGGGGAACCAGAGAGGACGTGAGGGGCTCAAATAAGTGAAATTCGGGATCGAGGGTGGGGGGGGGAATGGTTCAGTCTCAGCATTTCACGAGGGTTGGGGGGGTTGGAAGTTAGCTTGCAGGCCTTGTGTCCCTTCATCGCTGTGTGCCTCTAGTCTCAAGGGGCCTGGCGATTGGTGTGCAAGTAGTGCTTCTTGGATCCCTGGGCTACTGGCGATATCACCGCTGAGGGATTGTGACAGCAGGTGTATTGCCCAGGTGAGTTTTAAAGAAGTGATTTTTTTCACACAGCATGTTTAGTCGGGTATTTCCCGCCGCTGGTTATTAAACGGGACTCTGCTTCATTTCAGGGCCTGCAGTACACCCCCCAGAGGGTCTCCCGCTTTATGGTGGTCTGCTATGCCCTTCGCAACCTTGCACAGCAGCGGGGCGACATGTTGGAGGAGGAGGAGGGACATGCGGCCTCATCCGAGGAGGAGGAGACAGACCAGGATGGGCAGATGGACGAGCCCGAGGAGGATCCAGTGCTGTAGCAAAGGTCTGACATGCCAGGAGGATTGGGGAGGTAATAATCACTTATTGTTACAAGTAGGCTTCAATGAAGTTACTGTGAAAAGCCCCTAGTCGTCACATTCCGGCGACTGTTCGGGGAGGTATCATAGAATATACCATACAGAAGGAGGCCACTCGGCCCATAGAGTCTGCATCGGCTCTTGAAAGAGCACCCCACTTAAGCCCACACCTCCACCCTATCCCCATAAACCAGTAACCCCATCTAACCTAAGGGCAATTTAGCATGGACAATCCACCTATCCTGCATATCTTTGGCCTGTGGGAGGAAACTGGAGCACCCAGAGAAAACCCACGCAGACACGGGGAGAACGTGCAGACTCCGCACAGACACTAACCCAAGCCGGGAATCGAACCTGGGACCCTGGAGCTGTGAAGCAATTGTGCTAGCCACTGTGCTATCGTGCTGCTTATCGTCTCCAGATTCTCATAGGACGAGGCTGTGTCCATCAGCTCAGCCGCCCTAGTATCATCCCTCCTGCCCCCAATTCCTCTTCCTCCTCCACCCCCAATCACCCCCTCCCCTCTTCACACCACCCTTCCCCATCCACACTGTTTCACTCTCCAAGGGTCTGTGTAAAATCACTCCAGGGTGATGGGCCTGTGTTGGTGCTGTCAGCGGGTCACTGTACAAGACAGGAGAGTGATGATAACTCACTGTGAGGAAAATTCTAGTGCTTCTTAGTTTCTGCAAAAGTCTGACTTAATGTGACAGAGGTTTCACATGTTATCAGGTGTTACATTTTTTAATAGTGAACATTTTACATTTCCATTCCCCCTAGCTGGAGATAGTGTACCCCTCAGTGCCCACTAAGTGCTTTGCACTCTTCTTGATCTTTCGTGGCCCAGTGCTACTTCTAGGTGTGTCTCCAGGATGTACATCAGAGGTTGAGGCAGCCTTCTGCTTTCCACGCCCTTTCGTATTTGATGCCCTGACGGACGTCCTCTGGAGGGCCTGAAGCTGGAGGACGCTGGTCAACATACCTGCTTCACAGCATCGTCGTGCCACCCTGTTCTTCCTGCTGCCCTAGAGATCTGCCAGTGTCAGGAAGGGGGGATTCAGAAGAACTGGAGACCGCCGTCATCTCCTTAGTGGCAAGACCCAGGTTAGCCTGCATCACCTCCTGCTCGCTGACGGTGCCATGGCCCTGGGAACTCCATGAGATGGTGGGGCAGATGGAATGAGCTCCAGAAGCCTCTGAGTCTTCTGGCTCTGCAAGTCCTGGCGGCTTCCCATGGTGTCAACGCCCTCAGCGATGCTCCTCAGTGATTGGGCCATGCTCTGGAGTGCCTTGGCAATGTCCAACTGTGTCTGGGACATGTCCCTCATTGACTGGGACATGGTGTCGAGGCCTTCAGCCATTGTCGTCACAGACTGAGCCACGCCTTGGGAACCACTACTCAAGACGCCTGGGTCATGCCCCAGGTTTTCCACTGCAGTCGCCACCCAAACAGTGTAGGCCTGGGTGCCAGGCATCTCCTGTGTCCAAAGGTGAGGGGGGGGGGAAACAACTCCTGATGGCTCGGCCTCATCAGATGGATATCCTGCGAGCCACTGGGCATGTGGTCAGTGAGAGGGAAAGGTCATTTTGTTTGACATGAACAATTCACTTGAGACAGGTCATCTCGGTGAAGGGGTAATGGTTTCTCACCTCTGTGGCGCTGGCCAACCTTGCTGTCAGTGGCTGCTCTCTCCTCAGAACACCATGATCTCCATAGCGGGTGAGGGCTGGGATCACTGGCATCTCACACCCTCCTCCCCACCCCCATCTTGGCCCCTTCCCACTTATTGTGGGCTATCATCTCCTGTGGGGACAAAGAGAGGGCATTGTGAGCCGCACGCTTGATGGATCAGGTGAGTCTTTAGCAAGTGGAATGCGTGGGCACTGCACCTGGGCATAAATGAGTTGTGCTGGTGAGTGCTAAGGGGTTCTGAAGAACAAGCAAAAAGATCGGATGTGGGGAGGGTGCAAGTGATTTGGGAGAGAGGGGAGAAATTGAAGGATGGCAGGCGAAACTGATGCCAGTAGAGAGGTGATAACTTACGCTTGCAACTCGTTGGAGGTCGTTGGTCTTCCGACATTGGACGTTGGTCCTCCTGGTCATGCTGCTGGCACTGCCTCCCAGGTGGCATTGCTGACCCTGCTGCTGGCCCTCTGACCCCCTTGGGGGAACAGGGTGGCCTGCCTCTCATCCATAGCATCGTGAAGCTTGGCCAGGTCGGCATCGCCAAAGCAAAGAGCAGGTCGGTGCGGTGCCACGCTTGTGTGTTGACTGGGAGTGAGTGGTGAGGGTGCGTTTAAAATGAACTCCCCCTTATTAGCGGTGAGAAGCTGAGACGCATGTCAGGTGAATTAGACGGCGAGACTGCCAGGAATGGTGAGAAACCCGTGGAGGCTCATTTTTGGCACTAAGTGCCGTTGAATATGGGCTGCGATCTCGCCAACGCGGCCATCATGAAACACCCTGCCAAATGTACCCAAAATGATATTATGACATTTTTCTGTAAAATCACGCCTGTATCTGTGCAGTCCTTTCTGTGCATGTCATTGAAGGGTACACAGACTGCAATTTTATCTGCTATCCCACACAAAATTTAGCAGGAGAGTTTCATAGAAATCTGGAGATGGAGCCTAGACTCAATTCAACGCACTCTAAGGTCATGTTAGGCGTTTGATAAGGTTTAAGGTGTTTGATAAGGTTTAGGCGTTTGATAAGGTTCCCCATGTTCGGCTTATGAAGAAAGTAAGGAGGTGCGGGATAGAGGGAAATTTGGCCAATTGGATAAGTAACTGGCTATCACATAGAATACAGAGGGTGGTGGTGGATGGAAAGTTTTCAGACTGGAGACCAGTTACCAGTGGTGTACCACAGGGATCAGTGCTGGGTCCTCTGCTATTTGTGATTTTTATCAATGACTTGGAGGAGGGGGCTGAAGGGTGGGTCAGTAAATTTGCTGATGACACCAAGAATGGTGGAGTAGTGGATGAGGTGGAGGGCTATTGTAGGCTGCAAAGAGACATAGATAGGATGCAGAGCTGGGCCGAAAAATGGCAGATGGAGTTTAACCCTGATAAGTGTGAGGTGATTCATTTTGGTAGAAAAAATTGAATGCGGATTACAGGGTCAACGGCAGGGTTCTGAGGAATGTGGAGTAACAGAGAGATCTTGGGGTTCATGTCCACAGATCTCTGAAGGTTGCCACTCAAGTGGATAGAGCTATGAAGAAGGCCTATAGTGTGTTAGCGTTTATTAACAGGGGGCTTGAGTTTAAGAGCCGCAGGGTTATGCTGCAACTGTACATGACCCTGGTGAGACCACATTTGGAGTATTGTGTGCAGCTCTGGTCACCTCACTATAGGAAGGATGTGGAAGCATTGGAAAGGGTGCAAAGGAGATTTACCAGGATGCTGCCTGGTTTGCAGGATAGGTCTTATGAGGAAAGGTTGAGGGAGCTAGGGCTTTTCTCTTTGGAGCGGAGGAGGATGAGAGGCGACTTAATAGAGGTTTATAATATGATGAGGGGGATAGATAGAGTGGACGTTCAGAGATTATTTCCTCGGGTGGATGTAGCTGTTACAAGGGGGCATAACTATAAGATTCAGGGTGGGAGATACAGGAGGGATATCCAAGGTAGGTTCTTTACTCAGAGAGTGGTTAGGGTGTGGAATGGACTGCCTGCTGTGATAGTGGAGTCGGACACTTTAGGAACTTTCAAGCGGTTATTGGATAGGCACATGGAGCACACCTAGAATGACAGGGAGTGGGATAGCTTGATCTTGGATTCGGACAATGCTCGGCACAACATCGAGGGCTGAAGGGCCTGTTCTGTGCTGTACTGTTATATGTTCTATGTTAACTCTTTCCATCTCTATTGAGGTGCTGGTTGCTCACCCCTTCTTCAACTGCCGTTAGTGACAAGGTGACAGCCAGTAAGTTCCCTGATTTTCATCTTGTTGGCTGCTGTCACTGCTGATCCTGGACCTTCAGGTAAAAGGTGGCAGTGGTCCCTCAGGTAGTTTCCGCACCTCAGTGGTCTCTTCTCCTTCCATATTAGAATCTTCTACCAAAGAAAGACCATTCAGCCCATCCTGCCTGTCCTATTTGAAAGAGCTGTCCAATTAGTCCAACCTGTTGCTCTTTCCCCCTGGTGCAGCATATTGGAGACCTTTTCGAGTGAAATTGATCGACACCAGCAGCAGGAAATGGACTTGTAGCCAATCAATGGTTGATTTTTCATCCTGCCAGTTTTCATTTTCCATTGACTTGGAATGTATTGCCACAATTCTTAATTTTAAACCAACCAAAAGCAACAGTGGGTCAAGGAAACAAGTCTCCAAAAGGAATTTGAAACATTCTCCAGTTCCCGAGCCGCCGTTCGCTGGGATTCTCTACTTCCACCGGTTGCCAATGGGATTTCCCGTTGAAGCCACAGCACACTAATAGGAAACCCACGAGCAGGACTGCGCTGCCGGCAGGAAAAGAGAATCCCAACAGCTGGAGAATTCCGGCCTTCATTCTGTGAACCCAGTGGAAAGAGATTGGGCATGGTGAAAAGCCAGCAGCTGATTCACTGTGAGCCCACTCTGTGCTATTGGCATTTATTAGTTTATTTCTCTTTCGATCTCTGTCTCAGTCAAAGTCAAAGCCTAAAATAAACTTTGATTTTCTCTTGGTGACAACCTTTTCAGGTTGCTCCTATGGGTCTCATGCCGCCAATGGCAGAGTTACCAATGAGGCAGAGTATCCAGCGGCGGGTAGAAAACAGGATGCTCCGACCACCCGCTAGCATCAGGAACGAGCGCCAGCAGGAGGATGATAGAAGACACATTAGATTCCACTTAACGGTCCGGGTACTGTATTCTCTGGGTCCGTGTGATTCTCCGGTCCTCTGGATGGCTCCTGGACCACTTCAAACAGAATTACCTGCTTCCCAATCACCTCCCTTCAGGGTTGAGTGATTTTGAAGTGGTCCGCTAGAAACTGACAGCACTTAACTCCGTTTGCAGTAGTCTCCAAGCTGTCAATCAAAGCTTGATGTTTATAAACATTGAGGGTAGACCACTTCAAATTTACTCAACCATGAAGGGAGATGAATGGAACAACGCTGACAGCTGAGTGTGTGTGGAAGCTGTTAACCACAGCTTAGTAAAATCAATGTCAAAGAGAACTGAATGAATGGCTTGCAGATCAAAGATCTGAGGGGGTTTAAACCCTGTTGACTGGTTTTCTCTTTCCAGGAATTGACACATGCTGCTTCCTGTGTCTGAGCCAGCAAGTGTATTACCCAGGTGAGTGTTAAAGCAGTGATTTTTTTCATTCCCTCTGATGGACTGCTCTCTATCTTCTGGGTAGGGGTCTCTCTTATGGGGGGTTCCTGACAATGGTCTCTCTTCTGGGGGGTCTGTTTATTTAGGATGTCTCTGTGGTGGAGTCTCCAGGCCTCACTTTAGTCTCAAACATGAGGAATGGCTACTTTAATGGGGGTGGGAGAATTAATTGGAAAGTGATTGTTTCAAGTAGAATCAAACCCTAACAAGAGGAAGCACCTTGAGAAGAGGAAAGGAATTAGAATTGGAAGAATTTTTAAGGTTGCTTGCATGTTTCATATTCAATTCATCATCCCGAGATACCACACATGCTGTGTTTCTGCCCTCCAGTGGAATCAGCTGCATGCTTCAATATGATATACTCAGAAAACAACTGCCTGGTTTGAAATCCTTGTACTGTTTTTGAGAAAATGAACATCAGCACTCTGTAAGCAAACTTCCAACCGGGCATTGTTAACCTTGTCCTATTTCCAAAGAAACTGATGCAATGTGTGGTCTCAGCACTTCTGTGGTGCCTGAAGTGATTATGGAAAGCATTGTTCTTACAAATGTCATGCAGTTTAGATAATTGGCTTTCCGTAAGTCACTATATTTAGTTTATATTTTGCAGTTAGACTCTTGAATATTGCTGAAAGGGCAGAAATGTTACCAAAGCTTTTTGTCTTGCATTCATCAGCACAAATCTAAGAACTCCAAATTTCAAATGATCCCCACAATTTATACTGCAGGAGAAAATGGTGCTGATTGGTTGGCAAGCTAACTCTGATTGGTTCAGACGTTGCGATGGAGAGAGCAACAGGAAACTACAGGCAGCTCAAGCTCCAAATAATTCAAATAAAGCACAAGAGCTGAACATATTTCTGTTGTTTGAAGAGACTGGGTCCCTGCGCTTGAATGTATCGCGCCTCGAGCAAACACAAATGAGCCACGTTACAAGCTCAACTGGTTTTCTTAAAATGTTTCTTAAAATGGGCAGCAGGGTAGCATGGTGGTTAGCATAAATGCTTCACAGCTCCAGGGTCCCAGGTTCGATTCCCGGCTGGGTCACTGTCTGTGTGGAGTCTGCACGTCCTCCCCCTGTGTGCGTGGGTTTCCTCCGGGTGCTCCGGTTTCCTCCCACAGTCCAGGTGTTAGGTGGATTGGCCATGCTAAATTGCCCGTAGTGTTCTAATAAAAAAAGTAAGGTTAGGGGGGGGGGGGGGGGGGTGTTGGGTTACGGGTATAGGGTGGATACGTGGGTTTGAGTAGGGTGATCATGGCTCGGCACAACATTGAGGGCCGAAGGGCCTGTTCTGTGCTGTACTGTTCTATGTTCTATGTTGTCAGTGTAACTTTTAGCACACTCAGGCTTGTTCAGCAAATGCTGCCAAATTCTGGAATCACATTTAACAGGAGATGCTTTGTATTGGTTTTAGTGAGTGCAGTTTGGTTGAGAATGGTGCGCACTCTGCCTATTATGAGCAAGCGAAGAACATATTGTTGGGTTGAGAGCCCAGACCTACAAAAGGATTTTGAGAGTGTGACAGCTGTGCAGAACTGTTTATTTTGCTTGATTGAACCTTCATGTGGTGGTAAGTTATTTTTTTTCTGAGCTATTTTATCGATGTCTAAATGTTTATTTGCAAATTTTTAAGAGGTTTGGACAGCTTAATGCTTCTGTTATTTATACTCTAATGGTCTGTTTGATTGACACTTTTACAGGGTCATAGGAAATCAAGAATTTTTCAAAGAATTGTGAATGCGTGCATTTTTTCTCAGCAGTTTCATACATAAGACCACAAGACATAGACGCAGAATCAGGCCACTCAGCCCATCGAATCTGTTCCGCCATTCAATCATGGCTGATATTTTTCTCATCCCCATTCTCCTGCCTTCTCCCCATAACTCCTGATCCCCTTATTAATCAAGAACCTATCTATCTCTGTCTTGAAGACACTCAGTGATTTGGCCTCCGTGGCCTTCTGTGGCAAAGAGTTCCACAGATTCACCATCCTCTGGCTGAAGAAATTCCTCCTCGTCTCTGTTTTAAAGGATCGTCTGTTTAGTCTGAGATTGTGTCCTCTGGTTCTAGTTTTTCCGACAAATGGAAACATCCTCTCCACGTCCACTCTATCCAGGCCTCGCAGTATCCTGCAAGTTTCAATAAGATCCCCCACCTCATCCTTTTAACTCCAACGAGTACAGACCCAGAGTCCTCAACCGTTCCTTATGCGACAAGCTCTTAATTCCAGGGATCATTCTCGTGAACCTCTGCTGGACCCTTTCCAAGGCCGACACATCCTTCCTTAGATACGGGGCCCAAAACTGCTCACAATACCCCATATGGGGTCTGACCAGAGCCTTATACAGCCTCAGAAGTACATCCCTGGTCTTGTATTCTAGCCCTCTTGACCTGAATGCTAACATTGCATTTACCTTCCTAACTGCCAACTGAACCTGCACATTAACCTTAAGAGAATCGTGAACAATGACTCCCAAGTCCCTTTGTGCTTCTGATTTCCTAAGCATTTCCCCATTTAGAAGATAGTCTATACCTAAATTTCTCCTTCCAAAGTGCATAACCTCACACTTTTCCACATTGTATTTCATCTTCCACTTCATTGCCCACTATCCTAGCCTGTCCAACTCCTTCTGCAGCCTCCTTGCTTCCTCAATATTACCTGTCCCTTGACAGATCTTTGTATCATCTGCAAACTTGGCAACAATGCCTTCAGTTCCTTCTTCCAGATCATTAATGTATATTGTGAAAAGTTGTGGTCCCAGCACAGACCCCTGAGATACACCACCAGTCACCGCCTGCCATCCTGAAAAAAGACCCCTTTATCCCCACTCTCTGCCCTTAACACCATGGACTCTTAATCTATTTAACAATCTCCTATGCGGCACCTTGACAAAGCCCTTCAGGAAATCTAAATAAATCATGTCCTCTGGTTCTCCTTTGTCTAACTTCCTTGTTACCTCCTCAAAGAACTCTAACAGATTTGCCAGACATGACCTCCCTTTGACAAAGCCGTGCTAACGCTGCCCTATTTTACCATGCACTTCCAAGTACTCCGCGATCTCATCTTTAATAACAGACTCCAAAATCTTACCAATGACCAAAGTCAGGCTAACTGGCCTATAATTTCCCTGTCTTTTGCCTCCTTTCCTTCTTAAACAGGGGTGTTACATTAAACACTTTCCAATCCTCTGGGACCCTTCCTGCCTCCAGTGATTCCTGAAAGATCACCACTAATGCCTCCACAATCTCCTCAGCTATTTCTTTTAGAACCCTGGGGTGTAGTCCATCCGGTCCAACTGACTCATCCACCTTCAGACCTTTCAGTTTCCCCAGAACCTTCTCCTTAGTGATGGTCACTGCATTCACCTGTGCCCCATGATTCTCCTGGAGCTCTCGCATCCCATTGGTGTCTTCCACCGTGAAGACTGATGCAAAGTAACTATTCAGTTCGTCTGCCATTTCTTTGTTTCCTATTATTACTTCTCCAGCCACATTTTCCAGTCATCCAATGTCTATTTTTGCTTCTCTCTTACCTTTTATATATTGAAAAAAAAATTTCCGATCTTTTATAAATTTCTAGCTAGCTTTCACTCTTATTTCATCTTCTCTCCCCTTATTGCTTTTTTAGTTGTCCTCTGCTCACTTTTAAAGGCTTCCCGATCCTCTGGCTTCTCACTATTCCTCGTCACTATGCATGCTTTTTCTTTTGCTTTTATGCTGTCCTTGACTTCCCTCGTCAATCACGAATGCCTTGTCCTACCCTCAGCATACTATTGTTACTATAGGCTTCATTGGTTCTGTACAGAGTGCATACTTGGTGAATGGGTGTGGAAGGGCCTTGAGTTGGAATGGAGGGTACAGGGGCCATTGAGGGAGGCTGGTGGGGGCATAAATTGGCATGAAGGCTCTAAGGGGCCATGGGATAGTGTGAGGGCATGAGTTGGCAATGCGTTGGCATGGAGGGGGCATGGTAGGCCTGGTAAGACCTCAAAGGTTCTTGGATCCAGATTCTAGTTCATAATTAATCTGTGGGGCCATGGATGACCGAGAATTTGGCCCAACTACACAGAAATTGCATTTGTGAGGTTGGAGGAGGGACTCTGGGAAGGTGCCTACACAGATGGACTGACCTGGTAGGGTGTGCAGGAATGCAGGGTATGGGCTTGCCACCTGTATCATTATTGTGTGGGAACAGAAGCAGGAGTCCCAGAAAGGGGTCCTGTCCACGATTTGTAAATGGCTCTGGGATCCTAGATGGTGATCTAGCCATTACCGAATGTCAGCAGTAGTGGGTGCTTTTAGGTTGCTGGTCATAGGTGGAGGGGAGATCGATGTGACAGTGTGCATTTATTGCTACAAATGATTGGAGGGATTGGATCCGAGGCACAAGGTCAGGTCCAGAAAGGTTAAAGAATGGATAACTAGAGAATCCTGTGGCAGGATGGAGAGGAAAAGGGAATGAGGAGCAGGGGACAGAAGGATAGAGCATGGTAGGTAGTTACAAATCGTTAGATCAGTAATTGAATACATTTCAATCAAATGTTGGGCAAATATAGATTTAAAATTACCTTTCACCTCGCATTTCTTTACAGAAAGTTGGAGCCACAGGTTCACTGCTGAGTAGGAGAGTTTAAAGGTGCCAGTAGAAGATATTTGAGGTCAAGGTACAACTTTGTGGTAAGGGCCACACTGTTGTTTGCCATTGAGTGAGGCAGATGGTGGAAAACATAATAAAGTGGAAATGCTTTTGCATGGGCAAGGAGCCACCAGCAGTAAACCAAGTTTCAATCAAAGCCAACATATCCAAATATCTCCAAAGATTTCATGGACAAGGGATTTGTTGAAGAGTAAATGGAGATTCTAAAGGGAAACAGTAAGTAGTGATTGTTGATCTGCCAGCAGAAACGGCGGTATGATAGTGGATGGTGCGAGTTGAATGGGAAAGAAATTGATGAGATTAATTCTCGACACACCTACTGGGCAGGAGGTTGCGTGATAAAGCAGATTGGGGAATTAATTTTACTGCCCTGCAAGAAACAGTGATAGATGCCAGGATGAGCACATTGCAGAATGTTGAATGAGGCATGGAAGGTAACCCTGGACTTGTGCACGAGTGACATCATCATGTCGAACTGAGATCATTTAAAAAAAATAACTCTACAGGAGGCCATTCGACCCATCAAGTCTACACCGACCCTCTGAAAGGGTACCCTACCCAGGGTCAGGCCACTACCCGATCCCCTTAACCCGGTAAACCCACTTAACTCTAACCTTCTGGACACTAAGGGGCAATTCATCATAGCCAATCCACCTAATCTGCACATCTTTGGACTGTAGGAGGAAACCAGCACAGACGAGGGGAGAAAGTGCAAACTCCACACAGGCAGTCATCCAAGGTGGGTATTGAACCCACGTCCTTGGAGCTGTGAGGCAGCAGTGCTAACCACTGTGCCACCATGCCCGCCCTTTGAACTGAGGTGAGGAGGAACTACTTCTCGCAGAAGGTGGTGAATTTGTGGAACTCGCTGCCCTCTCATGCGGTGGAATCTGAGTCATTAAGTGGTTTCAAGAAAGAGAGAGATATATTTTTGATTTTAAAAACGGGTTAAAGGGATATGGGCAACAGGTGGGGAGGTGGATTTGGACCAGGATGAGTTCAGCCATGGTCTGACTGAATGGTGGAGCAGGCTCGAAGGGCTGAATTGGCTACTTCTGCTCCTAATTCCTATGTCCCTATGCATTTGGAAATGCAATAACAATGATAGGGACATAGAGGTTGAAGATATATTACATCATGTGACTGAGACTCATGAATACTAGATTAGATTTTCCATATAAAAAGGAAAATCTACTGATACAATGCAATATAAAAGCTTTTCTGCAATTTATCCATTTCAGAAAACGCAGTCCGATGTTGCTGAAAATCTGTTTATATTAAAAGCGTATTACTGTTCAGCCTGAAGCTAATCATATTCCAACTAACAGATAAATGGTACATGTGTGGGTTTCAAAGTCAGTGAGCTGAATTTGCTCTTCAGTTTATATTCATTCCTCTCCAAATACTTATCTTATGTGGACAATTTTTATGTTTGTTCATACTGAAAGACTCACCAATAAACATAAGGATAATAGCTCCTACCACCATGATTACAGTCTGAAGGGCATCTGTGTAAATCACAGCGGTCAAACCACCTGCGAGTGGGAAGGCAAAAATAACCATTTACTGATTTTTCAAGCAAATAATCCCACACTGTACATAATAAATCTGATATAAATGTAGTCATCCTACCCCCTGAAGCTTTTAGATTAATTTAAATGAAGATAAATCTTTCTTGAACACCTCAGCCTGCGGAGGTCTGCGCCAGAAGTCATAGTCGTCATAGTTTAGCTTTCAACTTGTTTTAATACATTTATGATTGGCATTTATACAGGAACCTACTGAGGCTCCATATCGGAAGATATATCAGGACGGATTTCTGATTCAACACTGCTTCAGTGGGATATGGTTGGAATGAAGCCCTGAGCCAATTTTGGACACAGACCCAAGCAAAAGAAGGGATTGAAGCTCATAATTTTTAAAACTCCTTAACTGCTTTATTCCTTACTAGCAGAGAATTTGAAATATTAATCAATTGGACTTCAGGGTTTAGAAGTAACTTATGCTCAAGATAAACTACAGTTTCTTAGTTCTATTTTCTCATCTTTTTTAATTTTGTTTTTAGATTTTCCTGTGCATTGCATCAACTCAAAGGTAAATTACTGCTGACCTTTGCTAATACGGCTGCTGAATATGACTAGATCTCTATTCAGCTCTGCTGCTTGTTCAGGTGGCATGACTAATCAAATTTTGGATGAAAATGAGCTGATACTGCAAGTTATGGGGGAAGGGAGGAAATAATGAGTTTATGGTTAATGAAATCTGCTTTCTTTAATTTGCCTCAGGGTGACTCATCATTTTAATCTGGAAATCACCATGCAGGAAAAACTAAGGTTCAAAGTTTACATCCAATGCATATAGTGCTCTGTGTATCACCCCACTGGAACTCATTGATCAACCTATTTTTATTCCCAACTGAGGGGCAATTTAGTGCCACCTACCCTGCACATCCTTGGGATGTGGGGGTGAGACCCACGTAGTCCACGGGGAGAATGCAAACTCCACATGGATAGTGACCCGAGGCCGGGATCGAACCCGGGTCCTCGCCGCCGTGAGGCAGTAGTATTAACCACTGCGCCACCGTACTGCCCTTTGATCAACGTATTGATGAAAGGAAGATTTACAGAATCTGTAGAATACGAAATGCAGATTACAAAATTCAATGTAGACTGGAAATGTAAATTTGACAATGTAGGAATAAGATTATACTTGCATCTGAGGTCTTATTATGAAACCTAATCCAGCTCTTGAATTCTCATATGTAAACCAACTCAAATTGAAAATATCTAGGCATAGCTTAGACATCAACCATCAGTACAGTATTAGTTGATGTACCATTTAATTCATGGCCATTTAAAGGATCTCAAGAATTGAATAGAACACAACTTGGCGTGTCAAAAACAACTTTATTCATTTTCTGACTTCTACATAGATGGTTAGGCAGTTTTCTAAGAAGTGAATACCATAAATTGTACAATCATTTGATGTCAAAATTATGCGAGTTCAACTTACAGTAATTCTAAACTGAATTATGTTACATTATCACACCCCTATTGGGGCGATATTGGTCTCTGGCAATAAATCAAAATGGACAATAGTGAATCGACAACGTGTTTTACATCTCATTTGTTCTCATTCTTTAGAACATGGAAAATAGAACATACAGTGCAGAAGAAGGCCATTCGGCCCATCCAGTCTGCACCGACCCACTTAAACCCTCACTTCCACCCTATCCCTGTAACCCAATAACCCCTCCTAACCTTTTTGGTCACTAAGGGCAATTTATCATGGCCAATTCACCTAACCTGCATGTCTTTGGACTGTGGGAGGAAACCGGAGCACCCGGAGGAAACCCATGCAGACACGGGGAGAACGTGCAGACTTCGCATAGACAGTGACCCAGCGGGGAATCGAACCTGGGACCCTGGTGCTGTGAAGCCACAGTGCTCGCCACCTATGCTGCCGTGCTGCCCTAGTGCACTAACGTCTCAAGGAAATTCCTGGTGTTTATTCCTTATAATTCAACTAATTTATACTTCTATTTCACAATATTCCCTCTTCCCAAACCTTCTGAAAGGTTTCCACAATATTCTACAATCATCTCCAAACTTAATTTGAACTTTCTGGTCATCTTCTTTAAATCCTCAAGTAAAAGCCTTCCGTTTAAATATCTTGTCAAAATGAAAGCATATCAGATTAACCAATTAACCACTCATCAAGATTAGTAACCCAGTTAAAACTGTACAAATATAGCAGTAATTAAAGTTAATTAAATATCTATTATGATTAACATGATTCCTTGGGTACAACCAGTCATTACTAACAATAGACCACAAAAGACCCTTGTGACTGGCTTTCTCCTTTGCTAGAAGTATCTCGTTAGCGTAACAGATTAATGATAAGTTTCCAATTAAAATAGCACACCATCTGTTGTCCAACTGCTTTATCTCTGCAGGTGTTTAGCATCTGTGCTTAATTAAAAGTTAGCAAAGTACATATGATCGTGTCTTTGTTTTCTTAAAAGAATTACATAAATGCAGATTGCTATTGATAAATTATATGAAACCGCACTATTGCTAACTATGAGAAGGGGACAAATGTCCACTTCGTCAGAATTGTCTTACTTTGCACAAGGACCAAATAAAATTTAATTGCACCAAATCATATAAGAGAACCAAACAATAAAGTAGTGCATAAGTCACTTTTCCTGCATTAGTATTTTGAGAATGCTGATATTTTTCAGGACTGCAAGAAGACGACATATGGAAGAGATCTACACATGGAAACTTACACACTGTTAAGATTGTTTATTCATTAAGAAAAATCCTTCCGAACTAGTTCTACAAATTGACTGGCTTGCGTTTCAACAGCTAACAGGTTCCTTTAGAAATCTACTAACTGTATGAGTGTGCTTCCTGTCAACTGATGAAGAACAAGCACTACAAGTACATAGTAGCAATTTAAGGAATATTACAATGGAGAACAGACGCCATGTTCATCTAGCTCCATTATCCTCAACTGTTGCTATTTTCCCAGACACACATGGTAAAAATTTAAATAAATTACCAATCCTCCACAATTAACTTGTTTGAAAAAAGGTAAATAAAAAACTGATGTGAATACTGTATTAACAAAGTGGCACTTGGAAGAACTCTTGCAACAAGCTAAAGAATGGTTTGTTTATCATTCTTCAGGCAGCCATCTATTATTTGGTTCGGTGGTTTGATTTCACAGGCAATAATTGCCCAAAACACTCAGTTTTGTGTTTGTCAACAGACTTCCCAGCTTTAATACTTTTGGGGGGATAATGTTATTGCTATTGGCACGGATGAGCAAATCAATATCAATTGGCATGCATATCATTCAGACCTTGAAGTACAAAAGCAGAAGCTAGTACGGTGTCCTCCAACTCCGACCTCTTGTGTATCCACCCCAGTGGATGCTAATCGTTTAGCTATCTTGTTCTATAATTCCCTCCTTAAACCTCTGCACCTTGTCTCCTTTACGGTGCTCTTTCCAACCTACCTCTTTGACCAAACCTTTGGTCATCCAACCTAATGTCTCCTTCTTTGACATAATGTGAATTTTTGTCTGATTGTGCTCTAGTGAAGCACCTTAGGATTTTGACACTAAAGGTTTTATATAAATGCATGCTGTTATTGTATTCACTCTATCCATCAGAATAGAGCTCTTTTCCCCCCTGGAGAGTTCCTGATTTTACCCTGGGCACAAAGGGAACCAGTACAACAGATATGAAACAATCCCGAGAAACCATCAGTGTGGTTGCAGAGCAGTATTGGTATAAGATGGGAGAGAAGATCATCTGTATGCTTTCTTGGTTTTGGAAACATTTTTCAGCTCATGGGCATTAGAAACTGTTCCCAAAAGTGACACATGGAGGTCATCTCATACAGACAGCATGTTTCTTGTTAAAATGATTACCAGCTATCGTGTAAACAGCAGTCACCACCAGCAGGATTACTGTAGAAAGGTAGATGTTCCAACCCAATGCGACCTGGATAAAAAGTGCGCCAGAGAAAATGTCCGTCTGAAACAGGAACACAACCTTAGTTTTAAATAACAATCTGTAACCTACATTAAAAGTAGACGCACAAAGGCAAAAGCTTTGGGATATGTTAAGAATCCTCATAAAAGGGTAGTAATTTTCCATCAATATCAAAGTTTGAAACCACTGAGTACAGATTTCAGGAGAAAATGAAATTAAGGATTTCAGAGATGTCATAAAAAATTTAAATAATTTGCAATTAGAAGATAGATAGATAGAAGATAGAACAGTACAGCACAGAACAGGCCCTTCGGCCCTCGACGTTGTGCCGAGCCATGATCATCCTACTCAAACCCACGTAACCACCCTATACCCGTAACCCAATAACCCCCCCTTAACCTTACTTTATTAGGACACTACAGGCAATTTAGCATGACCAATCCACCTAACCCGCACATCTTTGGACTGTGGGAGGAAACCGGAGCACCCGGAGGAAACCCACGCACACACAGGGAGGACGTGCAGACTCCGCACAGACAGTGACCCAGCCGGGAATCGAACCTGGGACCCTGGAGCTGTGAAGCATTTATGCTAACCACCATGCTACCGTGCTGCCACATTGTTCACAATTTTTCACAAAAGCCGACAAAGCATTTGTGATTGTTCACATTGTCTTCTTTATGTGGGCTAGTGTATTCTGTTGGGGCCTGTTTTGTGGTAGCAGCCGCATTCAGTACTTTGCAAATGAAAAATAAAGTTGGAATTGATTACAGGCATCAGGATTCAAACCTAAAGCCAACTACCAACACTTGCCCTGATGAAAATGAGGAAAATCAGTGTGGCTGCTCCCAGGGCAGAACCATGGCCCAGGAACATTCCAATGATCAAGATGGGCCTCTGAGACCACCTCTGGACTGTTTCTGAGGGAGGTGCGCCCGACTCCAGCTTGTACCCAATACCCATCCCTGCCGGACTAAAAAACATGGGTGGGATTCTCCTTTTTGGAGATATGCGCAGGGATTCTCCGTTGGCTGACGCCGAAATCATGAAAACGCGATTGGCTGGAGAACATGTTCCAACGCCAAAATTGCAGCACCTGTACAGTAAACACTGTTTGCAAGTCATTAGCAGGCCAAACCCGGTATTCTCCGGGGCCTCCGTGATTCTCTGCCTCCAATGGGCCGAGTTCCTGCGGCGCAGTTCACTTATGCTTTTAAGAATCGTGAAACCATCGTCATGGCTGATGAGGGAGAGAGAGAGAGACGAGGTAGGACACAGAGGCATGACTGTGGGCTTCCAGGCCGGACACTGGCCAGGTTGCCTGGGGTGCGGGGGTGGGGGGAACTGCCAGGGCAGGGGGGGATAGGTGGTGATAGGGGAATGGGCCATATGGCCAGCATGACCCCCCCACGGGACTGGGGCAGTGTCCAGCCACGGACCGCCATTGCTGCGGCCTGCTAGGCAGCCATCTTGCTGCACACCCTACTGACCACCCATCTTGGCTCCTGGTTCTGCAGACTGACACTGGGCATATGGGCACCCCACATCCATAACCCCCCCACCGGCCGCCACCGGCAGGCAGTGCATCAGGCGGCCCACCCAAGGGAAAGGCCCACTGTAGCCCTTACCAGGGCTCTGGCCGGGGGCTGGGAAGCATACTGCTGGCAAGAGCAGCGGCAGCTGAAAGTACCCCTGGCAGCAGGGATGGGTGCCAGGGCCAGAGGCCCCCATAGCGCCAGGCAACAATGGGGCAAGGAGTGCGGAGTTGGGAGGGGGGTTTGGTGCCAGGGGCACAGTGCTGCCTACTCACCCTGGCTGCCCCGAGGAGGATGTGCAGTTCTTCCCCGCACTGTGGGTCGTTCCAGAAGGTGTTGCTCACAGCGCTCAGGGCATTTGCCACCAGCACCGAGGCATGATGATTGGTGGCTATCAGCCTCCCGGGCCGGGGTGCAGGGTCATCCGCCACGGCGTCTAGGAGGGTCTCAAGCTCTGCGTCCGTGAAAGATGGGGCCGCGCGTCTTGCTGCCATCTCGTTAGCTGGGATGGTGTGCGCGGGGAGTGAAGTGGGTAAATGCGGCCACAGCTTGTCAGCCCCCTGAGTGTCAATCGCGAATCCGGCGAATCCCGTTTCTCATTAGAATTGATTGTGTTCTACGTGGCAGCGGTGCTAGCCCCTGATCATAGCTGAATCAATCCAAGTGCGGGGCCAGGTTTGCGGTTGTGTAAGTCCACAAATTCTGCACCTTAGTCTCAGGAATGGAGAGCCCTGCCCATGTACTCCTGCTGGAGGAGCATTGCAACCTATTTATGTATCCCCTGGGAGAGCAAATCGGGAAGCAATCCTGCATCCTCTTGCCATACAAATTCATGATTCGCAAGGGGATCCCGTCACAAGGCCGCCATTTCAAGCAGGAAGCCCGATAACAAATTCCTGTGGTTGGCCACTATCCCCACCCCGCACCGCCAATCAGCCCCCAACCACCCCTCCCCCCGCTCCGCAAAGCAGCCCCCCTATCCTGGATCGCCTGGGTCCCCTGCCCATTCTTCCAACTATAGGGATGACCCGACCTGCCCCTTCCAGGGGGGCATTCTAATCACGATGTGCATTCTATGCACTCAAGCATGTGATTGGAATACACTTGCCGCTCTTTGATGTGGTTGATGTTTGTAAATATTGGGGTTTCTCCATGAAGAGAGATGAATGAATCAAGGCTGCAGCTGTTATGTGGAAGCTGTCAATAAGAATCCACTACTAGAAAGGAATGAATGGCTTGCAGCTAATGGTTCTGCGGAGTTGAAACACAGGTTACAGTGGTTGTCCTTCCAGAAATGAACAAGTGGAGTGTCCAGGTATGTGTTACAGCTGTAATTCTTCTCACTACCCACCTCCAGACTGCTCTCTAGCTTCCAGACAGTGGTCTCTATTCTGGTGGTGGGGGGTTCCTTCAGTCAGGTGGTCCCTGGTAGGGGTCCCTTTAGTTAGGGGGTCTCTGTAGGGGGTTACTTCAGTTAGGTGGTCAATGTAGGGTTTCCTTCAGTTAGGGGATCCCGGGGGGTCTCCTAATTCTTGGTGTTCTTGGGGGTTAGGCAGCTCTCCCCAATCATGGGGTCCCTGGGGGCATCTCCCTATTAAAGGGTTCCCTAAATAGGTCTCCCTATTAAAGGGGTCTCTGGGGGAGGTCTCCTTGTTAAAGGGGTCCCTAAAGGGGGTCTCCCTATTAAGAGGGTCTCTTTGAAGAGGTTCTCCCATTTGAGGGTCTCTGGGGATGTCTGGTAGAGGAGGGGTGGGCAGGACATTCAATGGTATTGGGGGGGGGGGGGAAGCATGGCCCTTGGATAGACTTTGGGAGCAACTCCCTTAAGGAGTTACCCCTTTGATCCACCACATCAAGCTCACGTTTGGTGAGACCTGTAGTAATCACACCCACATGATTCACGGCCCAGAGGACCGGAGAATCACGGAGGCCCGGAGTTTAGGCTGCCAAGCCCATTAAATGGATGTTAATGGCTCATTAAGACCCATTTGCATTAATTTACTGTGGTAGGCTATATTAGGGGTATCGCGGTACCTAGGTGGGATGTACCTTATACTGTAGTATGAGTGGTAGAACCTGCCTGCTGGTTCCGCCCAGCAGGCGGAGCATAAGAGTCTGTGTTTCACCCACAGCAGTCATTCTTTACCAGAGCTGCTGGGGATACTACTTGTTCATTAAATTGATCGTGCATCATTTACATCCTCCTGCTGGGGTGCGGGCATGAAGCTCGATCCCTCGGGGGTCGGAGCATCGTGTTTGCATCGGCGTCCGCTGGTGATTTTTCAATTCTCCATTCCATCGGGAAACCGGCCTCGGGTGTCCCGACACGGAGAATTTACCCCTGCCTTTTAAGGCACTTTCTCTTAATCAGGCACACCGAGTTGGGACACAATTTCCTGACTCATGCTATCCTCCTCTGCTATAAAAATCCAGGCTTTGCATCTTTGTGAAGATAGTGCAGTTTGGTCCAGGGTGACTTGCCCTGTTGGTAGGTCAGTGGGTTTTGTCAATTTCACACTTCTCTGAGAGACAGAAACTGGCAATAACCAGCCGCTGATCAGTCATCACCTAAAGCAGTCTGAGCAACTTCTACCTGCTGGCTCCAAATTGTCAAAAATTGAAGCTGAGGATTCAGTCGCCTGCCTATGTCCCGACAGTGGGTAAGCGTACCTAGAAACAAAATGGTGGGGTGACTTATATGTATGAATTCAGAGATAAAACAGGTAGTTCCATCAGCCATAAAGAAATGGCTAAGTTCGGAGAAACTTATTCTTGCTGGGTGTTCGAGTTTAGTGCTTTCTGCAATGAAGTGCCCATTTATAAGATTTATGGATTTGACATTGCACTACATGAATGTGAGTCATGCTCATGAACAAAGAACATGCAACATTCTTTTAGAGTAACTAACAGCACTCCTTCAGGTTTCGAAAAAATCAATCTCATCGAGAGATGTGGAGAAGGGCAAACTGACCCTGTTGGTAAAAATTCAGAGAGACCTGGTGGATGTATACCAGGTTGTCAGTGGAAGAACAGAACTTTTCTATACCTTAATACGCACTCAGTAACTCTCAGCAAGTGATAGCTAATTTATATTTTGAGCTGTTTACACAAGAATCACTTGCAATCAGTCATTTCCCAAAGGAAAAAGAGCTGAGACCCAGTAACTAGCACTGTGAGGTTTAATTTGTAAAGCAGGAGCAAGGGGCAGGATTCTCCTTCCGTCACACCTGTTTTCTGCCGCGGCATGCCCCGCTGGCAGTGAGGTCCTCCGTCCCAGCGGCCGGCTAATGGGATTTCTCATTGTGGCCACTCCCACGCCGTCGGGAAATCCGTGTGCGTGAGTGCGCTACCGGCGAAGCGGAGGATCCCGCCAACGGAGAATCCCGCTCAGGATTCACTTTTGTGATTCACTTTTCCCGCCAGCAGCGCACACCTCCCCGTGGAGTGGGGTGGCTTAAATGGGAAACCCCATTGACAAGCGGTGGGAAGACAGAAACCTGGCATCAGCGAATGGCACACCATCGAGAAACACAAAGCTGGGGGACCGGAGAATCCAGCCCCAGATCAGGAGGAGGATTAGATTAAATAAACCATATTACCAATGTTGGGCAGGAGAGAATACGTTTTTGCTTTGGGTAAGGACCTTCGGGTGGAAAACTGCGGTGGTGGGGTGGTCTGCAGTATTAATATTAACCTGCTATTATTTATCTCTCTCTCCTGAGCCATCAGATCCTTCTTAGTTTTACCAGCTTTTCCTGATTCTCTTTCTACCTGCCTTACCCGCCACTCCTTGAATTAGAATTCTTTGAGGTGATGGCAGCATGGTGGCGCAGTGGTTGTTGCTGATGCCTCATGGCGCTGAGGTCCCAGGTTCGATCCCGGCTCTGGGTCGCTGTCTGTGTGGAGTTTGCACATTCTCCCCGTGTCTGCGTGGGTTTCACCCCCACAACCCAAAGATGTGCAGGCTAGGTGGATTGGCCACGCTAAATTGCCCCTTAATTGGAAAAAATTAATTGGGTACTCTGAATTTTTTTTAAAAGGGGAAAAAAAAGAATTCTTTGAGGTGGTAATGAGCAGGATAGATTAAACAGAACCATAGAGTCTAGGGTCATACAGTACAGGAGAGACACCTTTAGCCCATCGACTCTGCACTGACAAAATTACACCGAGGGCACGATTCAACTAAATGGGAACAAAGTCCCCTAGCGAGTGTGTTTAGCCGCGTGTTTCCCGGCGAGAAACACATGGCTATACAACGCCACATGAATTAAATAAGGGGCCTCAGCAGAGAACACGCAGCCAAGGCCGCACATAGCCCAATTTCCTACACGGAGGAGCTCCGCTTGCCAGAACCCCTCAATGTAGCGAGAGATTGGGACACCATGATCTCCAAAGCCCCCTACATGACCCCCAACGCACTATGGGAGGGTCCCCGCACCCCCTCCCCCACCCCATCCCCACAACGCAAGACCCCTGGTCTGATCACCATCACACAAAAAGTGCCAGCTGGGCACCTTGGCAGTGTCAGGCTGGCATGCAGGTGGCACTGCCAAGGTGCCAGGGTGTCCCCAGTGCCAGGGTACCACCCTGCCCAAGGGGCATGTTGTTGGGGCCTCCGGTCCCCTGTGAGACTCCCACAAGTGGCGTTCCGTCTTGTCCTCGTTGTGGGGACCAGTACGGAATGGCGCTCTCCTGAAGTCTGAGAGGCAAAGGGGGTAGATTCCAATGCCTTGGGTGCCTCAGGAATCTGCATATTAGATGACACGAGCTATCTCGCTCTAATATGCAGATTTGCTAAAAGTGATCCACCCACAATAGGCAGGATTTATATTGCAAAGTCTCACAAGATCGCGTTAGATATCGCGAGCGTTCTGAGCCAAGTAGATCCCGGGAATCGTGTCTCCCGGTTTTTATCAGCCACGCTGTGGCGTGACGAGCTGCTTTTCTGGTGCAGCGTGGCCATGGGATCGCGTCCTAAATCTACACTAATTCCACTTTCCAGAACTTTGCACATCGCCTTGAATGTTACGACATTTCAAGGGGTCATCCACAAACCTTTTAAGAGTCAATCTTTATTAGTGTCACAAGTAGGCTTACTGCAATGAAGTGACTGTGAAAATCCCCTCGTCGCCACCTTCAGGCGCCTCTTTGGGTACACGGAGGAAGAGTTCAGAATGTCCAATTCCCTAACAAGCACGTCTTTCGGCACTCTTTCAGGAAAGAGTTGTGTGGTTTTCCACCTCTACTACCCTCCCAGGCAGTGCATTCCAGATTCCCACCAGCCTCTGGGTGAAAGAAAACATCCTCAAATCCCCACTAAATCTCTTTCCCCTCACCTTAAAATTATGCTCCCTTGTTATTGACCCCCTCATAATCCTATATCTCAACCATGTTCCCCCTCAGCAATCTCTGCTCTAAGGAAAACAATCCGAGCATATCCAGCCTCTCTTCGTAGCTGAAATGCTGCATCCCACACAACATCCTGGTGAATCTCCTTTGCGCCCTCTCCAGCGCAATCACATCCTTCCCAAAGTGAGGTGACCAGAACTGTACACAGTACTCCAGCTGTGGCCTAACCAAAAGTTTGTACAGCTCCAACATAACCTCCCTGCTCTAATAATCTATACCATGATTGATAAAGGCAAGTGTCCAGTATGCCTTCTTAACTAGCCTATTAACCTGTCCTGCCACATTCAGGGGCCTGTGGACAAGAACCTCACGATCCCTCTGTTCTTCTGAACTTCCTGGTGTTCTGCCATTCATTGAGTGCTCCCTTGTCTTGTTACTCCTTCCAAAGTAGATCACCTCGCCATTTTCAGGGTTAAATTCCAGCTGCCACAAACCCGTGAATATCTTCCTGAAACCCAAGAACTTCTTTCTTACTATTAACCACCCTTCCAATCTTGTGTCATCCACAAACTTACTTCTCACCACCTCCCTCCCCCCCCCCCCCCCCCCCCCCCCCCCACCCTTATTCTCATCTATGTAGATTGTTTATATATATATATAGCATGAACAATAAGCTCTGATCCCTGTGGTATGTCACTGGACACCAGCCTTCAATCACATAAACAGCCTTCCACTACTACCTTCTGTCTCCTATCGCTAAGCCAGTTTTGGATCCAACTTGCCATGTTACCCTGGATCCCATGTGTTTTTACGTTTTTTTAGAACAGTACAGCACAGAACAGGCCCTTCGGCCCTCGATGTTGTGCCGAGCAATGATCACCCTACTCAAGTCCACGTATACCTATCCCAGTAACCCAACAACCCCCATTAACCTTATTTTTTAGGACACTAAGGGCAATTTAGCCTGGCCAATCCACCTAACCCACACATCTTTGGACTGTGGGAGGAAACCGGAGCACCCGGAGGAAACCCACGCACACACGGGGAGGATGTGCAGACTCCGCACAGACAGCTCTTTATCAATCTCCCATGTGGGACCTTGTCAAGGCTTTGCTGAAATTGATATAAACTACACTACCTTCATCTAGACACTCAATCACCTCCTCAAAAAATTCAATCAATTTCGTTAGGCATGACCTCCCCATTATTAGTATTTTTACACACCTCAGTGAGTGTCTACATATCTGCTCCTCTAATGCCCACTGACTGGGGGCCTATAGTACATTCCCAGCAATGAGATTGCCCCCTTTTTTATTCCTAAACTCTACCCAGGAAGCCTCATTTGAAGACCCTTCCAAGATATTGTCCCTCCTTACAGCAGCAAGAGATAGAACCTTTGGCCATTGCCCTGAGGGCTTCAGATAGTGCGCTGGTGATCTCTTATTGTACGTGACAGACTCGATCCCCACCATGGGTGATATAATGGTGCTGCTGAGGCACTTTGGCTCTTTTTCAGGGCACAAATTGAACCTGGAGAAAAGTGAGTGGTTCCCGGTTAATCCCCAGGGAGGGGCGCCAATCTGGAGGTGTTGCAGTTCTGTTTAGTGGGTTCTCACTTCAGGTATCTGGGGTTCAGTTGGCTCGGGATTGGGCCCGGCTCCGTCAGTTTAACTATATGAGTTTGGTGGGAAGGGTCAGAACCAATTTGTAGAGATGGGATAGTCTCCCTCTGTCCTTGGCAAGCAGGATTCAGTCGGTTAAGATGAATAATTTACCAAGATTTCTGTTCCTCTTCCAGCGTTTGCCGTTTTTTTCTTTCAAAGTCCTTTTTTGGGGGAGTCGAGAAATCGATTTCGACCTTTAGTTGGGCGGGCAAAGTGACGACAATTCGAAGGAAAGTCCTCCTGAGGGACTGACATTCAGAGGGCTTGTTGGTACCGAGCCTGATATATTACAATTGGACGGGGAATGTGGAGAAGGTGTTGGAGAGGTGTGGCGATCCAGAAGCCATCTGAGTACAAATGGAGTCAAAATCACGTAAGGGGTCTGGTTTGAGGGCATTAGCGACGACTCGCTCCACATCACATCGGTGAAATATTCAGCAAAGTCGGTGGTTGTCTCCACTTTCAAGATATGGAGACAATTTTGGCAACATTTTAAATTGGATGTGGTATCGAAGCTGGCTCCTGTGGTATTACCATAAATGTAAGAACTGCAAGGGTTAATGAAATGTCTAGATCAACCCACTAGATGGAGCTACAGTTACAAGTATATAAGACATTGATGCGAAGCCTTGTGGGGGGAGAGAAGTGAGGGACTTAACTAGAGACAGACTGAAGTAAATGTCGGGTGAGTAAGAGCAGATCATAGTTTATTATAATGTAGAGATTCGTTGTAGGTGAGTGTAGATTATATATTAATTATCAACTGTGTATTATTTAGGAGTACGTGTCGGATCCAAATTAATAGTCATAAACTTATAGCTTTGATCAAGATCAAGCTATTTTGTGGTCGTGGTGAACACTACTCCAACCATCCTGAATTTAGCAACACAAAGAACACCACATGTTACCAGGAGTAGCAAAACTTTAATAGTAAGGTACCACATTCCCACATGGTACCAGGGAAGAACCCGAGAATTCCCAAACCGACGCTGCAAAGAGGAAAAGTTAAAGGGGGCTTGGCTTTACCAAACCTACAATACTACCACTGGGCAGCAACGGCAGAAAGAGTGAGGGGATGGGTACAAGAACCCGACACAGATTGAGTACAAATGGAGGAGGCATCGTGTAAAGGAACAACCCTCCGGGCCCTGGCCACAGCATTACTCCCATCCTCCTCAACAGGATACACAACAAGCCCAGTGGTAACGGCCACACTGAGAACGTGGACCCAGTTGAGAAAGCACTTTGGGATAACCAAAATGTCACCCATGGCCCCCATCTGCGGCATTCACAGATTCCCCCCAACCATGCTAGATACCACCTTCAAAAGATGGAGGCAGGAAGGGGGCACATTGACGGTCGGGGACTTCTACATAGGGCGCAGACTGGTGACACTGGACAAACTGATGAGGAAGTGGAAACTAGCAAAAGGACAGGAATTGAGACACCTCCAAATAAAACACTTCCTCCGCAAAGAGACAGTAGGGTACCCTGGGGCACCAGAAAACACACTATTAGAGGACCTGACAGGCACATTGGTCGAAATTCTCCGACCCCCAGCAGGGTCGGAGAATCGCCTGGGGCCACCGAAAATCCCGCCCTCGCCGTGGCAGAGATTCTCCGCCACCCGGGAATTGGCGGGGGCGGGAGTCACGCCACTCTGATCGGCGAGGCCCGTGCGTCGATTCTCCGGCCCGCGATGAGCCGAAGTCCCGCCGCTGGGAGGCCTCTCCTGCCGCCGAGGTTTGAACCACCTCTGGTGGAGGCAGGATCGGCAGCGCGACCGGGCCCCCGGGGTCCTGGGGGGGGGGGGGGGCGCGGGGCGATCGGACCCCGGGGGGTGCCCCCATGGTGGCCGGGCCCTCGATCGGGGCCCCCCGATCGGAGGCGGGCCAGTGGCCTTGGGGGCACTCTTTCTCCTCTGCCGCCGCCACGGCCTACACCATGGCGGAAGCGGAAGAGAGCCCCCCAGCGCGCATGCGCCGGTGGTGACTGCCGCTGACGTCACCACCGGCGCATGCGCGAACCGGCGAAGGCCTTTTGGCCAGCCCCGGCGCCGGGCGGCGGGCCTGAAAGGCCGCTGGTTCCGGTTTTGGCGCCAGTCGGCGTGGTGCCGACCACTCCGGAGCGGGCCTAGCCCCCAAAGGTGCGTGATCGAGTTGTATTTGGGATAAATGACAAACGTTTGCGTGACAAAATGTTTAGACGACCGATTTTAACTCTAGAAAACGCGATTAATAGGTGCAAAGCCAGTCAACAGGCATTCTCTGAATATGCGGAGTTCGTCGCAAACGAAAAGAGCGCGAAATCAGAAAATTTGGGGCAGCACGGTAGCATGGTGGTTAGCATAAATGCTTCACAGCTCCAGGGTCCCAGGTTCGATTCCCGGCTGGGTCATTGTCTGTGTGGAGTCTGCATGTCCTCCCCGTGTGTGCGTGGGTTTCCTCCGGGTGCTCCGGTTTCCTCCCACAGTCCAAAGATGTGCGGGTTAGGTGGATTGGCCATGCTAAATTGCCCGTAGTGTCCTAAAAAAAAAAGTAAGATTAAGGGGGGGTTGTTGGGTTACGGGTATAGGGTGGATACGTGGGTTTGAGTAGGGTGATCATTGCTCGGCACAACATCGAGGGCCGAAGGACCTGTTCTGTGCTGTACTGTTCTATGTGGCTGATGCCATTAATGCTGTTTTACAGCAACGAAAACTGCGTACAACGGCTGGCGGTCATTTTGAGAATGACGTCACGAGCGTCATGACGTGTACATCAAGTGGAAAGAGGAGCTGTGGCTGGTGTTGGAGGATGGGGTGTGGAGTGAGGCCCTGCGGAGGGTGAACTCCATGCCTTTGTGTGTGAGGCTTGGCTTAATACAACTAGAGTAGTGTGTAGGGCTCATCTGACCAGGCCCAGGATGAGTCGTTTTTTTGCAGACGTGGAGGACAGGTGCGAGAGATATGGAGGGGTTCCAGCCAACCTTATGCATATGTTCTGGTCATATTCTAAGCTCATGGGGTTCTGGGTCTCCTTCTTTCGCACCATGTCAGAGATTCTGAAAATTGAACTGGAGCCCTGAGCCTTAGTGGCTAGATTTGGGGCATCAGACTTGCCGGAGCTGCAGATGGGTGCAGCAGCAGATGTCCTGGCTTTTGCCTCATTGATTGCTCTGAGGCGAGTGCTGATGGGATCGCTGAAGGTCATCTTACCCACCTAGTGCCTCAGTGTCTCTGAGAGATCTGATGGAGTTCCTATACTTCGAGAAAGTCAGATACACCATTAGGGGAACATTTGAGGGGAGATGACAGCTGTTTGTTCTGTATTTCAACGAGCTGTTCACCGTTAGATGTGAAAGGGGGGGCAGGGTGTAAGGGAGGAGGGTCTCGGGTTTTTTTCAGTTGAGGGGGGTGGTTTGTGGCTCGGGTGTTGTTTAGATGGGATGTGTTGTTTTGGTGTTCTGTATCAAATGGAAAACATTTGAATAAAAATATTTTTTAAATCTCAGAGAATATTAAGGCAAAGATGAGAAGGATGTTCTTCTCACAGAGGGTAGTGAATCTGTGGAATTATTTTCCGCAGAGAGCTGTAGAGCCTGGGTCGTTTATGTTCAAGGCTGAGATAGACAGATTTTTAAGCAGTAAGGGAATCAAGTGTTATGTGGATAAGGTGGGAAAGTGGAGTTGAGAATTGTATCAGTCATGATCTTATCGAATTTAACCATTTTCTTTTTCCATTTCTATTTATTCTTTCAGACACTTTTGAGTGAGTTTGTCCACGTTTTCTGTGAGTGTATGCACGTGTGTGGTGTGTGTGTTCCCTCCTGTGCAATAATTCACTAACTCCTCATCTGTCCCCAGAGATGGTGCCTGAACTCCAGACTGCAGCACTTCCTCTTTTCTTCCAGATTTGCTGCAATGATTTGGATTTTTGATTAAATACAGTAAGATTGCAAAACAGTGAATGGCAAATTTGAGTTTGCAAAGTACTGTACCGATAGGAGTAATGCAGAAAACTTCGCTGCCGGTACTCCATCTGAAACTTTGAGATTAATGTTGTTCCGGTGTTTGTGATATAAAATGTAGAAATCTAACATGAAAATGAAATGAAATGAAAATCGCTTATTGTCACGAGTAGGCTTCAATGAAGTTACTGTGAAAAGCCCCTAGTCGCCACATTCCGGCGCCTGTCCAGGGATGCTGGTACGGGAATCGAACCGTGCTGCTGGCCTGCTTTAAAAGCCAGCGATTTAGCCTTGTGAGCTAAACCAGCCCCTGTGCTGCTCCAGGGACAATCGAGTAATGAAATGACACACAGCAACACATCTGCTACTTACCGATATCTTCGTGAACACGTATAGGATCAGAGATAATATGGACATGTAGATTCTAATTCTCTGTCCTCCAAACCTCTTCTTCAAATACTCAGGCATAGTGACCACACCAGCAGCAATGTACACGGGAACAAAAATCCAGCCAAGTACCACCAGAAGCCAAGTAGCCTAAAACAAGGAGAAAGAATAGCACTCAGAACTCGACTTGTGTCCAGAATAACGTTATTTTGATCAAATGCATTAACTCCTTACTAATGACTATTAACAATACACGTTCAATCCATGAGGAACACAAAGACGTACTGTATTAATTTTATGGTTTACATTAAACCATGTTGTTGTCCATTTCAACTCAGTTTCACCATTTGTCTATGTGAGACATGGAGATAATTCAAACAATTGTGACAAAATTGAAATAATTTTATTTGTTTCACTTTAGCCCTGGGGCTTTCCCTTTAAATTCATTTACAATTCAGAATTTTAAAAAAAACTATTTGCAGACAGAAACTTGCCCCAAGCTTGTTCACTAAGTATCAAGTTTGGTTCAGGTGTTAGTAAAGCTGAGTGATCAGTCAAAGCGGTGAAAGGGTGCTTTTCTGAATGGAAACCTGTAGCTAGTGGTATTCTGTTGTTTGTAGTATATATAAATGATCTGGAGGAAAATGTGGGTGGTCTGATTAGTAAAATTGCAGATGACACAAAGATTGGCGGAGTTTTATAAATGTTTTTTATTCAGTTTTCATGTTTTATATTGAACAAATTACAAATTGTTAGAGAGAGAGAGAAAAAAAAAAGAACACGCAAAAATTAACATATATATTTACAGGTAAGCATCTTCGTAATAATAACTGTGGCCTCCCCCCTTTAGCCGGCATACATATTTTACATTCCCCAATATGGCCGAGGCACATGTTTATTGGCATTTATTTAGTTTGGTTTTGGGCCTTAGCTAGCCATCAAAACCCGGAACGAACCCGTAGCCCCCCCCCCCCCCCGGGCTACCTTCCCCCGATTCCCGTCCATTTTCCCCTGATTCTTGGCCACCCGACTATTCTTCCTCTTGTACGTTGGCCACAAACAGGTCCCGGAACAATTGCATGAATGGCTCCCACGTTCTGTGGAAGCCGTCGTCTGACCCTCGGATGGCGAATTTGATTTTCTCCATTTGGAGAGATTCCGAGAGGTCGGACAGCCAGTCTGCAGCTCTGGGTGGTGCTGCTGACCGCCAGCCAAACAGGATTCTACGGCGGGCGATCAGGGAGGCAAAGGCAAGGGCGTCCACCCTCCTCCCCAGGAATAGATCTGGCTGGTCTGAAACCCCGAAGACCGCCACTATCGGGCATGGCTCCACCCTCACCCCCACCACTTTGGACATAGCCTCGAAGAAGGCTGTCCAGTACTCCACAAGTCTGGAGCAAGACCAGACCATGTGGGCGTGGTTGGCCGGGCCTCTTTGGCACCATTCACATCTGTCCTTCACCTCCGGGAAGAACCTACTCATACAGTTTCTCGTTAAGTGGGCTCTATGTACCACTTTTAGTTGCGTCAGGCTGAGCCTTGATAGAGGGCATGACTTAATGGCCTTGTCGCACCCGTTTTAGTGTCGGGACGAGGTTGGTGAGTCTCGCAGGATTTGTGATGCTTGAAACCCTTCGCCAGATTTAACGGAGTCTCGAGCGACATCACAATCTGGATCTTCCCTGACTGGGCATGATCCAGATCAGCATATGAGCCATTAGGCCTGCGCCTGGGAGACCTCGCCAGGGCACCATTTACTACTGGTTTCTACAAACTTGAACCAGCTGTAACGATATCTGGGGTCACCCTGACACTACCTCAGGCACTTGTACACGTTGGCATTGCCAGCGTAGCAGTGCCACCCGGTCACCCTGGCAGTGACAGGCTGGCAAAGGCACTACTAGAGCGCAGGGTTGGCACTGCCAGGGATCATGCCCAGGGAGCCTCAGCAGGTGGGGGGGGGGGGGGGGGGGGGGTGGTGGTGGTTGAGAGGCTGTTCCCAGGGCATCCCTGAGGGTGGGAGGGGGAGGGGAGGGTCAAAAGCGAGGAGGGGGCAGTTCAAATGGCGGGGGGGATTGATTGGGGCAGAAAAGCAAAATTGGGCCCTGGTCTGCAAGGCACCAAGGCTGCTGAGGGAGAGAGAGGAGATAGGAAATGTTCCCAAAGGCGTAGCCGTGGGCTGCCAGTCCTGCTGCTGGCCCGGCTGGCTTGGAGGGGGGAGCATTGCCAGGGCTGGGGGGAGTAGCGATGCTTAGCAGGCGATGGGTCATGAAGTTGGGATGCCCCCTCCCCACGAGACCAGATTGCGCAGGCACGGACTGCCATTGCCACGGCCTGCAAGGCATCCATTTTGCTGTGCACCCCACTGACCGCCCACCATGGCCCGTGGTTGTGCAGAGCAACACCTGCTGAATCGGCCGGGGCCAGCCCGGGGACACCGTGTAGACTGTTGGTTGGGCACGGGGGTGTTCACCATGCTAACATGTCTGCCTTTCACTCCCTACAGAAAATTGAATTTGGAATCCAACCCGGAATGGTTTGCACCTGCCTTGCCGTCACAGCCCAGGGAGATGCACTGAGGCTGTACAAGCAGGAGCTGTTCGGAAAGGGCCCTGCATCAGCGGAGTTAGCCGCTGAGGATGGAGAGCCAGCCGCCTAACAGGCCGAGGAGGAAGAGGAAGGAGGGGCGGCACTAAGCTTTGTGTGGGGCAGCACCGCCTGTCCATCAAGGGGCCCTCCAGTATAACGCTAGGAGAGTCTCCCACATCATGGTGGCCTGCTGCGCCATCCACAACATAGCTCCGCAGAGGGCCGATGTACTGGAGGAGTGGTTGCACACCAGTCCTCGTCCGCGAGGAGGATGCGGAGGAGGGCAAGGATTGGCAGGACATGGGGCCTGGGCATCGACAGGAGATCGCACAACGTGTGAGCCAGTGCCTCCAGGTTCACCGACTAGGTGGCCTGGCCAACGGCGACATTAACATCCTGTCCCAGCCCCACACCCCCCCACCCTGACCAACCATCAGCACGGTAGCACAAGTGGATACCACTGTGGCTTCACAGCACCTGGGTCCCAGGTTCGATTCTCCGCTGGGTCACTGTCTGTGCGGAGTCTGCACGTTCTCCCTGTGTCTGCATGGGTTTCCTCCAGGTGCTCCGGTTTCCTCCCATAGTCCAAAGACGTGCAGGTTAAGTGGATTGGCCATGATAAATTGCCCTTAGTGTCCAAAAAGGTTAGGAGGGGTTATTGGGTTACGGGGATAGGGTGGAAGTGAGGGCTTAATGTGGGTCAGTGCAGACTTGATGGGCCGAATGGCCTCCTTCTGCACTGTATGTTCTATGTAATAATCCCCTCCCATGTCCACCCTCCCTGCACTACCCACCCTCCCCCATGTCTGCAACCCCCTCTGTGATTTCTACCTCCTCACAGGGGTGCAGGCCCTGGGTTGGCAGTATCAGCAGGTCTGGTCCATGGGATAGAGGATGATGATGACCCGCTCTGTGATGAGCTCTGGTGCTCCGCATTGTCTGACAACATCAGCCTCCTTCCCTCGGTAGAACTTTCCACCATCTGCCTGGGTGATCCCTGTGAGAGCTGGTAATTCTATCACACGGTCCCATAGACCCCCTGAGGTGGTGGAGGTAGGGACATGGGGCTGGATTCTCCACCCCGCCACGTCACCTTCCTGCCTCGGCCCGCCGGCGGGATTCTCCATTAAGCCAGCGGGTCAATGGGGTTTCCCATTGTGTGGCAGCCCCACGCCATCGGGAAACCCCCCGGGCGCCGGCGAAATGCAAATCTAGCCGGCGGCGAATCCGCCCAGGGTCCGGGGTGGAAGGAGTGTGGAGAGGGAGGGAGCGGGGCTGTATACCAAGCGATGTGCAGTGGCTGACCTGGCCCATGCCAACCTCGAATGATCGCAGCCCCCAATGCCCTCTGCAGCCAGCCCAGCCCAGCCCATCTCTCACACCCTTCTGACAGAGCACCGAGGCAGATTGGAACATTTGTGAACAGATGTTTATTGTGAACAGGTGAACATGTATCTACACGTTTGTGCTCTAGCCCCTCAGGCTATCCTGTGTGCTACATCCGTGCCAACTTAACTGGTGTCTAACTTTCTTGCCTTACGGGCCCTAACACTCCATCTGGATGGTTCCCCGGGAGGTAAATCAGGGGTGGAGGTGGTCTGCTGTGATTCCTGCCCTGTGACTTGAGTCCCATTTGGCGGCTGTTCTCTGCAGCGACCAGGCCTGGATAGGCCCGGCAGTCTTTTGTGTGTCCCAGTTGGTGTGGCGCCATCCTATTCTGCCCGCTGCCCATCAAATGCACCAGGGACAGGAGGGGGGAGGCGGGGGAGTCTGAGGCGCCTCAGCACGTGCTCTTCCCTTGGGGTGCCTTATGGTCCCCTGGCTACTCCTTGGGGCGGGGGTGCAGCTGGAGCGACCTCCCGGGGTTCCCCTGCCACCTGGCACTGCCAGTCCTGGAGGCCCACTACCATCTCGCCAAGGGTCTCAATGCTCGCAGCCATGGAGCACAGGGCAGTTCCACATCCCTCTGTAACTGGCTCAGGTCAGCGAGTGCCTAGGCAATGCCGTCGACACCTGCAGACATGACCTGCTGTGACTAGGCCAAGCTCTGGAGTGCTGCTGCAATGTCCAGGTGGCCCCGGTACATAAACTGTCCGTGACAAGGCCACCGTCATGTGCCTCGGCTACCGCCCACACAGAGTGTCCCAGGCCTTGGACATCTTGACTCATGGCTGATGCGTTGGTCCTCGAGGCCTCCACCGCAGACGCCACCCATTCAGTGTTGGCTTGGGTAGCACGCATGGTCGGCAGCACCTCCTGCCCCTACAGGCATTTGGACTCCTCCAACCACACCTGCAGGCACTGGATGTTTGCTGAAACCCCTTCATGTACTCCCCCCCCCCCCCCCCCCCCCCCCCCGCCCTCCAGTCTGCTCTCTCTCCATGTGGTTGCGGGCTGCCATCTCCTGGAGGAGGGGCGGTGTGGGGGAATGCAGTGTGAGGCAGTCGGACTTGGGCAGCACAGGGGACGGACAGCCTGTGGTCTGCGTGTGCAGGGCTCCCCGGTCATGGCGGGCGGTATGAGTGTAGACAGGTGGTGCAGAATGGGGTACGAGCAGATTGCAGACGGATAGGGTTCGGTCGCCCTCTGGGCTGGGGGGGGGGGGGGGGGGTGGTACGGGTGTGTGGGATGGAGGTTGGTGCCAGGGGCATGGTACTGGTTACTCACCCTGGCTGCCCTGAGGAGGGTGTGCAGCCTTTTACAGCAATGCTGGCCGCTCTGGGAACAGGGTGCTGTCATAATATACACCAGTATATCATGGTGCAGACACACACACTGATGGACATACACTAGGACCAATCAACATGCACAAACACCGCAGCCAATCACCAGTTAGAACACACGCACTATAAAGGCAGAGGGCATCACTTTTCCTGCTCATTCTGGATGCTGCCTCTCAGAAGCACAAGAGCTTATCAGTTACAGTACAGACTCTCACCACGTGCTGAGAGATTCAACTGGTTCGCACAGGCACAGGTCTCTAGTTAATCTAGCATCGTGTAAACCCACAGTAATAGTATGTCTAGCATTTTATAAGAGTTAATAAAATAGTGTTGAACCATCTTCAGTGTTGGTGGCCTATGTCTGCTTCACGGATCCACAGTGCCCAACACTTCAGGTGCCCTGTCTCTCTTCCATGGCATCGAGCAGGTCCCGAGCTCTGCATCGCAAAATGGGGTGCCACGCTTTGGGTTGCCATCTTCTTGGCTGAAATTAATGCGTGGGGTGAGTGGAGTGCTTATATGTGGCTGCACCTTGTCAGCCTCCCGAGTGCCAATCCCGACCCCTGTGAATTAACAGACCCTGAATTGCTCTGGGACCAGCACCGCTTTTGGGGTCGTAGAACACCCACCGATTCAATCCCGGCAGCAGCACTTTGTCTCTGAAACGGAGAATCCGGCCCAGAGTTTCTCTGGTAAAATCACGCCACAGACTGAACCATGCAGTATATTAAAGATTTCTGTTTCAACAAGGGGCAGCTTTTAAGCAATAATCAAAACTGTGGATGGAAGAACAGGGGCCATACTATAGCCGGACTAGATTTTTTTCTCAAAATAAGCAGTTTATCAGGGTAAGATATAGCATTTAATAAGTTAGGATCTGCAATAGCTGAACCTACATTCCATTCAAAACCTCCAACAGCGATGCCTCCTGCAGCTCCTGTTCCTGCCAAACCAATAAACAGGCCACTGCCCACATTACTGGACATTAGAGATGCTCCAATCTGTTAATATATTGAGAATAAAACATGTTATGCTGGTTTCAATGTTAAGCTCTTTTTATAATGTACATTTCGCTGAGACTTCCAACATCTGTGAAATGCATCAGTGGTAATTCTGTCATTATGTTACAACTTTAAGCATGTCTATTCATATCTAATCTTTAATAATAAATCCCAGATTTTTTTTCTCGAATGTAAAACCAAAGAAATGGATTCAAGTACAACTTTCTTTGCTCACAGGTTTCAGCATTACTTGCAGCTAGATGCCTAAATAGTGTGGTCGAAGAAACAAGGTCCCTTTATGAGAAGCCAGCTAGTCTTTCCAAGGGAAAAAGCGAAAGCTGATTTAGTGATTAAAGAGTGAATGTCACTCTATCAGAGGTGAATAATTCCTCTCTTCCGTCGTGCTTTCATTATCATTTTTTAAATCTTGCATATCTGTTTTCTAAACATTCAAGAGCATTCTTGCATATTGAATTTGAAAAAAAATGAAATGAAAATCGCTTATTGTCACGAGTAGGCTTCAATGAAGTTACTGTGAAAAGCCCCTAGTCGCCACATTCCGGCGCCTGTCTGTGGGGGGGGGCTCGTACGGGAATCGAACCGTGCTGCTGGCCTGCTTGGTCTGCTTTAAAAGCCAGCGATTTAGCCCAGTGAGCTAAACCAGCCCCTGTGAGCTAAACCAGCTCCCAACTCCTGGGCTGAACCATGTTTTTTGTAATCCCATGATTTTGTAATTACCTTACATTGCCTCCTGTTCTACATCCAGCCTTTTATTTTAAGTAATGTTCAGATAAAAGGAAATCAATTCTGTTGACTACCGTTATCTTCAGGTTTTGAGTCTTGGGGCTGATTATTAAATTGGAAATGCAAGTCAGGGCTTGCCAACCCAAACACCTCACCTCCTCCAATTCCTGCCGTATTTCTGTCTCTGCGTTATGGGTGGGCAAGGTTTGGGCCTGCTGCCTAGGATAATCCTATTGTAACCTCTTCAAAAAATCAAACCAAGCTTGCAGTCTCCCGAACAATGGTGAAAAATACACACTGATATTTCGCAAACATTTACAACTCAGCCACGCATTCCTAATCAACTCTACTGTAAAAACAAACCATTACAACTCCAGTCAATGGAGCCTTTTGAAATTAAAAGAGGATTATTTGTTTTCTATTTCAAACCAGATGGCCTGTCAATCAAAGAGGAAGAGCAGGTGGTTGTGTTTTTTCCTCTAAGCTTAAGCAGCAGCCCATTTTTTAGGTTAAAGGATTTTGGAAATTTAAATCACTGCTCAGATCAAAACAGGATGGTTTCCAAGTCCTGTTTTCTTTAGTTTTGAATCTGCAATAGCATGTTTTCAAATGGGAAATGCATCTCAACAGGTGCACAGTCTTGGCTAATGTAATGGTCAACATATCTTTTCAGAACAGAACCCTATGATCAATCAATGCAGTAAAAGCACATTTCGCTTTTAATACAGCATCTAAGACCTCTGAAATCAGCAAAACATTTTACACTTATCTGCCAGAATGTTCCCAACTCCTCAGCAGACTTCTCCAAATCTGTGAACTCTTTTAACTGGTGTCCCAAATCCTGCCTGACCTGATGAAAATACTGTGGGACGTTAAATAGGCTTGTCAATGACAACCCCAATATCAGGAGGGTCGTGAACCAAATCTATCCTAAATTTTTTCCCACCTCTGAGAAGTTTGTGTGGGGCTCTTTTTGAAGTTGAAATTCAAATTTATGATCCTGCGACCTGAATTCTGCCGATTCCTGAATTTATTGGGGTGCAAAAACCCGGCCCTTTATATCTGTTTGCTTTATCTTGATTAATTGACAGTTTATTTCATTTTTCCTTCAGATGATCTACTTTCCAAGTTCCGCTTATCTGCAGTGAATGTTTACTTAATTTCTCACTTAATAGCCTCAGCTGATGGCTTCCCACCACAGACGTAATCAGGGTGGCGATGGGAAAGTGGCGAGGTATCTACCAGTCATTCTTCTGCCTGATTAAATGCTCCCCCTGCCACAAAATCTCCCACAGGAGGAGGGCACAGAATACCATCACAGGTCTTGTTCACTCAACACCATTGTGCTTGGTGTCCTGCATTGACTCATACTTCTTCACAATCTGTCCAAGGTATCGCTCCCCTCCTTACCTCTGTAATTCCCTTCAGCGTTATATCCCTCTGAGATATCTGCGCTCCTCTAATTCAGACCTCATGAATATCCCCAATTTTAGTTGCTCCACCATTGGCAGCTGTGCCTTCAGCTGCGTTGGCCTTAATCTCTGGGATTGCCTCCCTAAACATCCCTACGCCTGCGGCATTTTGTTTTTCTTTTAGATGCTCCTTAATGTTCTTTTACCACGTTTTTGCTCATCTTCCCTAAAAGGGCTTATGTAGAACATTGTGCGATCAGCAGGGGATTTGAGAGCACTGTGGGGATAAAGCAATAGCAGACAGACTGCATTGCAAGAACAGAAAGAGGTTCGAAAGAGTCGCTTGCTGAGGAAGAAAGCTGACAAAGTCGTAGTACAATGAATTAGGAGGTAGCTGAGACACTGGATAGGATCAAAGTTGAGAAAGAAGAGGCAGCATAAAGATTGGCCACATTTAAAGTTGATAAGTCACCAGGACCAGCTGAGATGCATCCAAGGATACTGAGGGACATAAAGTTGGACATTGAGGCAAAACTGGCCATAACATTCCAAACCTCCTTAGATGCAGGGGTGGTGCCATAGGACTGGAGAATTGGGAATGTGACACTGTACATTGCAATGTATAAACTGATTCGGCGAATAAAACAATTCAAGTTTTTCAGCCCCAAAATATTTTTGCGTATACTCTGTATATTTGTTGAGCCCTGTTTTTAGCCACATTCTATACTCACATTAGCAGTCCTCCAGGGAATGGCTGTTGGCCAAGCTTACGTTTAGGCTCACAATATGGCTCACTTATGCTTATTAGAGACTATGTATATTTAAATGCAGAGTCCTGTCCTCTGCAAGCAAAGAACATGTCCAGGTGAAGAGGGCAATTGGGGCTTCTTTTAGATATTAGATATTACATTACAAAGAGCATAAAACCTCTAGATCTATTACTTGGTGGAAAAGTTAAATCCTTTAGTTCTGATTGTGAGAGATAAGCTGCCAATTTGTGAAAATACACCACAAGGACACAATTTGTTAGTTGGGGCCAGTTTCCAGGCAGGGACTCTGCAAGTGTTAAAACACAAGGTTTGTATAACAATATAGGACCATTTGTTCTGGCTCCAAGCTGTCTGCTGACAACAGCAGGGAAGGTTGATGGATAGCAGCCATACCTCAAAGCACCATAAAACAGTATGTTAAACAGCATGTAAAACACCCAGTTATTGGACCACAGATATCACTAATTGCAAGACAGCATACGTGCCTTTGTAGTGATTGGATAGTTTAATTCAGCATGCGGCCCTTTAATGTGATTGGTTAATTATTTTCATATACTATGAATGATGTAAACCTAATCGAGTCATGATTGGACATAGATAACTAATAACACCGTTGGACAGGGACTCACTTTAGGTACCTGGGGGTACAGGTTGCCCGGTGGTGGGGGAGGGGGGTGGCTCCACAGGTACAACATTTCTAGTTTGGTGGGGAGAGTGAAAGCTGATCTAGCAAGGTGGGATGGTCTCCCTCTGTCACTGGCGGATCGGGTACAGGCGGTTAAAATGAACATGTTGTCGTGATTTCTGTTTATTTTCCAATGCCTACCAATTTTCCTGCCAAAGGCCTTTTTCAGAGAGATTGAGGGAAGGATTACTTCGTTCATATGGGGAGGGAAGGTGGCCAGAGTGAGAAAGGTGCTGCTACAGAGGGGAAGGCAGGCAGGGGGTCTGGGTCTCCCGAACCTGATGTACTACTACTGGGCGGTGAATGTGGAGAAGGTGCAGAGCTGGGTCAGAGGGGTTGATTCCCAGTGGGTCGGAATGGAGGAGAGTTTGTGCAGGGGGTCCGGATTGAAAGCACTAGCAACAGCGCCGCTTCGATGGCCCCGGGGAAATACTCAGGGAGTCTGGTAATAATAGCTTCATTACGAATTTGGAAGCAGTTTCGTCAACACTTGGCGTTGGGGTAGGGTCAAGGGAAATGCCGATTCGGGGGAACCACAGATTTGAGCCAGGGAAGTGGGGTGGAAATTTTTGGAAATGTGAGGAGAAGGGGATTAAGACACGAAAAGATTTGTTTCTTCGGGGTCGGTTTGCAGGATTAAAAGAGCTGGAAGCGAAGTATGGGCTGGAGCAGGGAGAAATGTTTAGATACATGCAGGTTCGAGATTTTGCCAGAAAGGAGATACAGACCTTCCCGGTGGAGCCGGCCTCCACATGGCTGGAGGAGGTGCTGACGACAGGGGGACTGGAGAAGGGGTAGTGTCGGCGGTTTATAGAGCTATTTTGGAAGAGGAGAAGGCATCACTGGAAGGGATCACAGCAAAGTGGGAGGAAGAGTTGGGAGAGGATATGGAGGTGGGGTTCTGGTGTGAGGTGCACCGGAGAGTGAATGCTTCCACCTCGTGTACGAGGTTGGGGCTGATACAGCTGAAGGTGGTATACAGAGCACACCTCACGAGAGTGAGGATGAGCCGATTCTTTGAAAGAGTATAAGATTTGCGTGAACGTTGCGGGGGTGGGGGGTGGGGGGTTGCTGATCACGTTCATATGTTTTGGTCCTGTCCAAAGCTAGTGGATTACTGGAAGGATGTTTTTAGAGTCATTTCTAAAGTGGTGCACGTGAAACTGGACCCGGGCCCCCAGGAGGCCATATTCAGAGTGTCGGACCAGCCAGAGTTGGAAACGGGTGCAGAGGCAGATGTTTTAGCCTTCGCCTCGTTGATAGCCCGTAGGCAGATCCTGATAGGTTGGAGAGCGGGGGGACCTGTTGGAATTCTTGGTTCTTGAGAAGGTTAAGTTTGAACTGAGGGGAAGGACGGAGGGGTTCTGCAATTCATGGGTATTATTCATTCTGCACTTTCAAAAACTGTGTAACATCGAACATTTGTTGAGGCGTGTGGGTGGGAGGGTTGAGGGGGAGGGTTTGCTGTGTGTGTTAATGGAGACTATGGATGATCCCTAATTCCTTTTTGTCATTTGTTTATGTGAACATGCGGGCTAATGTTTGGGGTTTGCTGGGAGGATGGGATCGTTGTTATTGATACGTATTTGTTCCTGACTATTGTTTATTGTTGGTGGGTGTAAATTTGGGAGAAAATGTGAAAAAGGAGGATAAAAAATATTTTTTTAAAAACTAATAACAAGTGATTGGCATACGCTAATTTATGGAACTTGATGTGAAGTATCATTGTTTGTACAGGGTGGGGAGCAGAGTTGTGTGGCGTGTGAGCTGCATACGCACCAGCTCAGCTATAACTCTAATAAAAGTATTGTTCGTAACTCCAAGAGTCGTTGTCTGGTTTCTCACGAGCGTGGCGGTGGAGTACACTACCTTCAAATAGCTGTGCAATTTTCCCCACTACACCAGGCCTTGTTCCTCTTTCAATTAAACAAAAGCTTGAGGGATAACTGTTCACTGGTGCCTTCTCCATGACAATATCCCAACCGATCAAGAGTCCACTTGCCAACAAAGTAACAACCTTTTTTGCGGGCAGTATAAATTGTTGTTCCCTTTGGTCTTATTGATTTCCCTTTTTCAGCAATACTCAAATACCAAATCACTAATTTTATTGAGTTTTTTGATGAGGTAACAGAAAGGATTGATAAGGATAATGCGGTTGACGTGGTATACTTGGACATCCAAAAGATGTTTGATAAAGTACTACGTAACAAGCTTGTCAGCAAAGTTAAAGCCTATGGAATAAATGGGACAATGGCAGCATGGAGAAAAATTTGTTGAGTGACAGGAAAGAGAGTAGAGGTAAACAATTGTTTTTTGGATTGTAGAAAGGTATAGTGTGGTGCTCCCAGGGATCAGTATTCAAACTGTTACATTCTTCATTTTCTTTGATGTAAACATATCAATCATACACAAGAATTGGCGAAACAATAATGTGGCTTCTTTATTTGAAGATGTGATAGTCATTGATAGATTTACTAGGAGGCTGAGTATAGTACATCTGATGTGTATCTTGTTGCTTGCATACTGGGGTGGGGTGGGGTGGGGGCCATGGTAGCATAGTGGTTAGCACAGTTGCTTCACAGCTCTAGGGTCCCAGGTTCAATTTCCGGCTTGGGTCACTGTCTGTGCGGAGTTTGCACTTTCTCCCGTGTCTGCGTGGGTTTCCTCCGGGTGCTCTGGTTTCCTCCCACAGTCCAAAGATGTGTAGGTTAGGTGGATTGCCCATGCTAAATTGCCCTTAGTGTCAAGAAAGGTTAGGTGGGGTTACTGGCATAGGGTAGAGGTGTGGGCTTAGGTCGGGTGCTCTTTTCAAGGGCTGGTGCAGACTTGATGGCCCAAATGGCCTCCTGCTGCACTGTAAATTCTATGATTACAAGTCACGGATGAATACCTTGTTAAAATGGTGGTGATTGACATGGTTTATGATATACCTCATTACATGTGCATTCACCTCAGATCAAAACATCCCTCTTTTTTCTAACAAAAGGTTTACCCCTGAAGAATCAAACTGTCTGTATGACAGCAAAAGAAAATAACATTCGACTAGATGCAATTTAACAAAAAACAATAAATTTACAAATTTCTGAAATCTGCAATTTGGAGGTTTGCTTATCCATTCAGCTTTAGTTATGGTGATCTTTGCTGAAGGCTGCTGTTTGCCATGTCTTAGACCATGCTCTAGTTGCAATGGGGTTCACTTAGTGTTCGTCACAATATGATTCTGGGTCACAGCATACGCTGATGATTTCTGCTGGATTCCAGGTACCATCAGTTGAGTGGTTGTACTGAAAATTACTGTCCAATGTTCAGGTTGGGTAATTTGTTACCCGTATCCTGGTCATGGACATCTTTTACCCCCCCACCCCATTTTTTGATCAAGTTGTCATGTACTCCTGGGAGTAGTGACTGGGGAGGTCTGTCCGCACCTGTCTGCCAAGTAGCAGTTCTACACTAGTTTGGATGTTTGGAATGGGTATATCTATTGTTCAAACTGTACCACTGAGCCTATTGGCTAATTACCTTTTTTAATCTTTCATGGGATGTGGGCTTTGCTGTCAACCCAGCATTTGTTGCCCGTCCCTAATTGCCCTCGGGCTGAAAGGCTTGCCATTTCAGCGGGCAGTTAAGAGTCAACCACAAGACCGTGAGTCTGGAATCACATGTCAATGTTGCAGAGTTACGTCACCTAACCTAGTTCAGCACAAGATTTCCAATGGTGCTCCTTGTGGTCTTTAGTCATCAGCGTTGAGTTGAGGACACAGTGGATGGCAACTTGGATTTGATCCCTGCATGCCAGGCCTGTGAACATTGGACATGTACTGTACACAACATAAAATATCTGGAGTAACAAGGGTGGGCTTTTGTGGTGACACTTGAGTGTAATGGATCTCGGGGATGGAGTCTCTGAGCCATTGTATGTAGTGGTTTTGGCACTGGTTGGTTGAATCATTACTTGCCAAACCTGTGGGATTTTCAGTATATGATGTGGAAAGGTGTTTGCACTGGTATCCAGTTTTGCACATAGGTTATGCTGAGCCTTCATCTATTGGCATATAATCTGTGTGGTGGTAAAGGCTTCTGTTGGTACCCCCAACTGTGGAAAGACATTCTTTGATGTTCACCATACTGATTGTTGATGGACTTTGTCAATAGACTGGCCATCCTCATCATTTGATCATATTGACTAAACGTTTCCTGGACCTTGGGCGGGATTCGCCGTCAGCCGACGCTGGTGTGCGGAGAATCGATTTTAATGCCGAAAAAGTGGCCGGCGTCGATCTCACATTTGCATTGTTGCTTCACAGCGCGAGGGACCTGGGTTCGATTCCCGGCTTGGGTCACTATCTGTGTGGAGTCTGCACGTTCTCCCCGTGTCTGCGTGGGTTTCCTCTGGGTGCTCCGGTTTCCTCCCTCAAGTCACAAAAGATGTGCTTGTTAGGTGAATTGGACATTCTGAATTCTCCCTCAGTGTACTCGAACAGGCTCCGGAGTGTGGCGACTAGGGGCTTTTCACAGTAACTTCATTGCAGTGTTAATGTAAGCCTATTTGTGACAATAATAAAGATTATTATGATTAAATTGCAATTCTCCAGTGCCCTGACAGTGGCGTCAATGCATTCCAGAAAGCACATACAGTGAATGCTGTTGGCATATCATTAGCGGGCCTGACCCAGTATTCTCTGGGGCCTACGCGATTGTCCTCTCCGCTGGGGTGAATTCCCGATGGTGAGGTTCACTTGAGTTTTTAAAAATCGTGAAACAGGCGCCATGGCTGCTGACGGAGAGAGGGAGGGGGTACAAAGTGACCAACATCACCATGGTTAGCTAACAGTTGTGCTGCTGGCCGGGGGGCTTCTGCCAGGGCCGGAGGGAATAGCGGGGGGTGGCCAGGAGGTGGGCTGTGGGGTTGGGGTGGACAGGCATGAAACACCTTTGCTGCAGCCTGCAAGGCAGCCATGCAGCTGTTGACTGCCCACAGTGAACCTAGAGCCAGAGGTGGTATGGGTGTCTCCCCAGGCCACCCCCTTATGTGCCCTTTGGCCCCAGCCGACCCATCAGTGGGTTGGGACATGGTCCAGTGCAACCTGTGGCATCTTGTTGACAGGAATGGTGTGTGTGGGGAGTGAAGTGTGTATATGCGGCAGCAGCTTGTCAGCCTCCCAAGTGTCATGCACGGACCGAGCGAATCCAACACATTTCCCATTGGAATCAATTGTGTTTCACGTGGCTCTGGTGCTAGCCCTTCCTGTGTCACTGAATTGGTCCAGGTTCGGTGCCAGTTTTGCTGTCGTGGAAGTCCATGAACCCTGGGCGGGATTCACCTCTACCCGACGGGGCGGGAGGTACCGGTGACCAGGAGTGGCGTGAACCACTCCGGCGTGGGGCCGCCCGGAAGGTGCGGAATCCTCCACACCTTCAGGGGCTAGGCCAGTGCCAGTGGGGTTGGCGCCACGCCAATCGGCGCCGAAGGGCCTCCGCCGGCCAGCGTAAGTTGGCGCATGCACGAGAGCGCCAGCGTGTGCTGGCGTCAGCCAAGCGCATGCGCAGGGGGGGTTCTTCTCCGCGCCAGCCATGGCCGAGGTTGACAGCAGCTGGCGTGGAGGGAAAGAGTGCCCCCATGGCACAGGCCTTCCCGCGGATCGGTAGGCCCCGATCGCGGACCAGGCCACCGTGGGGGCACCCCCCAGGGCCAGATCCCCGGGCGCCCCACCCAGCGAGGACTCTGCAAGCCGCCCGTAGAGCCAGGTCCCGCCGGTACGGACCTGGTTTGATTTACGCCGGCGGGACCGGGCAGCTGCTCGGCCCATCGCGGGGTGGAGAGTCGCCGGGGGGAGGGCCGCTGCTAGCGGCCGCCGATTGGCACGGTGCGATTCCCGGCTCAGCCAAAACCCCGGCGCGGAGAATTTGGCAGCTGGCATCGGGGTGGGATTCACACCGCCCCCCGGCAATTCTACGACCCGGCTGGGGGTGCCTGCTACCTGGAACGTGTTGCAATCATATAACTTAGAAAATAGAAGCATGAGGAGGCCATTCAGCCCTTCAAGCCTGCTCCGCCATTCATTATGATCATGGTTGAACATCAAGTTCAATACCCTGATCCTGCTGTCTCCCCATATCCGTTGATCCCTTCAGCCCAAGAGCTATATCTAATTTCTTGTTGAAATTACACAACGTTTTGGCCTCAACTACTTTCTGTGGTAACAAATTCCACAGATTCACCACTCAGTTCTAAAAAGTTTCCCCCTATCCTCAAACTATGACCCCTAGTTATGGACTCCCCCACCATCAGGAACATTCTTTCTGAATCTACCCTGTCTAATCCTGCAAGAATTTTATTAAGTTTCTATGAGATCCCCCCCTCACTCTTCTAAACTCCGATTAATTTAATCCTAACCGATTTAGTCTCTTCTCATATGACAGTCCTACCATCCCAGGAATCAGCCTGGTAAACTTACGCTGCACTCCCTCCATGGCAAGAACATCCTTCCTCAGAGAAGGACACCACATGTGCACACAATACTCCTGGTGTGGCCCCACCCATGCCCTATACATCAATTGATCCCTTGGATTGGATTGGATTTGTTTATTGTCACGTGTACTGAAGTACAGTGAAAAGTATTTTTCTGCATGCAGCTCATACAGATCATTTATGAAATGAAATGAAATGAAAATCGCTTATTGTCACAAATGGGCTTCAAATGAAGTTACTGTGAAAAGCTCCTAGTCGCCACATTCCGGCGCCTGTTCGGGGAGGTTGGTACGGGAATTGAACTGTGCTGCTGGCCTGCCTTGGTCTGCTTTAAAAGCCAGCGATTTAGCCCAGTGTGCTAAATGAAAAGGAAAGAAACGACATAATAGGGCAACACATGGTACACATGTAAATATTTAGTTATAGGCATCGAGTGAAGCATACAGAAGTGTAGTATTAATCAGGTCAGTCCATAAGAGGGTCGTTTAGGAGTCTGGAAACAGCGGGGAAGAAGCTGATTTTAAATCTGTTCGTGCGTGTTCTCAGACCTTTGTATTTCCTGGCCGATGGAAGAAGTTGGAAGAGTGAGTAAGCCGGGTGGGAGGGGTCTTTGATTCTGCTGCCCGCTTTCCCCAGGCAGCGGGAGGTGTAGATGGAGTCAATGGATGGGAGGCAGGTTTGTGTGATGGACTCTGTTCACGACTCTGAAGTTTCTTGCTGTCTTGGGCCGAGCAGTTGCCATACCAGGCTGTGATGCAGCCAGATAGGATGCTTTCTATGGTGCACCTGTAAAAGTTGGTAAGAGTTAATGTGGACATGCCGAATTTCCTTAGTTTCCTGAGGAAGTATAGGCGCTGTTGTGCTTTCTTGGTGGTAGCATCGATGTGGGTGGACCAGGACAGATTTTTGGTGATGTGCACACCTCGGAATTTGAAGCTATCAACCATATCCATCTCGGCCCTGTTGTTGTAGACAGGGGTGTGTTCAGTACTTTGCTTCCTGAAGGCGATGACCAGCTCTTTATATTTCTTGGCATTGAGGGAGAGATTGTTGTCGCTTACCACTCCACTAGGTTCTCTCTCTCCCTCCAGTATTCTGACTCGCCGTTGTTCAAGATCCAACCAACTATGGTCGTGTCGTCAGCAAACTTGTCAATGACCAGGGGTACAGATTTAAGATAAGGGGCAGGAGGTTTAGAGTAGATATGAAGAAAAATATTTTCACCCAGAAGATGATGGACGTTTGGAACTCGCTGCCTGAAAGGGTGGTGGAGGCAGACACCCTCATAACATTTAAGAATTATTTATATGTGCACTTGCGATACCAAGGCATACAAGATGATGGGCCAAGTGCTGGAAAATGGAATTAGAATACTTCGGTGGTTGTTTTTGTCTGCGCAGATGCGATGGGCTGAAGGGCCTTTTCTGTGCTGTAGCTCTCTATGACTCTCGCCGCGCCATCTTGAACTTCATCCTCGCAGGCCATGTTGGACATCACCCTCCCTGGGCCATGTTGGACCTCACTCTCCCCTGGGCCATGCTGGACTTCACTCTCCCTGGGCCATGTTGGACCTCACTCTCTCCTGGGCCATGTTGGACCTCACTCTCCCCTGGGCCATGTTGGACCTCACTCTCCCTGGGCCATGTGGGACCTCACTCTCCCTGGGCCATGTTGGACCTCACTCTCCCTGGGCCATGCTGGAACTCACTCTCCCTGGGCCATGCTGGAACTCACTCTCCCTGCGCCATGCTGGAACTCACTCTCCCTGGGCCATGTTGGACCTCACTCTCTCCTGGGCCATGTTGGACCTCACTCTCCCCTGGGCCATGTTGGACCTCACTCTCCCTGGGCCATGTGGGACCTCACTCTCCCTGGGCCATGTTGGGCCTCACTCTCCCTGGGCCATGCTGGAACTCACTCTCCCTGGGCCATGCTGGAACTCACTCTCCCTGCGCCATGCTGGAAATCACTCTCCCTGGGCCATGTTGGACCTCACTCTCCCTGGGCCGTGCTGGAACTCACTCTCCCTGGGCCATGCTGGAACTCACTCTCCCTGCGCCATGCTGGACCTCACTCTCCCTGGGCCATGCTGGACCTCACTCTCCCCTGGGCCATGCTGGACTTCACTCTCCCTGGGCCATGCTGGAACTCACTCTCCCTGGGCCATGCTGGACTTCACTCTCCCTGAGCCATGCTGGACCTCACTCGCCCTGCGCCATGCTGGACCTCACTCTCCCCTGGGCCATGCTGGACTTCACTCTCCCTGGGCCATGCTGGAACTCACTGTCCCTGGGCCATGCTGGACTTCACTCTCCCTGCACCATGCTGGACCTCACTCTCCCTGGGCCATGCTGGACCTCACTCTCCCCTGGGCCATGCTGGACTTCACTCTCCCTGGGCCATGTTGGAACTCACTCTCCCTGGGCCATGCTGGACTTCACTCTCCCTGAGCCATGCTGGACCTCACTCGCCCTGCGCCATGCTGGACCTCACTCTCCCCTGGGCCATGCTGGACTTCACTCTCCCTGGGCCATGCTGGAACTCACTGTCCCTGGGCCATGCTGGACTTCACTCTCCCTGCACCATGCTGGACCTCACTCTCCCTGGGCCATGCTGGACCTCACTCTCCCCGGGGCCATGCTGGAACTCACTCTCCCCTGGGCCATGTTGGACCTCAATCTCCCCTGGGCCATGCTGGAACTCACTCTCCCTGGGCCATGCTGGAACTCACCCTCCCTGGGCCATGCTGGAACTCACTCTCCCTGGGCCATGCTGGAACTCACTCTCCCTGGGCCATGCTGGACATCACTCTCCCTGGGCCATGCTGGAACTCACTCTCCCTGGGCCATGCTGGAACTCAGTCTCCCTGGGCCATGCTGGACCTCACTCTCCCTGGGCCATGCTGGATGTCACTCTCCCAGGGCCATGCTGGAACTCACTCTCTTCTGGGCCATGCTGGACTTCACTCTCCCATGGGCCATGCTGGGCTTCACTCTCCCCTGGTCCTGCCTGGACTTCACTCTCCCTGCTCATCACTCTCCCCTGGGCCATGCTGGACTTCACTCTCCCTGGGCCATGCTGGACCTCACTCTCCCTGGGCCATGCTGGACCTCACTCTACCTGGGCCATGCTGGACCTCACTCTCCCTGGGCCATGCTGGACATCACTCTCCCTGGGCCATGCTGGAACTCACTCTCCCTGGGCCATGCTGGACTTCACTCTCCCTGGGCCATGCTGGACATCACTCTCCCTGGGCCGTGCTGGAACTCACTCTCCCTGGGCCATGCTGGACCTCACTCTCCCTGGGCCATGCTGGACCTCACTCTCCCTGGGCCATGCTGGACCTCACTCTCCCTGGGCCATGCTGGACCTCATTCTCCTTGGGCCATGCTGGACCTCACTCTCCCCTGGGCCATGCAGGACCTCACTCTCCCTGGGCCATGCTGGAACTCACTCTCCCCTGGTCCTGCCTGGACTTCACTCTCCCTGCTCATCACTCTCCCCTGGGCCATGCTGGAACACTCTCCCTGGGCCACGCTGGACCTCACTCTCCCTGGGCCATGCTGGAACTCACTATCCCTGGGCCATGCTGGAACTCACTCTCTCCTGGGCCATGCTGGACATCACTCTCCCTGGGCCATGCTGGAACTCACTCTCCCTGGGCCATGCTGGACTTCACTCTCCCTGGGCCATGCTGGACATCACTCTCCCTGGGCCGTGCTGGAACTCACTCTCCCTGGGCCATGCTGGACCTCACTCTCCCTGGGCCATGCTGGTCCTCACTCTCCCTGGGCCATGCTGGACCTCACTCTCCCTGAGCCATGCTGGACCTCACTCTCCCTGGGCCATGCTGGACCTCATTCTCCTTGGGCCATGCTGGACCTCACTCTCCCCTGGGCCATGCAGGGCCTCACTCTCCCTGGGCCATGCTGGAACTCACTCTCCCCTGGTCCTGCCTGGACTTCACTCTCCCTGGGCCATGCTGGACCTCACTCTCCCTGCTCATCACTCTCCCCTGGGCCATGCTGGAACTCACACTCCTTGGGCCATGCTGGACCTCACTCTCCCTGGGCCATGCTGGACCTCACTCTCCCTGGGCCATGCTGGAACTCACTCTCTCCTGGGCCATGCTGGACCTCACTCTCCCTGGGCCGTGCTGGAACTCACTCTCCCTGGGCCATGTTGGACCTCACTCTCCTTGGGCCATGCTGGTCCTCACTCTCCCTGGGCCATGCTGGAACTCACTCTCCCTGGGCCATGCTGGAACTCACTCTCCCTGGGCCATGCTGGAACTCACTCTCCCTGGGCCATGCTGGAACTCACTCTCCCTGGGCCATGCTGGAACTCACTCTCCCTGGGCCATGCTGGAACTCACTCTCCCTGGGCCATGCTGGACCTCACTCTCCTTGGGCCTGCCTGGACCTCACTCTCAGTCGGCCAGCCTTGTCTTTATTATCCCTGGCCTACCTGGACTTTACTATCCACGGGCCATGCTGGACTCCACTCTCCTCTGGTTCCACCTGGATCTCGCTGTTCTTGGGGCCCCCTGAACCTCACTTTCCCTGAGCACAAGGTTTTTACAAGGGCGAGAAACAATTCAGTTCTAAAGCTGAACTAGCCTTCAAAAGTGTTTTGATTATTAATCGGTCAGTTTGTTTCGTGAATCACTATGGCCAGCCAGACTTCAGAATGGATGCCATACCATGCGGCAGTCCAGATGCTTTGAAAAAACAACGTTTTAAGAACGCAGCCAAAGTCTGGAATCGCCTTTAAAACATCCTACCTTGGTACCAAATGTACTGAGGGTTCAAATCTTTGATTTAAAATTCGCTCCAAGAAAAAGCTCCCTTTGAAGTCAGGTCATGGTCATCGAGGGAGCCTGCCGAAACCCGACAAGCACAAGAAAAAGCATTGAAAAAATGATCAATGCAGCGCCATCTTTAAAGGCGAAACAGCATTTGAAACCGTACTCCCCTTGGCTGAGAAGTAACAATGGATAATAAATCAACTCTGCCAGATCAATTTTGGATCATAGAAAGGCTAGGCTGGGTCCAGAATTGAGGATTTCGACAAAAAAGATTTTCTTCTTTTTTTTTAATAAACAATTTTATTGAGGTAGTTTTTGGCTTTGTAAACAGTTACAGACATCAACAGAAAGAAAGCAAAAAAGGCAGAAATGTGCAAACATCCATGAACTTTCAATACTTCAATTGTAACATATTGCACAAGCCCGCTCCTCTCCCACCGGTACTACCCGCCATTTTATCCCTCCTACTCTACTCTACTCTACCACCCCCCCCCCCCCCCCCCCCCCCCAACCCCTGCTGACGCTCACTCTCGCGCAAAGAAGTCAATAAATGGTTGCCACCTCCGGGCGAACCCCTGTACAGATCCCCTCAAGCCAAAATTAATTTTTTCCATACCCAGGAAACTCGACATGTCCGCAAGCCACAACTCAGTCTTCGGGGGCTTTGAGTCCCTCCACGCCAATAGTATTCGTCGCCGGGCTATCAGGGAAGCAAAGGCCAAAACATCGGCGTCTTTCTCCCCCTGGACCCCCGGGTCTTCCGAAACCCCAAAATTTGCCACCCCTGGACCCATCGCCACCCTTGTTTTTAGCACCCGGGACATGACGTCCGCAAATCCCTCCCAGTACCCCCTCAGCTTAGGGCATGCCCAAAACATGTGAACGTGGTTCGCTGGTCCTCCCGCGCACCTAGCGCATTTGTCCTCTATCCCAAAGAATTTGCTCATCCGAGCCACCGTCATATGGGCCCGGTGAACGACCTTAAATTGAATCAGCCCGAGCCTAGCACATGTCGCGGTCGAATTTACCCTACTCAGGGCCTCTGCCCACAGCCCGTCCTCCATTTCCCTGCCTAGCTCCTCCTCCCATTTAAGTTTCAGTTCCTCCGTCTGGGACCCTTCCTCCCTCATGAGCACCTTATAAATACCCGAGACTCTACCCTCCCCTTCTTCCCCCCTAGAGACTATTCTGTCTAGGAACCCCATTGGCGGGAGGCGTGGGAAAGATGGGACCTGTCTACGAACAAAGTCCCGCAACTGTAGGTACCTAAAATCATTTCCCCTTACCAGCCCAAATTTCTCCTCCAAGCTCCTCAAACTTGCAAAGCTCCCTTCCAGGAACATATCGCCCACCCTCAACACCCCCGCCCGCCGCCATGCCCGAAACCCCCCCATCCATACTCCCGGGGGCAAGCTGATGGTTGTCGCAGATTGGCGCCCAGACAGGCGCCCCCATCTCCCCTACATGCCTCCTCCACTGGCCCCATATCCGCAGGGTCGCCACCACTACCGGGCTGGTGGAGTACCTGGCCGGCGGCAGCGGTAGAGGAGCCGTGACCAGGGCTGCCAAGCTGGAGCCCCTGCACGAAGCCGCCTCCACCCGCTCCTAGATAGACCCCGTACCCACCATCCACTTCCTTATCATAGCGATATTAGCCGCCCAGTAATAGTTAATCAGACTTGGCAAAGCCAGCCCTCCCTCGCTGCGGCTCCTCTCAAGCATCGTCTTCTTCACCTGCGGGGATTTTCCCGCCCAGACAAAGCTCATGATCATCTTGTTAACCTTTTTGAAGAAGGACTGTGGGATAAAGATCAGGAGGCACTGAAAAATAAACAGGAATCTAGGGAGGATTGTCATCTTTATAGTCTGCACCCTCCCTGCCAGCGACAGCGGGAGTGCATCCCATCTCCGAAACTCTCCCTTCATTTGCTCCACCACCCTGGCCAAATTTAACTTGTGCAGCCTGCCCCAGTCTCGTGCCACCTGGATTCCCAAATACCAGAAATTTTCCTCAACCAGCCTAAACGGTAGCCCTCTCAATCTGTTCTCCTGGCCCCTTGCCTGCACCACAAACATTTCACTCTTGGCCGTATTTAATTTGTATCCTGAAAACTGGCCGAACTTCCTCAACATTCCCAGTATACTTCCCATCCCGGCCACTGGGTCCGACACGTACAGGAGCAGGTCGTCTGCATAAAGAGAGACCCTATGTTCTACCCCGCCCCTCACCATCCCCTTCCATCCCTCTGCAACTCTCAGCGCATTCGCCAGCGGCTCTATGGCCAGCGCAAACAGCAGCGGGGAGAGCGGGAAGCCCTGTCTGGTCCCTCCGTACAGCCTAAAGTACTCCGACACTTCTCTGTTAGTCCTGACGCTGGCCCTCGGGGCCTGATATAATTTTTTATTTTTGATTTTATTTTAAAATTTAGATTACCCAATTATTTTTTTCTATTAAGGGGCAATTTAGCGTGGCCAATCCACCTACTCTGCACATTTTTGGGTTGTGGGGGCGAAACCCACGCAGACACGGGGAGAATGTGCAAACTCCACACGGACAGTGACCCAGAGGCGGTATCGAACCTGGGACCTCAGCGCCGTGAGGCGGTTGTGCTAACCACTAGGCCACCGTGCTGCCCCTGATATAATAATTTGATCCAATCCACCAATCCCTCCCCGAACCGAAACCGTCCGAGCACCTTCCAAAGATATTCCCACTCCACCCGGTCAAAGGCCTTCTCGGTGTCCATCGCCACCACTACCTCCACCTCCCTACCCACCGGGGGCATCATTATCACATTAAGTAATCTTCTCAGGTTGGCCGCCAGCTGCCTACCTTTCACGAACCCAGTTTGGTCCTCCCCAATCACCTCCGGAACGCAGTCCTCCATTCTAACCGCCAGTACCTTTGCCAGGAGCTTGGCGTCAACATTAATCAGGGAGATTGGCCTGTAGGACCCGCACACCTCCGGGTCTTTACCCCGCTTCAATATCAGTGATATAGTGGCTTGCGACATTGTCGGCGGCAGGGTCCCGCTGTCCCTTGCCTCATTGAAAACCCTCGCCAAGACCGGGCCCACCAGCTCAGAAAACTTCCTATAGAACTCTACTGGGTATCCATCCGGCCCCGGGGTTTTCCCCGAATGCATGGCCTTTAGGCCCCCCAGTACCTCCTCCACTCTAATCGGGGCCCCCAGCTCATCCACTCGCCCCCCACCTACTGTTGGGAATGTTAACCCGTCCAGAAACCTTTTCATCTCCTCCGGTTCTTCCGGCGGCTCCGAAGTATACAGCTTGCGATAGAAGTCCCGGAATACCTTATTCAATCCTGCCGGGTCCTCCCCTTTGCGCCCCTCCCCATCCCTCACTCTACCTATTTCCCTGGCCGCCTCCCTCCTCCTGAGTTGCTGCGCTAACAGTCTGCTAGCCTTTTCCCCATGCTCGTACACCACTCCCCTCGCCTTCCTAAGCTGTTCCACGGCCCTACTCGTGGATAGTGCCCCCAGTTCCACCTGTAGTCTCTGCCTCTCCCTGAGTAAAACCTCCCCCGGGGACTCCGCGTGCTCTACATCTATCCGACCCATTTCCCTGACCAATCTATCCATCTCTGCCCTGTCTGCCTTGGCTCTGTGGGCCCCAATTGAAATCAGCTCCCCCCGCACTACTGCCTTTAGCGCCTCCCACAGGGTCGCCGCTGAGACCTCCCCCGTGTCATTCACCTGCAAGTAATTTTGCATACATCTCCGAAGCCTCTCGCAGATCCCCTCCTCCGACAGCAGTCCCACATCTAGCCTCCATTGCGGGCGTTGGTAGCTCGCTCCCCAGATCTGCAGGTCTACCCAGTGCGGGGCATGGTCTGAGATAGTAATTGCCGAATATTCCGTGTTCTTTACCTCCCCTATACAATCCCTGCTTAGTACGAAGAAATCTATCCTAGAATATACTTTATGGACGTGCGAGTAAAACGAGTAGCCCCTTCCTGTCGGCTGTCTATCTCTCCAGGGGTCCACTGCCCCCATTTGCTCCATAACCCCTTTCAGCTCCCTTGCCATTGCTGGGAGTCTACCCGTTCTGGGACACGACCGATCCAAAGCCGGGTCAAGGACCATGTTAAAGTTCCCCCCCCCCCAATTATTAGCCTGCGAGAATCCAGGTCCGGGATCTTCCCCAGTACTCTTTTAATGAAGTCCACGTCATCCCAGTTCGGGGCATATATATTCACCAGCACCACTCTTCTCCCCTCCAGTCTGCCCCGTACCATCAGGTATCTGCCCCCCCCTGTCTGCAGCTATGCCCTCCGCCTCAAATTGCACCTGCTTGTTGATCATGATTGCCACCCCCCTGGACTTCGACTCCAAGTCCGAGTGGAAGACCTGGCTAATCCAGCCCTTCCTTAACCTGGTCTGGTCTGACACTTTCAGATGTGTCTCCTGCAACATAATTACGTCCGCCCTCAGAGCCCGCAAGTGCGCGAACACCCGCGCCCTCTTAACCGGCCCATTCAGTCCCCTGACGTTCCAGGTGATCAGCCTGGTCGGGGGGCACAACCCACCCCCCCCCCCCCCCCCCCCCCCCCACCACGCCGGTCAGCCATAGCCTTTCTCGGGCTGGTCCCCGGCCCGTGCGTCGCGCCATTCCTGGCCCGCCCGTTGGCTGCCTCCACCCTCAACCTCCTTTCCAGTGCCTATTTCAAGTCCCTCCCACGTCAGCAGAACACCCCCCCCTCCCCACCCCTAACCACATCCCCCGATACCCCCACCCCTGCCATCCACTGGCTGTGATCTCCCCCCCCACCTGACTCCCTTGACTAGCCAATCTGCTAGCCCGGTGACTCAACACTCCAGCGCCCAGCTGCCTCATTCCCATTGTTTCCCCGTCCTCCTCCCCACTCCCCGGCGCCCCATCCCCCTCTCCAACCCACTGGAGCAAACTCACTGGTACAGAAAGGCATGGACATCAACAAAACAAAAAACCCCACAACCCACGTCCTTGGCCCCCCTTGCTGACCGGCCCCCCTTCGTTACCGTGCTGGCTCCAGTGTCCTCCGCGAGCTGCACAAAAAGTACAAATCACCCCAAAAAGGAAAAAAACAGAAAAAAGAGGAAAAAACAAAAACATGAGAAAAAAAAACCCCAAACCAATGTCCATGAACAAAGGAAAGAGTCCCAAATGTTCCGCTTGGCACCTTTGACCCAGCAAACCGTTGAACAGCAGTCCAGGCCCATTCGGCGTACCTTCCCACAGTAATCCTCGGGCCCTAATTCACGTCCGTGGGGCCTCTTTTCGGGACCAGCCCCTGATCCCTCGCAAAATCCATCGCTTCTTCAGGCTTGGAGAAGTAGTGGTGTTGACCCTGGTGCGTGACCCATAGACGAGCTGGGAACAGCAGACCAAACTTCACGTGCTTCTTGAACAGCACCTCCTTGACATTCTTAAATGCTGCTCGCCACCGAGCCACCTCCTGGCTTAGGTCCTGGTAAATGCGGAGAACACTGTTGTTCCACGTGCTGCTCCTGGCGCTCTTTGCCCACCGCAGCACCCGCTCCTTGTCCACGAACCTGTGGAACCTAATCACCATCGGGCGGGGGGGTCCGCCCAGCCGCCCCTGCACTCTGTGTGCCCCCTCCAGCTCCGGCGGTCGCGGAAAGGCTTCGGCCCCCATCAGCTGCATCAATAGGTCTGCTACAAACGCTGCGGCATCAGCTCCCTCAGCCCCCTCCGGGAGGCCAACCATCCTCAGGTTGTTCCTGCGGACTCTATTATCCAGCTCCTCCACTCTGTCCAGCAGTCTTCTCTGCCGCTCCTTCAGCCCGTCAACTTCTAGCGCTGCAACCGTCTGCGCATCCGCCTGCTCCTCCACTGCCTCTCCCAGCTCCTTAACTTTAACATCCTGCGCGTCCAGCCTCTGGTTCAGCTGATCCACCGCTTTCTGGATTGGGTCCAAGCTGTCCCGCTTCAGCGCTTCAAAACTGGACTTCATTACGTGGAGCATGTTATCCAGTGCCTGCTGGATTGCTGAGTCCAGGGTCCGTGTGTCCGCCATCTTAGGTCCCAGGTAAGTTTCTTCAGGTCCTTGCCTCTGTCCCTTTTTCTCTTTTTTCTTCTGCCTTCTGGACTCCCACTGTTCCATGTGCCGCAGCCCGCTCCTCAGCACTTTCGCTGCCGCCTTCCTTCTCCCAGCTCCTTAACTTTTACATCTTGAGCATCCAGCCTCTGATTCAGCTGATCCACTGCCTTCTGAAGTGGGTCCAAGTTGTCCCGCTTCAGCGACTCAAACTGTTTTTCATCTCCTGGAGCATGAAAGGTCCGTGTGTCCGCCATCTTAAGTTCCAGGTCAGCTTCCTCTGCTCCTTGCCTCTGTCCCTTTCTCTCTCTCTTCCTCTGCTTCCTGGACTCCCATGGTTCCATAGATTGCAGCCCGCTCTCCAGCACTTTCGCGGCCGCCTTTTTGCCGCTCCGTGGTCCCGCTATTGCGGGGAATCAGCCCTAAAGCCCCGCCAGAGTGAGAGCCCGCCGAATGTGTGGCTCACTCAAACATCGCCGCCACCGGAAGTCGACAAAAAGATTTTCAAGATGCATGATAGCTTCAGGGTTAGATAAGAAGGAGGCTGGTGAATACACAACTGTACTCAATAGGTCCGATAGCAGATGACATAATTGCAAAGCAAGGAATAAATTAATCTTCAGATAAGTTTGAAGAGATTCTCAAATCCTTCAATGCTGACTTTAAGAAGTATTAAAACCTTAGGGCATGCAAAGTCCAAAAAGCAAATCCAATAATCTGAAGAACAGATTGAAATTTGCAAAGGTCCATTAAATGAGGCAAAGTTAAGCCAGCAACCCCAACTGTAAGTTCATAAAGCAAAAGAAGATGGGACAGATTCCAGGCCAAGGAAGACAATATCCAAACAGAGCACGTGCTGGCAGCAGACCATGTCAATGCTGTGAAGCCAAAAGTCCTCACATACAAAAACAATGTCCAGCAATCTCTATGCAGAGTTTCAACTGCAACAGCGTGGGGAACCTTTGAAAGCAGTGCAAGTCTAAGACACAGTGACATGCAGAGATCTCAAAACAGTCTCAAAACAGTTAGGGCAGCATGGTAGCACAGTGGTTAGCATTGTGGCTTCACCGCGCCAGGGTCCCAGGTTCGATTCCCCATTGCGTCATTGTCTGCACGTTCTCCCCGTGTCTGCGTGGGTTTCCTCCGGGTGCTCCGGTTTCCTCCCACAGTTCAAAAAAGGGCAGGTTAGGTGGATTGGCCATGCCAAATTGCCCTTAGTGTCCAAAAAGGTTAGGACGGGTTATTTGTTATAGGGTAGAAGTGAGAGCTTAAGTGGGTCAGTGCCGACTCGATGGGCCGAATGGCCTGCTTTAGGGGCTTTTCACAGTAACTTCATTTGAAGCCTACTTGTGACAATAAGCGATTTTCATTTCATTTAATTTCTGCATTTCTGCACTGTATGTTCTATGTTCTATGTCCTATGTTCCCCAAGATTGTGGAAGAAATCCAATCGTATTTCTTGAGTGAGATCAAGGATCTTGGGTTCTCCTTTTGGAATGCTAACGTCTCTATAAAGGGTCAGCACACTAATTTCAAATTCGGCACAGGAGTGAATAGAAACCATGGCTGAAAGTCCTCTGGCGACACATTACAGACACACCACTCTATGGGCATAGAGGAATCTGACTTGCAGTCAGAAGTATGATCCTAGAGCTACTCCAGTATGGCAATAAGCAAATATTAGAAATGTATGTCATTTGCTTCTTATTCAGGGACCTTTGTTGCCCTTAACCTCCTCAAAATAGCAGGAGATGTCAAAACAACCTCTGTTGTCAACTACACAGAACTGCAAATTTACGAGAGGACCACCCAATACACTCAACCGAGACTTCTGCTCTGAATTGTCTTCACTCTTTGCAGGTTTGTTCAATTCCCTTGCAGGTGAAAGAAGCTTCTCTTTGGTCACGCTAAACAAACCTGCAGATAGGTACCACCATACTTTGATTGGAAGGCACACATCAGAATTACAGGCAACAGGTTGATGATCCCAACCTCAGGCTCCAATGGTTGCTGTCATACAACCAGGGAACATCATGGCAATGAAACTGTAATTTTCAAGAAAAATGCACAGTAGCAAGGCGATGCTGGGGCAGGAGAGTAGTGACCATCAACTCACCAGAGCACACCTCAGTGAGGTACAAGGACACAGGAAAGGACACAATGTGGTGATGAAAGCGGGTTGAGTTCATTGATGAGGAACATTCTAACGGAATGGAGATACACATTCAACTCCAAGAAAGATCATGCCGCACCCCCATGGAGAAAGAAAATCTATGTTCATACTATGAAGGAACGGAGTGGACACTCTTCGCAGAAGGAATGGGACATGCCTAGGGTGTCTGAACAAAGCAAGTGGGTTGTTGATCAGGTAAGGTTTAACGTCAAGGAGTGTAAAAAGCAAATCAGATACTGATAGCCAGGCTCTGGAAACACTGAATACTATGATTTTAACTCCAAGCCAACAAAACTTGTGCAAAGCAACTGAACCTACTATTCCTCAAATGTGGCAGAACAAGGTCTGGAAGAATTGACAAACCTCCAGACCATTTGAATTTATGAAGTCAGAGACTTGGGGGAGCAGGGGTAATAAGTAAATATGTTGCGTAAAGATTTTGGGGAACAAGTATAGTATAAGGGTGTTTAGCATAGCAAGAGCTAATATGGGACTGACGAACAGTATCACCCACAATATGATATAGAGAGACATATAATAGTTGACAGAATTGTGTGGAAAAACTCGAGTCAACATGAAGTTAGCATAAATTTTAGGGAGGCAGTGGAACAGTGGCATTGTCATTGGACTAGTAGTCCAAAAACCCGGGGAAGATCTGAGGGCTAGGGTTCAAATCCCACCACGGCATATGGGTAATTTGAATTCAATTAAATATGGAATTACAAGTCTAGTGACAGCCATGAAACCATTGACAATTGTTGTAAAACCCACCTGGTTCATTAATGTCCTTTAGGGAAGGAAATCTGCCAGGAAACCTGGTCCGGTTTACCATAGGATTTCTACAGTGATGAAGGAGGCCATTCAGCCCATCGTGTCTGCACCAACCCTCTGAAATAGCACCCTACCTAGGCCCACTCCCCGTCCTAACTTGCGCATCTTTGAACGATGGGAGGTACCCGGAAGAAACTCAGCAGACACAGGGAGTAAGTACAAACTCCACATAGACAGTCACCTGAGGCCGGAATTGAATGCGTGTCCCTGGTGCGGTGAGGCAGCAATGCTAACCACTATGCCACCATGCTGCCTACTCCATGACTCCAGGTTCACACCAACGTGGCTTACTCTGAAAAATGCCATCTGAAAAGTGGGCAGTTGGGGATGGGAAATAAATACTGGCCCATCCATATCCAGTAAAATCTATTCAAAAAATAAATTTAAAATAAAGCTTGGGCTATACTTTATGCATATGTATATATGTATCAAGGGCTTCACGGTGGCACAGTGGTTAGCATTGCTGCCTCGCAGTTCCAGGGACCCAAGTTCAATTCTGGCCTTAAGTGACTGTGTGGAGTTTGAACTTTCTCCCCCTGTCTGCGTGGGTTTCGTTTGGGTGCTCAGGCTTCCTCCCACAATCCAAAGATGTGCAGGGCAGGTGGATTGGCCATGATAAATTGCCCCTTGTGTCCACGGTGTTCGGTGGTGTTGCTGGGTTGCAGCGATGGGGTGGAGGCGTGAGCTTCGGTGGGATACTCTTTCCAAGGGCAGGTGTAGACTCAATGGGCCGAATGGTCTCCTTCTGCACTGTAAATTCTATGATAATTAGCTCTAAGATAATTAGCTCTATGTGTTATAAAAGCCTCTGAACCTCTCTGTGAATCTACTAAACAAACCCTTGCAACATCAAGCAATAATACTTATTAACAAGAAGTGATAATTAGCTGTTATTTACATCAAATATTAACATGCTTCGAAAAATAACTACAATAATAGACTTACAGGCCACCATGTCATGGCTTTTCCAGCAAGAAAATATCCTCCCACCGTGCTTTGGTTGGCTTTCACAGACGACTGTAATGCAAAAAAGATTTAGATGTGATTTCTCTTAATCAAAGTCCAAATGAAATGGAATAGAGAGCAAGGTTAAAAATCAACTCCAAACAGCGTGGGAAGGTCATTAGGACCCAGTTAGGACTTGACGTACAGGAACCAGGAACTGTTGGGAAAAAAATAAGTCATCACTCTATTTCTTTAACTTGCTAAGCTCATAGTAAAAACGACCTGTTTAATTCAATTACATTTTCTATAAACTCCTGCTTAAGCAAGCGAGCCCCAAGAGTAATTTACACATAAAAAAACGTATTTCAAATATACAGCAATCAAACGGTTGCTCATATTTTGCAGTGTTTGCAACATAGAGTGGATCGTTAATTCTAATACTTAACAGCTTAAATTTCACTCGGTTATAAATATGTGTTTAATTTTGGTCCATAATCTCTGTATAATCACTAAGACTATAAAAAGTGTTAAGAACATAATTTTAAAAATAACTATCGGAAACTGATGTTTTGCGCATGTACAAGTCTCAAACAATTATGTAGATATAAACCCACGATAGCGATGGAATGCTAAAATGTCTGAACTGCATTATTTTTACCTAAAAATCTTTCTAAAAAGTTGATTTATTTTTCTGAATGCACCAGGTCACAAAGTATCCGATCGCCAGTTTATTCATTGCCTCAGCTTCCAGTATAAGTCAAAGGAGGTTTTAACTGTGAACTGTAGTGAATACATTCCAACCAACAAATGAAACAACATAAAGCAGAAGATAGGCATTTTTTTTCACTCTTACAAGTCTGCATTTGTAAACACCAGAGTTCAAGTCTGCAACCTTCATTAATGTAAACTGAAAAATAAACAGTCTCCTTCACCCTGGGGATTCTTAACTCACCCATATTCCAATAGCAATAACAAATGCAAAGTAAATGGCAATCACAATGAAGTCTGGTGTCTCCAAGGTAAACATTCTCGAAACACAGATTACTGCGGATGGTGGAAATCTGAGATCAAACGGAAAATGATAGAAATACTCTGAGCACGTTACGGCAGCGTTTGTGGGAAGGGAGAAAAACAGCTTAAAGTCTGTGACCTTTCATCAGAACTGGGCCAAGTTAGAGATGTAATAGGTTTTCAGCCAGAGGTGGGTGGGGCAAGGATAAAAGGAAGATCTGTGATAGGGTGAACATAAGAAGAGATTGGATGACAGTAGAGGGCTTCCAGGGGCCAAAGGAGAGGGCGATGTTGCAAGAGGTAAAACAAAAGAACAGTATATGTGCCTGGAAGAGGGGTGCTGCTAGCTGGGGGGGGGGGGGGGGGGGGGGGTGGGGGGGAGAAACCAAAATGGAGCAGAAATTATGACACCCTGATCCACTCTGTCTCCCCTGACCCACTCCTCAGTCTCCCCTGACCCCCCCCCCTTCTTCTTCCCTCAGCAACTTTCCATGCAAATGCAGATGGAACATCTGCCTCACCTCTCCTCACCCTCGAAGGTCCCAAACACTCCTTCCAGGTGAATCAACGGTTTATGTTTACTTCTTTCAATTTAGACTGCTGTTTTGGTTACTTACAATAGAGGAGGTCAAATGCAGATTGAGTGACCGCTTTTCGAACACTTTCATTCTGTTCACAAGTATGATCCCAAGCTTCCAATGGTCTGTTGTTTTAAGTCTTCACCTGGCTCTCACGCTAACATCTGTCTCCTTGGCCAGCTGTAAAGCTCACGTAAGTTTGAGGAACAACACCTCATCTTTTAATTAATCACTTTACAGCCTTCCAAACTTAACATTGAGTTCAACAATTGTAGACCATAATCGTTGCTCCATATTGTTTTCCTTTCCTTATTTTCTGTTTGCTGTCATCAGCACATCTTCTCTAGGCAAAGAATGAATGGGATTCTCTGGCTCCCCCGGCCGTGTGTTTCTCAGCAGTGTGCCAGTCCCAGGTGGCGGGATTCTCTACTCCCGCTGCTCGTCAGTGGGATTTTCCATTGAAGCCACCCCACACCGCGAGGAAAACCGCAGGCAGAGGTGCGCTACTGGCAGGAAAAGAGAACCCCAATGGCCGGAGAATTGAGGCCAATTTGTTATTTGTTTATTTTCTGATCGCATCACCGTTCTCTTTTGCCCTGGAAGACTAACTCATTTATAAGTCAATCTCTCTTTGTCACGCAAGGGAGATATTATAAAATTGGGTCCATAAAATGAGACCCCAGTGTAGCAGGCAATTTAGGGGTTAAAAAGACTGAGGAAAAAAAAACTGCTCGCACAGTCAGAGGGATATGTCCACCCGTGGGATGAGTTACATTGTCCCAGTCAGACTTAAGCTTGTTAATGGTAATACACAGGATGGCCTGATTCAGCAAGGGTGAGTCACTCAAAATCCATTGTCCTTTGGGACATTCTTGCCTTGACCAGCTTTTAGCCCATTACAGAATCTGATGACCTTTGTGTCCGTCAATGTTAGGTTAGTTACATATCAGTAGCATGTCTCTGGTCTTTTGTGTGAGGGGCTGGGTGGAGCTTAGAAAGAGAGATAAAGTAGTGCTTTGAAGTTACAGGGGCTTTGGAAAGCAACCAGGTGAGGTCATGAACATTGCAGAGGAGAAGGCTTCAGAAATCGACTGAGAGAAGTGATGAATGTTACAGGGCAGAAGATTTTGGAAATTGACCGAGAAGTTCATGAAATTCGCAATGAGGCAGGCTTTGGAAAAGGTTTTCAGAACGAATGCCCCTGCCTAAAGAAACATTGCTCCATAAATGCAAGTATTGCCTTTGTCATTCTGTGAAAGTAGCATGAGAGCTGCATGATCTGATACAGTGTTGTTTAATATGAACTAGTGTGTTAAGGTTAAGAAACTACATGTAATCTGTTATTGTTAGGGTTGAAGGTTAAATATTGTTTTATTTTCTTTTGATAACGTTTGTTTATAAAATTATGTTCTTAACACTTTTTTTAGTCTTAGTGACTATTTCTTATATTATCGCTTCTGGAACAAATAGATCTTTCTGCACAATCTTAAAACTTTAAAAGGTTATGATTCTGGTGCAGTCTCTTAGCTACTGTTGAGAGCTGATCAGGCGCCCATAACAATTTGGGAGTTTGTGGCCAAGATTCTTACCGATAATTCCTTGTTTGGATTGGGTTTATCAATGGTTTTGTATCCTGCTTCTTTTGCAGTCTGTTGAGGATAGCCAGAATAATTGGTAACATCTGGTGCATTTGGACAGTGTTGAACACCAGTCATTGCATATTGAAAGGTGGCTGACTATTCTGGCTACATTTGTACCAGCTCTTCAGCCACCAGATTCCATATTCCACCACGGACGATGTTGTCTGGAAATGGTGAGACAGCTTTAGTCCTTCATCTGTTCCTCCTGACCAGATCCTAGTGTCATCACTTCCTGTGTCACCATTATGATAGGAATTTGACTGCTCTTGGAGCTCTACAGTTCCTGCAGTTTCTTTCCCTACAACCTGTTGCTTTGTGAGTAGCTCTCTTCCTTCTTGAGGTTGCTCCTCTTTGATCTCATGCAGATGATTGTTGGTATGCTGGAGTTCTTGTGCAATCTGAAACTGAATCTCAGCTTTCTTCTGAATCTGCCTTTCCAGACTAGCATTTTCTTCCATTTAACCATCACTGACACCTCCTGCTGGATGAAGTCCTCATGTCAGCAGCTTCCTGGCCTTCCTTTCTCCATTCACTCTGTCAAGGAGTTTTATTTTTCATTTAGGTACATCAGCCATCTTTGTTTGTACCTGTGCTGTTGTTAGCAGATTGAGCTTGCATGGGTGTTGTTTGATGGCGTCTGGGGTTATGATGTGTTGAAGAAAGCCATATTAATTGCCAATGAACTAATGCCAGAAGCCTACAAGCCGAAGTTTCGAGATCTAAGAAAAGAACCAGGTCAGAAGAGAATTTGAAGGAATTAAATAAGTGAATTTTGAGAGGTGGACAAGAGCATTAAAATAAACCAAACGTATGAGGCACTTTGGGAGATAACCATTTTAGAGGAATTTAAAGATTCACTTCCCGCAGTTGCAGAACTCTTGTGGAAGAGGAGAGAGGTAAAATGGCTAGACAGGCTGCAGAAATGGCAGCGGATTTTGAATTGGTTCATAAAGCCAAGTTTAGTGGTCCGACATCAATTTCAATCTAGGAAGAATAGAAACAGGGGAAATGAGAAGTTCACAGGGGGTCTGTGCAGAGGTGTTGTTGGTGATGTTAAGGAGAATGTGCCTCAGAGTAAAAAGGAAACCAAAGAGAGTGGTAGAGAGACAAGAAAACGCCAGTGTTTTCATTGTAATAAAGCTGAACATGAGAAGTCACAGTGTTGGGTGGCTTACGAAAAGGGCTGGGTAGACAAAACAGGATAAGCCAGTGAGGTTTCTTAAAGTGGGAAGAAAAACCACTGTCCCAGCGGAAGAGGTGCCATACAGAGTGTACAAACCCAACTGCATGTAACTGAATTATTGATGAAGTTTTGTTGTGTAAAAGTATGGAGACTGTCACCAAGAGCACTTTAAGGTCTGATAATACTAGGATGACTTCGACAAACTTAATGCAAAAATGTCCGAACAATAAATGCGATTGCTAATGCCCCATCATGACAGTGATATGGGAAACGGCTACAACGGACTATACTCATGTGATGTTTGCTTGTTTAAAAATGAAAAAAAAAAAGACATGCACATTAGGACGTTAAACTGTATGTATTCTTAAAAAATGTTTAAAATTGACAAGGGTTCAGAAAATGAAGGAATCTCTGTATATTGATGATTCATTTTTTCTCTAGGAAGGGTGGTGTCACGTGGGAGAGATATTCAGAATTTGCATCCAGAAAAGAGATCCCAATGTAGCAGACAATTTAGGGATTAAAAAGACTGAGGGGAAAAAAAATCTGCTTGCACAGATTCAAAGGGATATGCTCACACCTGGCATGAGTTACATTATCCCATTCAGACCTAAACTCATTAGTGGGAATACACAGGATGGCCGGGTTCAGCAAGAGTGATTCACTCGAGATCCATTGTCTTTCATTCCTGTCTGACCAGTTATTAGCCCATTACAGAGTCTGATGGCCTCTTTATCTGTCAATGTGAGGTAGTTGCATATCAATATCATATCTCTGTTCGATTGCGTGAGGGGGTGAACGGAGCTGAGAGAGAGAGAGAAAATTGTGCTTTGAACAGTTACAGAGGCTTTGGAAATCAATTGAGAGAGGTCATAAAAGTTACAGAGGAGAAGGCTTTGGAATTCGACCCAGAGATAATGAAAGTTACAGGGCAGAAGGCTTTGGAAATTGACCGAGAAGGTCATGAAAGTTGGCACCGAGGCAAGCTTTGGAAAATGGATTCAGAACATATGCCCCTACCTGAAGAAAAATTGCTTTGTAAATGCAAGTATTGCCTTTGTCCGCATCTAAAAGTAGCACAAGAGCTGCATTTCTGTTACAGCATTGTTTAACGGGGACTGGTGTGTTAAGGTTAAGCAACAACATGTAACCTGTTAATGTAGGGTTGAAGTTTAAAAGTTTAAATATTGTTTTTCCTTTTATTAAAGTTTGTTTATAAAATAACCAAACCCTATTTCCTATATTATCACTCCTGAAACAAATCAATCTTTCAACATCATCTTAAAACTTTACAATTTATGGCTCTGGTTCAGCCTCTTAGCCATTGTTGAGAGCTGACCAGGCATTCGTAACACCCCTGACTTTCATCCTGTCACAGATCTTCCTTTTGCCCTTTCCCCACCCACCCCTTGGTCAAAATCTATTATATCTCTAACTTTTCCCAGTTCAGATGAAAAGTATAGACCTGAAGGGCTAACCCTATTAACCCACAGATGTTATCATAACCTGCTGAATATTTCCAGCATTTTCTATTTTTATTTCAAATATTCAGGAAACTTTGATTGCTGGTTCGATGAATCCTGCAAGTTGCAACCTTTTTTAACTGAACTTTGGACATTGTTAATTATTAACATACTGAAGTAAGGGAATAGAATTTGCTGATAAAATGTGATAATTGTTTTTTCCTAGTAATAAAATTCAGGCAGTACGGCCGCACCACTCAAAAGCAGGCTTACTCAAAAGCTTGTTGATTAAGGCTGCTCTATTTTAATTCTTCATGGCTGTCAGTCAAGACTGTTCTTTGCCAAAGATGATAAATATTAATGTTTACCATGCATGCAGTGAATTTGCTGCATTGCTTCTTCAATTGATGACAATTTAAGCTATTACTTTTGAATATAATTGATTAATTTAACAGAAGTTTGGAGCATAGGTGGAGAAAAGAAACATTATTACAGTGCAATTCCCTAACTGAAAAGGGACCTGAGACTAAAAGCCTAAAACTTTCAGAAAATGTTGTCTTTCTGAAGCCACCTGTCAAGATTCACCACCTGTCAAAGTTCACCACCATTAACCTGATGGGATTCACCACCATTAACCTGTCGAGGTTCACCACCATTAACCTGATGGGATTCACCACCATTAACCTGTCGCGGTTCACCACCATTAACCTGATGGGATTCACCACCATTAACCTGTCGAGGTTCACCACCATTAACCTGATGGGATTCACCACCATTAACCTGTCGCGGTTCACCACCATTAACCTGATGGGATTTACCACCATTAACCTGTCGCGGTTCACCACCATTAACCTGATGGGATTCACCACCATTAACCTGTCGAGGTTCACCACCATTAACCTGATGGGATTCACCACCATTAACCTGTCGCGGTTCACCACCATTAACCTGATGGGATTCACCACCATTAACCTGTCGCGGTTCACCACCATTAACCTGATGGGATTCACCACCATTAACCTGTCGAGGTTCACCACCATTAAACACCATTTCCCCCCAAGGCCTTTGCAATTCTTTTCTCTTTGGATAATTATCCAACACATTGTTGAAAGTGACGATCAAATCTGCCTCCACCACTCAGGCATTGCATTCAGATCCGAATCACCTGTGTGAAAAGGATTCTCCTCATGTCACCTCTGGTTCTTTCACCATAAATCAGTGTCCTTTGATTCTCTGTCCTTCTGTCAATGGGAACAGTCTCTCTCTATCTACACTAACTTGCTTCCTCATGATTTTGATGATATTTCCTCTTAACCATACCTTCTCCAGGATTACAGCCCCAACTTCTCGAAGCTTTCCAACTAATTAAAGTCCCTCATCCCTGGAAGCATTTTTGTAAACCTTTCCAGTATCCTCTCGAATGCCTTCACATCCTTCCTAAGGTGTCATGCCAGAATTGAACACATTACTCCCATTCAGGCGGCACAATTATTTGGTTCACCAAACCAACTGCACTTTACCACTTTAATACCTTCACTTATAAATCACAGAAATGCCTACGTCTTATTAACCACTTTCTCAGCCTGCCCTACCACCTTCAGTGATTTATGAACGTTATCATGTCACCCTGGGAAATTGTGCGGTCAGTTCCAGTCCCACGTGCCCCGGAGTCACACCATAAGTGAATTAACCAACAATTCATATAAAATTTCCCGAAGTTGTTGGCCCTTGGCTTCCCAATAATTAGGCACCAGATATGTAAGTTGAAACACAATTAGCTGTTTATTTATATCAAGAACCATCACAAAATATGCAGTAAATACAACTGGTTAACAACAAGCTGATACCCACCCCCTCTTTAACTGTCCCATCCTCTACCCACACACACAAGATGGAGAAACACAGTCTTCTGGAATCCTGTTTGAATTAAAGGCACAGGCCACTGCTTTCTTCTGCTTGAAGTAAAGATACAGGTTGCCTTAAAGACACATGTCCACCAATTGTTTTGGATCAATAATGTAACGGAAAGAATTTAAAGAAAGGGGAAATAGGTAAAAAGACAGAGAATAAACAGGAACATGAAGGATCCTTACAACATATACCCCCGAACCCTCTGCTGCTACAACTCCATTAGAATTATACCCTTCATTTTATGTTGCCATCATTCCTGCTTTCCTTCCTGACGACCATGTATCCGGGAATATTTGATATTCAAACCTTTGTTTTTGGAGCCAGTTCTCTACTACCGCCATGACATATTTCTATTTGTCTTATCTGCACCTACAGATGATCAACTTTATTTACTACCCTCCATACCCTCACATACATGAACAGTAATCCTATTTAGGCCTTATTGTGTTCCCTCTTACCCTGACCTCACTTCATGCCTTACTTTATCTTGCTCTAGTGCTATGTATTTCTCTTAATTCATTATGCACTTGTTTTTTTCTCTCTAATGTAATCACCTGTGCTTATTGCCCTGTCCTGTTAGTTTAAGTCCTTGCCAACAGCACAAGCAAACCACCCTCATTCAGTTCAGGTGCAAATGATCCTGTCTCTACAAGTCACATCTTCCCCAGAACAGGTCTCAACGTGCCAGGAATCTAAAGCCCTCCCTCATGCTTCATATCCATTCAGCCATGCATTCAGCTGCTCTATCCGTTTCCTTCTATACTCATCACCGCTTGGCACTGGGAGTAATCTATGGATTCCTTTGAGATCCTGCTTTCGAGTTTATTCCCTAACTCCCTGGAAAGCTGGCTCTAGGAATTCATCCCTCTTCCTACCTATGCTGTTGAAATCAATATGGCCTACAACTTCTGGCTGTTCACTCTGTACCTTGAGTGCTCTGCTGCTACTCAGTGACATGTGCCTGGCATAACGGAGGCAATATACTGGGCATGATTCAACAGACTTCAAACTAAGTCCACTTTTGGGCACATTTAGCGGGATGTTTCTCAGTAGCTGCAGTGCTGAGACATACCCCACTATTCAATGGCACTTTGCCGGTTTTTTGGCCTCGGGGAGTTGCCAACGAGGCTGCACTGACAGTGATTTCTTGCTGGCGAGTTGATCTCACCAGCAGGAAAGGCTGTTTGCAGGTCCGGGCGCCACAGGCACCGCCGGCTTCATTGACCCTCCTTCACCGCCCCTACTTTGGGAAAGCCCCAGAAACCCCACCGTCATCCCCCTCTAATTGGCAAGGCCCCCCCACCCCCAGACCTGACCCTGGCATGCCAACCTGGCACTGACGTCAGGGTACCCAGGTGGCACTGCCAGACTGGCTTCCCCAAGGTTCCCAGGTGCAAGAGGGTACCAATCTGCCCTGGTCAGCTTGGGACTACCAGCCTGGCAATGTCACCCTGGCATCAGGTTGCCTGGGTGGCACTGCCAGGGTTCGCCAGTGGCCTGGGAGATGCCCCCCTCCAGGTGCCGTTACACGGACCAGTACCAAATGGTGCCCCAGTGAGGTACCACAGGCACAGCTGTTGAGTATTGGGTGCCAGGTGAATCCGGTGCCTGGGTCTTTAATGGCTCAAGAAATATGCAGATGTAGATCTCGTGCAGCCAGGTGATTCATGATCAGCCTCGCGCAGAGCCCAATTTGGGGCTTTCTTGCAATTCACCCGTTAAATGTGGTTGCTGAATCGCACCCTTTATCTTAGATTCATGCAGAAATGCCTCTACCTTGCTACAGAATCCCCTAACATTACTTTCTAATTTAACTACCAACCCCCCACCCCCACCCCCCCCCCCCCAACTCCCATTCAGCTGAGCCAGCTGTGATATCATGGAATTGGCTCCAACTGTATTCCCCAAAAGAACAATTCCACACTTCAGAGGTGAATACTGATAGGTGACCAAGATACACAGAGGGCTCCTGCAGTACCTGTGGTGATGTTGTATGTATACCAATACAATGATATGTTCCTTTAAGAAGCTGCATAGTGACGTCATTAGATGTAAAGCTGGAGGATAAGAGGTCCAGACTCCATGTTAGATGTTCACTATTGCCTGTGAGCCTTACTGCAGATCTTCACTACTGTATGTGAGTGTGTTACGTATACCCTAAGACAGGCATATAATCAAGTAATCAGCCTCAGTAATTGTGAGCACCCAGGCGAGATCGAGGCCTGTGCAGAGCTGTATTGTTGTTTCTAGTAAATAACAATGTAATTGCGTTCAGCCAGAAGCTTTGTCATTCTCAATATCTTGCTCAACATTGACAACTTAGAGACAAATCTCTTGAGGCCCACATCAAGACCCTCAACATATATGTTGGCAGCAGTCTGCAAGGGGCCACAAGAGTACCTGCCTCTACCAAGCTAACTGCCTGGAAGTCACCCATTGTCTATCCGCCTGAATAAGCGTATGTTGCAGGGTGACATCCGGAACTGTGCTATCCACGAAACTCTCGACTTGTAGATTCACCTCAGCGATGTATCTACTGCTCAACCTTCAAACCCCGGGCTCACGCTCTGATGGCTCGGTGTCTGGGCCTTGCTCTCTGGCAGCTCTGGCTCCCAGGCGTAATCACTCCCAGGCCTCGCTATCTAAAGTAGCTCCGCCCGCAGTCTCCAGATGCTCTTTTCCCAGGCATTGATGTCTCTGGCTGCTCCACTTACCTCGCTGCCTCTGCTGGATCTTCTCCCAGGCCTTGTTGTCTTTGTGGGCACCATTCTCGGGCATCCCTGACTTTGGTGATTCTGCTCCTGGGCTTTGCTCTCTTACTGTTCCACTCCTGGGCCTTGTTTTGTTAGTCACAGGCAAAAGTGCTAAGAACTGATCCATGGCCGAGATGCAGGTGAAACAGGCATCTTAAAAGAGCAAAGCGATGTGGAAGATTATGACGGGAATGTGAGGGCTTCAGACCTGGGGCAGGTGAAGACATAGTCACCAATGGGGTGGAGTGATTAATTAAGAGAAGCACAGGATGCCAGAACTCAAAGGTTCAGAGACCTCAAAGGCTAGAAGGAGAAGGTTACACATAAAGGGATGGGTGAGTCCATAAAAGGATTTGAAAATAAAGAATCATTGTCAGGTGGGGAACTAGTGAAGGTGAGCGTGCAGAGGGATGATAGATTAATACATTTTGGGGCAAGGTAAGGTATGAGCAGCAGAGTTTTCAAATGCGCACAGGTTTGGATAGAGTGGGTGGTCAGCTTGGAGGACATTTAAAAATTAAGTATTGAAGTAACAGGAGTATGTAGGTGGGCTGCGTCAGGGTTACAGTTGAGGAATTTTAGGTAGGTGGTGCAGGTATGTGATCAGAAACTCAGCACCAAGATTCTAAATGCACTTACTCGGCTCAAGTTACTTATCAGGAATGGAGTTTGCGGCAGGTTCGTCCAACAGTCTGAAAAGTCAAAGAATGTTGAAGGATCCAAGGAGGTGGTGAAGAGACATAGAGCCCAAAGTCACTGACATACACATGGAACTTGATGTTTCAGATAACGTTGTCGTGGGGTTGCATATAGATGAGAAAATGAGTGTCAAGGACAGGCCCTTGGGGAACTCCAGAAATAACGAGGGCTAGGAAGATAAATCATTGCAGTTGATTCTGGCTACAATTAGATAAGAATAGGAGCTGGAGCACATTGACTCGGTGGACAACAGAGGAGGTGCTCAAGGAGAAATATGGTCAACTGTGTGAAAGCTGCAGATAGATCAAAGAAAGAGGAGATGGAACAATCTGCCAAGATAAATTCAGAAAGAGCATTGCAGGTGGCTGGATAGAATCTAAAGATGTGACAGTGTATTTTACGCAAAGCATTTCTTCCATAGATTTGTTGGCTGCAGAGTTGCACAAGAGATAACTCATTCAAATGATCAAAATAGCAGTGTGATAGTAAATATGAGCATTTAATGCAAAGCCAGTTTTGAGTAGGTTATAAATTGACTCTCTGCAGCAGAAGGGCCTGGCAAATTTTTAACTCTTGGCCCTCACTGACATCCCACTGGCTGACCTCAATTGACTGCCAGAGGTAGAAGTGGAAAATTGTGACGCCACCTGTTATAACCAGGTGAGCATCAGAATTGGCTGCTGCTCCAACCAGTGGGATTCTCATGATTAAGAAAAAGGGAAGAGGGAAAGCACAAGCTTTACTCTTCGCTTGGGGAAGATATTCTAAAACATTCTTTTATGGCCTCTTACAGATCCAAGCCATGTTCCACAGGTTGACATGAATGGAAAAATCACAGCATTCTGCTCAGTTGATCCTAATTATAATAATCTTCATTGTCACAAGTAGGCTCACATTAACACTGCAATGAAGTTACTGTGAAAAGCCCCTCGTCGCCACATTCCGGTGCCTGTTCGGGTACACTGAAGGAGAATTCAGAATGTCCCATTCACCTAAAAGCACATCTTTCGGGACTTGTGGGAGAAAACCTATGCAGACTCCAGACAGTCCCAAGCCAGGAATTGAACCTGGGACCCTGGAGCTGTGAAGCACTATGCTACTGCGCTGCTCTTCATCTGGACCAGACATGCTCATTTAAAATAGACCCACAAAGCTTTTGGAAAATATCCTTGTTTAGGTTTAATTCGCAAATGGTTAGTTCTTAGATGGATAACCAATGTACGCAATTTAAACTGCTCAATAACCTGCTTTCTGACATGTAAATTGGGTTAAAATCACTCCTCAGTATTCTAAATGTAGCATGACTTAGATTAGTGTGGCAAAATTAGTCAGAACTTTGTCCTGATGTGAATGTTGTCTCCAGAGGTTTTATGTTCAAATATTACTGACCCAATTTCAAAATGTAAGTATTTTACTTTCAATACCACCCCCACTACCCATGCATTTCAAATTGTTGGAAATGTAATTGATTTAAGATAATTAAAATTAAGTGAGAGCAGGGAAAAAGACTGGCATGGTGAGGTAACTAGGAGCATTTATGGACCCATGGAGGCTCCTACACCCGGGAGAGAAGGAATTTTCATACTTCTCAAAAGTACACAACGTATACACCCGTATCGACTTCTTTGCAGTGGGGAAATCGGTGCTTCCAGGGAATCACGGGAACGGAGTACTCTGCGATCGTTATCTCTGACCACGTGCCACACTATATGAATGTGAGGTTGGAGACAGGCCTCCACAGGCTCACATGGAGGCTGGACACTGACGTCCTGGCCGACGAGGCCTTCTGTCAAAAAACATCACTGGCCATAGACTACGTTAGTAACAACCAAAATGGGGCGGTCTCACCCTCCACGTTCTGGGAGGCACTGGAGGTCGTGATGAGAGATCACAGCCTCCAAGGTAAGCAGAGATAGGGAAGAGAGGGTGGCCAGGCAACAACTGGTGGACTCCATTCTGGAAGTCGACAGAAAATACTCGACAGAGGCCCCGACTGTAGAGCTGCTGGCAGAGATAAAAAAGCAGCACTCGGAAAGCAGTATACCAACTCCGCCAGACACAGGGAACCTTCCACGAACACAAGGCTGGCCGCCTATTGGCTCACCAGCTGAGAAAACAGGCAGCCACGAGAGAAATAGCGCAGGTAAAAGATAGCAGAAGCAGACTGGTAACAGAACCAAAGGAGGTCAATCAGGCATTTGAGACCTTCTACTGGGGACTGTACGCCTCCGAGATGAAACATGGGTATGAGACAGTTCCTAGACGGATTGGAACTACCAGTTGTGGGGGAAGACAGACGGGGGGAGCTGGAAGCACCAATAGACCTGGGAGAAATCGTGGAGAGCATCAGGCGGGGAAGGCACCGGGAGCTGACGGATTCCCGGCGGACTTCTACAAAAAAATTCTCACCAGTCCTAACCCCACACCGAAGGGACATGTTCGTGGACTTACTGGTAAGGGGCACCCTGCCCCCCACGCTAGCGCAGGCCACAATCTCTCTGATACCCAAAAAAGATAAAGACCCTTGGGCAGCACGGTGGCCTAGTGGTTAGCACAACCGCCTCACGGCGCTGAGGTCCCAGGTTCGATCCCGGCTCTGGGTCATTGTCCGTGTGGAGTTTGCACATTCTCCCCGTGTCTGCATGGGTTTCGCCCCCACAACCCAAAAATGTGCAGAGTAGGTGGATTGGCCACGCTAAATTGCCCCTTAATTAGAAAAAATAATTGGCTAATCTAAATTTATAAAAAAAAAAAGATAAAGACCCGACGGAATGTGGATCATACAGACCCATTTCATTGCTGAACGTGGATGCGAAAATACTCACAAAGCTCCTGGCCAAAAGGCTGTGTACCAGAGGTGGTCGCAGAGGACCAAACCGGCTTTGCCAACGGTAGGCAGCACACAGCGAACGTCAGGCAGCTGCTGAACGTAATAATGACCCCCTCCGGAGAGAACACCAGAGGTGATCGTCTCCCTGGATACAGAAAAGGCCTTTGACAGAGTCGCATGGAAATACTTCCTCGAGGTACTGGAACGGTTTGGGCTAGGAGCGGGGTCACCTTCTGGGTGAGGATCCTGTACACCTCTCCAAAAGCGAACAATCGAACTAACACCACCAGCTCTGAATACTTCCCGCTGCAGAGAGGAACAAGACAGGGCTGCCCCCTATCCCCACTCTTGTTCGCACTAGCGATCGAACCCCTGGCGATAGCCCTGCAGGACGCGAAAAGCTGGAACGTAATCCAGAGAGGAGACAGAGAGCAAAGTCTCACTCTATGCAGATGACCTGCTCCTCTATGTCTCGAAGCCATAGGAGGACTGAAGGCATACTACAAAAACTTAATCAGGGCAAAAGCAAGGCATTCCCAGTGAACCCAAACAGGGGAGGGAGAGAGCTGGAGGGGCTCCCGTTCAAAACAGCCCAGAACAGATTCCGCTACCTGGGGATCCAGATAGCCAAAGACTGGACACAGATCCACAAGTGGAACCTGACCAGCCTGGTGGAGGAAGTAAGAAGAGACCTTCAAAGGTGGGGCTCACTCCCCATCTCCCTGGTGGGGGGAGTGCGAGATTAACATACTGCCTAGGTTCCTCTTCCTGTTTAGATCCACTCTGATCTTCATCCCCAAGGCCTTTTTCCAAAACGTAAACAGTCTAATCATGATGTTTGTGCAAAACGTAGATAGTCTAATCATGACGTTTGTTTAGAGGGGGTAAGAACCCAAGAATTCCCAAAGACACTGCAAAGAAGGAAAATCAAAGGGCGTTTGGCCTTACCAAACCTACAATACTACCACTGGGCAGCAACAGCAGAGTGAGGGGGATGGGTACAAGAAGTTGATACAGATTGGGTACAAATGGACGAGGCACCCTGTAATGACCCTCCGGGCCCTGGCCACAGCAGCACCCCATCCTCAACAAGATACAAAACAAGCCCAGTGGAAGCGGCCACACTGAGAACGTAGACCCAGCTGAGACAACACTTCGGGATAGCCAAAATGTCCCTCATGGTTCCCCTATGCGGCAATCACAGATTCCCCCCAGCCATGCTGGATACCACCTTCAGAAGATGGAGGCGGAGAGGGGGCACATTAACGGTCGGGGACTTCGACGTAGGGCACAGACTGGCAACACTAGACGAACTGATGAGGAAGTGGAGGCTAGCAAAAAGACAGGAAATGAGACACCTCCAAATAAAACACTTTCTCCACAAAGAGACGGCAGGGTACCCCGGGCCCCACAAAACATACTGCTAGCGACCTGATAGGCACAAGCAACGAGAAGGGGGGGGGGCTATGTGGGAAATTATACGGACAGCTACTGGACAGAGGCCAGACTCCACTGGACAAGGGCAGACAAAAATGAGAGGACGAACTGGGGACAGAGGTAGGACGGGGACTCTGGAGCGAAGCACTGAGCATGGTGAACTCCATCTCCTGCTGTGCAAGGCTAAGCCGAATGCAGCTCAAAGTGGTGCACAGAGCGCACCTGACCAGAACCCGAATGAGCAGGTTCTTCCCGGAGGTGGAGGACAAATTTGAGCGGTGCCAGAGGGGCCTGGCTTGCCCTAAGCTTGCTGGGTTTTGGGCAGCCTTCTCTGAGGCAATGTCCAAGGTTGTGGGGGTGAGGGTGAAGCCATGCCCAATAGTGGCAATCTTCAGGGTATCGGAGCAGCCAGAGTTACCCATGTGGAAGGGGGCCAACGTCCTCACTTTTGCTTCCCTAATCGCACGCCGGAGAATAATGCTCGGTTGTGATCGGTAGCATCACCCACAGTTGTAGACTGGCTCGCTGACCTTTTGGAATTTCTCCACCTGGAGATTAAGTACGCCACCCAAGGGGCAGAGGAAGGCTTCCTGGATACTTTGCAGTTTGTCGGGCTGTTCCAAAACCTGTTCAAGGCCAGCAACGAGGAGTAAACTAATAAGAATTTTTTTAAAACACACTTAGATGAGGTACCAAAAGACTGCGTAACCCCGGGAAAGGTGGGAGGGGAGATTAAGTGAAAGTATTTGTAATGCTCCAGCTGAAGGTTCCATGAATAATAATAAATAATTAATACTCAAATCTAGTTTACTGCAGCCAGGTTTTCATGATACTTTACAGAATAGAACTAAGCATATTCAAGTCAAATCAATAGAAATGTTGTCAGGAACAGGAGGCACAGAATAAATGTGAATGGTTATAGTCTAGTTAACTTTGAAAGCATTTTCTCCTAGCATTTAAGCCACGGAATAGTAGAAATAAAAACAGGAATCTGTTGCTTTATTCCCTGTGACCTTCCTGTCGAAACACATTTAATAATATAGATCAATTATATCATATAAATAAAAAACAGTACTTATTAATAATATCACAATAGTAATACATGCACTGTGCATTGGCCAAAATTACACTGATTTCAACACCAGTAAAGCAGCCCAGTGATGGTTGTGTTCCTAAAATACAAAATCCTGAAGACTACTTTTTCTTCCAGAATTTACTATAATTGTCAACTTTAAATTCATCTTCGAATTGCTCCTCTTTCATTCCAGCTCTTTTGGGATCACGCTTGCGCATTCTTGCTTTCCGTTCAGCTTCCGGCAAAAGGGAAACATCGACTGGCATCTGTAACAAATCAAGAAATGGTTTTCAACCAACCTGGGTTATCTGATTATCCTGCGTAAATGCACTGAAATCCATACAAGTCACAACAGGAAACATGCAATCTGGCCCAATACAACACAAATTAATAAAATAGGTTTTGGTTTTTTAAAGTATGGGCAGAATATGAAGAATAATTCAAACAGGTGAATTCCAAGTAGCTTCTTTGTCACTGAAATGATTATTTATAATAAATTTCACTTTTACCTTGAAGCAAACTTTAATTATAGAAGATTAAGCGTACTTTATGATCATGGTGGGGAAATCCAGAACAAGGAGCATAACCATCGAGCTGGGCTATTTGGGGGTGAAGTCAATATACATCTTCATGCAAAAGATAATGGATATCTCGAACTTGCTCCTCAAAGAGCTGTTGAGGCTAAGTCAACTGAAAATTTCAAAACTAAGAATTCTATTAGGCAAGGATATTAAGATACAGATCCATTATGATCTAATGGAATGGTTTGAAAGGTTAAATGTCCTCCACTTGTTCCTATGCTCCTGGTGTTCTGGTTAATGCATCAAACTATTTACAATAAATTGAGTTTGGGTTGTCAAGCATAAGCTGAGTAGACCATTGGCCCATCAAATCTGTTCCACCATTCAATAAGATAATGGTTGATCTGATTGTAATGACAATTCCTCATTTCGGAATCTTCTATAATCTTCCATTACTCTTTTTAAATGATCAATAACCTTTCACCCCTCACTTAAAAATATTCAAAGCTTCCACTGCCTTTTGAGGGAGTTCCAAAGACTCATGACCCTCAAGAGAAAACAATTCTCCTGCTCTGTCTTAAATGGGCGACCCATTATTTTTAAACAGAGACTCCAAGAGTTCCAGATTTCTCCACAATAGGAAACATCCTTTCCACATCCACCCCATCAAGACCGTCAGAATCTTAAAGGTTTCAATCAAGATGCGTCTTACTCTTCAGGATCCCAACGGATATAAGCCTTTGCTTATATCCGTTGGGATCCTGAAGAGTAAGACGCATTCCTGACAAGACAACCTGCCCATTCCAGGTATTAGTCCAGTAAATTATCTCTGAACTGCTTCCAACATATTTACATCCTTCCTTAAATGAGACCAATATCCATTCTAGGTATTAGTCTAGTAAGTCTTCTCTGAATTGCTTGCAACGCATTTATATCCTTCATTAAACGAGACCAATGATGTACACAGTACTTTAAATGTGGTCTCTAACCTCCCTACTTTTGTATTCAATTCCCCTCACAATAAATGATAACGTTTTATTAGCTTTCCTAATTACTTGCTCTACCTGCATACTAGCCTTTTGCAATTCATACAGAAACAGAGTAGACATAATTGGGCCATTTTCTCGTTGGAAAGATGTGACACGTGGTGTGCCACAGGGATCTGTGCTGGGATCTCAGCTTTTTACAATTCATATAAATTATTAGGATGAAAGGACACCCAGTTCCTTCTGCATCTCAAGAGCTTAGAAATCTCTCACTATTTAGATAAATTATTTCTACCAAAGTGGACAATTTCACATTTTTCAACAGTATATGCCATTTTCCAGATCTTTGACACTTCACTGAACCTATTTGTTATATTATTGTACCTTCTTATGTCTTCTTCACAACTTTTTACCTATTTGTGTCATCAGCAAATTTAGCAATCATATCGTTGGTCCTTTCATCCTCATCATTTATATAAATTCTAAAAATCTGAAGTCCTCGCACAGATCCCTGTGGCACACCACGTGTCACATCTTTCCAATGAGAAAATGGCCCATTTATGTCTACTCTCTTTCTGCTAGCTAGTCAATCTTCTACCCATGCCAATATGTTACCCCCTACACTATGAGCTTTTATTTTCTGCAATAACCTTTGATGATGTGGCATCTTATCAGATGTCTTCTGGAAATCCATGTATTCACTGGTTCCCCTTTATCCACAGCATGTTACTTCTTCAAAGGACTCCAATGAATTGCTTAAACATGAATTCCCTTTCACAAAACCATGTTGACTTTGCCTGAATACCTTGAATTTTTCTACGCACCCTGCTATAAGTGGAGTTGCTATTCCATGTTTCAGAAAAATTGAGTGGTGGTCTGATCGAGTGAAAACTGTATTTTATTAATATAAACCCTTTAACTCATACAAAGTATCTGCAGTGGTACATTAAGAGTAGGTCCTCAGCTCAACAGAAACAAACTCCAGGCTGAAGTATTCTCCTGACCCTACTCTAGAATACATATTCTCCCACTGATCAATATAGTAAAAAAGAATGGTGAGCCCTGTCATATGACTTCTTCACTAACAATAGGAAAATAATACCCTATATTTCATTTAGTTTGCATTCTGTGCAAAGAGGAGTTGAAATGTATTTCCTCTCACATATAATAATAATCTTTATTATCGTAACAAGTAGGCTTACAGAAGTTACTGTGAAAATCCCCTAGTTGCCATACTCCGCCGCTTGTTCGGGTACACCGAGGGAGAATTCAATCTGCCCAATTCACCTAACCCACGTCTTTTGGTACTTGTGGGAGTAAACTGCAGCCACGGGGAGAACATGCAGACTCTGCACAGACAGTGACCCAAGCCGGGAATCGAACCTGGGACTCTGGTGCTGTGAAGCAACAGTGTTAACCACTGTGCTACCGTGCCGCCCACATATTACTTTCCTTGAATGAGAAAGTCTTCTGTAACAAGTATATCTGGACTTTTGTAACCCATAAACAAATCGTCTTCTGCAGAGACTTTTAACACCTCAACCACAAAGCAGTACTTTTATGTTTGCATCACATGCAATATGAACATTGTGTTCTTCATACACCCTCATTAGTTAACAGCAGTTTGCACAAAGTTAGCAAGTAAAATATTTGGTTAAAGGCAACAGTTGTGGTGATAAACGTTCACTCCTGCTGAAACAAACACTGCATTGAACAAATTGAAAAGATATTAAGTAATCTGTGCTCTGTTCTGGACTAAGTGATCAAGGGCTAAATTACTTGACAAGATATTTCGATTTCCTGTAATCCTAGAAACTACCTGAGTTGTATATAGGTAAATAGATAGATGTAGCGATATACATACACCCCCACCTTTATTTTATGATGTTGTTTTTCAGTATGACATTGGAAGCCAGCTACGCAGTCTTTTCAAGATAATGTTTGATGTAGAAACTCACAAATATGGGTCACATTCTTTTCCTATGAAAATAGTTTCAAAACTTGTGAAATGGGGAGTTAGAGCATAGAGCATAGAACAGTACAGCACAGAACAGGCCCTTCAGCCCTCGATGTTGTGCCGAACAATGATCACCCTACTTAAACCCACATACCCAACAATCCCCCCCATTAACCTTACACTATGGGCAATTTAGCATGGCCAATCCACCTAACCCGCACATCTTTGGACTGTGGGAGGAAACCGGAGCACCCGGAGGAAACCCACGCACACACAGGGAGGACGTGCAGACTCCACACAGACAGTGACCCAGCCGGGAATCGAACCTGGGACCCTGGAGCTGTGAAGCATTGATGCTAACCACATAAATGGAAGATTTTGAACTAAAAAATGTCATTTATATACCTTTGTCTTTTTGATTTTTATTGAACAAATTTTCTTCCCTTTCCTTCTGAACAATAATTATTTAATACTTACGGTAATCATTTTTTTAGGCTCCATGTATCGGATATTGATAGTGGATCCGTCAGGTCGAATCAGCAAAACAGGATACAGCCTGGCATAGACCTGTCTACCACATCGAACTATTGATGTTCTATTTGAATTGTTCCGCCTGGGCATGATGGACACAGGATACACAGCAGGAAGCATTCTTTCAGAAATATATAGCTGCAAAGATCTATTGAAAGTAAAAATATTTACTAACAAATTTGAACCAATGATTACTCAAACAGTTAAAGCACATGCATAATCAACAGCAACGTATCAATCCTGTGTGTGAGCAGCACGGTGGCGCAGTGGTTAACACTACTGCCTCGCGGTGCTGAGGTCCCAGGTTCGATCCCGACCCTGGGTCAGTGTCCGTGTGGAGTTTGCACATTCTTCCCATGGCTGCGTGGATTTCACCCCCACAAAAGATGTGCAGGCTAGGTGGATTGGGCACGCTTAGTTGCCCCTTAATTGGAAAAAATGAATTGGGTACTCTAATTTTTTTTAAAAACCAATCCTGTGTGCAAACCTCAATCACAGTGGAAGCTAGATTTCAATGCATAAGTAAATTGGCAAAATTAACTGCATCTTTGGTTCTCTTGAGTTACGTAAATTTGTTAGAGGATATTGGGAGGTCAAATAATTATGTTTTTCTGGATATATATTTAGCTTTCTGGGAAAATAAAGTCCAGAATTTATATATGCTTCTCACAACCAAACGTTGTCCTAACGTGCTTTAACACCAAAACCAATACATTTGAGTTGCACTAACTGTTGCATTGTGGAAACACAGCAGCTAGTTTGTGTACAACCTCCGACAATGTGGTAATAACCAGGTAGTCAAGTTTCCATTATAATTTTTAAAATTTATTTATTCATGGGATGTGGCATCGCCATTTGGCCCAGTACTTATTGCCCATCCCCAATTGCCCTTGACCGGAGTTAAGAGTCACTCACATTGCTGTGGGTCTGGAGTCACATGTAGGCCAGACCAGGTAAGGATCCAGATTTCCTTCCCGAAAGGACATTAGTGAGCCAGATGGCTCTTTACAACAATCATAGAACATAGAACAGTACAGAACAGGCCCTTCAGCCCTCGATGTTGTGCCGAGCAACGATCACCCTACTCAAACCCACGTATCCACCCTATACCCGTAACCCAACAACCCCCCCCCCCCCAACCTTACTTTTTAGGACACTACGGGCAATTTAGCATGGCCAATCCACCTAACCCGCACATCTTTGGACTGTGGGAGGAAACCGGAGCACCCGGAGGAAACCCACGCACACACGGGGAGGACGTGCAGACTCCGCACAGACAGTGACCCAGCCGGGAACTGAACCTGGGACCCTGGAGCTGTGAAGCATTTATGCTAACCACCATGCTACCGTGCTGCCCAATCAACAATGGTTTTGTGCCATCATTAGATTTTTAATTCCAGATTTTAATTGAATTCAAATTTCGTCATCTCCCATGATGGGATTCGAATCTGGGTCCCCAGAGTTTTACTCTTGGGTCTCTGGATTACTAATCCAGTGACAATACCACAACATCACTGCTTCCCACTTGGGATAAAATATTGGTCAGGTCAGGGATAACTCGGCTTTTTTTCAAAATAGGATCCTTTGGCCACTCCACTAACGGCCGAAGCAACTCAGCAAACCTTTGGCGGTTGGGCTTGAAAAATATCGACAATGCTTGAATTTGGAACTTAAAATATCAAGGAGGCCTTGGGTCCCTATTCGTTCAGTTCTCGAGATCACCAGCCAGACCGTCAAAGCACAAGGAGCAACAACCATTGTCTGGCCATAGTGATAGGATCACCTCCTATGAGTCTGACCTTACCGCTGTGATCAAGGATAACAGGGCATTAACATCCAAGCTAGAAGACCCAGAGAACAGATCCAGAAGCAAAATGTTCATGTTGTATGGTTATTGGAAGGGATTGAAGGCTGCGTCCTACTCAGTATTTCTCAGACCTGTTGCACAAAATAGTGGTGAGAATGGACATCCAACACCACCCCCCCCCCCCCCCCCCCCCCGACTTAGACCGCTTCGACCAAAGCCTCGCCATGGAGATTCTTCTCCTGCTGTAATTGCAGGTTTCACAGCTTTAAGGAAGAGTCGGTGCTTCGATGGGCAAGACAGCATTGGGATTTCAGGTGGGAAGGCCACTCTATCAGATAATATCAGGAAATGAGTGCAGACCGAACCAAGCAAAAGGCCGCCTTTAACAATGTGAAATCCTCACTGGAGAGAAGGAAGTCAACTTCCAGCCGCCATCGTTAAACATTCGATGAAAAGGACTATTATTTTGACTCGTTGGGACATGCATTTCTTTGTCCAGCAGTACAATTTGTGCTATATTTAATCTGATCTATGGCTCGTTGTATGGTACTTTTCACGTCTGTTTTTTGGGTGTGTTCTTGATGACCATAGTTGTATATGAGGGATTTCTGCTGTTTACAATATCCTATTTTCTTTCTCTCCGTTATTACTATTTGGCACGACTTTCAGTCACCCTCGCGGCGCTCCAAGTCAATTACGTTTTTAATCCCCACGATAAGGTGTGTTAGTTAACAGGAGTGATATGAAAACATCTTCTGCAGCCCATAATAGTTTTTTTTAAATGAGCTTAGAGTTTGTGTTGAGTTGCTTTCTGTTATTTGTAAGATTTAGGTTATTGCTTGGGGCTGGTTTAGCTCACTGGGCTAAATCACTGGCTTTTCAATCAGGCCAGCAGCACGATTCGATTCCTGTACCAGCCTCCCCGGACAGGCGCCGGAATGTGGCGATTAGGTGCTTTTCACAGTAACTTCCATGAAGCTTACTCGTGACAATAAGCGATTTTCATTTCACTGTTCCATTTGTTTTCGTGCGTGGTTATGCTCGGCTCCGACAATGTGCTTGGGTTAGGGAGGTGGGTGTGGTGGGGGTTTAGTTTTGGTTTGCTGACGGTGTCTGCTGGTCGATCTTTGTTGAGTCACCTGACTTGGCTCGCTGGCCATCTTGGGTTTGGATTTATTTATTGTCATGTGTACCGAGGTACAGTGAAAAATATTTTTCTGCAAGCAGCTCAGATCATTTAGTACATGAAAGAAAATAAATAGGAGCACAATGTAAATACATAATGCCAGCATCGAGTGAAGCATACAGGATTGTAGTATTAATCAGGTCAGTCCAGAAGAGGGTTGTTTAGGAGTCTGGTAACAGCAGGGTTGATCTTTTGCTTTGTCTTCTCAGTGCCCCTTGTTTAACACGCCATGAGTATTTCATATTCAGACTACTTCCCCTTGAATAGGGGCAATGAGCAGGGCTACCTACTCTCACCACTTTTATTTACCCTCGTAATAGAGACTCTCTTTGTAGCCTTGAGAGCTTCAATGGAGGGGTATTAATTGGGATAGGGGGGAACATCGAGTATCTTTTCATACAGATGACCTCATTGATAGTCCAGAGGTGGATACTGCTCAGTCGGAGGTCTCCTGCTCTGCCTAGTGCCTCTGGCTTGTAAGGGGGCTTAATGTCCTTTTTGCATTTGGAGAAGATTAAATTTACTCTCAGGTTGAGAGATTGTACCCGAGATTGTAACCATTTATCTCCTTTTTTAAAGATCTAGACATGATCAGCTGTAGGAATTTGGGGTATAGAGCTGTTTTTTCCTTTGTATTGTTAGATAAATATTATTTCTGCACTTATATTCACATTAATTTTCTGTACTGTGCCTGTTTTGCAATGAAAATATGTTTGTTGCATTATTTGTTTGTTGCAAAACTTAAACGCCTAATAAAGACATTTTTAAAAAAGATTGCTGTACAAGGATACAATGTTTCACAAATTTTGGAAAATGTCATATCAGATTAATTTTGAATTCCAACTGCTTGAAAACCATTTTAAAAGATACAAATCCACTTATTTGCATTGCTAATATTTTTCAAGTGAAGTATGAGGGCTGAGAAAAATGCTGTTGGGATCATAGCAGATACTTCTGCACAAACACTGCTCTCACATAAGGCAACTTGCACGATTTCAAATCTTCCAACAATGTAGGAAAATCCATGGCAGAAGTTCAACTTTAGATAATTCTTACTTGGACAGCTTTATTTTTCACGGGACACTTCAGTTCGTATGTTGGAGGAAAGCAAACAAAATAAGGGCGCAAGCAAAATGAGGAGGAGCGAATAGCGCATCAGATTTGGCAAGGCTGGAATGCACTTGTAAATAAAGTCTGGCTCCCAATTCAGTCATGTGAATAATTTGACCAGCGCCTGGGCCGGCGGGCAGATCCCAACATGAATGCAGAGAGCTCGGCCTGGCCTCTGACACATCAAATACAACTGAGATGTGTTTGAACTATCGATATTTAACGGTTCGAATCGACCTCGCGCCCATACTTACGGCACAAACCGCCACAGCCGCGCGCTCCATCCCAACGCCATTTGTGGAAGCCGGAAGCGTTCAGCGCATCAACCCAGTCCGCAGCGCAACAGCGGCACCGAATTGTGGTTCCGCCCTGCCGGCCTGGCCCGGCCTGTCAATCAGCGCTCTCGCTGCCGGCTGTTTACTAAATTAGTTTTTGTAAGCAGCCAGCGTGATCGAAGGGTATGATCGAAGGGTATGAAAGACACACCTGCGCAACAAAACAGACTGATTGCGGTAGTTAGAGATCAAAATACTCCCGACATTTTTCACGCCCTCCCGCTATTTCCCCCCCCCACGCCCGACCCACGCCATGATTCTCTGAGGCCGAGCGGCCGGGCCTTCACGCCCATTTCAACACAGCAGCAAACACACCTGCTCGCTGCCGTCGTGAAACAGGCGGCAGATGCCCATTTGGGGCATCTGGGGGCTCGATTGGCACAGCAGTAACACGGCAATGCCAAGGGGGGCATAGGCCCACAATTGGTGACCACCAATCGCGGGCCGTGCATCCGTAACGGACGACTCTTTTCCCTCTGCCGCCCCGCAAGATCAAGCAGCCACGTCTTGCGGGGCGGCTGAGGGAAAAGAAGCCACCTGCGCATGCGCGGCTGACGTCATCGGCCGCGTCAGCCGGCATGACGCTTAGCGTGCGGCCTTGACGACCGTCGTCAAGGCCGTGACGCACGGGGCCGCGCTCCTAGCCCCGCCCGGGGGGGGAGAATCGGCCCCGGAAGTGGCGGTGAATGCTGCCGTGGGTCACGGCCTGTCCCACGGCAGCCTTTACGATTCTCCGCATTTGCGTAGAATCTCGCCCACTGTCTGTGCACCACTCTGGGAATGAGCCAGTAATCCCCTCTGCTGTTGGTTTGCCATTCGGCCCATCGAGTCTGCTCTGTCATTCAATGAGATCGTGGATGATATAATCCTCAACTTCACTTTTGCACCTTATCCCCATAACCCTTGGTAACCATTATCACAGCTCCTTGGGCCAAACCCTATAATATAAATGGTTCCCTTATATTGGAGAGTACAAACTCCCCAGGTGAATAGGGCTGGAGGCAACCTTCCGTTCCTAATTGGGAGGAACCTCACAAGGTAAAAATGCCGACCTGGGAGCCCGTCAGGGAGAGTGACTCTGTGGGATGAAAAGTGTAATTGTAGTATTGATTAAATAAACCTAAATTGTTATCCTGCCTACCTGCTGTTGTATGAATTCCTTCGGCTATCAGACCCATACTGATTAAAAATCTGTCTATCTCAGCCTTGAACATATTTGATCCAGCCTCTACAGCTCTCGACAGTAAAGAATTCCACAGATTCACTACCCTTTGAGAGAGAAAAAAATTCCTCCTAATCTCTAAAATGGGTGACCCCTTACTCTAAGACAATGCCCACTCATCCTCTCCTCTCAGCATCTACCCCCCTAATAAGGTTGATGCACCATCAATTGGACACGAGACGAAGATGTGATCCAAACAAAAGGCTTTAATGCACAAGGTGTGTGCCCGGCAGCAGACGTACAGAAGAATGGCCGACTGCCGGGAAGCACGGGTTCTTATATCCCGCCTTGTAGGCGGAGCTACCTAGCTCAGCCAATCGGCTGAGAGGCACATGACTTACCCACGCCAATGGGCAGCGAGTCCTCTGCACCAATAGCAGCTCACTTCTAAGGTACCGTAATACCCCTAGTCATACTACCACATTCACCCCTTGTTGAAAAGGAAGCGGGGGGGGGGGAAACGCGGGCATGGGGGGGGGGTGGTGTCCCGTGAGTACGTGAGACTGGTAGTATGACTAGAGATGCTTAGGCCGTACCATTGCATCGATGGCTGCCCACTGACCCGTAACTAATGTGCAAAAGGTTTGGAATATAAAAGCAGGGATGTACTTCTGAGGCTTTATAAAGCACTAGTTAGGCCCCATTTAGAATACTGTGAGCAATTTTGGGCCCCATACCTCAGGAAGGACATACTGGCACTGGAGCGGGTCCAGCGGAGATTCACACGGATGATCCCAGGAATGGTAGGCCTAACATACGATGAACGTCTGAGGATCGTGGGATTATATTCATTGGAGTTTAGGAGGTTGAGGGGAGATCTAATAGAAACGTACAAGATAATGAATGGCTTGGATAGGATGGACGTAGGGAAGTTGTTTCCATTAGCAGGGGAGACTAGGACGCGGGGGCACAGCCTTAGAATAAAAGGGAGTCACTTTAGAACAGAGATGAGGAGAAATTTCTTCAGCCAGAGAGTGGTAGGTCTGTGGAATTCATTGCCACAGAGGGCGGTGGAGGTCGGGACATTGAGTGTCTTTAAGACAGAAATTGATAAATTCTTGATTTCTCGAGGAATTAAGGGCTATGGGGAGAGAGCGGGTAAATGGAGTTGAAATCAACCATGATTGAATGGTGGAGTGGACTCGATGGGCCGAATGGCCTTACTTCCACTCCTATGTCTTATGGTCTTAAAAGGAAAAAAAAACAACTATGTACAGTGTGCATAATCAGGGAGGGGGGGGGGGGGGGGGGAAATGAGAGAACAGGTAAAGAACAAAAGAAAATCACAAGAGTTCATCCACAGGCAGAAGTCCACCCGTAGGTCACATCAATTCAATCAGTCGAGTGGGCGCCTTCGATGTCCTGCTTGACTAGCATAGTGGTGCCGGCGACGTCGGAGCGGTGGTCGTCCGTGACTCCGGGAGCGATGATCTTGTTTCTGTGTCCGTACCCCAAGGTCGGAGCTAGCAGGGGCCAGGCTGGGGGAGGGGGTCCTTGTCCGCTGAGCTGTGAGTGTGTCGTTGCTGGGGGCAGTGGGTGTCGGGGGGGGGGGGGGGGGGGGGGGGGGTGGTGCTGGGGGGTGTGGTCGAGATCCGGCGGGTGCCAGGTCCCGGAGGGAGCCCGTGTCCTGTCGGCCGTCGGGATACTCCACATACGCGTATTGCGGATTCGCGTGGAGTAGCTGGACTCTTTCGACCAACGGTTCCGACTTGTGCACCCACACGTGTTTCAGGAGCAGAATGCACCCGGGGGTAGCTAGCTAGGTCGGGAGCGGGGTCCCTGAGGAAGACTTCCTGGGAAAAACAAGAAGACATTCGTGAGGCGTTTGGTTAGTGGCGGTACAGAGAGGTGACCGGATTGAGTGGAGGGCGTCTGGGAGGACCTCTTGCCAGCAAGGGAGACTGGGAGATTTCTGGACCGTAGGGCCAGCAGGACGGTCTTTCAGACCGTACCGTTCTCCCTCTCGACCTGTCCGTTACCCCGGGGGTTGTAACTGGTCGTCCTGCTGGAGGCGATGCCCCTGCTGAGCAGGAATTGACGCAGCTCGTCACTCATAAATTAGGACCCCCGATCGCTATGAATGTATGCCAGGTAACCGAACAGGGGGAAGATGGTATGCAGGGCTTTGATAATGGTGGTCGTGGTCATGTCGGGGCAGGAGATGGCGAAAGGGAAATGGGAGTACTTGTCAATCACGTTCAGGAAGTACGTGTTGCGGTTGTTGGAGGGGAGGGGACCTTTGAAGTCCATGCTGAGACGTTCAAAGGGGCGGGAAGCCTTCATCAGGTGTGCTCATTCAGGGCGGTAGAAGTGCGGCTTGCACTCCGCGCAGATGTGGCAGTCACTGGTCACTGTCCTGACCTCCTTGATGGAGTAGGGCAGGTTGCGGGTCTTACTGAAATGGAAAAAGCGGGTGACCCCCGGGTGGCAGAGGTCCGCGTGGAGGGTTCGGAGGCAGTCCACTTGTGCGTTGGCACAAGTGCCGCGGGACAGGGCATCGGGAGGCTCGTTTAGCTTCCCAGGACGATACAAGATGTCGTAGTTGTACGTGGACAACTCAATCCTCCACAGCAAGATTTTATCGTTCTTTATCTTGCCCCTCTGTGCATTATCGAACATGAAAGCCACTGACCGTTGGTCTGTGAGGAGGGTAAACCTCCTGCTGGCCAGATAGTGCCTCCAATGTCGCACAGCTTCAGCTATGGTCTGTGCTTCCTTCTCGACCGAGGAATGGCGGATTTCGGAAGCTTGGAGGGTACGGGAGAAGAAGGCCATGGGTCTGCCCACTTGGTTGAAGGTGGCCGCCAGAGCAACATCAGACGCGTCGCTCTTGACCTGAAAGGGGAGGGACTCGTCGATAGTGCGCATCGTGGCCTTTGCAATATCTGCTTTGATGCGGCTAAAGGCCTGGCGAGCCTCCATCGACAGGGGAAACGTTGTGGACTGGATGAGTGGGTGGGCTTTGTCGGCGTAATTGGGGACCCACTGGGCATAATATGAAAAGAAGCCCAAATAGCGCTTGAGGGCTTTGAGGGAATGGGGGAGGGGGAGCTCCATCAGGGGGCGCATGCGTTCGGGGTCGGGGCCTATCACTCCGTTACGCACTACGTAGCCGAGGATGGCTAGACGGTCGGTACTAAACACGCACGTATCCTTATTGTAGTTCAGGTTAAGGAGTTTTGCGGTACGGAGGAATTTGCGGAGGTTGGCGTTGTGGTCCTGCTGGTCGTGGCCACAGATGGTGACATTATCGAGATACGGGAAGGTTGCCCGTAAACTGTGTTGGTCAACCATTCGGTCCATCTCCCTTTGGAAGACCGAGACCCCATTCGTGACACCAAAAGGAACCCTTAAAAAGTGGTAGAGTCGTCCATCCGCTTCGAACGCAGTGTACCTTCGGTCACTCGCGCGGATGGGGAGCTGGTGGTAGGCGGACTTAAGGTCCACCGTGGAAAAAACCTTGTACTGTGCGATCCTGTTGACCAGGTCGGAGATACGTGGGAGACGATACGCGTCCAGCTGCGTAAACCATAGACTGTAGTCTATGACCATCCGATTTTTCTCCCCGGTCTTAACCACCAGCACTTGTGCTCGCCAGGATCTGTTGCTAGCCTCGATAACCCCTTCCTTCAGAAGCCTTTGGACTTCGGACCTGATAAAGGTCTGGTCCTGGGCACTGTACCGTCTGCTCCTGGTGGCGACGGGTTTGCAATCCGGGGTGAGGCTTGCAAACAAGGACGGGGGATCGACCTTGAGGGACGTGAGGCTGCAGACAGTAAGGGGGGGCATAGGGCCGCCGAATTTAAATGTTAAGCTCTGGAGGTTGCACTGGAAATCTAACCCCAGAAGTGCCGCCACCCAGAGGTGGGGAAGGACGAAGAGCTTATAGTTTTTAAACTTCCTCCCCTGGACCGTGAGGTCCGCTATGCAGCACCCAGTGATCTGGACTGAGTGCGAACCGGAGGCCAGAGCGATACTTTGTTTTACCGGGTAAACGGGAAGTGCACAGCGTCTTACCGTGGTGGGGTGGACGAAACTTTCCGTGCTCCCGGAGTCCAACAGGCAACTCGTCTCGTGGCCATTGAGGAAGATCTTCATGGTCCCCGTGGAAAGCGTGCCTTGACTGATCCAACGTTACTCAGGCGAGTCGTGGCAGGAACTCCGAGTCGTCATCCGGCAGCGAGTGGTCACTTGCGGGGTCCTCGGTGCCGATCCAAGATGGCGGCGCCCGTCGGCCGCACGTGGTGGGGGGGTGAACAAAATGGCGGTGCCAGGGATTGCACGTGGAGTCGGGGCCCAAAATGGCGGCGCCCGGGGATCGCACATGGCGTCAGGGACCCAAAATGCCGGCGCCCGATGATCACTCGTGGCGGTAGGGGGTGGGGGCAGAGAGGACCGCGGGCTGCGCAGGGCGCATGAATAGCACGGGGGGGGGACCCGCAGTCGCTGCTCAGGACTGCAGCGACCGCCTTTGACTGACAAACGGCTGCAAAATGGCCCTTTTTGCCGCAGCTTTTACAGGTTGCGGTGCGGGCCGGGCAGCGCTGGCGGAGGTGCTTGGCCTGGCCGCAAAAGTAGCAGCGGGGCCCTGTGGGTTTATCGGGGCACCCTGCAGCGCAGGCCTGAGGAGGTTCCGAGTCTGCGGAGGTGAGGGGGGTCGCGTTCCATGCTGCCCAGGGGGCCGCCGCGCGGTCGGGAGCGTTCGCACAGGCGTTGGGGTTAGCGACATCGAGAGAGGAGGTGAGGGCCCGTGCCTCAGCGAGGATTAAAGTTTCTTTCTCTAAGAGTCTCTGGCGGATCTGGGAAGATTGAATACCCGCAACGAAAGCGTCTCTAATTAAAGGTTCGGTATGCTCGGCCGCAGAAACCTGTGGGCAGGCGCAGTTTCTCCCCAGAACAAGGAGGGTCTGGTAGAACATAGAACATAGAACATAGAACGATACAGCGCAGTACAGGCCCTTCGGCCCTCGATGTTGCACCGACATGGAAAAAAAAAAAAAAAAAACTCGTCTAAAGACACACCAGGGAATTGCTGTCTCGTGGCCAGCAAGTGCCATGCGTAGGCCTGGTTCACCAGCCGGATGAAATGTCCCTTTAGCATGTCCATAGCTGCATCATAGTCTGTTGTGTCCTCTATGAGCGTGTACACGGCGGTGCCCACGCACGAGTGGAGGATATGCAGTTTTTGTTCCTTCGTCGGGCGGTTTACGGCTGTGCTCAAGTAACTATTAAAACACGCCAGCCAGTGTTTAAATGCAGCTGTTGCATTTTCTGCGTGCGGGCTGAGTCGAAGGCACTCTGGCTTGATACGAAGCTCCATCTTTTAAAACTTGTGCATTAAATTGATGCACCATCAATTGGACACGAGATGAAGATGTGATCCAAACAAAAGGCTTTAATGCACAAGATGTGTGCCCGGCAGCAGACGTACAGAAGAATGGCGGACTGCTGGGAAGCACGGGTTCTTATATCCCGCCTTGTAGGCGGAGCTACCTACCTCTCAGCCAATCGGCTGAGAGGCACATGACTTACCAGGGCCAATGGGCAGCGAGTCCTCTGCACCAATAGCAGCTCACTTCTCAGGTACCGTAATACCCCTAGTCATACTACCACAAAGGTTGTCTCTCATTCTTCTAAACTCCAATGAGTACAGGACCAGCCGACTTATCCTCTCTTCTCAAGAAAATACCTCCAGATCCAGGATGAACCTAGTGAATCTTCTCTGGACTACCTCCAATGCCAATATATCTTTCCTTAGATAAGGGGACCAAAATTGTTCCAGGTGTAGTGTAACTAGTGCCTTGTGTAGTTTTAGCAGGACTTCCATAACTCCATTCCCTTTGACATAAAGGATTGGACTTGTTTATTGTCACGTGTAATAATAAAAATAATCTTTTATTGTCACAAGTATGAAGTTACTGTAAAAAGCCCCTAGTCACCACATTCCAGCGCCTGTTCAGCTAAGCTGGTACGGCAATTGAACCTGCGCTGCTGGCCTTGTTCTGCATAACAAACCAGCTACCGCGATACTGTGAAAAGTATTGTTCTGTGTACAGTTCAGACATATCATTCCATACATGAAAAGAAAATACATCAGGCAAACATAAACTACACAATGTAAATACATTGGCATCGGGTGAAGCATACAGGAGTGTAGTACTACTCAGTAACGAAGATGTGTGAAGAGATCAGATCAATCCATGGGAGGGTCGTTTAGGAGTCTGGTAACAGCGGGAAAGAAGCTGGGCGCGATTCTCCGCAAAGGCGGAGAGTCGTGAAGGCTACCATGAAAACGGCCGTGTTTCACGGCAGCTTCCGCGCCCCCTCCCGGGACCCGATTCTGCTCCCCGGTCGGGGCTAGCATCGCGGCCCCGTGATCTACGGCATCACAGGCTTAATGAATTTCGCTAAGCCCGCGCGCCAAAGATAGCGACGGCTGACGCATATGATGATGTCAGCCGCACATGCGCGGATTGGACGACTCCAACCCGCGCATGCGCGGATGACGTCATCCGCGCATATGCGTCAGACCCGCGCATGCGCCGTCCGTAATGCACCTCAGCCGCTCCGCGGACTGAACCAGCAGGGCGGCGGAATAACAAAGAGTGCGTGGGGTAAGTACCCGCTGCCCGCGATCGGTGCGGCCGTGCCAATCGGTGGCATGGTTGTGCAGAACGGCACTTTGGCGCCGTTTTCACGAACTTGTATAGCAGGTGTATTCAAATTCGTGAAAACGGCCGTAAAGGCCTTGGAAATCGGCCCATCGGCCAGGGGAGAATCGCTGCTCGCCGTAAAAAAAACGGCGAGCAGCGATTCGTGTCGGGGGGGCGGGCGTGGGGGGGGGAGAATAGCGGGAGGGCGTCGGACCAGCGTCGCCGTAAAAATTTGCGCCACCCGCTATTCTCCGCCCCGTCGTGAGTGCGGAGAATCGCGCCCGCTGTTTTTGAATCTCTCAGTGCGTGTTCTCAGACTTTTGTATCTCCTGCCTGATGGAAGAAATTGGAAGAGTGACTAAGCTGGGTGGGAGGAGTCTTTGATTATGCTGCCCGCTTTCCCAAGGCAGCAGGAGGTGTACAAAGAGCAAAGAAAAGTACAGCACAGGAACAGGCCCTTTGGCTCTCCAAGCCTGTGCCGACCATGCTGCCAGCCTAAACTAATATCTTCTACACTTCCGAGGTCCGTATCCCTCTATTCCCATCCTATTCATGTATTTGTCAATATGCCCCTTAAATGTCACTATCGTCACTGCTTCCACCACCTCCTCCGGCAGCGAGTTCCAGGCACCCACTACCCTCTGTCTAAAAAACTTACCTCGTACATCTCTAAACCTTGCTCCTCGCACCTTAAACCTATACCCCCTAGTAATTCACCCCTCTACCCTGGGAAAAAGTCTCTGACTATCCACTCTGTCTATGCCCCTCATAATTTTGTAGACCTCTATCAGGTTGCCCCTCAACCTCCTTCGTTCAGTGAGAACAAACCAAGTTTATTCAACCTCTCCTCATAGCTAATGCCCTCCATACCAGGCAACATCCTGGTAGACAGAGTCAATGGATGAGAGGTGGGTTTGTGTGACAGACTGGGTGGTGTTCATGACTCTCTGTAGTTTCTTACGGTATTGGGCCAAGCAGTTGCCATACCAGGCTGTGATGCAGCCAGGTGGCATGCTCTCTATGGTGTATCTGTAAAAATTGGTTAAGAGTCAATGTGGACATGCCGAATTTTCTTAGTTTCCTGAGAAAGTATAGGCACTGTTGTGCTGTCTTGGTCGTAGTGTCGATGTGGGTGGACCACGACAGATTGAAGCTATCCACCATCTCCACCTCGGCCCTGTTGTTGCAGACAGGGGTGTGTACAATACTTTGCTTCCTGAAGTCAATGACCAGCTCTTTAGTTTTGCAGACATTGAGGGTGAGATTGTTGTCATTATACCACTCCACTAGGTTCTCTATCTCCCTCCTGTGCTCTGACTCATTGTTGTTCGAGATCCAACTCACTACGGTTGTGTCGTCAGCAAACTTGTAGATGGAGTTGGAGCCAAATTTTGCCATGCAGTGGTGTGTGTATATAGGGAGTATAGTAGGGGGCTAAGTCCGGAGCCTTGTGGGGCCCTGGTACTGAGGACTATCGTAGAGGAGGTGTTGTTGATTACCTTACTGATCGTGGTCTATGGGTCAGTGAGTCGAGATTCCAGTTGCAGAGTGAGGAGCCAAGTCCTAGGATTTAAAGCTATGATATGAGCTTTGCTGGGATTATGGTGTTGAAGGCGGAGCTGTAGTCAATAAATAGGTGTCTGATGTAGGAGCCGTGTTTGTCGAGATGCTCCAGGGATGAATGTAGTGCCAGGGAGATGGTGTAGATGGTGGAGATTGCAGTAGATCTAGGGAGTATGGAGTTGATGTGCCTCATGATCAACCTCTCGAAGCACTTCCTTACGATTGATGTCAAGGCCAACGGACATTAGTCATTGAGGTACGTTGCCTGGCTCTTCTTTGGCATGATAGTGGTCTTCTTGAAGCATGCGGGGACCTCGGAACGGAGTAGGGAGTGGTTGAAGATGTCCACGAACACATCTGCCAGCTGGTCCGCGCAGGATCTGAGTACACGACCAGGAACCCCGTCAGGACCCGTCGCCTTCCGAGGTCTCACTTTCAAGAAGGCCAATCTGACTTTGGAAGCTGTGATGGTGGGTATGCGCGTGTCCGAGGCTGCTGGGGCAGTTGATATCGATTTGATGGTGTCCTGCTCGAACCGAGCAGAGAATGCATTGCGTTTATCGGGGAGAGGTGCACTGCTGCTGGAGACTCTGCTCGGCTTGGCTTTGTAGCCCATTATGTTGTTTAAGCCTTGCCACACCGCTGAGAGTCCGTGATGTTAGTGTGTGACTCTAGCTTGGTCTGATATTGTCTCTTGGCATTCCTGATGGATGGGAATGGAGTATAGACAGCCATTCCCTTTCACAGAAAGTCCAGCATTTGCCTTCCTTACTACCTGCTCAACTTGCATGATAGCATTTTGTGATTTTTGCACAATGACCCCCGAAATCCTCTGTGCTGCAGTTTTCTGCAATCTTTCTCCATTTAAATAATATTCAGTTCCTTTATTCTTCCTACCAAAGTACATAACTTCACATTTTCCTCCGCCATATTCCATCTGCCAGTCCTCTATTACTACTAATATATTATCTGTGTTAGGATACAGATCCAGGCTCCAACTATTGTTAGAATGCTGGAGCAGAATCCCAAACAATTTTTCAACTTGCAAAACTGTGAGGAAAGTATACTTCACCCCAGAAGTGATGTCTCTGACCAATAGGTATCTTTATGTTAAAACAACTTTAACTTAAACACAGAATTAACCACATTAACATCAAAGAAATAGGTTTATAATTATCAGTTAAACAGATCTTAAATACAAGGAAAAATTTGAACTTACCATGTAAACCTACCACTAATTCCAATTAAGCAACCCAATACAGTTCAAATGCCATTTATAAATAAGGTTAATAAAAATGTTAGGTGCTTAGCTATGCAGACCTTTGGAGAGAGTTCCTTTTAAGAGCGGATCCAGTACACTTCTGCTCAACCGAACAGCATTTGTCAAAACTATTGTTCAACTTAAAATCCGATAACAGACTGCAAAACTACAGACGGACCTGGTTCCTCCCATTAATTACATCATCTGTATCCCATTAAGTTCCATGACCTGCTTAGCTAAGACTAAATGCAATCCCTCATAAATCCTCTCCAGGGAACCTCCAGCAATCATAACAATATTCCATTAGTCCTTTATTTGTAACCAAGTAAGTGGTTGAAATGGATAATTATCTCAAGTTTTGAAGGCACCTTAATTACAGGTTTAGCAGACATACTGCCGGTATGTATTTTAAACAGGGGCTTTTAACAACATTACTACCACAAATAGGAAATATATAACAATTTCTTCATTCATTACACCTGCAACACCATGAGCTCTTGTGGCATAACCTTTTATGTGGCATATTATTGAGTGCTTTTGTTCAGGCAAGGACACTCTTGATTTTGTGACTTGTACTTGGTGGAAAGGTTTTGAGAAGTTAGGAGGTGAGTTACCACAAAATTCTGAGCCTCTGAACTCTTGTAGTCAAAATACTTATGTGGCTGGAGCAGTTAAGTTTCTGTTCAATGGATATCCCATGTTGATGGTTAGGGATTCAGTAAAGGTAATGGCATTAAATATCAAGTTTAGATGGTTGGACTTTCTCTTGTTGAAGACGGGCATTATCTGACACTTACCACTTATCAACCCAAGCCTGAATATTGTCCAGTTCTTGTTTCATTTGGGCACAAAGTACATGAGTTGTGATTGGCACTGCTGTTCGCTCATTAACTGACTGTTACAAAATAAATAAATAAAATCAATTATTTGTATCTTGCTGCGCGGCATGTGTGTGTCACTGGCAAGGCCAACATTTATTCATCCATAATTGTCATTGAGAATGTGGTGGTAAACGTGCCAGTGGCCAAATGGATGTTCTGGAGGCTAGTTAAGAATCAACCACATTGCTGTAAGTCTGGAGTCACATGTAGGCCAACCGGGAAGGATTGAAGATTTCCATCCACAATGGGCATCAGTAGAGCTGTTGGGTTTTTAATATAATCCGGAAACCTCTGGGTCTTCATTACTGATATGAGCTCTTTACTCCAAAATTATTTAATTCATTGAATATAAACTCCCCAGCTACCAAGGATGGATATTAACTCATGTTAAAGTTTCTGGATTATTGGTCCAAGCCTCTTGATAACCAGTCAAGCAACCTTTCAGATTAGTGATGGACAACATTTCTGAACTTGACAGTGATGCCCACATAATGCATCAATTTTAAAAAAACATAATGACTATACTCTCGCACTCCTAAAGTTACAATTAATCTATCCTTTGTAAGATTGCAAACTTGAGGACACACAGAAGGATTACAAGAGTCCATGTCCGAAAGTTACAGATAGCTTCACATTGTAGCCCCAGATTATTGTTCACCTAGGGCCATCCTATCGATGAGAATGTTAGAAGAGCAAGAAAGAAATTCCAGCTACCAATGACAAATATACCCCTATATGTTCTAATCATCGGGAGTTCCCTGGAGAACTGTGGAGCCATCTGGTTGTTACACAACAAACCTTTTTAAAAAGCAATAATTACATTTGATAATAATAATTTACATTTATATAGTGACTTTAAAGTATTGATAAGCCCCAAGGAGCTTTACAGGAGCATTATCAAAGAAGATTTGACACTGAGCCCCGTAAGGAAATATTAGGCGATTTGACCAAAAGCTTGGCCAAAGAGGTGGGTTTTAAGCAGCAAAGAGACGCTTGAGGTAGAGAAGGTTAAGGAAGGGAACGCCAGAGCTTTGGGCTTGTGCAGCTGAAGACACAGCCACCAGTGGTGGGGAAATCAAATTAGGAAATGAGTCAGAATTGGAAGAGGGCAGTTACCTCAGATGGTTGTGAGGCTGCAGAAAATTACTGAAATAAGGGGGACAAAGCCACAGGAGGATTTGAAACAAGGATGAGAATTTTAAAATTGAAGCCTTGCCTAACCAAGAGCCAATGTAGGTCAATGGACATGAGTGGTGGATGTACAGGACTTGATGTGGGTTCGAATACAGGCAGCAGAGATTTGGATGAGCTGAGGTTGAGGAAGGTGGAAGATGAGAAACTGGCCAGGAGAGTATTGAAATAGTCAAGTCTAGAGGTAACAAAGGCATGGATGAAGATTTCAGCAGCAGATGAACCAAGACACGGGCAGAACCCAGTGACATTGATAAAAGTTGGGGGTCTTGTGATGGAGCGGATACGTGGTCAGAAGCTTTTCTTGGGGTCAAATATGAAGTCGAGATTGTAAATAACCTAGTTCATACAGTTTCAGGGGAGAGAGATGACTAGGCATAATTTATCTTGCTTAATTTACCCATCCTATTACATCTTGTAAGGCAATTTAATTATGTCCTCTGTAAAAAAAATCTGTATTGAGTGGAAATGTATATGTACTTTATAGTAGAATTCTTCCATCCTGGATAATATCGGAAGAGGTTTATGTACAAATTTCTCTGATTCACAAATGTATTTTCAATGTTTAATCATATATAGCTTCAGTAAAGATGTTCTTTTGAAAGCACAGGTCAAATTAAACTTGAATTACCTAAGTATACTCTGCAGATAAATAATTAGTTTAAGCATTGATCGTGCATATCTTTGTTTTATCAGCACAGGGATTCAGATACTTCCAGGAATACATTCAGCTTTCCAAATCATCCAACACTTTATTGTATATTATTTTGGTCAAGCTGTCAAGACAATGCAAAACAGATGGTGGAGGTTATTAATAATTATCACCCTAAGTATGCCACATAACTACTGTCGTTCACAAGAGTGAAAGACTGATAATTTATCAGCACTGCAGGTCTGAACAAGTTCTGAAGCTCTTTCACATTAAGTTAGCAGCTGGAATTCACACACGCTAATGGGTTTTATTCCCTATGGCTTCTTTTATAACTTGATGACCTTTATATATCCTAGTACAATCCTGCCATGCTATCTGGAGGTTGGTTAGCTCAGTTGGCTGGATGGCTGGGTTGTGATTCGGAACAACACCAACAGCATGAGTTAAATTCTCGTACCAGCTGAGGTTAGTCATGCCTTCTCAATCTTGCCCGTCGCCTGGTGACCTTCAGGTTAAATCACCACCAGTCAGCTCTCAAAGGGGAGAGCAGCACTCTGAGACTGTGGCGACATTCACATTGCATCTAGAGAACGGGGTTATGTGCCTTGCACTTTGGTTTTGGACTTTCAGCTTTAGATGAGTGCAAGACCAGTATGTGATTGGAACACAAACGGCTGATTAAAATACAGATATGAGGAGGCGGAATTTTTCTTTTAATTAAATTTAGGAAAGACTGAACCCATTAATTTTGGTGCCTGCCTCAAACACTGCTCCCTAGCTACTCACCTGACCCTCTCCCTGGCAGCCTGAGATTAAATCAGTCTGTTTGCAACCTTAGTGTTGCATTTGACTCCTGCTGCTGAAGTCCTCATCCATGCCTTTGTTACCTCTAGACTTGACTCTTCCAGTACTCTCCTGGTCAGTCTCTCATCTTCCACCCTTCATAAACTTAAGCTCATCCAGATCTCTGCTGTCTGTATCCAAACCCACATCAAGTTTTATTCATCCACCAGCCATGTACTCAATGACCTACATCGACTCTCAGTCCTGGAAGGCCACAATTTTTAAAATTCTCATCCTTGTTTTCAAATATTTTTATGACCTTACCCCTCCCTCTCTCTGTGATCTCCTCCAATCCCATATTTCCTTTGATTTTGGATTCATATCCACCCTCAACTTTAATTGTTGCACCATTGCTGGCCTTGCCTTCAGTTGCCTATAGGCCCCAAGGTCTGGAATACCCTCACTAAACCTCTCTGTCTTTCTACCTTGCTTTCCTTCTTTAATACACTCCTTTAGACCTACCCCTTTGACCAAGAGGTTGGTCATCTAACCTAATAGGGGCTGGTTTAGCTCACTCGGCTAAATCGCTGGCTTTTAAAGCAGACCAAGCAGGCCAGCAGCACGGTTCGATTCCCGTACCAGCCTCTCTGGACAGGTGCCAGAATGAGGCGACTAGGGGCTTTTCACAGTAACTTCATTGAAGCCTACTCGTGACAATAAGCATTTTTCATAATATCTCCTTTTTTTAAATAAATTCCAATCAAGGGGCAATTTAGCATGGTCAAGCCACCTACCCTGCACATCTTCGGGTTGTGGGAGTGGGAATGTACAAACTCCACATGGACAGTGACCCGGTGCCGGGATCGAACACGGTCATAGGCACCGTGAAGCAACAATGCTAACCACTGCGCACCTAACATCTCCTTACATGGCTCATTGTCATACTTGTTTTATCATACTCCTGTGAAACACACTTAGACATTTTATTATGTTAAACATGTGATGTAGATATAAGTAATTATCATTGAAATGCTTTTTTTCCAATGTGTTATTCTGCAAATAAAAACAGTGGGTGAGATTCTCTGGCTTCCCCGTGGAGTGTTTCTGGGCGGTGGAAGGTGGTCCGCTGTTGGCCGGTGGCAGGATCTTCTGTCCTGCCGCTGTCAATGGGATTTCCCATTGAATCCACCCCACGCTGCTGGGAAACCCACGATGGGGGCGCGCCCTCGGCGGGACCAGAAAATCCCACTGACCTGAACAGACGGAAGATCTTGCTTCATATCAGATTTATTTACATGTGGCCTAACTACATATCTAGAATTTTTATATCCTTACACATTCCCAATTAAGCTCAGAGAGTACTTTCTAGTCTTACACTAAACCAAAAAGGAAAAAATAGTTCCATCAAACGAATGAGTGAGGGCAGCTTGACTCCACTTGTACTGAGACATGTGGAAACTTGATCCCAATAACGCTGCCTCATTGTCTTGTTCTAAAGAAGAATGCTCGTCCTTATCGCAGACCTTCCATTGGTCATTGTCCTATCCACCCCTTGCTCATATACAAAGAACAAAGAAAAGTACAGCACAGCAACAGGCCCTTCTGCCCTCCAAGCCCGTGCCGACCATGCTGCCCGTTTAAACTAAAATCTTCCACACTTCCAGGGTCCGTATCCCTCTATTCCCATCCTATTCATGCATTTGTCAAGATGCCCCTTAAATGTCATTATCGTCCCTACTTCCACCACCTCCTCCGGCAGCGAGTTCCAGGCACCCACTACCCTCTGTGTAAAAAACTTGCCTCATACATCTCCTCTAAAACTTGCCCCTCGTATCTTAATCCTATGCCCCCTAGCAATTGACCCCTCTACCCTGGGGAAAAGCCTCTGACTATCCACTCTGTCTATGCCCCTCATAATTTTGTAGACCTCTATCAGGTCGCCCCTCAACCTCCATCGTTCCAGTGAGAACAAACCGAGTTTATTCAACCGCTCCTCATAGCTAATGCCCTCCAGACCAGGCAACATCCTGGTAAATCTCTTCTACACCCTCTCTAAAGCCTCCACGTCCTTCTGGTAGTGTGGCGACCAGAATTGAACACTATACTCCAAGTGTGGCCTAACTAAGGTTCTATACAGCTGCAACATGACTTGCCAATTCTTATACTCAATGCCCCGGCCAATGAAGGCAAGCATGCCATATACCTTCTTGACTACCTTCTCCACCTGTGTTGCCCCTTTCAGTGACCTGTGGACCTGTAAACCTAGATCTCTCTGACTTTCAATACTCTTGAGGGTTCTACCATTCACTGGATATTCCCTACCTGCATTAGACCTTCCAAAATGCATTACCTCACATTTTTCCGGATTAAACTCCATCTGCCATCTCTCCGCCCAAGTCTCCAAACGATCTAAATCCTGCTGTATCCTTTGACAGTCCTCATCGCTATCCGCAATTCCACCAACCTTGTGTCGTCTGCAAACTTACTATCAGACCAGTTACATTTTCCTCCAAATCATTTATATATACTACGAACAGCAAAGGTCCCAGCACTCATCCCTGCGGAACACATTGAGTCACAGCCCTCCAATTAGAAAAGCATCCTTCCATTGCTACTCTCTGACTTCTATGACCTAGCCAGTTCTGTATCCACCTTTCCAGCTCACTCCTGATCCTGTGTGACTTCACCTTTTGTACTAACTTCTCAGTTCTTATGAGTGGTCCGAGACCTACAATGCTAGCTGTTTCTCTACACAGATGCTGCCTAGTTGTTGAATTTTTTTTCCAGCATTGTCTGCTTTTATTCCAGAGTCAGATCCCCTGCCCCTCCCACAGTGGCCGTGGGTCCGAGCTCCTGCCGAGTGGTACCAAGTTTCAACCTCACCGGCGAGACCCGGCGGAACTCGGCGGGAGTTTGGCCCGTCACCCGCGGAGAATCGCCGCGGGGGACTATTTCAGCGGCCCCCGACTGGCACCGCGGTGACCGCGCGGTGCGATTGCCGCCAATTCTCCGGTCGCCTGGCATCGGGGCGGCATGGCGGGAATTTCCCACGCCCCCGGCGATTCTCCGACCCGTCACGGGCTCAGAGAATCGCGTCCATGATTTTTTCAGAAGCAGGAACATTGATTTGGGGTGATCTTTGACTGTCACCTGAAAAGGAAAAAAAAACTTGCATGTAAAATATACTGAAGCACTTTACAGCCAGTTAGGTACTTCTGAGTTATAGTCACTATTGTTAAGTACAAACAGCACTGTGACAATGAGCAGATGTTTTTTTTAAGTAATGTTGATTGAGCGATAAATATTAGCCAAGACACTGAAGACTTGAAGCAACCATGCCGCCTCCCTACAATTGCTGATGGGGAGCTGAAACCATTTTGAGGTCAAGACCTTATTTAGATGACATGGCAAGCTATGCGTATGTGCCAAATGGGTAGCGGATCACCGGTTATGGCAAGGCAGTAAATTAGCCTGTCCCCTTGCAGAGTTGGCCAGCAGGTCACACCTATGAGGGGGAGATATTCCGGGCAGGCCTCAACTGAGCCTGACGATTTGTGGCTCCACAGTGCTTTGCTCTTCCTGGTCCCATCAAAAATAAATGAAGTTTCCTGGGATGTTTTATAAATTAAATTTCCTGGTCTGCAGTAGGACCCATATTTTTATATTAATGGCATCCTTCTGCTTTTACTTTTGTTATCTCGGCATCACAGACTAATATCCATATTCTGCCAGCATTTAGATGGATCAGCTGGCTGAACCACACATGACCTATTGAAATGGTAGTCCTGATAATGAAAACTTTCAAATGGAAATAATCTAAAGATGGGTCTTGAAGATTTCAAGTGATGGGGCTTGTGGTGATCCTCGCCTGAGTCACCAGGGGGCAGCGCGGGGACACCCATAAAAGGAACGCCGAAGGCCCGCCTCCGCCACTTGAAACCGGAGGGGTTGGAGTGGCAAGAGGTGCAAGAAGCTGAAGGGTGCTAGTCTGTTTGGGGCCTAGTTGCAGAACATTGAAGAGCAGCCTTTTCTCAAGTGTAATCTGTAATTTATTGTGGGATACAATAAATCATCCTTAACCTAAAGACGACTTCGAGCATTCTTTCAAGAAGCATAACATGGTACAGGAGTGGATTCTCTGAACAGAGGGAACCAGCGCTACCAGCAAGACAAAGAAAGAAAAAGACAGCAGACAAAGAAGAAGCACCAGCAACAGGCAGGCCACCAGACTTTGCAGCCTCTCAACTTCAGACGACTTTCTGCAACAATGGAACACACGGTACTTCCAGCGCCAATGAGAGCTACAGGTAATTTAAATTATAATTGGAAAATGTTCAAACAACAATTTGAAATGTACTTGTTAGCTCAGGACTTACATACAGCCACCAATGGAAAGAAAATTGCACTTTTAATCACATCGTGTGGCCAGCAACTGGTAGACACATATAACTCGTTCACATATGCGGATACTGAAGACAAAACTAAGTTTCAAGTAATAATGGCAAAATTGGATGAACACTATAAGTCTCAATCCAATGAAATCATTGAAAGATTCACCCTCCGTCACAGACTCCAAAAACAAGGGGAGACTATCACCCACTTGGTCACAGAGTTACGCTTGCTGGCACAAGGCTGCAACTTTGGTGATTTAACAAACTCACTCATCAGAGATCAGCTAATCTATGGTCTTGCTGACAAAAAACTAAGAGACTCACTATTACTGCAAAACGATTTAACACTAAAAACTACCATAGAAAAATGCTTGTTACAGGAGCAGAAAATGCAGCAGGTACAGGAGCTATTTGAAAAACATTCCTTACAAAACATCCACCACGAGGACGATATAAAGATGGTGAATTCCCCTCACAGGTCGTCTCTTCCGTTTTCCAGGCCGTCTCTTCCGTTCTCTGGCCCGTCTGCGCATGCGCACCGTCCTGAAAGACGCGATCCCGGAAGTGATCGGTCCGCGCATGCGCACTACTCGCAATACCGGCCCTGGTCTGAAAACCGCAATGCGCATGCGCGAACGCAGCATACGCATGACGTCATGACGTGTCATTACTGCGGCTCCTCCCACTTAAAAGGGCAATGTCCTGCCCAAGGAAAAAGGTGCAGAAAGTGTTCAAAAATGAATCACTTCGCCTCCCAATGTCAATCCACAGCTAAATTTCACTCGTCCACTCAACGGCATGGCAACCTGAAAGTCCGCACAGTTGATGTCACGAACACTCAGGCTCCCGACGACAATTTTTCCGACCATGAAGAATTCAACTCCTGGGAGCACACGTACAGCATTGGCATTATTAATGCCACAGCGGGACCACAGGAGCTGACGACACAACCTCGACACGTGCATGCCATCAACTCTGCAAGTGAATGGACTGCCACGGTGCACGTACAGGACTTCCCCATCACGTTCAAACTGGACACGGGAGCCTCAGCAAACTTGCTAACGAGCAAAGATCTCGCATCGGTCCCAGGGACGCACGAGGTGTTACCTGCAGCATGCAAGCTCACTGACTACAACGGCAACCTGATCATCTCCAAGGGATCCTGCCACCTACAAGTTGCCAACAAAACTGTCGTAACAGGCCTACGCTTTGAGATTGTGGAAGACAACAGGTCCTCGCTGTTCGGCGCTCAAGCCTGCAAGGATTTGCAGCTCATTCAGCGGATTTTCATGCACACGGCTGCATCATCACGCATTTACGAGGACATACAGCTGCTACTCACCGACTACCCCGATGTTTTCTCGGGCATGGGTACACTGCCCTACACGTACAGAATCTTGCTCAAAGAGACAGCCATACCGGTTGTTCATGCCCCACGGAGGGTCCCGGCTCCATTGCGGGACAAGCTAAAAGCCGAACTTCAGCGTCTCCAGACTCAAGGCGTCATCTCAAGAGTCACACAGCCGACTGACTGGGTCAGCTCGCTGGTGTGCGTCAAGAAGCCGTCTGGTGAACTTCGGATCTGTCTAGATCCCAAAGACCTGAATAAGAACATTCGCAGGGAACACTACCCGATCCCCAAGCGCGAGGAAATCACGAGCGAAATGGCAAAAGCTCGCATCTTCACCAAGCTTGATGCCTCACAGGGTTTCTGGCAAATGCAGCTCGATGAGTCCAGCCGCCTGCTATGCACCTTCAACACGCCGTTTGGAAGGTACTGCTATAATCGGATGCCCTTCGGCATTATATCTGCATCCGAAATATTCCACAGAATCATGGAGCAGATGGTAGAAGGCATCGAAGGCGTACGTGTCTATGTGGATGACATCATCATATGGTCGGCGACGGAGAAAGACCATATTGCGAGGGTGAAGCAAGTCTTCCAGAGGATACACCACTTTGGACTCAAGCTCAACCGGGCCAAGTGCACTTTCGCACAGTCCTCTCTGACATTCCTGGGCGACATAATCTCAGAGCACGGGGTGAAGCCGGACGCTGAGAAGATCGCTGCAATTCAGAGCATGCAGCGACCACAGGACAAGAAAGCGGTTCTAAGGTTCCTGGGATTCGTCAACTTCCTTGGTAAATTCATACCCAACCTGGCAGCACGGACAAAGGCGTTGAGGAACGTGACAAGGAAGGACACGGAGTTTGCCTGGACCCAGGCTCACCAGGCTGAATGGGATGATCTAAGATACCAGCTGATGGCAGCTCCAACGCTTGCATTTTTTGACCCGGTGAAACCTACCAAGATCTCCACTGACGCCAGTCAACATGGGATTGGTGCTGTGCTACTGCAACAGGATGACCAGTTGGACTGGGTTCCAGTGGCTTACGCTTCACGGGCGATGACCGCCACAGAGTGCAGGTATGCACAGATAGAAAAGGAGTGCCTAGGGCTAATAACAGGAGTGACCAAATTCCACCACTATGTGTACGGTCTCCCCACTTTCATCGTGGAAACGGATCATAGGCCGCTGGTCAATATCATTGACAAGGACCTCAATGATATGACGCCGCGCCTACAGCGCATGATGATGAAGTTGCGCAGGTACGACTTCACGCTGGTCTACACCCCTGGCAAGGACCTTGTGATAGCTGACACGTTATCACGAGCCATGGACGCTGACAACCCGCCACTGGCGTCCATCAATGATGTGGAAGCTCATGCACAGTGGTGCAAGGAGACGCTCCCGGCAACGGACGAGAAGCTGCAGCAAATTCGTCAGGCGACACAGGAGGACGCCACCCTCCTTCAAGTCCTACACAACCTGCAGCATGGCTGGCCAAAGGGGCGGTGCCCACAGTTCCAGAATGTCAAGACTGAACTATCCGTGGTCGATGGCATTATACTGCGGAACGACAGGATCGTCATTCCAATGGCTCTCCGGGCGGACATCCTCCACAGGATTCACGAAGGGCACCTTGGTGCCGAAAAATGCAAAAGGAGAGCGCGCCAATCTGTTTACTGGCCAGGGATTAACGAGGACATCACCAACATGGTGCTCTCCTGTGACACGTGCCAAAGACATCGACCGGCACAATGCAAGGAGCCACTGCAGCAGCATGAGATGGCCACGTCACCATGGGACAAAGTGGGCATTGATTTGTTCCACTCCATGGGCCGCAACTATGTCCTGATCATTGACTACTTCTCCAACTTCCCGGAAGTCCTGCAACTCCCGGATCTCACAGCAGCAGCCGTCATCAAGGCCTGCAAAGAAACTTTCTCCAGGCATGGCATCCCACGGACGGTCATGTCCGACAATGGTCCTTGTTTTGCCAGCTGGGAGTGGACGGACTTCGCCAAGATTTACAATTTCCAGCACATAACGTCGAGTCCCCACTTTCCGCAATCGAATGGCAGGGTGGAGAAAGGTGTCCACATAGTCAAGCAACTCATCAGCAAGGCTGCGGACTCAAAATCTGACGTACACTTGGCCCTCCTATCGTACCGTTCGTCACCTTTGAGCTCGGGACTATCACCAGCTCAGATGCTTTTCAACAGGGATGTGCGGACAACTTTACCAGCGCTACACTTCACCAATCCTGATCACTCGTCTGTCCTGGATCAAATGCGTCAACAGCGCCAAGCGCAAAAGCAGCACTATGACAAGCAGGCCAAGGTACTGCCACCGTTGGCCATCGGCGACACAGTGAGGCTGCGAAACCCAGCTGGGGGTTGGTCCAAAATGGCGGTGGTCCTCCGCCTAACATCGCCACGGTCCTACGTCGTGCAGTCGGATGATGGAACAATGGTTCGACGAAATCGGCGAGACCTTCTGAAGGTCACACCTCGTCCACGGGTCCTTCCGACACTCGATCTGCAGGACACACTGGATCCACAGGACACGGTCATACATCTTCCTGACACCCCAGCAGCAGATGTCCGCACGGACACAAACGACCCTGGATCTCCAAGCCCACTCAGGAGGTCTACACGGATCAGACGTGCACCTGACCGTCTGAACCTGTGAACATGGACTGACAAATGCATCGCCCTGCCCTGTTCTGTGTATATATATATAAACCTAACTCTTTACCTTTGTGTTTTACTACAGCTCTGCAACTACGAAAAAAAAAAAAAAAGTGAAGAAGGGGGATGTGGTGATCCTCGCCTGAGTCACCAGGGGGCAGCGCGGGGACACCCATAAAAGGAACGCCGAAGGCCCGCCTCCGCCACTTGAAACCGGAGGGGTTGGAGTGGCAAGAGGTGCAAGAAGCTGAAGGGTGCTAGTCTGTTTGGGGCCTAGTTGCAGAACATTGAAGAGCAGCCTTTTCTCAAGTGTAATCTGTAATTTATTGTGGGACACAATAAATCATCCTTAACCTAAAGACGACTTCGAGCATTCTTTCAAGAAGCATAACAGGGCTGTGACTGTTTTATTTGGCAGCTTGTTGCATTGTCAGATTGTCCTTGGGAAGAAATAATGTTGATAAACTGCTTCGGAAATAAATGTGGAGGGATTCTCCGTTGGCTGGCGCCGGATTTGGGAAACGCGATTGGGCGGACAATCGGTTTTGGTGCCGAAATCATGGCGGGAGCCGGTTTCACCACCAAATCACAATCTCCGGTGCCTCAAGAGCAGTGTGAATGCATTCACTCCACACGTGCAGTAAACACCATAGGCATATCATGAGCGTATCGGACCCTGAATTCTCTGGGGCCTCAGCGATTCTCTGTCTCCACCGGGGTGAATTCTCGACGGCAAGGTTCATATGTGTTTTTGGCTGCTGAGGGAGAGAGAAGGGGTATGGAAAGTGTCCAAAATCGCCATAGTTTGTGACAATTGTGCTGTTGGCCGGGGAGAGTAGCTGGGGTGGCCAGGAGGTGGGCTATGAGATCAGTGTGGACAGGTACTGAACACCATTGCCGCAGCCTGCCAGATGGCCAAGCAACTGCACACGGCGCTGAGAGCCCACTGTGAACTTAGGGCCACAGATTGTATGGGTGTCCGACAGGCCACCCCCCCTAGATTCCCTCTGGCATCAGCCAATCCATCAGCAGGATGGGCACAGTCCAACGCAACCAGTGCCATCTTATTGGCTGGGATGAGTGTGTGTGCGGAGTGAAGTGTGTTTATGTGGCTGCAGCTTGGCAACCTCCGGAATGTCGATCATGGACCCGGAATCCCGCACCGTTTCCCCTTGGAATCAATTGTGTTCCATTTGGCGCTGGTGCTAGCCCCTCAACAGTTGCTGAATCGGTTCAGTTTGGCTGTCGTGGAAGTTTGCGAATCCTGCCCGACGTTAACACTTAGTCTCAGGAATTAAGAATTCCGCCGACGATCTTTGTAATTTGTGTGATGGCTACCTCATGTTTTGTTTCTGCCAGAGGGTACCAGGTACTTTTTTCTGGTCATTCCCAACAGTCGGCTCCATATTTTATAGAACATGGTCAGTCTATTTTTTCTCTCCATTACTGTAGTGATTCCCATTCCAAATATTTAATCAAGGATGTGGCACTGGTGTATTTGCCATACCGATTCATGGAGTATGCCTTTGGATCATTTCAATCTTATTCATCTCTTTCGCTATATAACAATCTCACACACAAGTTGCATGCTCCAGGATTGGATGAGCAAATGTTTGGTAAACCAATACTTTTGTTTCAATCACCCTTTAGAAATTCAGGAATCCTGGGTAGGATTCTCCGTTGCCCGATGACGAAATTGTGATCAGCGATCGGGTGGAAGAATCGATTTGGACGCTAGAGTCGGGGCCGGTGCCGGTTTGATGCCGGTTTGCAATTCTCTGACCTCTCTAAACCAGCGGCATCATGACACACGCCCCGCGCAGTTGCAAGGCCGTTGGTGCCTCATCGGGCGGCCCACCCACGATTCTCCACCCCTCCAATGGACTGAGTTCCCGATGGCATGGGACACGTGTGGTTTCAGCTGGTGTGCCGGCTGCGGACAGTGTCCAGCGTCGCCACACTCGGCCGGGATCCGTGCTGCTGTCCGCGGGGGGTGTTTGCTAGGCTGGGGGACTGGTGGAGGGTGGCCAGGGGGTGGGCTGTGGAGTTGCAGTTAGCGGATTAGGTTTCACACAAGGCTGGCGCCATGTTATACGATTAGCCATATGCATGCGCACCCGGTACCTGGCCATTCTCCAGCTGCTTTCGGCACGATCCGCAGGCCAGGGAATGGGCCTGCGGTGCCTTGTTCATCAGAGGTGTCGTGAAGGGGTAGCTTGAGGACCCTGGAAGAGGTAAGTTTTTTTTTATAAATTTAGATTACCCAATTATTTTTTCCAATTAAGGAGCAATTTAGCGTGGCCAATCCACCTACTCTGCACATTTTTGGGTTGTGGGGGTGAAACCCATGCAGACACGGGGAGAATGTGCAAACTCCACACGGACAGTGACCCAGAGCCGGGATCGAACCTGGGACCTCAGCGCCGTGAGGCGGTTGTGCTAACCACTAGGCCACCGTGCTGCCCTGGAAGAGGTAAGCTGGGTGCAAAGAACAAAAATAATTACGGCACAGGAACTAGCCCTTCGGCTCTCCAAACCTGCACCGACCATGCTGCCCATCTGAATTAAAACCCCCTAACCCTTCCGAGGACCAGGGGCGGGATTCTCCGCCGGCGTGATTCTCCGTTTTGCTGGCGCCCAGGGGTTTCCCAACGGTGTGGGGCTGCCCCACAATGGGAAACCCCATTGACCGGCCGGAGTAACGGAGAATCCTGCTGGCGGGTCGAGGCTGAAAAATGGCGTGGTGGGGCGGAGAACCCAGTCCCACATCTCACTATTCCTATCCTTTTCATGTATTTCAATGTACCATGCAGACCATGCAGACGCTGTGACAACGGACGAACGGACATCGCGCGACAATCGCCAGGCAGGAATGTTCCCTTCCAGTGGGGGAACACTTCTGCAGTCAAGGGCATTCAGCCTCTGATCTTTGGGTAAGGGTTCTCCAAGGCGGCCTTCAGGACACACGGCAACACAGAATCGCTGAGCAGAAACAGTTCCACACACATGAGTACGGCCTCAACCGGGATCTTGGATTCATGTTGGATTACATTCATCCCCCACCCTGGCCTGGGATGTCAAAATCCTACCAACTGTCCTGGCTTGAGACAATTCACACCTCTTTAACCTGTGATTACCCCTCTCTCTGGATCTGTAAAAGATTTAATTACCTGCAAAGACTCGCTTTCAAAGTATCACATTGCATCTTTGACTTTGTCTGAATATATTTTTCTGGAACCCACCTCTTAATTCACCTGAGGAAGGAGCAGTGCTCTGAAAGCCAGTGATTTGAAACAAACCTGATGGACTTTAACCTGGTGTTGTAAGACTTCTTACTGTGCTCGCCCCAGTCCAACGCCGGAATCTCCTCATCATGGCTTCTATGACCGTGCCAGTTCTGTGTCCACCTTGCCATCTCACCTCTGATACCATGCAACTTCACCTTCTGTACCAGTCTGCCATGAGGGACCTTGTCAAAGTCCTTACTGAAGTCCATGTAGACAACATCCACTGCCCTACCCTTATCAATCATGTTCGTCACTGCCTCGAAAACTCGATCAAGTTAGTGAGACACGACCTCCCCTTCACAAAACCATATTGCCTCTCGCTAATACGTCCATTTATTTCCAAGAGGGAGTAAATCCTGTCTCGAAGAATCCTCTCCAATAAATTCAGTACCATTGACTTAAAGCTCACCGGCCTGTAATTACCTGGATTATCCTTGCTACCCTTCTTAAACAAAGGAACAGTAATGATATGTATATAGGCACACAATAAAGGGTTAATTATTACATCACAGTGTAATACAAACACTAGAGGGCACCACCAGTTCCCAGTATAAATATCATACCTCAGGGAATCTTGGGTAGTTAAGTGTTAGAGGAGAGAGATTGGTCAGAGCTCAAAGACTTGTTAAGATTAATAGCAAGTGGAGTTCATTAGTTATTACTTAATCATAGATTACTATATAACAGACTCAGTCTTACTTTATTAATAGTTACAGCTCTGTAGAGTGTGCAAACTCAATTTAATTTAATTGTTATTCAATAAATCAGTTTTGTTTTAAGTTAGAGATTGATGGTTTCTTTATAATCACACCATTAGACCATTCTGGATTACAAAACAAAGAGTAATGACATATTACCACAAAGTATAATATAACAGGAACAACATTGGCTATTCTCCAATCCTCTGGGACCTCCCCTGTAGTCAGTGAGGATACAAAGATTTCTCTCAAGGCTCCAGCAGTTTCCTCCCTTGCCTCTCTCAGTATTCTGGGGTATATCCCATCAGGCCCTGGGGACTCATCTACCTTAATGTTTTTCAAGACCCCCAATATCTCCTCCTTTTTCATATCAACATGACCCAAACTATCTACATACCCTTCCCCAGACTATCCACCAAGCCCTTCTCTTTGGTGAATATTGACGCAAAGCACTCATTTAGTACCTCGCCCATTTCCTCCGGCTCGATGCATAGATTCCCTCCCTCGTCTTTGAGCGGGCAAACCCTCTCCCTGGTTAACCTCTTGCTCTTTATATATGTATAAAAAGCCTTGGGATTTTCCTTAATCTTGCTGGCTAATGACTTTTCATGACCCCTTTTAGTCCTCCTGACTCCTTACTTAAGGTTCTTTCTACTTTCCTTGTATTCCACACTTGTTTTGTGTGTTCCCAGCCCCCCAGCCTTGACAAATGCTTCCGCTTTCTTCCTGTCTAGGCTCACTGTATCTCTCGTTATCCAAGGTTCCCGAAACTCGCCATACTTATCCTTCATCCTGACCTATACAAGAAATCCAGGTACGACCTCCGCAAAGGCATCCGAGATGCCAAGAGACAATATCAAACCAAGCTAGAGTCACAGACAGACACTCGGCGGTTGTGGCAAGGAGTAAACAACATAACAGCTACAAAGCGAAGCCGAACAGTATCTCTGGCAGCAGCACACCCTTCCCCGATGAACTCAATGCATTCTATGCTCGGTTCGAGCAGGTAACCAACAATCCGCTGTCGAGTGCCCCAGCCCATAATTCACCCATACCCACCATCACAGCTTCCAAAGTCAGATCGGCCTTCCTGAAAGTGAACCCTCGGAAGGCTGGTCGTCTACTCAGAGCCTGCGCGGACCAGCTGGCAGAGGTATTCACGGACATCTTTAACCTGTCCCTACTCCACTCCGAGGTCCTCACCTGCTCCAAGAAGACCACCATCATACCGGTACCAAAGAAGAACCAGGCAACGTGCCTCAATGACTGCCGTCCGGTGGCCCTGACTTCAGTCGTAATGAAGTGCTTCGAGAAGTTGATCATGAAGCGCATCACCTCCATACTCCCTGATCGCCTTGATCCACTGCAATTCGCATACCGTTGCAACCGGTCCACATCAGACGCCATTTCCCTGGCCCTGCACTCATCCCTAGAGCATCTCGAAAACAAGGACTCCTACATCAGACTCCTATTTATTGACTACAGCTCCGCCTTCAACACCATAATCCCAGTCAAGCTCATATCAAAGCTCCAAAACCTAGGACCTGGCTCCCCACTCTGCAACTGGATCCTCGATTTTCTGACCAACAGACCACAATCAGTAAGAATGAACAACACCTCGTCCACAATAGTCCTCAACACCGGGGCCCCGCAAGGCTGCGCACTTAGCCCCCTACTCTACTCCCTGTACACACACGACTGCGTGGCAAAACTTGGCTCCAACTCCATCTACAAGTTTGCTGACGATACGATCATAGTCGGCCAGATCTCGAATAACGATGAGTCACAATACAGGAGGAAGATAGAGAACCGAGTGGAGTGGTGTAGCGACAACAATCTCTCCCTCAATGCCAGCATAACTATAGAGCTGGTCATTGACTTCAGGAAGCAAAGTACTGTACACACACCTGTCAGCATCAATGGGGCCGAGGTGGAGATGTTTAGCAGTTTCAAATTCCTAGGGGTGCACATCTCCAAAAATCTGTCCTGGTCCACCCACGTCGATGCTACCATCATGAAAGCACAACAGCGCCTATACTTACTCAGAAACTAAGGACATTCGGCATGTCCAAATTAAACCTTACCAACTTTTACAGATGCACCATAGAAAGCATTCTATCGGGCTGCATCACAGCCTGGTATGGCAACTGCTCGGCCCAGGAACGCAAGAAACTTCAGAGAGTCGTGAGCACCGCCCAGTCCGTCACACGAACCTGCCTCCCATCCATTGACTCCATCTACACCTCCCGCTGCCTGGGGAAAGCGAGCAGCATAATCAAAGATCCCTCCCACCCGGCTTACTCACTCTTCCAACTTCTTCCATTGGGCAGGAGATACAGAAGTCTGAGAACACGCATGAACAGACTCAAAAATGGCTTCATCCCCACTGTCACCAGACTCCTAAATGACCCTCTTATGGACTGACCTCATTAACACTACATCCTGTATGCTTCAACTGATGCCAGTGCTTATGTAGTTACATTGTATATGTTGTGTTGCCCTATTATGTATTTTCTTTTATTCCCTTTTCTTCCCATGTACTTAATGATCTGTTGAGCTGCTCGCAGAAAAATACTTTTCACTGTACCTCGGCACACGTGACAATAAACAAATCCAAACCAATCCAATCCTTGCAGGAATGTGGCAGTCCTGAATTCCTATCAACTTACACTTGAAAGCCTCCCACATGCCAGATGTTGATTTGCCCTCAAATATCTGCCCCAAATCTACATTCTTCAGTTCCTGCCTAATATTGTTGTAATTAGTCTTCCCCCAATTTAGCACCTTCACCTGAGGACTATACTTATCTTTATCCATCAGTACCTTACTAACTACTGAATTGTGGTCACTGTTCCGAACTGTTCACCTACTGAAACGTCGACCACCTGGCCGGGCTCATTTCTCAGTGCCAGGTCCTTAGTTGGACTATCTACATACTGTTTCAAGAAGCCCTTCTGGATTCTCCTTACAAACTCTACCCCATCCACACTGGAAAAACTCACTCTGCACACTCACCCCAGCCATAACATGAGCCCCTAGACACCAGATCTCTGCCAGGAACATTAACGAGACTGTGCTCAGGTGCACTCCCCTGATCCACAAACTTAGCCTCTGGTCGCGAGGATATGCCCATTGCTGATGCCCAGCTCTTTGTGTTTGATTGTTGAGTGCCATCCACTGAGCTAGTTGTGCTGGAAAACCTCGCTCTGCACACTCACCCCCAGCCACATCAGGAGCCCCTAAACCCTAGACCTCTGCTGGGAACATTAGGGAGACCGTGTTTAGATGCCCTACCCTGATCCACACACTTACACATTGGTCACGAGAGGATCCCAGTGCTCAAGCCAAGCAGTTTAGTATTTGATTGCTGGCAGCTGCCTCTATGGTGCTGATGCTCCTAGAGTTCAGACACACTGTTCAGGCTTGACATGCAGCGCACTAATGATCCTCTGAGACATGGCACATGTGCCCTTGAGGAGGCACTTGATAGTTGAGGAGCGTGAAGTGCTATCACAACTAACAAGGCTAATTCCTCAGCCTTCAGCTGTGAAGATAGAGGCTGCTCACAGTCAAAGGGAGTGAAATTGACTTTCATGAGATAAGCTGCAGCAGGGCTCGGTCCTGGAAATGTTTGGTAGGACAGAAAGGCTGCAGCTCTGGTTGGCCTTGTTTTGGGTCTATACGATATATAAAGATGGCTTGAAGGCCTCACAGAGGCAAAGCCTATCACATTCCCTCCCCCCTTGGCCAGGGGTGATCCCTTACCTAAAACACTTCAGTCCCCTGACAAAGCCCAACCTCCCTGAGGGGTTGTTTCCCCCACCCCGCCTCAGTGCCCTTGAGTTGCATGATGGAAAATGTAAATGGTTATTCACCATTCACCAGGAGGATGCTGCATTCAATTTCAATCTCATTATGAGATTGAAATTTATTAAAATGAGAGTTAATGAAATGCTCGCCATTTTTGGGTGAGATCTGGAACTCGGCATCCATTGGGAGCGGTCCGGATGAATTACAAACTGGTTCGTGCTCGGCCCGTATCGTGACTTTGGCCTTTCCCACTATTTACCCTGCAGGCCCAGATCCGCACCTGATGCAATGTAGTGGTTAAATTGCATCCATAAATGGAAGTGGGCCATGTTACCTGGGGTGCCAGGGCTGAGAAACAAATGAGGTCCAATTACTGCACTTCGGGCAGCCTACCCCAGGGAATCGATGTGCATTTCCCCTACTTAGATGAATGAGCAGTATCTGATCTCTGATGGCCTATTATTAGAGTACCTGACTGTTTTTCCTATCAATTCTTATATCAATGCTTTTTGGCACATGGATGTCTGTGTATGCATAGATATAACGGCAGTACTGGAGATAAAAATGCTTTCTGATTCAGTTTGGAGAGACTGATCAGCAGCTAAGTTAAAACCCTATGAAAGCAGAATTTTATTGGTTACTAATTGCCATCCTCCCCCTGCAAAGAAAATCTCATTGCTTCTGATGTGCAACAAAACTAGCATGGTTTGCAATTACCTGCAATGACACTTGAAGCAATCAAAGGCAAAATGATCATGTTGAGCATCATACACATCAACAATTCTCCAACAAAGGCAAACTAGTGTTTATTTAGTTCTGACAAGCTTGCACATTCTAAACTAGAATGCTTATAATAATACCTTTGGGGCAGAGAAAAACAACTTTGAGTAAAAATAAATTGCATTTCCAACTCAGCAAAGGGGATTTAATGGAGCATTCTAATATGCGATACATTCATTTTTTTAGTTGATGGACTCCATTTGAATCCAATTTATACAAATTTTAAAATGAGGCTTGATGCCTAAATAGTTTATTTCATCCACACTCCTTTTTATTATAGTACCCGATAAAATTAATAAACACTTCAGTATGTAAAATGGCATAAATCCAATTTGGTGTGGAAACTATTTATGACAAATGATGAGTCAGCCTAGAATAATGCTAAACATTGTGACATCAATACTTCAACATCTATTGGGGTTTCTGCACTGTTAAGGAGTATATGTTGGGAAGGGAAATGTCAACAACTATGTTTTATTCATTATATCTCGTGTTTTATTCTACATTTGCTCTTTTGTTTAAAAGATAGTTTATTGGGGGTATTTCCAAATATATACAGAAATATAAAGATTTAAAGAGACATAATATACAAACTGTGATGTAATAACATATCTAACGATATTATAACATAGCAAATCCTATGCATATGCAATCCCACCCACCTCCCCCCATAAATTTTTATTCAGTACAACCCTCAATTCCCTCAAGACCCCCCCGCTGACGGTTTAGTACGTTTTGAAGAAATCGATGAACAGCTTCCACCACATGAAGAACCCTTCGTCCATCCCTCTAATGGCGAACTTAATCTTTTCTAAGTGGAAGGGTTCCACTGTGTCCATCACCCATGACCCAACCCATGGCGGCTCCGAGTCCTGCCAGCTCAACAAGATTCTCCTCCCCGGCTGGCAAGGAGGCGAAGGCAAATGTGTCGACTTCTTTCCCCACCAGAGCACCCGGATCATCAGCTCTCCAAAACTTGCTAACACAGGACCAGTGTTACGTCCATTCACAAAACCCTTGACAGTATCTCGGTGACCTGCCTCCGGACCCCACCAGCTTCGGGCATGCCCAGAACACGTGGGTATGCTTTGCCGGGGTCTCAGCACAGCGCATGCATTTGTCATCCACCCCCGGGAAGAATCGACTCATCCTCACCATTGTCATGTGCACACTGTGCACCACCTTGAATTGGATCCTATCTTGTACTCCCGAGGGCGGCAACATTGGGAATAGACCCACCTCCTTTCTCAGGAAGGCCCTCATCTGAAGGTATCTGAAACCATTTCCGTTTGGCATCTGGTAAACCTCACCCAGCTCTGACAAGCCTGCAAATGTGCGCCCCACAAACAGGTCCTCAAAGCACCCAATTCCCAACCGGTCGGACTCCTGAAACCTAGTGCCTAGCCTCGCCCAGACACACCTGTGGTGGCTGCAGATCGGTGCCCTCATGTACATGCCCTCCATTCCAAAGTGCTGCTGGCACTGGTTCCCTCAATGCAGAAATTACCATCAGATTTGAGGAATATCTGTTTAGCGAGAACGGCAGAGGCGCCAAAGCTAATGCCCTTACATGAGGCCTCCTCCACTCATCCCCACACCAACCCTTGGTCCTCCATCCATTTCCAGACCATGGCAATGTTTGCTGCCCAATAAAAGTTTTGTAAATTTGGAAGTGCCAGGCCTCCTCTCCATATCTCTTTCTCATGAAAAGCTCCCTTGGTTCGAGGAATCTTCCTCGCCCACACAAATACCAGGATCATCTTATTCACCTTCCTAAAGAATGACCTGGGCAAAATAATTGGGAGAATCTGAAATACAAACAAGATTTTCGGCACAACCACCATTTTTACAGTCTGAACTCTCCCCGTCAAGGACAGTGGCAACATATCCTATTTCTTGAAGTCCTCCCTCATCTCCTGCATGATCGCCGTTAAATTTAACTTATGGAGTTGGGCCCAGTCTCGCACCTCATATATTCCCAGATATTGGAAACTCGTCCTCACCAACTGAAAAGTCAACTTATTCAAACTACCCTCCTGCTCCCTGGTATTAATCGGGAACACCCTATTTTTTGCCATATTGAGCTTGTATCCCGAGAAGCTGCCAAACTCTTTCAGAATCCCCATTATCCTACTGATGCATTGAACAGGGTTTGATATATACAGTAGGAGGTCGTCCTGCTGTAGGGAGACTGGGTGTTCCACTCCCCTCCCGGCTCAACAACACTCCATTCCCCAGAGGACCAGATAGCCATTGCCAATGGCTCGATCGCAAGGGCAAAGAGCAATTGAGAGAGCGGGCACCCCTGCCTCATCCCACGCTGCAAAGTAAATACTTAGAGCTGTCTCCATTAGTCAGGACGCTTGCCCTCGGGACCTTCTGCAACAGTCTGACCCAGTCTACAAACCCTGTCCAAAGCCAAAGCCAAACCGCTCCAGTACATCAAGTAAATATTCTAGGTCACATTCGCAGCACCACTGGGGCCCCCAGCCCTTGCGTTCTTGTCTGTTCTAACCTCGGAAACTCCACCCTACCCAGAAAACATCTTCTTCCCTCATCCCCCCGGTGGAGATGCTGACCGGTATAATTTCTGGTAAAAGGCCTCAAAGACTCCGTCAATCCCCTCCGGTTCTGTTATCTCTTTACCTCCCTTATCTCTCAATCTAACAATCTCCCTTGCCACCGCTTGTTTCCTCAATTGGTGAGCAAGCAACTGGCCTCGTTGGGGGAATCACACTTTTTGGGACTTGTGGGAGGAAATCAGAGCACTCGGAGGAAACCCACGCACACACGGGGAGAACGTGCAGACTCCGCGCAGACAGTGACCCAAGCTGGGAATCGAACCTGGGACCCTGACGCTGAGAAGCAACAGTGCTAACCACTGTGCTACCGTGTCAACCCCGGCTCCTCATCTGCTTTCGGCTTGGTTTGCAGCGTTCTATGCTCTCTGTCAACTTTGAGGGAATTGTCAAAGGCTTTCTCTCCCATTAACCTTTCCAGCATATATGCAACATAATCTGTGATCTACGAGCCCTCGATCCCCTCCAGCAGCCCAACTATATGAAGATTTTGCCGTCTCTCACGGTTCTGAAGCTCATCTACCTTGTCACGCAGCTTCTTCTGACTGTCTGCTACTAATTGAACTGTTGGTTCTCAATCGCGTTCACATACATATTGACCATTAGCTCTACAGCATAGCTCAGGAAAATGTCTGATGTACAAAGGAAGTGTAGCTGGAGATTTCCAGAGTCAAGTGATTGCAGAGAAAGAAAAGCAGCTCTTGCTCCTATTACCTAATTGCGCTCAACTGTATTTGTACGTATTACTTTTCTCAAGGTTCTTTTTCATTCATTTATGGGATGTGGGCATTGCAGGTTAGGCCAGCATTTATTGTCCATCCCTAGTTGCCCTTCAGAAGGTGGTGGCGAGTTGCCTTGGGGGGCTGGTTTAGCACAGGGCTAAATAGCTGGCTTTTAAAGCAGACCAAGACAGTCCAGCAGCATGGTTCCATTCCTGTATCAGCCTCCCCGAGCAGGCGCCGGAATGTGGTGGCTAGGGGCTTTTCACAGTAACTTCATTTGAAGCCTACTTGTGACAATAAGCAATTATCATTTCATTTCTTGAACAGCTGCAGTCCTTAAGGTGTAGGCACACCCACTGTGCTGTTCGGGATGAAGTTCCAGGAGGTTGCCCCAGCGACAGTGAAGGAATGTCGATATATTTCCAAGTCAGGGTGGTGACTGACTTGGAGAGGAACCTCCAGGTGGTGAAGTTCCCAGGTAACTGCTGCTTTTGTCCTAGATGGTAGTGGTCATGGGTGTGGAAGATGCTGACTAAGGAACCTTGGAGAATTACTGCAGTGCATCGTGTAGATGAACAACATGCAGGGTGGCCCCCCGGCTCGGTCCGCCCCCCCGCTCAGTCCCCCCCGCCCCGCCCTCGGGTCCGCCCCCCCGCCCCGCCCTCGGGTCCGCCCCCCCACCCCGCCCTCGGGTCCGCCCCCCCGCCCCACCCTCGGGTCCGCCCCCGCGACCCGCCCCACCCTCGGGTCCCCCCCCCCCCCGCGTCCGGCCCCCCGCGTGTCCGCCCCCCTCTCGGGTCCGCCCCCCCCGCCCCGCCCTCAGGTCCGCCCCCCCGCCCCGCCCTCGGGTCCGCTCCCCCTTCGGGTCCGCCCCCCGCGTCCGCCCCCCCCTCGGGTCCGCCCCCCCGCGCCCTCGGGTCCGCCCCCCCTTCGGGTCCGCCCCCCGCGTCCGCCCCCCCTCGGGTCCGCCCCCCTCGGGTCCGCCCCCCCTCGGCCTCGCCCCCCCGCCCCTCCTCGGCCTCGCCCCCCCGCCCCTCCTCGGCCTCGCCCCCCCGCCCCTCCTCGGCCTCGCCCCCCCGCTCCTCCTCGGCCTCGCCCCCCCCGGCCCCGCCCCCCCTCGACCCCCCCTCGGCCCCGCCCCTCGGTCCCGCCCCCCCCCTCGGTCCCCGCCCCCCCCTCGCCCCCCCCCCTCGCCCCCCCCCCCTCGCCCCCCCCCGCCCCCCCCCCCGGCCCCGCCCCCCGCCCCCCCCCCCCGGCCCCGCCACCCCCCCCAAGGGCGCCGAAGTTCAGCTTGCCCGGGGCGCCAGCAACCCTAGAGCCGGCGCTGCCCTCATTGTCCCACTATGCCTACTCTCCCAGTCTCTGCCGTAGATAGAATGCTTGAGTTCTACAATAGCATTGGGAAGTATTTGAGATAATCATAAAACTGCACAATAAACATTAAGCCATTCAAAAACTTCTTCAAAGAACACAATTCTCTTCAAAATTATAGCAAAGCTCACAGTTTCTAGAAAGCTGCAACTACAAACCCTACTGAGCTGAATCAATTAATGGGGGTTGGAGCTCAGCAAGGCATTCATGGTAAGATTCTATTGCACAACTGTGTCAACAAATATTTCAGAGCTGAATACATTAAGGATAGAATGCTCCATCCCTGGACACCCAGAATCCGTTCCCCCGTTGGGACGGAGATTCTCGTGTCGGCAAAATCGGGATCGGTGCTGGGCGCTGACTTGAACGCCATTTTTCGCCCCCTTGCTGATGGCATGAACAAGTTCCACGCTGCATGCCAACAAGAGCATGGAAATAAATGCAAATGGTTTGCCTGTTGTTGTAGAAAGAATCTTTAACTCTTAGGTACCAATATTAATTGACACTTATATCATACCATTGATTTATGGAGCGATATCTCAGACCACTATATAAGGCAGTGTAACAAATGTGTGTGAAGCTGGAAGATGAAGGGGAGGGGAAGTTGGGATGAAAAGAAACATGAATAGCAGCCTCTGAAGTAGGGGAATAGTAATGGGAGAGGAATGCTGAAAGGAGAGCTTGAAAGGTTGGGGAGGGAATGGCTGACAATGGTAAAATCGAAGGGATGGAGGATAAGAAGAAGGTAGGGATCAAAAACCATGGTACAAATCGGTATTTTTGCATGGAATCTGTGTAACAAAATGCTTAATTGAAAATAATGAAGAGAAGAATATATACATAAAATTAGTGCATTTGCAAGCACCCTGAAAGTATGTCAGGATTTAAGTATATTTACAGCACCACCTTGTGGATATGGCTACATTTAGCATTTGTTCAGCTGCTGTTTTTCACAATACATTAGTATTATATTATGTACTAGCCTAAAATTCTACAGGGGTTCTTTCAACCTCCGCCAGAACAATAGCATGAGCAGCATAAACTGGGAGCAGCCCCGTAGAATTTCATGGCCATTAACTTCTGATAAGAAACCTAGGGCGAAATTCTCCCAAAACGGGAGAAATCGTCAAACTGCCGTAAAACCCGGGCGGGTTTTACGGCATCGCGCCCCTTCCCGACGGGGGACCGATTCTGGTCCCCCGTCGGGGCTAGCAGCCCGACGTCGGAGGCCCCGACAAGTCGGGCTTAACGAAAATCGTTAAGCCCGCTTGTCGGACTTAGCGCCGGCTGACGCGTCATATGACGTCAGCCGCACATGCGCAGGTGGGAAGACTCCACCCGCGCATGCGCGGGTGACGTCATCGCGTTTTTGCGCGAAACCCGCGCATGCGCGGTCCGGGTTGCCCCTCAGCCGCCCCGCGTATTGATACTGCGGGGCGGCGGAAGGACAAATAGTGCGCGGGCATCGGGCCCGCTGCCCGCGATCGGTGGGCACCGATCGCGGGCCCATGGCACCCTTGGCACGGCCGTGGTACTGCCGTGCCAATCGGTGCCATGGTTATTTTTTTCCAGGTGGTCACGACGTTTTTACGAATGGCAGGACCAGGTGTGTTTGCCATTCGTAAAAAGGTCGTAAAGGGCTGGGACTTCGGCCCTTCTAACAGCTGTGAATCGCTGCCGGCCGTAAAAAAACGGCGGCAGCGATTCGTGTCGGGATTTCGGCGGGGGGGGGGAGAATAGCGGGAGGGCGTCAAAAAAGTCGGGAAGGCCCTCCCGCTATTCTCCCACCCGTCGTTGGGGGGGGGAGAATTTCGCCCTAAATCTGTGAACATGACCAAATTCAAACACAACACTGATATTTCACTGAACTAACAAACTAGGTCAGTTAACTAAAGGTTGCGAACACACATCTTGCTTATATAAGGCACATTATCGCCTTCCTCAAAAAGGTAGTTAGGATGAAAGATTTGAGGTACTGGACTGAATTGAATTTTACTCATCTAGGGTTTCCAACTCAGACAGGTTTTCACAATTGTGTTCACATTACTGAGAAGAAACATCCTGATTTAGAAGGGATGGTTTTTCTCTCCTTAGTGCTCTGTTTGCACTCACGTGGGCTGATAGTGAGCAGAAAAGTCTGTTCCTGCTGCCCATTCACTATTGCATCGGCAACTGACCTGATTTTCAGAGGAGATTTTATCATTGCACCGAAAGCTCCCATCTGGACCAGAATGAAACATTATGGGCGCGATTCTCCGCAAAGGCGGAGAGTCGTGAAGGCTGTCACGAAACCGGCCGTGTTTCATGGCAGCCTCCGTGCCCCCTCCCGGGACCCGATTCTGCTCCCCGGTCGGGGCTAGCATCGTGGCCCCGTGAACTCCGGCATCGCGGGCTTAACGAATTTCGCTAAGCCCGCGCGCCAAAGTTAGCGACGGCTGACGCATATGATGACGTATGTCATCCACGCATATGCATCAGACCCGCGCATGTGTGGTCCGTAATGCCCCTCAGCCGCCCCGCGGACTTATCCTGCGGGGCGGCGGAGGGAGAAAGCGTGCGCGGGAATCGGACCCGCTGCCCGCGATCGGTGCCCACTGATCGCGGGCCCATGCCACCCTTGGCACGGCTGTGGTGCGACCGTGCCAATCGGTAGCATGGTTGTGCAGGACGGCACTTTGTGGCCGTTTTCACGAATTGGTATAGCAGGTGTATTACAAATCGTGAAAATGGCCGTAAAGGCCTTGGAAATCGGCCCATCCGCCAGGGGAGAATCGCTGCTCGCTTAGAAAACGGCGAGCAGCGATTCGTGTCGGGGGGCTGGCGTGGGGGGGGGGGGGGAGAATAGCGGGAGGGCGTCGGACCAGCGTCGCCGTAAAAATTTGCTCCGCCTGCTATTCTCCGCCCCGTCGTGAGTGCGGAGAATCGCACCCTATGTATTTTGTTATTTAGCGAAGGTGAAGAAGTTTTTTGATAGTCCTTTAAGAGCTTAGGTATGGATCAAGCTGCATCCAGTAAGCATATGAAACAATGTGAAGCTTCTTACTGGAGATCTCCTCTTAGCTTTAGTGCATTTGGTAATGAAATCATAGAACCCAATTATGTGTTTATAATTGGTCTTGTATTAATATTCATTTGAAATTGGTATGCTTTGTAAAAGCAGAAGTATTGACCAATAAGTGTAAACAAAGGTCAGGTAACTCAAGATCTAAGAACAGATAGATGATACAGTCTTGTTTGAGCAAAGTATCTGTGAAGTAAGCTAAGACTGTTTGTGTAACTAGACTGTTATTTAAAAAAACTCAAGAAGGAATAAATTGTGAGGTCTTAGCAATTGAATATATTTTTTAAAGTAGGGAAACGAAGGACCTGAACGGGGGCGCGATGCGGCCGGTAGATGCCAGGAGAGGCCTCCCTCGGGCCTCCCGACGGCCATTGCGCCTTGCGAGATCTGATCAGGTCACACAAGGCGTTGCTATCAGGACCCCGCCAACAATGGACAGGCCCAGTCTTGCACAGCTAAGTGGTCTGAAGAACCCACTTAACTGCGCTGACACTGGACCTAACCAGCTCCTGGCATTTACCGGCCTCCCCAGGGAGAATCAGCTGGATGCTGATTAGTACTGGCCCACACAAATCTGGACCAGGTGAAATGACACCTGGGGTGCCTCTCATGCAATTGGAGGCTCCTAGGTGGTCCGAGACAGGGCAGGGTGGCACCCTGGCTCTTCCCCAGCACCCAGGCCCCTTGCCATTGGCACCCTGGCACTGCCATAGTTCCTGCGTGGCACTGCCAGGCTGGCAGGAGCACTTCCAGAGTGCCAAGGCACCCAGAGGGCACTTCCAAAGGTCAGGGCCAGAGTGGGTCCATGCCCATGAATGGAGGAGTGAGAGGGGTATGAAGGGTTGGGGGTGAAGAACAGATATGGAGGAGCCTCTGGAAGGTAGGGGGAGGTGAGGGGTGGGAGTCCTGAAAGGGGGGGGGCCAAAAGGAGACGTGGGAAGGCCTAATATAGGGGGCCCTCAATGACTCCAGAGCGTGGGGGGTGGGTATGGGGTAGTGCCCATGTGTGTGGGAGGGTGACAGTACCCATGGGTGGAGGGAATGGGGGAACTCTCCAGCTCACTTAGAGATCGGGGCACCCTTTCAAAATGGTGGCCTGATCTCTGAGGAGCCAGTCTGGCCAAAATGCGTTCATCTCCCCAGTGATGAAAAAAATTGAACATCATGCATTAGGATGCTAACAACAACAACAATAACAACTTGAATTTCGTGCTGTTATATCCCTGAATTTGCTGCAAATGGAAAGGCAATGGAGGTGCCACTCTCTTGGAATTTTACAAACACGATGAGAAGTTTTATTAGGAGGTGTTGCTCATACAATTTGGGATGAAAAACTGAAGCCCACGTAAACACTCTCTGCTGATGTCACTACAGATCACATGGTGCTTCATTCTCTTTTACATAACACCCCTCCCCTTTTCTTATTTAGTACAAAGACAACGACTTAACATTTATGCAACAGACCTACTTATGCATTATCTCAATACATATCTATTTAAATACACATATGTTCACAACTTAATAAGATAGTCTGTCAGGTGGATGTCTATTCCTTCTGGGTTGTATTCAACATGATGGAACTTGGCTACTTGTGAACCTTGCAGAGCCCTCTGTTTCTACAGTGAGTGGAAGTTACTCCAGTGTCCATCTCTATAGGCATTAGGAAGTCCTCAGAAACAGAATCTGAACTTGTCTGTGTTTAGTCTCTGTTCCGGAGTATTGCTGTCTAAAGTTTCCACGGGGAATACTTCCTGAGAAGTTTCCGCGATTTCACTTTGTGAAGCAAGTAGCTGGTCAGTATTACGTCGCCAAACTCTTTCATCATTGTCTGTAGGGTGTATAGAATTAGAATTCCTACAGTGCAGAAGGAGGCCATTTGGCCCATCGGGTCTGCACCAAACCTCTGAAAGAGTAGCCTACCTAGGCCCACTCCCCCAACCTATCCCTGTAACCCCATAAATACCGAACATGTACATCTTTGGACACTTTGGGGAATTTATCATGGCCAATCCACCTAGCCTGCGCATCTTTGGACTTTGGGTGGAAACCGGAGCACCAGGAGGAAACCCACACAGTGACTGCAAACTCCACACGGGGGAGAAAGTGCAAACTCCACACAGTCACCCAAGGCCAGGATGGAACTTGGGATCCTGATGCTGTGATGCGGCAATGCTACTACACCACAATCTTTGCTGGGGAAACAGCAGGTACCCATTTCTCATTGGTGGTGTAGCTTCTGGCTAGCACAAGCTCTCCTTGATTGAATACTCGCTTTTAAGAGTTATGTTCCATCCTAGCAATCTATGCTTGTTGTTGTCGTTGATAATCTCTGAAGTATTAGGTGGTATTAAAATATCTAACTGTATTTTCAGTTTCCTTTTGAACAGCAGCATTGCTGGTGAACTCTGTATCATTGCGTCTGCAATGTTCCAATAAGACATGAAGAATTTGTTCTCTCTTCTTGCCAATGTACCTTGGTGCTTCGATGCCTTGATGGAATGCTTCAGTGATTCAACAAAATGTTTGGCCAATCCATTTGTTGCAGGATGATACGGAGGTGACTTGATACAGTGTACACCGATTCACTTAAAGTAGTCTTTGAACTCCTTAGAAGTGAACTGAAGACCATTGTCATTCTGCTCCGGTGTACCAAATCTTGCGAATATTTCGTCCAGCTTCTCAATAGTTTGTTCTGTTGTCGTGGATTTCATGATCACTACTTGCCATTTAGAATGTGCCCCTCCACTGGACAAGTGTAGTCTATGTGTATTATCTGCCATGGTTGTGTCAGCCATTCCCACAAATGTAATGAATGAAATGAAATGTAATGAACTGAAAATGGCTTATTGTCACAAGTAGGCTTCAAATGAAGTTACTATGAGAAGTCCCTAGTCGCCACATCCCGGCGCCTGTTTGGGGAGGCTGATACGGGAATTGAACCGTGCTGCTGGCCTGCCTTAGTCTGCTTTAAAAGCTAGCTATTTAACCCTGTTCTAATGGTTGCAGTGGTGGAGTCTTCCTTAGTTTTGCACAGGACTGACCTTGCCCCACTTTTTCTTCAATTTGATCATCAAATCCTAGCCACAAAAAAATAACAGTGCCCCAGTTGCTTCATCCTCACCAATACAAGGATGTCCCTCACCCAGTTGGTCAAGGACGTTATTACATAAGCAGGGAGAAATAATCACTCGGATTGCCCATAATAAAACTCCTTTCTGGATTGTCAGCTCAAGTCTTCTTGTGATGCAGGGCTTGAGGTCTAGATTTTTATGATGTACATCTGCCATCGTTCCTTTTTGGCCCATGTTCATCATCTTCCCCATCACTGGATCTCTGAGCTTGAGATGAAGTCACAGATAGATCCATGAGTGAGAAATACAGGATGTTGACGAAATGTTATTCAAATTCTTACTTGACTTGTAATGACAATCTTGACAAAGCATCAGCATTTGCATGTTGTTCTGCCTTACAATATTGGATATCGCAAGTGTGTGCCATTAATATCAAGGACCATCTCTGTAACCTACAAGCTGCTAAAGAAGGAATACCTTTATACTGCCCAGAGATTGTCTTCAAGGGTTGCTAATCCATCAAAAGAGTAAAATGACGTCCGTAAAGATAGTGCTGAAACATTCTTACGCAGAAGATTATGCTCAAAACCTCTTTTTCTAGCTGAGCAGAATTTGTTTCTGTGCATTCGTGAAGCAAATGCTATTGGCCATTCCTCTCCTGAAGGCGTTATGTGTGGGACATGTGCACCAAACCCATAGGGTGATGCATCGCAAGCAAGTTGTAACTTTAGCTTGTGATTGTAGTGAACCAACAGCTCTGACTCGTGTGAGGGATATTTTACCTTGTTGTATGCATTTGTACATTCTTCTGACTAATGCCATACCTGTTTGCCACGTAACAAAGTATGTAAAGATTTCAACCGCATTGCAAAATCCGGCACAAATTTACCATAATAATTGATCAGTCCTAAAACGACCTGAATTGTGTCACGTTCTGAGGCCGTGATGCTTCCAAGATTGCTATCATCTTTTTTGGCCCCTTGTGCAGGCCATTTCTATCGATGATATGACCCAGGTAATCTATGGATATCGAGAAAAAGTCTTACTTTTCCTTTTTAAATCGGAGACTGTGGCTTTGTAGATGTTTCAGAGCAGCTTCCATGTTCTTCGAGTGTTCCTGTTCGCTTGAAGCAGTGATGAGAATGTAATCAAAATCAGGGTTTTTCAAATGCGATTGGGACCACCATGAGAACGGCGCAACCTGCGGGTGGGTCCTGGAGCGATAGATTGCGCCGTTCCCGCGGTGGTCCAGATTGCGGGAGAAGTGCCTAGCAGCTACTGATGGCTTTTAAATTGAGAGTATTGTCTGCTGCCGCCTTTTTAAATGAAAATAAATTAGTCTGTGTGCAGTCTTCTGGCCACAAACTGCAGCAGAGAGCAGGTCATGTGCCCTGCCGTACACTAGACATCAAGAGCACTCCATGTACATGCCTTTGACACCAAATTATGGAGGACAGCTGCTTCCACTTCCCAGATGCTGGCAACAGGACTGTGAAGATGGATTATTTTCTTAAAAATAAGAGACAGTCAGAGTCTCATTTAGACATTGTACCTACTGGACAGGATCTCACAACATAATCTGCTGGAGAGAGCTATTCAGCAGAGTCCAGGGCAGGACATAGCAGTGCTAGTGTTAGCTCTGCACAGAGTTCTGGGGCCTCTGGTTAACAGACTGCAAAGAAAAATCTTAACTTAGGAACAAAGCAGTATAAAGATGATTTCTTGAGGTATGGTTTTGTCAATGGTGCCAGTGCAAATGAGGATGCAAAGTCCATGTGTGTTAAATGCAGGGAGGTACTGGCAAATGAGAGGAGATGTTTCAGATTTTGAAAGAGAAGTGGTGTGCGAAAAATCCCTTTTGAGGTTGACACCCCAGACTCAGTTATTAACTTACAGCTGACTCCAAATTAAAAGAATACGCTGCTGTACCTGACCTATGATACCACATTAGAAACATACTAAAAGCCCATGAGGCTGTCAGCATTCTGGTGTAGCATCTCCCAGGAGTATCCAGTGCTTACTAAAACAAGCATTTTGTTGCTATTGCCCTTCACGGCGACCTACATGCGCTCAAGAAATTCCAGCAAACAAGTCTTCAATCAGTGGTAGTGGATAGTGATCTGCACACAAAACTGGGTTAATAGTTGTTATAAAATCTCCACATATTCCCACTGAGATATCGTGTTTCAATACAGGAACCTTGGCGTCACCCAGTCACTTGTAACAACTGGTTCAATGACTCCTGTTTGGACTAGTCTTTCTAGTTTTTCTTTGACTTCTGGACTGATGGTTCAGTTCTAGCCTTGAAACATTTTGGTGTTCTGTTCGGCTTGATCTTTAGTTGAGCTTCAACTCCTTCTCATATTTCTCCAGAAGTTGCTGTAGGTCACTCTTTGAATCCATTCGCTGATTTACTGTTCCCGAGTGAGTTTAACCTTTTGCAGCCATGTTCTACCAAATAAAGCAGGAAAAGTTCCACGGACAATGTGGCACAGTGGTTAGCACTTGTGCTTCACAGAATCAAACACCCGGGTTTGAATCTGGCCTTGGGTGCTGTGTGGAGTTTGTACGTTCTACACCTGGCTGTATTGGTTTCCTCCCACAGTCCAAAAATGTCCAGGTTAAGTGGATTGGCCATGCTAAATTTCCCCTTAGTGTGCAGGTTAGGTTATGAGTTTACACTAGGATGGGGTGAATCTGGGTAGGGTGCTCTTTCAGAGGGTCAGTGTAGACTCAATGGGCCAAATGGCCTCCTTCTATACTGTAGGGATTCTTATGATTAAATGAAGAGGCAACTCCATTGTTTGTCCATTTAGTTCTCCTTTTACCAAAATGTATGTTTTGAAAGGTATGACCTCTTCTGTGTAAATCCTCAGCGTAACATTGAATAGTTTTAAAGGAGATACTTCAACTTTTAATTATAAATGGTCTCAGGTATCAATGATACTGCTCCACCAGTGTCCACTTCCATTTGTATTTATTAACCATCAAGTTTTGGAAATGCAACCTGATCACACTGCACCAACAAGGTGCCTAATTTCAGCTCCTGAAGTTCTGGTACGTTGTCTTCTTCGTCTACTAACTTATAGACACGACTAGCCTGTTTAGATGTGTTTTTTTTCTTGCACATCCTTGGGTGTTGGTGACATTTTCTAAGCCCAACTTGCCTTTACATTATAGCCCTTTTTGACACAGTTCTTGCACTTATTTTCTCTGCTCCAGCATTCCCCTGCTGATGTTCAACCTGTGTACATTGTTGACATAGTTGTACCCTTGCAGTCTTGTTTCTAGCCGTTTCCATTTTGTGTATCTTCACTCCAAACAACCCTCTTATGGATTGATCTGATTAATACTACACTCCTGTGTGCTTCACCCCATGCCAGTGTTTATGTACTTGTGTTGCCCTGTTATGTATTTTCTTTTCTTTTCATGTACTAAATGATCTGTTTGAGCTGCTTGCAGAAAAATATTATTCATTGTACCTCGGTACACGTGACAATAAAATCCAATTCACTCCAATCCAGTCCCTATCTATGCAGCTTACTTTGTTGCTAGCTCCATAGAGCTGGCAACTTCCACAGCAGCTTTGAGAGATAAATCATTTACAATAAGCAATTTCATCTGAACTGCTTCACTGCAGAGTCCACATCGAAGAGTGTCATCTAAGTGTTGCACCAAACCTGATGACAGTACTTTTTTAAACTTGTTAAAGTTGCTACAAATTGTAAAATGCTTTCACCTGCTCCCTGACAACAGCAGTGGAACCAAAACACTACTGCAATTAATAGTATAAGTGGGAAATGCCCTTCAGAAATCTTCACTCGTTCACTTAACTTCCGGTTTTGCTGGATAAATTCAGTTTTATAACAGCATAAAAGTTTATGACCTACTGAACCGGGATATGTTGCAACCTTTAGATTCTCCAGTGTTTTATTCGCCACGAGATACAATTGGAATATTTCCTCATATTAGTTCAAGTCTCACAGTCTTCATCAGATGAATCCGTGGCACCCGCTTTTCCGCCATTCCGGATCTTGGCTCCGAGAGTGTATGCTTCAACTAACTTCCTCCCTTACAATTCTTTTGGAAGTATGGAAGAAGTGACCCCCTTGTCCACAATGCAACTTAGAATTTTTCTTTTTGCTTTGCTGTGGTGTGATTTTTCCCCAAGTAGAGGCCTGTACAGTTGGAAGATCCGAATCCCCCTCCTGCAGTCCATTTAGCTTCGTTACATGTGGGGTCCCTGCAGCCCAGACTCTACCCATTTCAAATGCATCCAACTTTTCGAAATGTAAATCTTCTTATTCACGGTTGTGTTCAGATATTTTTCTTTTAAAACCTTCAACATCAGCGACTTGCTTCGCCCGAAGTGTGTAAGTCCTGTCCTGAGAATTATTTCTCTGCTCCCGAAGCCATCTCCACTGTTCTTGATGATTATTTTTTTAGTGACTTAAAGGCCGGGATTCTCCGACTCCCTCCACCAGTTCGGAGAATCCCCGGGGGAGGGGCGAAGCCTGTCCCGTCGCCGGCTGCACTATACTCCGGCGCATTTTTCAGGCGGCGGCGGGATTCCCGGCACACTAGTTGGGGCCGTTGACAGCGGCCCCCCCCGGCGATTCTCCGGGCCCCGATGGGCAAAAGCGGCCACCCAGGTGAGTACGTGGGGGTGGTCCTGTTGGGGGGGGGGGGGGGGGGGGGGGGGGGGGTGGCGCAGGGATATCTGACCCTGGTGGGGGGGGGGGTCCATGGAGGCCTGACCCGCGATCGGGGCCTACTGATCCTGCAGGCGGGCTGTTTCCGTAGGGGCCTTCTTTCCTCCCCGCCAGGCCCCTGTAGGGCTCTGCCATATTTCCCGGCGGCTGGCACGGAGAAGAGAACCTCTGCACATGTGCGGAAATACGCCGCAGCCGGTCTGCGCATTTGTTGAAATACGCCAGCGGTTCGGTGCATGCGTGAGATCATGCCAGCCGTTCCACGCGTACGCGAAATCGCGCCCACCCTTTGCCGCCGGCTGGAGCGGCACCAACGACTTTGGCGGCAACCTAACCCCCTAGAAAGGTGAGAATTCCTCACCTTGGGAGGCCGTTGATGCCGGTTTTCCTGCCAGCGTGGGGACATAGCCACACTTTCAGAGAATCCCGCCCTTTGTTTCTTGCCTCAATCCTCATCACCAGTTTCCTCTTTTGTTACATCCCTGAGTTTGTTACAATGAGACAATTGTATGGAAGTGCCACACTCTGGGAATCTTACAAACTCAGTGAGAGGTTTTATTAAGAGATATTGCTCATACAATCTAAGATGGAGAACTGAAGCCCACGCAAACACGCTCTGCTGATGTCACTACAGATCATGTGATATTATTCCAGCAGGATGTATTCTCTGACACGTGAGGTGTATGCAGCAGCTTTAACATAGAAACTCAGCACCCTCTATCAAGTGGCTGTATAAGGTCACATGGCAAAAGAAGTACCTGGGAATTATACCTGGTGTCCAGGCCAATAAACACCACCAGAAGAGATGATCTGGTGGATTTGGATTTGGATTTTGTTTATTGTCATGTGTACCGAGGTACAGTGAAAAGTATTTTTTTGCGAGCAGCTCAACAGATCATTAAGTACATGAAAAGAAAAGGAAGTAAATGGAAATACATAATAGGGCAACACAAGGTACACAATGCAACTACATAAACACTGGCATCGGGTGAATCATACAGGGGTTTAGTGTTCATGAGGTCAGTCCATAAGGGGGTCATTTAGGAGTCTGGTAACAGCAGGGAAGAAGCTGTTTTTTGAGTCTGTTCATGCGTGTTCTCAGACTTTTATATCTCCTGTCCGGTGGAAGAAGTTGGAAGAGTGAGTAAGCTGGGTGGGAGGGATCTTTGATTATGCTGCCCGCTTTCCCCAGGCAGTGGGAGGTGTAGATAGAGTCAATGAATGGGAGGCAGGTCCGTGTGATGGACTGGGCTACGTTCACGACTCTCTGAAGATTCTTGCGGTCTTGGGCTGAGCAGTTGCCATACCAGGCTATGATGCAGCCAGATAGGATGCATTCTATGGTGCATCTGTAAAAGTTGGTAAGGGTTAATGTGGACATGCCGAATTTCCTTACTTTCCTGAGGAAGTATAGGCTCTGTTGTGCTTTCTTGGTGGTAGAGTCAACGTGGGTGGACCAGGACAGATTTTAGGAGATGTGCACCCCTAGAAATTTGAAACTGCTAACCATTTCCACCTTGATGCTGACAGGGGTGTGCTTTGCTTTCTGAAGTCAATGACCAGCTCTTTAGTTTTGCTGGCATTGAGGGATAGATTGTTGTCGTTGCACCACTCCACTAGGTTCTCTATCTCCCTCCTGCATTCTGATCATTATCGCATTGGTGTTTGTCAGGAAGGCAGAGGTGGGTGATGTTATGGAAATTGAGAGATAGACCCTAGTGTGATCAGTGTATATTTCAAAGCTGCTCTTATGTCTTAAATATTGGCCCCTTAAGCTACAGCACCAAAACCAAGAACTTTAGAAAACAAAGGGAAGGCTTTGCAATCACTCGAAGAAAGACCAGACAAAATGGTGAAATTAAGTGAAGTGATTTGGAGAGCCTGCTTTAGGTTTTGCTCAGCAAAAGATAAATAAAATCAATCATTTAAATAGCTCTAAATTTTCACAGGTGTTCCACTGATTTCTTGCTGTAACTCTTATGTTAGACTGAGAAATCTCCAGAAAAATGGCAGAAATGGTGCTAATTCTTCAATGGGAGGAACGTCTATCTTTTTCATATAATGGGCAGGGCCAGGATGAGGATTCCCGAAGACAGGACATCCTGATCTTTCTCCTTTGTCAAAGGAGTTGGTGTTGTACTTGGATGATTGCAAAGTGTTCAGCATCATCTGTCGTTCCACAGATACTGAAGCATTCACAGCTCCAGGGTCCCAGGTTCGATTCCCGGCTGGGTCACTGTCTGTGTGGAGACTGCATGTTCTCGCCGTGTCTGCGTGGGTTTCCTCCGGGTGCTCCGGTTTCCTCCCACAGTCCAAAGATGCACAGGTTAGGTGGACTGGCCATGCTAAATTGCCCTTAGCGTCCAAAAAATGTTAAGTGGGGGTTACTGGATTATGGGGATAGGGTAGATATGTGGGCTTCAGTAGGTTGCTCTTTGTAAGGGCCAGTGCAGACTCGATGGGCCGAATGGCCTACTTCTGCACTGTAAATTCTATGATTCCATGGTTGCGATCACTGATTCCCCTGAGGGATTCCTGGGGGTTATTATTGACCAGAAACTAAACTGGACCAGGCACAGAATGAACACTGTGGCAACAAGAAAGATCAGAGGCTGGGAATTTGCAGAGAGTAACTCACCTCCTGACTCCTCAAAACCTGTTACCATCTAGAAAGCTCAAGTTAGGAGCGTGATGGAATACTCCCACTTGCCTGGATGAGTGCTGCTCCAACATCCAAGAAGCTCAACACCATCCAAGACAAAACAATCTTCCTATTTGCTACTCCTTCCACAAGCATTCACTCCCTCTGCCACCGATGTACAGTGGCATCTATAAGATGTACTTCAGTAACACGTCAAGGCTCCTTCAACAGCATCTTCCAAATCTGTGACCTCTACCACCGAGAAGGACAAGAGGAGCAGATGTATGGGAACACCACCACCTGCAAATTCCCCTCCAAGTCACACACCATCCTGACTTGGAACGATATCGCTGTTCCTTCACAGTCGCTGGGTCAAAATCCTGGAACTCCTTCCCTAACAGCACTGTGGGTGTTCCTGCAACACATGGGTGGCAGCATTTAAGAAGGCAGCTCACCAAGACCTTCTCAGGGGCAATTCGGGATAGGCAATAAATGCTGGCCTAGCCAGCGATGCCCACACCTCATGAATGAATGAAAAATAAGTAATAGCGTGAATATCAAATGAGTGGAAGGTATTGATTTCCACTGAAGCACATGTGGGTTCCGCTGGTGGAGTCTAGCCCTGAACCCCTCGCCACCCCCATATTTCTTGTTGGCAAGTTTCTAGATCTTAGCTCCCTGTTCAGTGAACCAAAGAGCATTCTGAACAACTCCATCTGAGGGGGCGGGCTCGTCTATCTGGCAAGAGTTTGCAGGCACAGAACACATGCCTGAAGTGGCACCTGTGCCTGTCCCTACAAATGAGGTGCTCTCCGAGTGCAAACTCCAGTGGGGTCAATCTTGTTTATTGGTGTTAAATGTTGCATGTGATATATATTCGAGTAATCAGCAGGTGGCAGTATCACCATGTTTAATATTGCAGTTCGAAGTGCCTGCAATGTTCTTATTTAAAATTTCCAGTGAGTACAATTTACTTTGTTAACTTGTTCAAATAACCCCAGCATATTCTTTCAACCAACTGCAGTTTTGATTTGGTTTGTATAGAAATGGCATAATAGGGGGTAAATATGACAGCAATGTCTGATGTCTACACAATTAAAACTTGAGGACTCGCTCACTGGTTCGTTCCCCACTGAAGATACCAGAAGAATTACGGATGATGCATTCAGAAGCAAGTGATTTTTTAATGATGTGATAATTACCCCCAACAACCTCTCTAACGCTCAAAATGTAATGCTAGATCTGTACCGTCACATTCCTTCAAATGTAAATTAATTCTGAAGATTTATTTTTAACTTTTCATGTCTTTCTCTCAGTTTGCACTGCCCGGGTGCCCAATTGGCACTGTTAGGGTGCCCAGATGGCACTGCCCGGGTGCCCAGTTGGCACTACCAGGGTGCCCAGGTGCCAACAGAGTGCCAGGGTACTAGACTGCCTTTCCCCGAGTACCCGCGGGGCACCAATTGCCTCCGACACCCCTGGAGTCTTCCCCAACTTTATCCCCCCAATGCTATCAATCACCTCCCTCAGCCCTCGTGGCTTCTCGAATGTCTGCCTCCTCTATTCCTCCAACTTTGGAAACTCCAATCCTTCAGGAACCGTCCCGTGTCACTTACCTCTCCACCTTCCTCCACCCTGTATAACTTCTCATAGTACCCCCGGAACAGCACATTTATCTTACCCAGCTCTATTTGCACCTTTAAAATTTCCCTGGATGCAGCCTACCTCCTCAGCTGGTGGGCCAGAATGCAGCTCGCCATCTCCCCATATTCGTATTGCACCCCCCTCACCCTCCTTAGATGCCCAGACTGCCGTCCCTGCTGTCAACCTATCGAATTGCCCTTGCAACCTCTTCCTCCCTGCCAGCAACTCTTTGGTGGGGGCACCTGCGCATCTTCTATCCACCTCGACAATCTCATCCCTGTGTGCCTTGAATGAGATAATCTCCCCCCAGACCACCACCTTCAACGTCTCCCAGAACGTGGCTGCCAACACCTCCCCATTCTGATTCATTTCCACATACTTATGCTTATGTAGTTACATTGTGTACCTTCTGTTGTCCTATTATTTTCTTTTATTTTATTTCATGTACTTAATGATCTGTTGAGCTGCTCGCAGAAAAATACTTTTCACTGTACCTCGGTACACGTGACAATAAACAAATCCAATACAATCCAATCCAATCCATATTCCCCGATCGTCGACCTCACCTTTTCACAGAACCCCTTATCCGCCAACAAACCTGAATCCAGCCTCCATCCCGGCCTCTGCACCGACCCGTAATAAGCCTCACCTCCATAAGGTGAAAATATCACAATCCCTGCATACTCCGCCCCCAACAGCACCGCCAGGCTCACCACAAAGAAATCAATTCTCGAGTACACCTTATACACGTGTGAGAAGAACGAGTACTCCCTTCATGAGTTCCTAAACCTCCACGGTTCAACCATTCCCCTCCACTATATAAACCCTCCAACTCCTTTGCATTCTCAACCTTCCCATTGACCTGGGGCTCGACCTGTCCACTCTCGCTTCAATCAAGCAATTAAAATCTCCACCTATAATCAATTGTGTGTATCCAAACCCAGGATCGTTCCCAGTAAACCCCTCGTAAATCCCCCATCATCCCAATTCAGTGTATATATGTTGACGTCCCCTTCAGCACCCAATCATTATCACATCTCTTTCCCCAGGGTCCCATACTTCCTTGGCCCCCACAAACCCCATTCTTTTGTTCAACAAAATGGCCACTCCCTGCGATTTTGAGTCAAACCCCGAGTGGAATACCTATCCCACCCATCCCATCCTCAACCTAACCTGGTCCTTCACTCAGAAGTGCGTCACCTGTAAGAAGATCACCTCCGCCTTCAAACCCCTCAAGTGCACAAAAACCCGGGACCTCTTCATCGGCCCATTTAACCCCCAGACATTCCACATTACATTTCTTATCGGAGGCTTCTGCCTCTACTCCCCTCTACCATTATCTCCCTCTGGCTCCGCCTCCTCTAATACCACCTTAAATCGGGCCCATCCAATAGGGCCCCTCTCTTCCTCCATGACCACACTCAGTCTCCAACCATGCCACGTTGCAATACCCATCCCACTCCCCTTCCCCCCATCCCCCCCTCCCTCACCCCCCCCACTTACCCAGCCCTCCCGGCCTCCACAACACCTCACCTCAGCATTACCTGCCAGCGTGGCAGCTCCCGCTCGAAGGCCCCACCTGCACCCCCACTCCCCCCACCCACCCATAGATAAAAAACAAATAAATCACAACACACCTCCTCCAAAAGCTGGGGGGACTACCCTCTACAAACTTACAAACTTATAACTCACCAAAGTACAATAACATCAACAAACAAAAGAAACTTCCGGCAACATACAACAATTATAACCTCCAACCTTTACAGATGCAGTTCCACTATCTCACACCAGCTCAGTTCTCCCCCAGTTTATGATCCCTTATAAAGTCATTAGCCTCTTCTGGCATTTCAAAATAGTACTCCCGGCCTTTAAAAGTGACCCACAATTTCGCCGGGTACAGCACCCCAAATCGGATCTGCCTTTGGTACAACACCGCCTTTGCCCTGTTGAATCCTGCATGTTTCTTCACCAGCTCCGCACCAATATTCTGATATATTCGGAAACGGTTCCCCTCCCATTCGCAGTCTCACTCCTCCCTGGCCCATCATAGGAAATTCTCCTTCTCCACAAACTTGCATCCGCACGATCACCGCCCACGATGGCTCTCTCGCTCTCGGGTTCTGCCTTAAACACCTATAGTCCCTGTACACCTCTGAGACCTTGTCCAACACTCCCTGCTCCAAGCAGCCCGGCTAACATCCTTGATACCTATTTTGTGGCACTCCGTTTTTCCACACCTTCTGGCAGCCCCATTATCCGTAGCTTCGTAAGCTGGACCTGCTTTCTTGCTCCTCCACCTTCACACTCAGCGACTTGCATAGGTCCCCCAGGACCCCGACCTCCAGGTACATTATCCGGTCGCTCTGGTCAGACAACACCGTCTCCACCTCTCCTATCTTCACACCTTGTGCCTCAAGGTACTTCTCGACACAGTCCATCAACCCCCACACAGGTGCTACTGCTCCCACAATGGTCTTCAACCAGTCACCATGCATCTCCTTCCTTTGCTGTCAAAATTCACCTTTGATGAAGGCCATCGACTGTTTCATCTGGACCTTTCTCACTGGCATTGACCCTTCCCCCTCCGCCATTTTCACAATTGTTGCTGTGCCACAGGTCCCCTCCAATTCCTTAGCCAGGTCTTTGACAGGTTTTTGCCAGATCTGACAGCCAGTTGACATACCAATCTTGGGGAGAACCTCTCCCTCTACACCTTCTGCTCCAATTTCCTGCTGGAGCTATCCCGCTTATGGGTATAAAGTGCCCAAACCAACCCCTTTGTGCCAGAGCTGCCCTTTATGGAACTACTTACTCCATGGCCACCACCGGATGTCCTCTGAGAAAGTTAGTTTTGAATTTTTGTTCTGTGTTTGTTTTAACTTCAGCATTGTGGCCAAGAAGATGTGGGCAATAACAAAAGGAAGACAAGATGTGTGCCTGTTGTAAAATGAGGATTTGGGATAGTATTCAGTCGGACTGTAACTGGATGTGATGATCACAGACAGCCGAACCAGAAGAAGAATGTGGGTTGCCTCCTCCATTCCTCCTCGGAATGGCATAGAATGAAGACATGACAGCTGTCAGGAAACCACCCATTTGCCTGCATGATGTGCTGAGCATATCAACTGCACATTCATGGAGTAGAATCCTTTGTATTGTGGTACATTTCTCCATTTAGGTGCGGCACCCAAAGAGTCATGATGTGCATGCATTAGCTGGCAGAGTGCACCATAGGTAGGTCCACTATCCTGATAATGTCCCGTACATGATGTAGCTGCTTCTCTCTGCAGATAGAACTCTTGCTTCTAAAGTAGAAAGTTGTTGATTCAAGTCCTACTTGAGTCCTTGAGCACAATAATCCAGACTGACAATACAGGGCAGTACTGAGGCAGTGCTGTACTGTCAGAGGTTACATCTTTTGGATGAGACTTTAAACTAACATCCTGTCAATTTTTTTGGGTGGGTGGAAAATAAGCCAAGGTAGTATTTTGAAGACCAGGGTTGTTACCCTGATGCCTGATATTTATCCCTCAATTGTGATCACAAAAACAAATTGTCTGGATCATTATCACATTGCTGTTTGTGGGAGTTTGCTGAGAAACAATTGGCTGCCACATATCCTATTTTTGTGATCGCCACGATCTTGGGCCTCTTTTGCTTTGAGTAAGCTTTTTAAATTTTGAACTCTGTTAAGCAGCTGCAATTCTTCTAAGGGCAATTGTTTCATTTTTTAAACATCTGTGTGACCATTCTTGAACATCCTGCGCTGTGGCAGTTTTGGGGGGCTGGCAGTCCGATTGGGCCAACTGTTAAGCATTTTTCTCATCTGCATGCCTGTCCTTTATCTTTTTTCTGGTAATTTTCTTTTTTTCTCTCAGAATTCTCTTCTTTCCTCTGCAGTGCTTTTTTAGAGTTCCGACTGCCCTTTTTTTAAAGGTTTTTTGTAACTTGCAGCTTTCCTCTCAATGTCTGTGGATATGCTGAGCTTTGGGACTCCACCTATTTTATAATGTTTTTTGTAATTTTGTAATTTTTGCTCACCAACTCATGAATTGCCCAGTATTCTTCACACTGCATCACTCAGGGTCTTTTTGCTCACCTGAGTTTGTGAGCTGACCAGGTTTTACTTTTTTTCTAAATTTTTGTCACTCATGGGTCTCGCAATGGATTTACACTCAGTAGATTCTGCAACACCTGTGTTGTAGTGAAGCTTCTTCAACTGTGTCATCAATTTTTCCTACACATCTCTCTGGTCCGACATTGGTTTTTCTTACTTTGGGATACTGTTCTGGGTTCATCATTTCAAATGCCACCTTTCATATCGCTGCTGATGGAATATCTTTTAGAAGATGCTGCCACTGCCAACCATGTTGTAATATGGTTCTTTAGGTGACTCAGTAATGAGATCTCAAGACTTGTATATTTAAATATGAACCCTTTATTGGTGGTCTTTAACTATTTACAGATCCCACATTACTGACTTGGATGGTGCTGTTCACTATGCAGGTAGACCGTTCTCTAAGAGTCTATTACCACGTGACTCTATACATCATACCGTGGGCGGTGCTCTTCTCCAATCCCACATTAGCCTTGCTCTGCCAAGCACTTTTACATTGCAATGATATGTGGGCACAAAATACAACTGCTTGCCCTCTTCTGTGCTGTTTCTGCTTATTCTCCATGTCATGTTCCAGAAATTACAGCAGCCATGACTGGGAGCTAGTATATATCTGACCAAAACCCATAGTCAGAACCAAGGCCTTCTCCATGTGCATCCCCATTCCCAGTTGACCTTATTAACTTTAACACCCACAGTACTTCTACAAATTTAGAAAGAGCCAGTGCAAATTAATCAGCAACTAGCCTGAAAGTAGTTAATGCTTCTAATGCCCCTTCTATTGCCCTCACCAAAATAGCAGTCCAGGTGGCCCTGTTGAAAGTGTGTATGTACAGTATAAACACCATTTTGGTACCAAAATGGCACCTATAGGATGGATGGATGGATTTGTTTATTGTCACATGTACCGAGGTACAGTGAAAAGTATTTTTCTGCAAGCAGCTCAACAGATCATTCAGTACATGGAAGAAAAGGGAATTAAACAAAATTCAAGAAAATACAAGAAAATACATGAGAATAAAAGGTTAGAATGAGTATAAGTTAAGTTAAAAGTGGATCTGTTGGGGAGAGCTTGCAGAGAGTCGCCTCGCTCCGGCGCCATCTTTAGCAAATAGTGTGTTACAGAGCTGAATTTTGTATTCAAAGACTTCTTACACCTGGTAGCCGGTTTTGAATCAGATTACATTAAAGCACTGTCCTTTAGTTGACTAGGGGCATCTTTGGTCGACAAAGTTTGGACAGTCTCAGTCCAATCTCTGGTTTATACTTTAGATTCACCTTCAACAATCAGATAGCAGGCATGGACAATGCAAGGCTACTTGATGGGTGACACATTAATTATTGAATGAGGTTAACCAGGTAACCTTATAAAAATAGTTTTTTAAAAAATCGCCTTTCTCCTCAGGTCTGCAATTTATATAAGCACTGTCAAAAGTTAAAAGTCAGAATCTGTAAAATCTGTTTCTGTCCTAGTTCAAATTGTATCCAGGTGGGATTGCTTTTTGTTTTTTTTTGCTTTGTCAGCTGTTTTGTTTTTGTCGAACTAGGTTCAGACTCATTTATATTACACCATATAATGGGCAAGTATCACACTGGCACCTGATTTCATACTTAAAGAACTGCAAGGCTTTTTTTCAGTAAGAAACAATTTCACCTGATGTTAGTCGGACTAATCTTTGAAAACAATGATTGAAATACATTATTAGGTCAGTGCAAATAGGGCTTAATGCTCAGCCGTACAACATTCAAGGACAGAATTGAGAACTGCCATCTTTTCCGTTAGTTGAAAAATGTAAAAAAAAAAGACATCTGTCCAGACTGGGAATAACATAAAACATTGCACAATATCTCAAAGGTACATTAGTTTTAAATCTTTACCAATCAGAACAGGATGATGATCTAGTCTTAGTGATCTTGTGAATGTTGCACCTTCTCACTTAGTGACCAATAATTAATTTGTAATTTCGCTCGATCCTCTGGTCAATTTAATGCAGTTAATGTACATTTTATACCTGGAGTGTCATGCTACCATAACATTATACTGTTTAAACCAAAAAGCAGAACTCAAAAATATAAACAGAAATCTAGTTTAGTGCTCCCTGGGGTGCGGTATATCTATGTCAGTTAAAGGGGCACTAATTCCACCACTTTATTTTGCTGCATGACATGAATTTCTTATTCAGCATAATTCAAATGCAAAACAGTAATAAATGGAGAGAGCTGCAGTTTGAATTGTAGACAAGACTGTTTTTGTTTGTGAATTCTGAAAGATTCGTCATTGCTGTAACTGTGAGAGCTTTTGAACCAGAAAGGACAGTTTTGTATGTCTGTTGCTTCAAGAAAACCCTTTATTTTGGATGGCAGGATCACTGAGACAAGGCCAACGTGTGATGATTGTAACATCTGTTCTGCTATTAGCTTTGGCTAAAGGTCAAATATTGTCACAAGTTACGTATATATATTGGAGAAAAAAAAGCCTTTTTTGCCTCCTTCTGTGCTGTAACCATTCTGTGACTTGGTAATAATTTAGCACTGCAAACTTTTTAAAAATAAATTTAGTGTACCCAATTCATTTTTTTCCAATTAAGGGGCAATTTAGCGTATTCAATCCACCTACCTTGCACATCTTTGGGTTGCGGGGGCGAAACTCACACAAACACGGGGAGAATGTGCAAACTCCACACAGACAGTGACCCAGAGCCGTGATCGAACCTGGGACTTCGGCGCTGTGAGGCAACAGGGCTAACCCACTGCGCCACTGTGCTGCCCAGCACTGGCATCTTTAACATATCTCTGAAGATGCAGGGATTTTGGTTTAGGCTGGGGGAGACAGAGTGATTTGAAACTCCCTGTTAAATCACCAATTCTGTAGGCAGGGAGTTTCGCCAGGACATGTGTGTTCCTGTCAGAAATTAAAAACTTAATTGAAATATTTTAACCTATTCAGAGGAACTGAGAGTGTGGTCTTAACACTGATTTGTGATACAATTAATCATAATGTCCTCAAATGCTCACTGGTTTCTCTCCAGTTTAAGGGACAGAATCTGTTTCACTGTCACCAGTGTAGTTCAATAGCGAAAATATGAGTTCTAAGTTTAACGTACATGGGTTCATTTTGGAGTATTAACCAATACCCACCTTTACATCAGCAGCTTATACCAATGCTGGCTTTGGGTGCACTTGGCAATCCGGGCATACTTCAGCTTGAAATTGTGTTAGTTTTCAGAAACAAAAGTTATGGTTCAAGTTTCTGTTCAAACTCATTTACTTATCGCCAAACATAAAATCTGCCTTGAACCAGTGCAATTGGGCAACTGTGGTACAGTTTTATTCATACATCTAAAAATGTGCATATCACAGTAAAAGTATTTTTAAGAATAGGGCCCAGTTGACTACCTGTGAGGAGCCTGAATTTAAATCACTAAAAATGGATTTTAAAAAAAACTATACAGAACCATTTACAAGTTTAATTGATGTACATTTTTGTTTTTTTAATAAATTAGATTTATTTGAATGCTAAAAGCTTTTTAAAATATGTCTACCTGTGCCTTTGTGGACAAACCCCCACCAGCTTAATTTTAATATCCTCCTTGTAGCACCACAAGCGAACATCAAGAATGAAAGCTCGCCATGCTGATTAGAATTCTAGAATTTACAGTGCAGAAGGAAGCCATTCAACCCATTGAGTCTGCACTGGCCCTTGGAAAGGCACCCTACCTACACAAGCCCATACCTCCACCCTATCCCCGTAACCCAGTAACCCCACCTCACCTTTTTTGGACACTGAGGGCAATTTATCATGGCCAATCCACCTAACCGGCACATCTTTGGACTATGGAGGAAGCCAGAGCACCCAGAGGAAACCCACGCAGGCACAGGGAGAACGTGCAGATTCCGCACTGACAGTGATCCAAGCTGGGAATCGAACCCGGGACCCTGGAGCTGTGAAGCAACCGTGCTAACCATTATGCTACCGCGCCGCCCTGATTCATTTGATCTCGGGTGTCACCAATCTTCTGGGTGTGGCTGAATTCCCACACAACAGTTTCTAAACTAGTATTAAAAATTGTGCATGCTTGATATATGTTGGGTGTAACTTATGCTTAAAAGTCTCTGATATTTTACTCTGGTCAGGATTTTGGGAAAATAGACTTGTAAAACTAGTGCAAAGTAGTAGAACCATTGACCATTTATGTAAATCCCCAATCCACTGGAACCTTGGAACTGGCAAATGCATCCAAGTTGATGGTTCTCACCTCCATATCTTACAGTTTAGTACAGATGATTGCAATGTACAAAGAAGGACTTAGATTTATATATCAACTTACACATCTTCAGGACATGCACAGCCATTGAATTACATTTTGATGTGTAGTCACTGTTTTATCGTCAAACGCTGGGGCCAATTTTCATACTTAAAGATTCCACAAGGAACAGTGAAACGATTGACCAGTTCTTTTGCTTTTGTGAGTGTCTGGTTGAGGATTACAATTGACGAGGGCATTGAAACAGCTCTGAAAAAAAGTGCCATGGAATCTTTTATATTTACTTCATCTAGCAAGCAGGCTGGTTTGAGATCACGTCTATAGGACAAAACAAAACAAATTATGAGACATATGCAGAAAAAGGAGTTTTTGAATTACTCTGTCCTTGCAGAGTATTCTCAATATTTAAACATCTACTCCTGCATCCCCCCCCCCCCCCCCCCCCCCCCCCCCCCCCCTTCCCCAATGCCATGCCAACATTCCCCCTTTCCCTCAACCTCTGCCTGGGGAGGATTTGTACAAGTGCCTGATGTTGTAATCATTTCAATCCCCGTAGAGAAGAGAATGGTGGTGTTTCAGCTGCACACACTGCCAAAGGTCTTTTGCTACCTTCCACTCTGACTGCTGCTAAAACCATCGAGTAACGTAAACAGGTCAGTCTTAACAGCAATGGGGCTTGAAATGGGAACAGTGGAACGCTTTGTGTTTACAAAAGGGCTATTAGACTGGCACCTTGCTCAGCAATTGCAACTCTTTTGGAGTCTTCAAAAATAAATGAACAGTTTGCTAGTTTGGGTTTGAGTACCAAGGTAGCAACTTGACGCAAAGCAAGGAGATAACTGAAAATGTTCTTTGTATGTTCCCCGAAGTGAGCCTGAAGTACAGGTTGAATTGAATGATCTGGTTTTGTTGCAGTTTCTTGAGCTTTTAAAACTTAGAATCAAATATTTTTGGTGACTAATATTATCACACATTTGTAATCAGCTTCAGGAACCTACAGCTTCAGAAGAAAGGCACTATCTCATTGTTCTTGAATAAGTATTTGGCAACTGTTGCAAAATTGACACAAAGATGTCTAATAGTGTAAATGTACAAACATTCAGTAGCATTTAAGTGAGAGGTCGATCCTTTAGTTATCAACCAGTGTTCAACAGCTGGGTTAGATCATGCTTGCAGCGTGGACTGTGTAACTGTTGATACTGGAAGAGGGATGATGAAACTAAAACAAGTGCATTCAAACCAAGAAGATAAATGCAATGCGTGCGCTCCTTTGTGATGGCATATACCTGCTTGTGTGCATTATTAACACTTTCTGCATCACATAACACAACACTTTAGGTGGCACAGCAATAGGCGCAAAACATTACTTCTGCCAGTCTAAATACTTGTATTATTTCCACCATTCCCCACCCAGCTTCAAATTTCAGGCTGGTGGAAGGAGTTCAGGGGCAGTGGGGGAACCCGGAAAGTGGCATCACTTGCCCCCCAAAAGGCCTTTCCTCTGCAGATACTCCCTCTCAGCCCTGGCATCTCCACCAGCACCCCATCCAACAGTGCCCATCGCACTGGGCCTCACCTCCCCCCCGGTCCCCTCGCCCATCTTGAGAACCCCCCCATACTTATCTGGTCCTGACTGCCAGACTCTGGGGACTTCTTACAGCGAGTGGGAGTGTACCAATGGCCACCAAGGAGGTACAGGTCTGTGGCAACAGGATTACTGCTACATTAATTAAAGAGATCACAAGAATTTTAACAGGGCCTCAAAGTTTCCAAAAGATCATTCACTGAAGCCGAATCTAGGAATTTCAGCAATTCAAGTATTATAATGAGTCAGAGGGAAAATAGGCTGCCACTAGGATCTCTTGCCACATTTGAAATAATTGGTGACATTCTCAATGCAAACTGGAGTCTGCCCTCTCAAAGGCAGAACTCCCAAATTAGTTGGCATGCATCAAACAGAGGTGACTTTGCTGGCACATAGCCAAGGACTTTCTATATGTTGAGGCAGTTGGACGCTCAAAAGCCTTGCTGGGTGCTTGCAAGTGTGACATGAAAGCGCTTGTTGGGTTCAACAATTAAAGGTGGGGGGGGGGGGGGGGAGTCCTTTAAACTAATTAGCTAAAATATACTGGAAAATAAAATGATTCCTGAAAATTATTGAATTTGTAGAAATATGATCAAGTTATAAAATTGGCTAAACCTTTGTATCCTGACCATAACTGTCTCAAATGTTGCAAAAGATGTACTGTAGAGAAGTGATATGAGGGTATATTCAACAATTTTGCAACAATCTCATAACTGAGACCAGACGTAACGGAAGGAGTTTGACTGTGGGACAGGAGCCATGAGAAGGATAATTAATTTGGAGTAATTGATCAATGTCTAATTAACCAATCACCTATTAAGTGACTGACACTTTCCTGAACAAATCAAGGGGGTCTCAGCTGAGAATTAGAATCAGTGGAAGTAAATAAGGGGCTAAACCATAGATAAATATTCCCTTAAGAATGTGACTGATTAGGCGAAGGAGAATTTTAGCCGTCCGAGATTCTTGAAGCATTTGTGAAAATTACTTTTAAAAAAGCCTTTTGTTGAAATGACTTTTAATTAGTAAATCTGGAGTTACTTTTATCTTGAAGCTTTTTGCTTTCACTCTTCAGTATCTCAAGGACTTTTCAATGTGCTCTCAAAGGTTTTTTGATTTAACTTTGTGCAAATGTACCAAGTGAATTATTGAAAATAAAGAGGGCGGGATTCTCTGATCCTGGAGCTAAGTGTTGACACCGTTGTAAACGCCGGAGCGTTTTATGACGGCATCATCTGGCCCCTAGGATCAGTGATCCTGTGCCGCATAAAGGGCCAGCATGGCACTGGAGTACCTCAGGCTGCCAAAATGGCCGTCAGCACGGGCGAGGCGAGTTTGTGCATGTGCGCCACAGTCGGCGCGAGTTCGCGCATGCGCGTTGGTTGCCATCTCCGCCCCGGCCCCGACGCAACATGGCGGAGACCTACAGGGGGCCGGTGCGGAGGAACATAGGCCCCCACTGGGATAAGCCTACCTGCCGATCGGTAGGCCCAAATCGCAGGCCAGGTCACCGTGGAGGACCCCCCCCGGAGTCGGATCCCCCCTACACCCCACCAGGCCACCCCCCGCAGCAAGAATGCCAAGGTCCCGCTGGGTAGGACCACACGAGAACGAGGCCGGCGGGACTCGGCCAAACTCAGCAGGCACTCGGCCCATCGTGCAGGGAGAATTGCCGGGGGGGGGGGGGGGGGGGGGGGGGTGAGGGCGCATTGAGCGGCCCCCGCCCGGCGCTGCGCCGTCCGCACCGGCGCCATTGGAAAGAACTGCCAGTGTTCCCAGCAGAGGCAAGGGAAGGAAATTCAGGTCAGAGTGTTAGGGTGATGTTAGATTTCATTCAACCATTTTCATTATCTTTCCTGCTGCACACCCACCTAGTTCCAGGCAGGATTGCAAAGGAAAACTGACCCAAAATATCTTGAGAAAAAAGGAGTTGCTCCTGCCCCAAAAATACATTTTGGGCTGTGTATGGTTCAGAAGAATTTAATCTCAGCCAATAATACCAACAACCAGTTAATAGGAACATTTCCACAACTTTCTTGCCTTTAGTGGGTTTCTTTTTTTTACAGTGGGGTTGCTGCATTTGATAATAACATTGGTTTGAGATTCATAAGAAAAGGCGCAAGCCATTCATCTCCTGTACCATTCAATAAGACCATGATTAATTTGAAACTCAACTCAATTTACCCCTCTTTGTTTCATATCCCTTGGTACCTTTACCTACCAAAAATCTATTGAACCCAGTCTTGAAAATTTTATACGAAAGGGGGCTTTTTGGGTTTTGAAATGTAACCGGTCTGATTAACAGCTCAGACTTGCCTTATTCATGTCACCATGCCATGACGCTGGCTCTGGAGGCAGACATCTTAAGATCAGCTCAGTGAAAGCTTCTCATAGAAATTCACTGAAGAAGTACAGCTGCCCATATTCTTGCAACCCAGATAACCCATTAACACTCCAAACACAGGAGAATATAACCAAGACTCAATGCATCTATCCTTGCATTTCACCCTGAAACCCTGATATGCTTCTGGTAAAGTTATCTTCCGAGGCCTAAGTATCCTTCTTGAGGTTTGGTGCTCAAACTGAATCCAGTACTACAGTTGGGGTCTGAGCAAGACTCTGTTCAACTAAAGCCTAATTTCTTCATTTTTGCATTTCAACACTCATCAAAAAGGCTAGTGCTACATGAGTTTTCTTGATTACTATTTGTATCTGCACACTATTAATTTGTGTACATGATACTTAAAATTCCATGCTTTTCCACTAACATGATCTATTAAGTGGAGTCTTATCAAATGCCTTCTGCAACTCCATATAGACAATAACCATAGATGCTCCCCTAGCCACCATGCTAGAAAGATGCTTAGAAAATTCAATTAGATTAGTCAGACAGTTGTCTCTCTGATGAACTGATACCTTTTCAAGTGCTCAGTCACTCAGTCTCTGGTGAAGGTTCCAGTAACAGCTCCATCATTAACGTTAAATTGATAGGTGTGTAGTCAACTATTTTTCTCTCTTTCTCATCTTAAATAATAGTGTAACATTTCCAATTTTCTAGTTCAAGGGCACAATTCCTGAGAGCTCCATAAAATTACGACTGATATTTCTGCAATTTTATCACCTGTATTACTCCACAGACCATGTCTGCTTCATTCAGAGAAATTGTCAACTTCTTTCTGTGGCAGCACATATTCAGTTTTGTCAATTGTTATGCACTAGGATTGACCAGCCGAGAAACAAATCTGCATTCGCCTTAAAGGCACTCAAGGGCACTGAGATGACAAGGCAGTATGGTAGCGCAATGGTTAGCACGGCACTGAGGACCCGGATTCAATCCTGGTCCTGGGTCACTGTCCGTGTGGAGTTGCCACATTTTCCCCATGTCTGCGTGTGTCTCACCCCACAACCCCAAGATGTGCAGGGTAGGTGGACTGGACATGCTAAATTGCCCCTTAATTGTAAAAAAAAGAATTGGGCACTTTACTTTTATAAAATAAAGGTACTGTGATGACAATAAAGTATTGCAACATTTGATCACGTTAACATGTTTATAAAGGACTAAAGAAACAGCTGGATATCACTTGTCTGGCTGGAGGCTGAAGCAAAGGGTAACCCTTTTAACCCTCAAGAGCATGGTCTTGTAGATTTTAACCCATGGATCCTATCTACACAGGCCCTGTCAGACATTTGTCTCAATCTAGCAGAAAGCACTGGTTAACAAGCTGGTGCAGGATTTTGAGTGGCAGGCTGCTGCCGGAAACCTGATAGAATAGTAACACTCATATAAGTAGTTAGGAGAAGATTCAGGAGGGCATTCATGTCAGGTCGCAGAGGGTGATATGGGAAGGATATGCCTGGAGCAGAGGAGGCACAAGGTTTACTTGTTGTGCTTGGGGCACTCTTACTTCTCTTAGCTGAGAAGGAACTGTTGGGAAATCAAAGGTGTTTTTAAGGGATTTACATCTGTACTGGTAAACATTAAAAATAAGGTATAGTTTTAAGTGAGTTTATCTTAATATTTATGTGTCTGGAAGGAAAAACCTCTTGTTTGATTCATGCTAGACAAAGGTGTTTGTATGTGTGGGGGTTGATTAAGTTCAAACTGTGTTTCTATGTACTAAGAGAGGACTACGGTGTGAAGAATAAATAAGCCAGTAGTGGTTGCTCATCAACTGGGGCCTTGTAAAGTAAGGACATTTTTAAGTTTTGCATTAGTTAATAGCAATTGAATATGGGTAGTAACAAAGAAGGTAGCTCTCACAACTCTGATGGGAGCAGTTGGTTTAGAAGACGAAAGAGGGAACATATCTCTCAGCATTGCCAGAAGAATAGCCATACCCTGGAATAATGGTTAAGAAAACAAGTGCAGACATGTGAAGAGCAATTAGTTAAGGAAATTAGAGAAATGAAGAGAAACTTCTAAGAGGTCTGTTGTCAAACGTGCTAGAACCAAGAACTGTTCAGTAAAGACAGACTGAGCTGAGAAGAAAGCTGAGATTCTAGAAAAATATCTGAAGGGATTTTTAGGTGTGTGAGATTTTACTACATCCTGTGGAATACCAGTTGAAATAACTATGGAAATCAGTGGCTGGATCTCCGAGTTTGTGTCAAAGCAGTTAAGACAAGAAAAATACAAAAGGGTTTGGTGTACAATCCTAGACTGGATTCATTGGAAGCTTTGTTTAAAAGTGTCATTTGGAAATCCTGGTCCGAATTTTGAAATGTAAACTGCTGAGGGAAAGCGTAATTATGAGAGACTTTAAAGCTAGTGTTTGAGAGTAGTTAAACTAAGTGGGAAGTAAAGGCATATTGTATCATAATCCATTTTTTAATATTTAATTAAAAACATTTTTTTGGAGGAAAGATACAAGTTATGGGTCGAGGTTCTCCAATCCTGCAGCCAAGTTCTGACGCCAGTGAGAAAAGTGGCGTGAGCCACTCCAGCATCGACAGGCCTCACCTGGCAGCTATTCACGCCTTCCTAGGGGGCTAGTATGGTGCCGGAGTGGTGTCTGCAGCTCCGGTCCTCGAAAGCCGGCGTGTCATGGCCAGCGCGAGTTTGTGCATGGGTGCCAATGCCGGAGCAAGTTCGCACATATGCGCCAGGCCGGTGCAGGTTCACGCATGCGTGTGGGATCCCATCTCCGCGTTGGCCCCCGGACAATATGGCGGAGCCCTACAGGGGCCCGACATGGAGGAACATAGGCCCCCATGGAAATCACCGGCCCACCGATCGCTCGGCCCTGATCACGGGCCAGGCCACCGTGGAGGCCCCCCGGGGTCGGAACCCCCCACCAGGACAGCTCCCGCAGACAGAGTCCCGAGGTCCCACCGTGTGCGACCATACGTAAGGACTCGGCCGAACCCGGCAGACAATTGACCCATCAAGGCCAGGAGAATTGCTGGGGGGACCGCTTTCAATGGCCCCCCAACAGGCACGGCGGCGACCCTGCAGGTGCCTGAAAATTGGAGCTGGAGAATCGGTGGGCCGGCATCGGGGCGGCGTCGCACGAATCTCATGCCCCCCCAGGGATTCTCTGCATCAACTAGCATCATAACAGAAAAAAATAATTAACTTATCATTTCTGGCCTTTTCTGGTTTGGCTCCTTTTGTTGGCAAATTGGCAAGGTGAGAATCCAGGACGACATCCACATGCATGTTTTCTGTTGAAGTTGCAGTCTGTCCTTGACAATGTCATCAGAGCCTCATCTACATATTTAGTGTAGGATTGCACTGCCTTTTCCTGTTCAAAAGAGCAGGTCAAGATTGCAAACCTGTGGGTATGCAGCTGGATTTGGTAAGTTATTGCTGCCGTTTTAATTACTGCCACTTTGTGTATGGGAGAAAGGCTGGGTTAATATCCCAGAAAACCTGTAATGTGATGATATTGCTAAAATATTTCACTCAGACACAGCACCTGCCAAACTAAACAAGTACGTAATTCAAGTAATGTTGTGCTTTGGAAAGGAATAGGTATTATACAATAGTTAAGGAATAGTACTTCCCACAAAGGTGCCGGCTAACAACTACAGACCACTAATTCTATGGCTGACATTACAACTGTGATAGCTATAACTCCATGGAAACAAAAATAAATGGGTCATTAATATAAATATTGTGCAGACCAACTTCTCAGTGTAGAATCTGCACAATTATGAGCAACTTTGATCTGCAGTATTAGCAAAAGGCTGTAATTCGAGGTTACTGATACTGAAAGCTAGTTATTGACACATAATCACTGAAGTAAGACCTGCCAGATTACAGCGGTTTTCACTTTAAAGAGAATGACATTGACTAAATAATGTATTATATTTTCCTCACACATGAATCACCATTGGTGGGGAACAAGGTGGTAGAAAAGGCCTTGATATTAATATGAAGGCAACTTCCGAGTCAATGGGGAGAAATTATGTTAGCGAAACGCAGAAGTCAAGTCAATGAGTCCATGCAGGCCTTGACCACAGTGATGCTAGAAATTGTTTGCCACTTTATAACAAATACCATATCCATGGCCTTAGAATGTGTCAGTGATTTTTACCAAGCTGGTCTGCAGTAACGTGCTAGCAGTAATATGGTGCTAGACCAGGAGAAGGAAACTCCATTATTGAGAGTTCTGCTCAAATGTGTTTCCAGTTTGCCTATTATGCCTTCTCCTTTCCAGTATGCCCCCAGCTCCCCAGCTAGTACTGAAACATGCTGCCTCATCTCCAGGTGGCCAACCCTGGCCCTGTACAGATGCAGGTGGAGTTGGCTTTGTCAGGGCCCTCATGGGCTCTAAAATCCAGAATGTAAGGGCCAAAAGCATCTCAGCAGTCAGGACGTGGATCTGAGCACCCTGTCTTTGCCGGTGTTAAAACCACTCTTAATGTACCAAGTAGAAAGGGGCAGGGTTTGTCATTCACAAAGGGTGTGCAAATGGCTGTTTGGTAAAGTCACATTCGAGCTACACAACTGCCAGGCAATGACCATCTTCAACAAGAAAGGATCTAACCACCACCCCATTCATTGACATTCAATGGCATTACCATCACTGAATCCCCCATAATCAAAATCCTGGGGGTTACCATTGATAAGAAACTGAACTGGACGAGCCATATAAATACTGTGGCTACCAGGACAGGTCAAAGGCTAAGAATCCTACGGCGTGTAACTCACCTCCTGACCCCCAAAGCTTGCCCACCATCTACAAGTCAGGAGTGTAATGGAGCTTGCCTGGATAAGTGCAGCTCCAACACTCAAGAACCTCAACACCATCCAGGACAAGGCAGCCTGATTGAAGGACAAGAGCAGCAGATACCTGAGAACTCCACCACCTGGAGGTTCCCCTGCAAGTCACGCACCATCCTGACTTGGGAATATATTGCTGTTCCTCCACTGTCTCTGGGGCGAAATCTTGGAAATCCCTCCCTAACAGCTCAGTGGGTGTTCCTACACCTCAAGCAGTGGTGCAAGAAGGCAACTCACCATCACCTTCTGAAGGGCGATTAGGGATGGGCAATAAATGCTGGCCTAATCAGCAACGCCCACATCCCTTGAATAGATAAAAATAGGCCCATCCCTAACCGATTCCTAACCGATGCCGAAATCGCGTTTGGCAACGGGGCGGAGAACCCTGATGAAGAGAAAATCGCAGGCGGGGCTGCTTTCGCGATGCTCCACCCCCTGAAAAGCGGCGTACTCTATGAGTACGCTGCAAGCTGTATCCACGGCCTCAGGCCATTACCTGAAACCCGTCCTGCGATGCTCTGTCCCCGGCTGGCCGAGTTCCCGACAGCGTGGGACACGTGTGGTCTCACCCATCGGGAACTCAGCGTAACGGCTGCGGGTTCAGTTCAGTGCTGCCACAGTCGGGGGAGGGCCGATCTGCGGGCGGGGGGGGGCATTAATTTGGGGCTAGGGGCACTGTGGGAGGGTGATCTGGGGCGCGAGAGCTGGCCAAAGGGAGGGACTATTTTTGCGGGCCGGTTCCACGGCTGTATCCGCCATGAAGCACAGCATGACCGCTGCAGGCCACCGCCATATGAATGCGCAGCCACGGACCCGGCAGCACTCCAGGCCATATTGGCAGATAGAGCAGGGAACTCTCCGCTGCCAGGCTGCTAGCCCCCCCATGGAGCAGGGAATTGGTGTCAGCTTTGTGTCAGTTTTCCTGGCGTAAAACACCACCGTTTTCACGCCAGCATGGGGACTTAGTCTCCCAAACGGAGAATCCAGCCCCTGTCTTTTATTGCCTCGAATATCAATTTGCCCTTTCACTTATGTCATGATGAATTGCCTTTTTTGATAGGACCAATCAGATGGATGTGAAAAGCGTGGATGTGCAGTTGACAAATTATTTAGTGCAAGAGCAGGTGTTACAATTATGAGGCGTATAAGATTGCGATGTTTTATGTCTTTAATTTAAGGTAAAATAAAAGGAACCATATGACCTGTTCTGAAGACTGCTTGACAGAAAACTTGAGTGGTTTGAATTGTTAGAGATTAAAGACAGATGGTTCTACTGGGAAGAAGGTGTGAGGTGTTTACACTTGGAGACAATGGCATAAGCTGTGTGCTGACAGTGGATAGACTGTGAGTCTTCACAGGCCTAAAAGAGTGTTGAGAATATTGGGTTATATACAGTCATGCTTTAAACTGTCTGTTTACTTCAAGAGAGTTGTTAATCAGCGTTTCCACTTGGATAGAAATCCCATGTAAATAATATTGCCATGGAGATGAGTTTTGAGAGGGGAAGGGTTTCTAAGGTATCCGCAAAACTGACAGGCAGGTTTTTCTGTCAGGATCCGGGAGAGGGACAGCAGCTATCAGCAGCAAGCTGCTGTTGCTCGCCATGCAGAAATGTGGGTGGGAGTTTACCTTGGATTAAAAATACTGAATTCATGAGGCGTTAAAACAAGACTGGAATATTTGCCTAGTTTTCACCAAAGGAATAATCTCCAGGGGAAAAAAAACCTAATCCTCAAACCTTCAACCTCCTCTATCTATACCTGCTACACAATATTGTGCAGGAAGCAACACACCCCTATCGTCCTGGATGGCATTGATCGTACCACTGGGCACCTCCAGATCTATTTAAGCAGCTAATATTTTGATGGTTTGCTCCATGACACCTCCTGGTGGTCATGTGGCTCTCATTGCAGCTTTCCTGTTTCTCATTAGAGGATTTCCTCATTGGTGTCATGAACCAAGTTTGAAGGCAGCATCTCTTATCTTTCAAGAGCTAGCATCAAGTCCACTTACTGGAATGATAAGGTCTGGATTGTCGAACTGCCGCAGCATGAAAAACAGTGTCATGACTGCTGATATACATCTGCATGCACCTCTTCTATCAAAGATATGCAGCAATGTAAGCAATGTCAATGGAAGTATAAAATTATAGAGACTTTTAATATCTTCTTATGATTGCATACCAGCTTTGCATGGATGGATGAATATCCCTTGTGGTTGACTAAACTCCCAATTGCTCTAGGGGTGCTGAGGTTGCACCTAATTGGAACCGATGACATCCCATATCTCTGGGAAGACAGCTGGAGAGGTGAATATAAGTGCCCACTTATTCTGGCTTTTGTCATCAAAGGTGAAGTTCACATATGTCCCAACTCTGGCAATTGATCAATCCTTCATCTGCCTTATACATTGATGTGCAGCGGACTGAGACCCTCAATATGACTCCACACCCTGAAAGGAACCAGAGGGTCGTGGTATTGAGGGTAGTGGTGACATTCCGTTACAGGCAATATGCAGCTGCCAGGTCCATTCCAGTGGATTACAGGTTGCAGGTTTTCTTCTTGGAGATGCAAATGTCTGCCCACATGATGAGACAGTCTCAGTCTGTACAATCTCGATGAAAGGTCGAAGACGTTGACACTCTGTCGGTACACCTTCTTATATGGACGATGCCTCCTGCAACCTCAGCATCTCTCTCTTGTGCACCTGCAGATTTCACCACAGCGTGTTGTGCTGTCGTGAATGGTGATAGTCTCGCTCTTTGAACTACTGCCAAACATATGGGGCTAAATTAGATGAGGTGCCATGGTCCCAGCAGCCCCTCCCATCTAAGAAGTCAGGGGTCTCTCGCCCAGGGGCCAATAGCTCATTAATAGGCTGGAGGCAGGAATTCTGCCCCTTGAGGACAGGTAGACCGATTCAAAGAACTGCTGACCAAGCAGAGGCCGGAAGTGCTCAAGTATCGGCAGCACCACCGTGAGTAGTAGCAGGTGCCAGAACTGCATTTGGGGCTTGAAGAGTAGTTTAGCGATGGATCGGATCTTTGTAAGTGTTTAGAGGCAGGAAGGGGATGAATGAGTGCAGTCGAGCTGGAGTTTGAGAAGCGACAGGGTAGGGGTAGGGGTCCTGGAACGTGTGTTTCTCCTGACGGTATCTTCCGACGTGCCCAAGGGCCCTGTTAAGGAGGGACTCCTTACCCTCCATCTACCTACGCTGAGAAATCTGTTGGGCTGGCAGCTTGACCTATCCCTCTGCCAGTTTGATTCAGATGGTGGTGGGTGGAAACCCTTAAGTAGGTATTACATTTACCATCCCAGCACTGGTAAAAGTGCTGTGGGGTAGGGGTGGGGTAGTAGTTAGTGATGGGTAGGCCATCTGCTTGATTTAATGTGGCTTCACCACCTTCAAATCTGCCGGCATGGAAGCATTAAATCCAACCCATCCAATGCATCTCCCATCCTGATCTTTCCCTTTTGAAAGGTTCCAAAGTTTTGAAAAGCTGTTTCAACTCAAGGACATTATGCCAATGGGAACGGAGACACCATCTGTAATAACTGAGCTTTCATTCAAATGGAACAATGAGAACTTTAAATTCACATTGAACTGTGGCTCAACCTTGCCTCCGTTGTACTGGTGAGATTCACAAACTCCGGTAAACGTTGGAGACGTTAAATTTAAATGTCAGTGAAAATTAATTTTAAAAGGCCTCATCAAAGACAAGGGGAAGGGAGGAACATGAAAAACCAGAAAATGAAGGTGCCTTCGTACTGGCAGTTGCGGCAGGGCTTTCTGATTCAATAAAACAAATGGCATTCACAATAGGGAAATCATAAATTCCTATTTGAGGATCAGCCATCCACACGTGCTGCTTCCACGGAGAAGCACTTGGAAGGTGTGTAAGATTACAATGTAGACAACACAAACCCTGAATTATCACTGGAGAAGAAAACATTAATGCAGGAACACATATCAGATGTGGAATAAACTTTCAACTTCTTTAGTGTTTGGTTTCAACAATTGACTAAAAGGAATATGCAACTGTTGATGTTCAGGACAAATGTGTAACCACTGTAGTGAAGGCAGGAAAACTTTGGTCCGGCCTGCTGTACGGGGCTTGTATAGTACAGAAATTACCACAGAGCTATTGGTACAGGAGTTCAAGGGCTGAGTTTAATTGTAAGTCCTGTCAATTTCTACTCAGCACTCGACTCTGCCTAACATGCATTCCACTTGGTTATACATTCCCTTGGCTTTCCTCTTCCTTCTCTGCAGCCAAAGAGTACAGGCTCAGCCCTAGTATTTCTGGCTACAAGGGTTTCCTTCCACAAATAGCAAATTTGAGCAGACGCAGCAATTGCAGATGATCTTCAACAGCTTCTTAGAGCTGCACAGCCCGTTTGTACATTACATCTGAGTTCAAGTGAGGAGAACAAAAAGGAGACAAGGACGTACCCACAACCGCCACGACAGACACTACTGGAAGACCTACTGGACGCAAGTATCCTAGAGAAAGGGAACTGTAGTGACATGTATGACCGACTGGTAGATAGGGACGACTCCGTACTGGACGCAACAAGGAGGAAATGGGAGGACGACCTGGGGATGGAGATCGGGTGGGGACTCTGGAGCGAAGCACTGCATAGGGTCAACTCCACCTCCACGTGCGCAAGGCTCAGCCTGACGCAACTAAAAGTGGTACATAGAGCCCACTTAACAAGAACCCCTATGAGTAGGTTCTTCCCGGAGGTGGAAGACAGATGTGAACGGTGCCAAAGAGGCCCGGCCAACCACGCCCACATGTTCTGGTCTTGCCCCAGACTCGTGGAGTACTGGACAGCCTTCTTCGAGGTTATGTCCAAAGTGGTGGGAGTGAGGGTGGAGCCATGCCCGATAGTGGCGGTCTTCGGGGTTTCAGAACAGCCAGATCTATTCCTGGGGAGGAGGGCGGACGCCCTTGCCTTTGCCTCCCTGATCGCCCGCCGTAGAATCCTGTTTGGCTGGCGGTCAGCAGCACCGCCCAGAGCTGCGGACTGGCTGTCCGACCTCTCGGAATCTCTCCAAATGGAGAAAATCAAATTTGCCATCCGAGGGTCGGACGACGGCTTCCACAGAACGTGGGAGCCATTCATGCAACTGTTCCGGGACCTATTTGTGGCCAATGTACAAGAGGAAGAATAGTCGGGGGAAGGTAGCGGGAGGGGGGGGGGGGGGCTACAGGTTCGTTACGGGGGTTCGATGGCTAGCTAAGGCCCAAAACCAAACTAAATAAACATGTTGGGGGGGGGGGGGGGGGGCGCAGTTACTACTACGAAGATGCTTACTGTAAATATGTATGTTAATTTTAGCGTGTTTGTTTTTTTTTTCTCTCTCCTAACAATTTGTAATTTGTTCAATATAAAATATGAAAACTGAATAAAAACATTTATAAAAAAAAAAAGTGAGGAGAACAAGCCACGTGGTATTTCCTGTCTGTCTCGGTGTATTTGTTCTGTACTGGTGTTAATGGAATTGTTTAAGGGACCTTGATGGTTGAACAGGTGCCATCAATGAGTCTTTGCACTTAGTAGAACACAGCCACTTAGGAAAGTGATATTCCACTTGAGTTGTTCCCATCTTTCTTCTATGCTTAGTCCAAAAGTCACCAATGGTGGCTTCAAATGATTCTGTAGCAAAAAGGGTCAAGGTGCTGGTCGGTTTGTTCACAATGGACAGATTGTTTCTGAGCTTGATCAAGCCTGAATTCCAGGCTCTAGTACGACATGAGCAACAACCATCCCACTTAATCACAGATGGTGAAATAACTATTTGTTGACATTGCCAAGTGGTTGAACATGGGTCACACAGTGGGATTCCTATCACTGGGTTGAATGCTCCTGCCTTCGCTCTGCAGGAATTTGTCTTCCTCTTTCAGATGCAGCATAGTTACTGGCAGGCTCAACAGAACACCTCTGCTGAACAAGGTGCTTACAACTGGTGGCAACAGGAATGCTGTTATTGTAGATATGCACCAAATTACCGATAAACCGTGGCAAGTGACAAAATATAAAACAAATTCTTGTATTGCTTAAAGTTCAGTTTGGCAAGTTAAAGTAGCAGCCAAATTGCAATGCATATGTAAGGCAAACTAGATTCAAGCACTGGTGTCTTTTGTTTAATTTGCAAATTTGTTAAGGGACCAAATGATACAGTTACATAACTTCAGAATCATTAATGAGGTTAATGCACACTAATAGTGCAATTTCCAGCAAGTCTTGCTCATGCAAAATTGGTGTTTCAAAAACTTGTAGGTTAAGGCCCACTCACCCAATTCTACAGGCCTCAGATGTTACCAGCAATGGGTAATTTTTGCAGAGAATGATTACTATTACTTCTACTTTTAATAAAGCTATGTGTGTGTTAAGGCCAAAGGCAAGGACTCCGCATGAGGCCTGTTAGGCAGGATACAACTAGGTTTATTTACAACCAACAATACACTAAACACTCTACTTCTTGATGTGACCATCAATTCACTCGAGACACGATAGGAAGTAAACTGTGGCTTTAATAGATTTACAACTGAGCCTGCCTGCGACCAGAAGAACTGAGGGCAGACTCACAAGGCTGCAGCACTTTATACGTCCGGTAGTGGGAGGGGCCATGGGCAGAGCCATGGGCGGAGCCGAGGGTGGAGCCCTGTTCAAGCTCATCATCTCCCCCTGTGGGCAGAGCCACACAATGGCTCACAGACAGAGCCCACAAGGACACAATGCTAGACAGTGTGAACGCAATACTATACAGTGTGAATTACATGATGTACATTCACCACACTTCTCTCCCTACAGGGTCTCCCTTCCTGACCTGCTCGCAGGCCGGAGTTTAAATCCTGTGGAGTTCCTCCAATCAGGAGAGGCTCCACGCTCCCCAATCACCTGGGGTGCTTGTACTTCACGGGTATCAGAGGGAAACCAGATACAATGGAGGTTCCCTTAAGGGGTCATAACAGTATGCTATTGATGCTTGATGTTAATTGTGGTGTGAATCATTTTTATACGGCCAGGAAGAATTCCACACCCAGTAATTTAAAAAAACATAGTTCTTTACAATAGCTAAGGTAGATCTCAACAGGGTCTGCCTTGGCGGTGCCTAACTGGCAGACTTTATCTCTACAGAAGCTATACATTGATTAAGGGTGGCATGTGGCGCAGTGGTTAGCACTGGGAATGTGGCGTTGAGGACCCGGGTTCGAATCCTGGCCCTGGGTCACTATCCATGTGGAGTTTGCACATTCTCCCCATGTCTGCGTGGATTTCACCCCCACAACCCAAAGATGTACAGGTTAGGTGGATTGGCTACGCTAAATTGCCCCTTAATTGGAGAAAAAAATAATTGGGTACTCTAAATTTATTTTTAAAAAGCTATACATTGTTTAGAGGTCCTCCCCCCCCCTTAGTGCGGGAGCTCGTATTCCACAAGGTTCACGGGGAATCTCTCACTCTCACCCCCACAACCCACAAGATGTGTAGTGTAGGTGAATTGGCCACATTAAATTGTCCCTTAATTTTAAAAAAATAATTGGGTACCCTAAGTTTATTAATAAAAAATTCACTGGGAAATTAATTATTCCCACCCCGTAAGTTACTTGCAGGTTATAACAATAATGCAAGTTTATAAGGAAATTCCAAGGACTGGAATCTACCCAGCAATGTGTAAAATTGCCTAGGTATGTCCTATGCACAGAAAGCAGGACAAATCCAACCCAGCCAATTACCGCCCCATCAGTTTACTCTCGATTATCCGTAAAGCGATGGAAGTGTTCATCAACAGTACTATAAAGTGGCATTTAATTAGCAATAACCTGCTCATTGATGCTTAGTTGAGTTCAACCAGGGTCACTCAGCTCCTGACTTCATTACAGGCTTGGTGCAAATGTGGACAAAAGAGTTGAACTCCAGAGGTGATGTGGAAATGACTGCCCTTGACATTAAGGCAGCATTTGAGCGAGTATGGCAACAAGCATCAAGCAGGCCAGACAAAGCTGGAGTCAATGGGAATTGGGGGGGAAATCTGCGCCTTTTGGTGTCATACCTAATACGAAGGAAGATTGTTATGGTCCTTGGAGATCAATCATCTCAGTTCCAACACATCACTGCAAGAATTCTTAAGGGTAATGTAAAAGGCCCAACCACCTTCAGCTGCTTTTCAATGACATTACTTCCATCGCAAGGCCAGAAGTGGGATATTTGCGAATGATTGTACAATGTTCAGCACAACTCCTAAGATACTGACGAGTTCATGATCAAATGCAGCAAGACCAGGACAATATCCAGGTTTGGGCTGACAAGTGAGAAGGAACATTCATGCTATAGGCAATGACCATCTCCAACAAGAAATAATCTAACCATCTCCCCTTGATCTTCAATCATATTACCATGACTGAATCCCTCATGATCAATATCCTGGGGGGTTATCATTGACTAGAAACTGAACTGGACTAGCCATATAAATACTGTGGTTATAAGAGCAGTTCAGAGGTTAGGAATCCTGCAGCGAGTAACTTACCTCCTGACTTCTCAAAGCCTGTAGAGGCACACCTATAAGGCACAAATCTGAATGTGATGGCATACTCTCCACTTGCCTGGTGAGTGCAGCTTTAACAACACTAAAGACGCTTGATACCATCCAGGACAAATTGATTGGCACCCGATCCGCATATATTAATTCCCACCACCAACGATGCACAGTGGCAGCAGTGTGTACCATATACAATATGCACTGCATGAACTCACCAAGATTCCCTCAATAGGACCTTCCAAAACCATGAATGCTGCATGATAGACAAGAACAGCAGATGCATGGGAACACCACCCACTGCATGTTCCCCTCCAAGCTATGCACACCAATCACACTTGGAAACATATTGACGTTCCTTCACTGTTGCTGGGTCAAGATCTTGGATCAACCTGCCTAACAGCATTGTGGGTGTACCTACACCACATAGACTTCAGCGTTCAAGAAGGCAGCTCACCACAACCTTCTCAAGGGCAATTAGGGATGGAAAATAAATGATGGCCGAGCCAGTGACACCCACATCCACAGGAATGGAAATTTCCTGTTCTGATGAACAGAAAACAATTCAAGTTAATCAAGCAAATAAAAGGAATTACTTCAAAGAAAAGGCAAAATAGGCAGGAACTAAGTTGTTCCAGTTATGACCTCCATCCTGATTTCCTTTCAAAAGAAGAAAGGTTAAATGCATTCAATGTCCTGAATGGTCTGATGATTTGTGATATGGCGTTTTTCTTATAATTCATAGACCATGACAGATTCTAGTGGATAAATTATCCAGTAGATAGTTTGAAAGAAAGTTTGGATTTCTTTGTAACAGTGATGAAACAAAGCAACACAACTTTGATTGCTTTAACTAGTTTAGGAAATTGACTAAGGGCGCAATGGAACAGAAACATTTCTACATGTCATTTTGGGCATTTTTGGCAGGGTGTTTCTTTGAATTCTTTGAAAGTTGCCGAGATTGTGGCCCGTATTTAAAAACACTTAGTGCTGTAAATGAGCCTCCATCAGCTTCTCGTCTTTACTGGCTGTCTCACTGTCTGATTCGCCCGACCTGTGCATCCGGAGGAGAGAGTAGTCACTGACAGAGAGGTTGGCCTGCCCCATAGAGATGAGGATCCACTGCCCCTTCACCCAGATGACCTGTCTCAAGTGAGTTGTTCATGTCAGACAAAATTATCAATCCCTCTCACTGACCACACGTCCATGGTCTCGCAGGATCTCCATCTGATGAGGCCTGGCCATCTGGAATCATTCCCCCCCTCTGCCAGCCAAGAGACCACCTCAAAGGAGAACACCGAGGAGACCATCGTCGAGGCGTAACAACTATCACCCCCACCTCTCTCCATTGCAGAGCCAAACACCTCGATAGATGACATTAGGTTTCTGATGAGCACCACACAGTTGCTGATGCACATCAGGTGGAGGCAGGAACATCCCAGGGAGTCCTCAGTTGGAGGTTTGCTGGACCCCAGGACTCAGTTGAGTGCCAGTCCGATGCCAGGCCTCTGAATAAGGTTCTCCCAGAGCTGATGAAGAGGATAGGACAACTCCCCCTGAGGTGTGTCCCCACTCCCTGCCCCCTGACCCCCAAGCATTGGGGCAGCAGCTCCAGTGCCCGTGAGCTGCACGCCGGAAAATGGAAATGGCTACTCACCTCCTAACTTCCCCTCAGCAATCATTGCGGCAGCTTCACATTTTTAAACAATAGTACTAAATGACCTGCATGATTTCTCGCTGAGGAGCCAGTTCATTCCCGGGATGCCGTTGCATTCAACTTCAATCTTGCTAATGAGATGGAAATGAATGCAAATGAGAGCTAATGACATGTTCACCATATTTGGCTGTGATCCGGAACTCACCATGGGCAGCATGTTGGTTAGATAGCAAACCGATTCGTGCTGAACACAAATCTCGATTTTGGCCTTTCCCAATATTCAACCGGCGTGCCCAGATCCGTGCCGAGCACAATGTGGTGATTAAATCGTCCCCTAAATGCTTGTCTCTGATCGCCTGAGCCAACGCCGAGGAATGCAATACCACACTCTAAGATGCGTCGAGGTGGAAAAATTCCTTTTTCCAGTGACTAATTCAGGATCCAGATGGATGAGTTATGTCAGTCCTGTCACAAAAATATACTGTATTTTATAACAAGTCTCCACAGAGTCTGCAAGTAATCTGTCAGTAATTTGTGAGCTTTACCTTTTAAAATAACATAAACAAATGTGTCTGATGCCTGAAGAAAGCCAACCACTGTTTCTTATCATTTGTTCCATATTTTTGTCTTTATGATCGACTCATGAGATGTTGGGGCAAGATTACTTGGGTTATCATTATCCTTCCAGCATTTTAACTAACTGGCATTATTGAAGAATAAAGCAAACTATGGTAAGTAAGGCTTACGAAAGATTCGTGGACATGGTTCGACTAGCAGAATGAGAAGAAAAGCATCCTGCAAATTGTAATATATTGCTTGAAATAGAGAAATCTTTAAATTTAGTCGGAGCAATCGGGAGAGTAGAAATTAGACTAGGTAGCATCTGGAGAAATATACCAATGTAGACTTAATGGGATCAATAGCCTATTTATTTTCTATAGCAAAAATCACTTGCACTATTATAGCTGCTTTCACAAACACTGGAGGCTGAATTTTCAATTGCTTGTGGTGGGCCAGCAATATAGCACCGCTGACCATCATGTTGGTGTGGAGTTACAAGCCATTTTCAGAGAGGTCAGACCAAGATACAGCTACCCGCCTACAAGCAGCGAGGTGCCAATTTTGATCAAAGTAGTGCACTTAAGAGGCCTGTTTGGGCCCCTGAGATTTCCAGTTGGCATGTTGGCAGTATATGTCAGCCTGGAACGCGTCCAAGCCAATGTAATGGGCTCTGGGCAGAAAAGAGGGGAATGTTGTTCTTGAACCCACAAGGGAATTGATGCCTGTTTGCTCTTGCAGGTGAGCAGATTAATTTCCCAACAGATGTGGAGACTCAGAGCTAAAGAGCAATGTGGTTCATGTCAATAACTGGCCTCCCACAAGTGTCAGATGTGATGGATTGCGCACACATCACCATCAAAGCACCGTCACAGGCCACTCTGGGACTTCCAAACCTTTGCCTACAATGCCTTTCAGTTATTTCGAGGAAGTTATACCTGTTTCAATCGACACTTTTCTCAGAGTAATATCTCATCCCCTTTCTTGCTATACTGTCTGGAGGCTCCGCCATCTCATGCCCAGGTTCTAGCTGCATGCTGCAGCCTCCATCTTTCCTCTTAATGCTGCATGTGTCCATTCAGTCATCCTTGTTAATGGAGAGGTACTTGACAATTGTGTCCCATCTGCCATTTGAGACCAAAGTCAGAGGCGAATGTTTGATTCAGTCAAACGGATCACCTTTTCTAGGTGCAGCAGGTCATGAATTCAAGCGGTTCCATGTTCAAGTATATTCGCCTGATGTGCTTACTGCAGCAACTATTACCTGCCATGTTCTCTTTGTGCGGCAGGAGCATTCCTTCTACCTGCTGGATACAGGGTATCCCTCTGGCCTTTAACTTCCTGCACCAGGATATCCAGATCCTGATTGCAGAACCAGGGTGTATTCAATCCATCAGCCTCAGAAACACTGTTCCTCTGGGAAATTCTGCCATGACAATGAATAAAGCACATGGATGAGTCATGATCCGCTATTTATGCCACGCTACTCAATACCAATGTGCAACCAATCACGTGCTGGACCTTCTTCACGGGTGGTGCACAGACTTATGTTGATGGGTATATCTGTTCATGGACTTTGTGTACTGTGCCATTGTGCGAGCATCGCACAATATCATGGTGCGGTCTGGAGCTTACAGGACCCTGCTGGAATACTCCATTGGAGTCACACATGCGTGTAAGGACTGTGTGCTGATATCATGGTTATGGGTGAGGCACTTTGTGCCCACACTTGAAAATGTGGCAGATGAAATGGCATGAGACTGGACATGAAGGATCTGCATATCGTGACCTGATACCTGCCCTCAAGGTGCCCATGCTCATTTCACACCTGCTGTAGCTGCAAAATTGCTGAGACCCCCAGGGCTGGGTGTGGTGGATCTTTGTCAACAGTGAACAGCTGTGTGGACACTCCTAACATATTTGCAATGGGTAGACTTCAGCAACAAAAGATTTGTATGGAAGGCTCTTAATGGGATGTAATAACCAGCAATAATAACCAGTTGTCCAACATTTAAAATTTGTACTAACATGACATAATTTTTGCATACATCCTTGCAACCCCTTCACCACTTCCTTCCAGTCACAGTGAGTGACTTCCTAGATGGCCCTTTATTTAGGGCCCGAGTTGTGAAATCAAGCCCGCCTCTGCATCAGAAGTGTTTCGGGGCTGGCTGGCCCGTTTCCCAGCAATGATGATCAGGCTTCTGGAGTCACTTCTTCCCAAGGCGGTCGATCGAAGTCAGGAATTTTCCTGACTCCTGCTACCCACCGTGAGCATGAAAATTCAGCCCAATGACCCAATGCACTGATTAATCCAATTGCACAGTGAAGCAGGGCATTGATCTGCACTAACTTGATGATCTGGTGTAATGCTGTGCTTTATTACACAATTATCCACAGCACTGTTTTGAACACAGCCCAAGCCTCAGAACGCTTTGGCCTGACAATAAGTCTGACAAAGGCAGAGATCTTGAACCACCCTGAAACCAAAGCCCCAAAATCCCAGAGTCAAAATCAACAATCCACCCATTAAAAAGCTTTGCTATCTCGGGAGTATCCTCTCCAAAAACACCATGTTAGGTGACAAAATCGTCCATTGCCTGGCAAAATCAAAGCCAACATTGGGCAAGCTCACTTATAGGCTTTGGAGACAGCCAGAGTTTGAGGGATAAGGAGCATGTGTGGCATGGACAACCTACCAGTGTCACATACAGCAATTAGATTCATTCCATCTTCATTGTTGAAGGCCGAGATGCAACATCAAGTGGCAGGACAATATCCCTAACACCTCAGATCTTCCATTTCAACTCACCATCCTGCTCTCATGTCCACATGTCTGTCCTCGGTCTGTTGCAATGTTCCAGTGAAGCCCAGCGCAAACTGGAGGAACAGTGCCTCATCTTCCGATTAGGCACGTTACAGCCTTCTGGACTCAACACTGACTTCAACAACTTCAGACTGTGAACTCTCTCCCCCACCTTAACCCTATTAATATTTCTATCAATTTTCATTTCTTCCATCTAACCATTTTTCCCTCACCATTGTCCCCCCCCCTTAGATAGATTCTTGATTGACAAGGGTCAAAGGGTATAGGGGATAGGCAGGGAAATAAGAGTAGAGGCCACAAATGGATCAGCCGTGATCTTATCAAATGACAAAGCAAGCTCAGGCAGCTGAACAGCCTACTCATGCCCCTAATTTGTATGTTCATATTTATATTCGTATAATCCCTAAAGTTTCTCCATCACCTACAAGGCACAAGTCAGGATGTGATAGAATACTCCCCGCTTGCCTGGAAGAGTACAGCTCCAACAATACTCACTTAACACCATCCAAGACAAAGCTGTCTTCTTGATTGACAATCCATCCCTCATTTTAAACGTATACTCCCTCCACTACTTGTGCACAGTAGCAGCAGTGTGTACCATATTGTGATGGGCAGAATGTATTTGTGCTCTTACTGCCAGTAATCAGTATATTTTTGTATGGATAAAGGTCTTTCTTTTCTCACCCTCAGAGTGCGTAATTCAATAAAATAATTCAGCAGCAAGCGTTTGTGTGTTTAAACTAAAGAACTTTAATTATTGTCCCATAATTATTCAGAATTAACCCTATCATACAGAAACTCATACTCTCCTGCATGGCAGGCCTGTAGTTTTGTGGATGGATTTGATGATTTAAAGTTGAAGTGAAGGTCTTATGAAATGAAAGGTTCACAATAGACTGTGAGGTTTTTTGTAGTTTAATATCTAGGAAGATTGTTCTTAGGTGAACTTTGAAACTGGGACAGGTTAAACACTTTGGCTTAAATAAAAACAGAGAGTGCTTGCAAAACTCAGCACCATCTGTGGACAGAGAGACAGAGTTAACAGGTGGAATTCTTTTTGTTCTGGATACAAAGTGTTGTGGCAGGCAGGATAATCAACACTTGTCTCCCTGGGCAATGGGGTAGGTTCTCCTACCTGATTGTACGCTTGGAACCTCATCAAGTATGCATCGCTGAGCTACTGTCCAAATTACATGGTGGGGTGGTCACTAATCTGTCACTTATGGGATCAAGTATCCTGCTGCCATATTTAAATGCCACCCAGATATGCATATTCACTCTCCGCAGCCCAAATATGTGTTCTGGACATTCTGAGATGCCCCTAGGAGAAATAGGTCATGTGGTCTAAGGTTCAACTATCACTCCATGGTGGCTCTTCTCCATGCCATCTGCAAACATTGTAATGTCCTTTTTATGAGGGATGGAGCAGGAGGTCCACTGAGCTCACATCACCAGCCTGGTAGCAGGTCACAACACAAGTCCTTGCCATTGGGACTCAAAGATAAATGCTTTGCAGTTCAGGAACAGGATGAATGATCTAATCCACTTCAGCAGGGTAAGTCAACCATTGTTCACTCCAAACTCAAACTCTCATGGCATCAAGAACTCAAAGTGTCACACTGCTCAAGGGTCTCAGCCACTATTAGTAGAGAGGATATCAGCACTGAATGTTTCCCAAAAGCTTTAACATCATCACCATCTCATCAATCATCGTGCACAATCGACATCTTCTGCCCTTATTGTAGATGGCTCAGTACACGCAGCAAGCATGCATGTTCCTAAACCCGTCTCTATCCCTTCTCATCACATTTGTCTTCATGTAGTCTTAGCTAACCCACAATTTGAGGGAGATTCCTGATGGGAGGAGGAAGGGTGGCCATCCAAGTGCTCACTCCATTTGAGGATGAAACAGCTGAGTTTGTTGGGGAAAACAGTGATTTTTCCTGTGGTGAAGGTGAGATCAGTCTCCACCAGCAATCCAGTATGGATGAATTGATCAAATCTTAATATTCACAGTGAGTGACACAAAACGTTGCATTCTGCCTGCTCATGAACTAAATCTATCTTCTCTCTCTTACAGGCACCAGCAGGCCCAGACACAGGTCGAGCCAGCCCATCAGCCCCAACACCCCCAGCTCACACTCGCCCCTTCCTCTTGTTAGGCTTGTGGACAAGAAACCCAACAATTTGCAAATTGGAAAACTGTGAGGAAAGGAGTGATAACACTGACCAATAAGAACATAGGAATTAAGAGCAGAAGTTGGCAATTCAGCCCTTTGAGCCTGCTCTGCCATTCAGTCATGGCTGATCTCTTCCTGGTCTCAAACCTCCTCAGGGGGTGGGGTGCAGAAAAATATATCTATCTCTCTAGGTATCTTTTAGGTTAAAGAAAACTTTAATTTAAACACAGAATCAATCACAATGGCAACAAATTAACACTTTTACACTTAACAGTTCAAACAGTTCTTAAATAAAAGGATTTAAAAAAATTTACTCCCTACATCTGCACGTATATACATATATATATATTCTAATGAAGCAAATCAATATAGTTCAAAGACCACTTCTAAATAAAGTTTACAATCAGGTTTATTTGCTTTGCTCTCGGCAAAGACCTTGGAGAGAACCATTCAGGAGCCAACTGAAGATCTGTCTTGTCAGACTAAAATCCTATGGCAAACTGCAAACTGCCGACAGACATGGCCCCACCTCATAATGACATCACAAAGCATTCTTCAGTCTTCTCCCACTAAGGTATCTCATGACCTGTTTATCCAGGACTAAGCACCATCCCTCAGAAATTATCTATACCGCAGGGATTTTCAAAAATCCAAACAATGTTCCATTAACCATCTATCTGTAAACAAGTAAATGGTTAAAATCAATGATTACCTCAATTCTACGACTCCTTAATCACAGCTTTAGCTGACGTATTGTCTGTATGTATTTTAAACCAGAGTTTTTAATCATATTATTGCAACAAATATAAAATATTATTTCCTCCATTCATCACACCCCCTTTCTCTCTCTCTCATACACACGCATGCTCACACCATGTACACAGTCACTCACTCAGATCAGTCACTCATCATCCCTAGAACTTCACACTTACTCACTCATACCCACACACTCAATTACTCACCCTCACCAGAGTAGAAGAGAAACCTGAATGGAAGCCTGAGGCCTATCAGCGCCCAAATGCAGGTACCCGCAGAGGGGAACATCAAGAATTGAGGGAACACTGGGGGAAGCGGGGAGAAGCAGGAAAGACATAGGGAGGAGCGAGGGAGATGCAGAGGAATGCGGGGAGGTGAGGGGGAATGCGGGGAGAACCAGGGGTGTATGGGAAGAAGCGAAGGAACGGGGCAGAAGCAGGGGCCCATGGGAAGCAACAAGGGAACATGGGGATCAGTGCAGGAATGTGGGGAGAAGTGGGAAGGTCACAAAGGTGACAGGACAAACAGTGCGAGCCGGGTCAGAGAACTGGGAGCTGGGGTTATGTAGGCGGAGCCATAAGAAATGATGTTTCGCGCTCCGACGCCTCTGCCTACATCTTCATAGGCTCGCAGTTGCCGGTGTTCGCTGCTCCTCCAATCACAGCCTGTTCTCTCCCATGTTTATGATAATAATAATCTTTATTATTGTCACAAGTAGACTTACATTAACACTGCAATGAAGTTACTGTGAAAATCCCCGAATCACCACATTCCGGCGACTGTTCGGGTACACTGAGGGAGAATTTAAAATGTTCAAATTACCTAACAAGCATGTCTTTTGGAACTTGTGGGAGGAATCCCACGCAGACACAGGGAGAACGTGCAGACTCCGCACAGACAGGGAATAGAACCTGGGACCCTGGCGCTGTGAAGTAACTGTGAAGTGCTAACAAGTGTCCGAACATGCTACTGTTGCCGATAGGCTCAATAGTCCATATCTGCTGCCAATCTCAGGGCTGCACCCTGGCATCGTGGTAGGGCTAGGAAAATAAAAAATATTGAAACCACTATTGGTCATGGATGTGCAACGACTTTATAAATTCTGTACTTTTGTTAATTCATTTGATATTTATGTGAATGGCTCTGTCAACTTGCATTGATATTATGCACATGTGAATTATTTTATTTTGAGGTTTTGCCATCTTCCCATTCAGTCGTTAATGTTATGATGACTGCATCAACTAAGTTGCTGCAGTGTTTCTATTGAATCATAGGGCAGAACGGTAGCACAATTGGCTAGCATTGTGGCTTCACAGCGCCAGGGTCGTAGGTTTGATTGCCCGCTGGGACACTGTGCGGAGTCTGCACGTTCTCCCAGTGTCTGCATGGGTTTCCTCCGGGTGCTTCGGTTTCCTTCCACAGTTCAAAGACGTGCAAGTTAGGTGGATTGGCCATGCTAAATTGCCCTTAGTGTCCAAAAAAGCTTAGGAGGGGTTATTGGGTTACGGGGATAGGGTGGAAGTGAGGGCTTAAGTGGGTTGGTGCAGACTCAATGGGCTGAATGGCCACCTTCTGCACTGTATGTTCTATTTTCATGACTCTGTGCGGGCGGCATGGTGACATAGTGATTAGCACTGCTGCTTCACAAAGCCAGAGACCTGGGTTCGATTTCACACCTTGGGTGACTGTGTGGAGTTTGCGCATTCTCCCCGTGTTTGCGTGGGTTTCCTCTGGGTGCTCCGGTTTCCTCCCACAGTCCAAAATATGCAGATTAGTTGAATTGGCCATGCTAACCTGTCCCTTAGTGTCCAAAGGTTGGGTGGGTTTACGGGTTAGTGTTCTCTTCCGGTAGGCCGGTGCAGACCTAATGGGCCGAATGGCCTCTTTCTGCACTGTAGGGAGTCTATGATTCTATGACTTTCACTTCCCGGAGGGAGCGCATACTGGACTAATAATCCAGAGACCCCGGAATTGCCCTGGGGACCAACATTCAAATCCCACCGTGGCAGATGGTGAAATCTAAATTCAATCTAGAAAAAAATGGAATTAAAAGTTGAATGATGAATTATCGTAAAAATCCACCTCATTTACTCATGTCCTTCATGCAATAAAACCTGTCACCCTCATCTGTCTGGCCAACATGTGATTTTTAACTGCCCTCTGAAATGGCCCAGCAAGATTCTCAGTTGTAAATTCTATAGAAAATTGGACAAGGAATGAAACTGGAGGAACCACCTGACATTGACCTTGGCACCGGAATCGCCAAATCAAACTCAGCCCTGTCGACCCTACAAAGTCATCCGTACTAACATCTGGGGATTTATGCCAAAATTGGGAGAGCTGAGGGTTCCCCCAGAAAGGGCCCTTTAGTCTAGCAGCACACCTCCCACACTGCCTCAGACCCATCCCATGCAGATTCACTTCCACTTCTGATTTATAACTGTGCCATCACTTTGAAAGTTCAAAATGGTGGCTTTCCACGATTACTTTAAAATCAATTTTGGCATTCCCTCTTTCACTGTCTGTGTCCCAGATATTTAAAATGTGACGGTAGACCTCCCTCCTGATATTCTCCAGCCTCCCCCAGTAATACCGGATTCCCATTGTTGTTGTTGTTAATATTCCTGCCCACACCACTTAGCCCATCAATGTTGGTGTGCCCATGATCTACGTGGACCTCTACTCTCCCCAGTTAGAGGCTGTGTGCATGGTCATCTACAGGAGGAAACTCTCCTCCCCAGATAAATCTTCACATAACCCCAATCTCCTTTATTATGTATTCCCCAAATACAGACTGCAGACACCTCCCATCCCATTACCATCCCATCTGCAGATCAGTACAGAGCCAGGCTAGTCAGTTAATACCTAGCACACCAAGCTGTGCTTTATCCCAATTGAGCACACACCCCTTGTCCCTCCCGGAGCAGGAATAAAACTGGGGTGTGCCATGCATAGCCCTGTAGCATGGAATGCTGCACCCCAGGACTGTCTCTTCTCTATCACTCTTGACTATGAGATCCACAGAGCCCAAGGTCTGTCTTTACTCTTTGTCCTGACTGTGATCCCAAGTAGTTTCTCTACTCTCTGACTCTAACCTGCTGGTCTGGCTTTCAATGAGTTCCTCCTTGTCTTCATGGTTGAACACTACACTGTCTGCCTTCCCACTGCACCCCATCTTCATGAGTTTCAGAGTGACCCATCCCTCTTATGCCGTGCTCACACTGCAGCCTCCGTCAACCCCCCCCCCCCCCCCACTCTCCTATTTTCATACTTATTGTATCCCATCCACCCCCTTGTATGTCAGCATCTCAGTTTCCCTTGTTGGGCTTCAGCTTCCCATCCCTCGGGTTCTCCTCTGCCTTGTCATTCTACCTTCCCCCCTTTCCAAGTCTTCCTGACCCTCTGCCTTCCATCGTTCCCCCTCCTCCAACCCCTTTCAATTCCTTCCTGCCCCTTTGCTCCTTTTGTGTCTGTTTTCCTATCCCTCCCTTGCCCCATCCCATCCCAGTTGTAATCGTGGAAGCCCCTTCCCAACAGCACTGTGGCTGTATCTACCCCAGTTGGGCTACGACAGTTCCAAGAAGGCAGCTCACACCACCGACTCCATGGCAATTAGGGATGGGCAACAAATGCTAGCCTTGCCAGCAATATTCAATTCCCAGGAATTAATAACTAAGTCAGTTGTTTAGGGCATAGAAAGCATAGAAGTTGTTACTTAGTCAAGGAAGTGACAAATATCTGTGCTGGTGGTGTCTGCTGTTTACTCTTATTATTAATTAATTAATTAGATGGTACAATATCCAAATTTACCAATGTCATGAAGATCGATGATATAAATAGTGCAAAGATACAAAGAGACACTGATGGATGAAGCGAGTGGTCGAAACTGCAGGAAGTAGATTTCAACATCCACTTTGATGCTGTTTGATGCTAAACTGGGAACAGTGGAGGTCGAATGAGATTTTGTGGCTCAAGTGCACAGCAGTAAAATAGGGTTGCACAGATCACTAACATAATACAAAAGTAAAATACTGTGGATGCTGCAAATGTGAAACAAAAACATTATGCTGGAAATATTTGGCATGTCTGGCAGCATTTCCACCATTTTCTATTTTTATACAAAAAATGTTGCAGCTGAAGAGGAAAAAAGAATCAAAAAATCTAACGGAATTTTATAACTGAAGGGCTCAAGGATAATGTTAGGAAGTTCTGCTACAGATATACTAAGCTTTGATTAAACCACATAGAACCATAAAATCCCTGCAGTGCAGAAGGAGGCCATTCGGCCCGTCGTGTCTGTATCGACCCTCTGAAAGAGCACCCTTCCTAGGTCCACTCACTGCCCTATCCCCTTCACCCAACTAACCTGTACATCCCTGGTCACTAGGGGGAAATTTAGCATGGCCAATCCAACTATACTTCACATCTTTGGACTGTAGGAGGAAACCAGAGCACCCAAAGGAAACCCATGCAGACACAAGGAAAAAGTGCAAACTCCATACAGGTGATGTACCGTCAATTACCACGAGATGAGAATGGTTCGGAGTAGGTGGGCGCATCCCGGATGAGGGGAAAAATGTCAGGGCTCACCCGTGAGTAGAAGACTTGGAGCATCTGTGGGTCTGAGAGTTCTTCAGTGGCTGCTCTGAGGTAGCCTTCAAAGCAAGCTAGCCAGTGGTCAAAGGTGGATGTGGCATTGGCTGCGTGAGGGCTCAGCTGCAGGTGATCAGGTTTGATTAGGAAATCCATCTTTTAAAAATCTTGTTCAATAAATTGATGTACCGTCAATTACTACGAGTCGAGAATGGTGAAACAATCGAGGCTTTATTGAACAAGATGTTGTGCCCCCTGTAGCTGGAACCAGAATGGAAGCAGTACAGGAGAGCACACACTTTTATATGCCGCCTACTGGGCGGAGCCAACAGGCAGGGATTTACCATGGTACCTGTAATATACGGGCAGTGCCGTAATACATACAATATATCACTAGTGGTGTTTACCACAACAGGCAATCACCCAATGACTGAATTGAACCCGGGTCTCTGGCATTGTGAAGTAGCAGTGCTAACCAATGTGCCACCCACATCTGGAGTACTAGGTACAGTCCTGGCCACTGCACCTTAGAAATTATGTATCAGCTTTGGAAAGTTTACAGTACAGATTCATCAGAATCTAGCAAGGCTCAAAGGATTAAATTATTTGGATGTATTACTTTTTCTGTAAGTCGTGGGGGAGTCCAAGACAAGGAAACAGAGCCAAGACAGCTCTGTTGGAAACAGAGCTAATCAGCGCTTGCTAGATTTTTGGTGGGTTAGGATTTTAAAAGATATGGGGCGGAATTCTCCGACCCCCCATCGGGTCGGAGAATTGCCTAGTGTCGGCGCCAATCCCGCCCTCGCCGTCTCCCGAAGTCTCCGACCGGTAAAAAGTCGGCGAGGCGTCAATCCTGCCGGCTGCCTCGGAGAATGGCGGGGGCCATATTCTCCCGGCCGGATGGGCCGAAGTCCCGCCGACATGACCACAGCTCACGCCGGCGTAAATCAAAACACCTATTTAACTGCGTCAACCAGTGCTGAGGGGGGGGGGGGGGGGGGATGCGGGTGGGTGTGGGGTGGTGAGAGCCAGAGCCGGGGAGGGTATGGGAGAGCGTAAGTGCCGTGGGAGGGGGGGAGAGTGCTGGGGAGGGGGGGGAGAGAGCGAGTGTGGGAGAGGGGGGTGTGTGTCGGGGAGGGGGGGGAGAGAGCGAGTGCTGGAGAGGGGGGAGTGTGCTGGGGAGGGGGGAGAGAGCACGTGCCAGAGAGGCAGGAGTGTGCCGGGGAGGGGGGGGGGGGAGAGCGAGTGCCGGAAAGGGGGGGGGAGAGAGCGGGTGCCGGGGAAGGGGGAAGATTGGCGGGTGGGGGGGGGGGAGCGAGTGCCGGAGAGGGGGGAGTGTCCCGGGGAGGGGGGGAGAGAGCGGGTGCCGGGGAAGGGGGAAGATTGCCGGGTAGGGGGGGGGGGGGAGAGTGAGTGCTGGAGAGGGGGGAGTGTGCCGGGGAGGGGGGAGAGAGCACGTGCCGGAGAGGGGGGAGTGTGCCGGGGAGGGGGGGAGAGCGTGTGCCGGAAAGGGGGGGGGGAGAGAGCGGGTGTCAGGGAAGGGGGAACATTGCCGGGTGGAGGGGGGGAGAGAGTGAGTGCCGGAGAGGGGGGAGTGTGCCGGGGAGGGGGGGGAGAGCGAGTGCTGGAAAGGGGGGGGGAGAGAGCGGGTGCCGGAGAGGGGGGAGTGTCCCGGGGAGGGGGGGAGAGAGTGAGTGCCGGAGAGGGGGGGGAGAGAGCGTGGCACTGGGGGAGGACACCCTCTCCCCGTGTCCATCAAGGTTACGGTGGCCCTGGACTTTTATGCCTCTTGTGTCCCTGGGGTCATTCCAGGCACCGAGTGGGGACCTGTCTGGCATCTCGCAGACATCGGTCCACCGGTGCATCCGTCTAGGTGGTTCCCCAGACGGTACAGCAGAACTGGAGGTGGACTCCTGTGATTCCTGCCCTGTGACTCGGGATCCCTTTGGCGGCCGTTTCCTGAGGCGGCGCGGCCTAGCTGGGCCAGGCTGTGGCTCAGGCGACTGGGATGGCGAGCTGCCAGCCTGCCCTGCCCGTTGCCCACCAGATGCACCTGGGACAGAAGGGGGGGAGTCCGAGGTGCCGGGGTGTTCCGGGACCTTCCCTGCAGGGGGACCCGGGATGGGCCCCAGCACCTCCTCCTCCCTCGGGGTGCCCGATGGCCCCCGGGCCTCTTCATCGGTCGGGGGTGCGAACGGACCGGCCATCCGACACCCCCCTGAGACCTGGCGCTGCCAGCCCTGGAGGCCCGTGCTGATATCGACAAGGGTCTGCAGGTTTGCAGCCATGGAACTCAGGGAGTTGGCCATCCCTGTCTGTGTCTGGGCAACGCTGGACAGCACATGGGCAATGGCACCGATGCCCTCAGCGATGGCCTGCAGAGACTGGTACTCCCTGCAGAGACTGGGCCATTGCCTGCAGAGACTGGGCCATTGTCTGCTGGGACTGCGCCATGGCCTGCTGGGACTGTGCCATGGCCTGCTGAGACTGGGCCATGGCCTGCAGAGACTGGGCCACTGCCTGCTGGGACTGCGCCATGGCCTGCTGGGACTGTGCCATGGCCTGCTGAGACTGGGCCATGGCCTGCAGAGACTGGGCCACTGCCTGCTGAGACTGGGCCATGGCCTGCAGAGACTGGGCCATTGCCTGCTGCGACTGGGCCACGGCCTGCTGAGACTGGGCCATGGCCTGCTGAGACTGGGCCAAGGCCTGCTGGGACTGGGCCACGGCATGCTGAGACTGGGCCATGGCCTGCTGGTACTGGGCCATGGCCTGCTGGGACTGGGCCATGGCCTGCTGAGACTGGGCCACGGCGTTGAGCGCCTCTGCCATCTGCCGCTGGCTCTGGCTCATGGCTTCCTTCGAGAGGGAAGCCATGTCCTGGGCCACACTCGCCGCCCTCACGGAACACCCCAGGCCTCGCATCCTGCTCCCCATGTCTGACACCGTCGCACCCATTACCTCCACCGCGGACGCCACCCATGCGGTTTCGGCCTGGGTGGCACACATGACCGGCACCACTCCCAGCTCCTGGACGCAGGTGGACTCCTCCACCTGCGTCTGCAGCCGCTGCAAGCCAGCCATCATCCTCTTCCTTCGTCCCAGGTTTGGTGGCTGCATCGGGTCTATGGGTGGGTGTGGTAACTCCAGGAACCCAGGACCTGTCTGGGCGGCAGATGTTCGCTTGCGCCAGGTTTCCCTCCGACATCCCGGCCTCTCTGCTGCTTCTACCTCCACCTGCTGTACCAGTACGGCTGTGTTGTGCGTACCAGTGAGTGTACCAGACGCCTCATCACTAAAGTGGCCAACCGAGGTGAGTGTCTCTGCGATGGTGGAGGGTGTTGGAGAAAGCAACACCCTTCACCATGGTCCCCTGGGGTGGCGCCTCGTCTCCACCCGTCCGCTGTGTGTCACTGTCCTGTCTTCCAGTGTCATGTGTGTCTGTGTCCTGGGTAGGGCTGTCCTGGGTAGGGCTGTCCTGGGTAGGTGTGTCCTGGGTAGGGCTGTCCTGGGTAGGGCTGTCCTGGGTAGGGCTGTCCTGGGTAGGGCTGTCCTGGGTAGGGCTATCCTGGGTAGGGCTGTCCTGGGTAGGGGTGTCCTGGGTAGTGGTGTCCTGGGTAGGAGTGTCCTGGGTAGGGCTGTCCTGGGTAGGAGTGTCCTGGGCAGGGCTGTCCTGGGTAGGGCTGTCCTGGGTAGGGCTGTCCTGGGTAGGGCTGTCCTGGGTAGGGCTGTCCTGGGTAGGGCTGTCCTGGGTAGGGCTGTCCTGGGTAGGGCTGTCCTGGGTAGGGCTGTCCTGGGTTGGGCTATCCTGGGTTGGGCTATCCTGGGTAGGGCTGTCCTGGGTAGGTGTGTCCTGGCTCGGCTGCGATGGGGGCCTATGGCTGCTCCCCTCGTCGCTGGGTGTCACACCCCTGCGTCGCTGCACCCGCACGAGATGGGGGCGTCGTTTCCGTAGTGCTCCAGGTCGCTCCCTCTCTCCTGGCCGCCCTGGGGCACCCTGCGGGCGTCACAGGCCAGAGGGGCCGGATCTCTCCCTCTCTCCTGGCCACCCTGGCGGGGCCTGCGGGCGCCGCAGGCCAGAGGGGCCGGATCTCTCCCTCTCTCCTGGCCACCTTGGGGCATCCTGCGGGCGTCGCAGGCCAGAGGGGCCGGATCTCTCCCTCTCTCCTGGCCACCCTGGCGGGGCCTGCGGGCATCGCAGGCCAGAGGGGCCGGATCTCTCCCTCTCTCCTGGCCACCTTGGGGCATCCTGCGGCCGTCGCAGGCCACAGGAGCCGGATCTCTCCCCCTCTCCTGGCCACCTTGGGGCATCCTGCGGGCGGTCGGCATCCACGGGGCCGGGTGCCTCAACGTTTGGTTCTGCAATACACAATATAGCATGCATGGTTAGACATGCGGGCGGTGATCGGGGTATATGGGGGATATGGGGGAGGGGGGATATGGGGGAGGGGGGATATGGGGGAGGGGGGATATGTGGGAGGGGGGATATGGGGGATATGGGGGAGGAGGAAGGGCCGTGGGTGGCTCACTTGCTGGCGGGCCCCCGACCTCTGCATCGGCAGCCTCCTGGTCCTCAGGTCCACCTGCCAGTTCTAGGGCCCTTTCCTCATGGACGGTGAGTGGTCTCTCATCAGCTGGGCCCCCTCCAGTCCTCTGACACTCCCTGTTGTTGTGTCCATGCTTCTCCTGTGGGGGGTGGGCGGGTGGGTGACAGGGGTAAAGGGCAACAGTGTTAGACAGGTATATGACTGCACGACAACGGTTGCGCATATATTGGCAGAGGTCGCAGCACATTAGGGTTAGTGTTAGGGTTAGGGTTGGTTGCACCTGGGGGTGTGCCGCACATCGAGAGGGGGGTGGGGGTGGGACTCACCCTGGCTGCGCTGACGAGGTCGTTCACCTTCTTGTGGCACTGGGCACCTGGTCTCGGTGTCACTGCCACAGCGCTGACAGCCTCTGCCACCTCCCTCCACAGGCGCCGGCTGAGGCGTGGGGCGACCCTGGGGCCATGTCCGGGGTACAGGGCCTCCCTCCTCTCCTGTACTGCGTTCGGGAGCGCTTCGATGTCGCGCTCCTGGAACCTCGGGGCTGCGCGGCGGCTGGCCATTTTTGCGGGTCTTCTGGGGGGCGGGACCGTCTTTTGTGCTGTGATGCCGCGCGGCGTAAGTGACGCTGCGTGTCCACGGCGGGTAACACCATCGCGAATGGCGTCACGCCGCTGCTAGCCCATTCAGGCCCGACGCCGGAGTGAACCGCAGCGTTTTTGGCACCGGGTCCCGGCCATCGCGCTGGTTTTCGGAGAATCCCGCCCATGGAGCCTAGCTATGTTGATGGAGTTAGGGTACAGAGCAGTTGAGGGCTGTTTCTTTGTGGCCTTGTCGAGCGTGTTTCTGGCAGAAGGGCATATAAAATACGACAGGTGCCCATCCTATCACTTTCCCATCCACCCCTGAGTTCAACCCCATAATTTGGGCAACCACAAAATCAGCAAAACTCTCACCATATTTAAATAGGAATCAAAGATCAAATGGGATTGTTACCAAGCCAACTGACCATTGAAAACATGCTGACCGTGCCATAAAATTATTTCATTTTTATTTTCAAAGGATCGGAAGGAAGGGGGGAGATCTATCTTTGAGGCTGCCTTTTGTTGATGCAGGTGGGGGGGGGGGGGGGGGGAGGAAAGATCCCAGCCATTCAATGAGATCATGGCTGATCTTTTGTGGACTCAGCTCCACTTTTCGGCCTGAACACCAATAACCCTTAATCCCTTTATTCTTCAAAAGGGGCTGGTTTAGCTCACTGAGCTAAATTGCTGGATTTTAAAGCAGACCAAGCAGGCCAGCAGCACGGTTCGATTCCCGTACCAGCCTCCCTGGACAGGTGCCGGAATGTGGCGACTAGGGGCTTTTCACAGTAACTTCATTGAAGCCTACTCGTGACAATAAGTGATTTTCATTTTTCATTTCATTTCAAAAAACGATCTATCGTTATCTTAAAAACATTTAATGAAAGAGCCTCTACTGCTTCACTGGGCAAGGAATTCCATAGATACATAACCCTTTGGGTGAAGACGTTCCTCCTAAACTCAGTCCTAAATCTACTTCCCCTTATTTTGAGGCTATGCCCCCTAGTTCTGCTTTCACCTGCCAGTGGAAACAACCTGCCCGCATCTATCCTATTCCCTTCATAATTTTATATGTTTCTATAAGATCCCCCCTCATCCTTCTAAATTCCAACGAGTACAGTCCCAGTCTATTCAACCTCTCCTCGTAATCCAATCCCTTCAACTCTGGGATTAACCTAGTGAATCTCCTCTGCATACCCTCCAGCGCCAGTACGTCATTTCTCAAGTAAGGAGACCAAAACTGAACACAATACTCCAGGTGTGGCCTCACTAACACCTTATAAAATTGCAGCATAACCTCCCTAGTTTTAAACTCCATCCCTCTAGCAATGAACGACAAAATTCCATTTGCCTTCTTAATCATCTGTTGCACATGTAAACCAACTTTTTGCGACTCATGCACTAGCACACCCAGGTCCCTCTGCACAGCAGCATGTTTTAATATTTTATCATTAAAATAATAATCCCGTTTGCTGTTATTCCTACCAAAATGGATAACCTCACATTTGTCAACATTGTATTCCATCTGCCAGACCCTATCCCATTCACTTAACCTATCCAAATCCCTCTGCAGACTTCCAGTATCCTCTACACTTTTTGCTTTACCACTCATCTTACTGTCATCTGCAAACTTGAACACCAACTCCTTGGTCCCCAACTCCAAATCATCTATGTAAATTGTGAACAATTGTGGGCCCAACACTGATCCCTGAGGGACACCACGAGCTGTTGATTGCCAATCAGAGAAACACCCATTAATCCCCACTCTTTGCTTTCTATTAATTAACCAATCCTCTATCCATGCTACTACTTTACCCTCAATGCCATGCATCTTTATCTTATGCAGCAACCTTTTGTGTGGCACCTTGTCAAAGCCTTTCTGGAAATCCAGATATACCACATCCATTGGCTCCCCATTATCTACTGCACTGTTAATGTCCTCAAAAAATTCCACTAAATTAGTTAGGCATGACCTGCCCTTTATGAAGACATGCTGCGTCTGCCCAATGGGACAATTTCTATCCAGATGCCTCGCTATTTCTTCCTTGATGACAGATTCCAGCATCTTCCCTACTACAGTACCGAAGTTAAGCCCACTGGCCTATAATTACCCGCTCTCTGCCTATCTCCTTTTTTAAACAGTGGTGTCACGTTTGCTAATTTCCAATCTGCCGGGACCACCCCAGAGTCGAGTGAATTTTGGTAAATTATCACTAGTGCATTTGCAATTTCCCTTGCCATCTCTTTTAGAACTCTGGGATGCATTCCATCAGGGCCAGGAGACTTGTCTACCTTTAGCCCCATTAGCTTGCCCATCACTACCTCCTTAGTGATAACAATCCTCTCAAGGTCCTCACCTGTCATAGCCTCATTTCTATCAGTCACTGGCATGTTATTTGTGTCTTCCACTGTGAAGACCGACCCAAAAAACCTGTTCAGTTCCTCAGCCATTTCCTCATCTCCCATTATTAAAACTCCCTTCTCATCCTCTAGAATTTTTTTTTATTTTTTTATTTTTTATAAATTTAGATTACCCAATTATTTTTTCCAATTAAGGGGCAATTTAACGTGGCCAATCCACCTACTCTGCACATTTTTGGGTTGTGGGGGCGAAACCCACGCAGACACGGGGAGAATGTGCAAACTCCACACGGACAGTGACCCAGAGCCGGGATCGAACCTGGGACCTCGGTGCCGTGAGACAGCAGGGCTAAACCACTGCGCCACCGTGCTGCCCTTTCATCCTCTAGAATTAATGTACACACATGCGGCACTGATACTAAACAAAAGCCATATCTGCAAGATGGCCAATATTAATCGTGGATGAATATATGTTGAAATTTATATTCTTTACAAGATTTCAAAAAAGTACAAATATTTGCAAATATAAAACACCTCTTAGAAAATTTCAAAGGAAAGATTCACATACTGTAATTGTACTGGATGATCAGAGCTGGCAAAGTGGAACAGATGTGCACTAAGATTAATTTGAGGGGAGTTTATTAGTTAAATAAACTCATATTAAATTGTCAGGAAGATGTCTTTGAATTAGTCTGGTCATCATCATGCTAGTCCTTCTAAGCATATAAAAATTTGGGAAAGTTTCCAAATTCTTTTGATGATCAACGTGCCAGTCTTTGTAAATCTTATTGTTTGTCCCTGTCTAAAGTAAACCCCTTTCGGCAAATGTCTGATTGTGAAAGAATCAGAGAAGACATGCATTGTCAATACATCATTAACCGTTCATCTCTAAAATAATTAGGCTTCATATTTCTGAGGTACCTCATAACTTACATGGCTCTGGGCATGTTGATTCTATTTAAGATGAGTTGCTTTAAGTAGATTTGAAAGTGTTTCGAATATCTGAGGACATATTGTTCACAAAACCAATTTATCTCACAACTGGCAACAAACGCCAAAGATATCTGCTAAAACAAGATGTGTTTTTCAAATAAGTTGACCTTCAAATATTTTCTCTATGACTCGCATAAGTTTGAATGAAAAGATGGAGCACTGTATTAATCTTTAGAGCATCACCCACTCAGATTATTAAAACATTTCATTTTTCTTTCATGGAAGAATCTTTGAGTGTATCACATTGCATTACTTTGTGCAAACATTGTTATAGATCGCAACTGTCAAAAAATTGTGTTCCACCCATTGCTCTTTTCTGAATGAAGAAGGTAAGGCTCTTGGGAATATTGCTCACTCAGCAGAAGAATGCTATTCAATCCAGAGATACAAAGTAACATCGTCATTTATAACCACTATTCTCATATGACCCATGAGATAAATACAGTATTCTATTCCAAATCAGGAATATGCCCTTATTTCTTAATTTGTGCTATTTATTTATGGCTCTCAGGCAGCATTCAGAGTGTCCACGACTGCACTCCAACCTCACACACAGCCCAGGACTGGACTCCATTCTCACACACAGACCGGGACTGGAATCCATTCTCACACACAGCCCGGGACTGGACTCCAATCTCACACAGACCCTGGGACCAGAATCCAATCTCACACACAGCCGGGGACTGGATTCCAATCTCACACAGACCCTGGGACTGCACTCCAATCTCACACAGAGCCCGGGACTGGGCTCCAATCTCACACACTGCCCGGGACTGGACACCAATCTCACACACAGCCCGGGACTGGAATCCAATCTCACACACAGCCCGGGACTGGAATCCAATCTCACACACAGCCCGGGACTGGAATCCAATCTCACACACAGCCCGGGACTGGAATCCAATCTCACACACAGCCCGGGATTGGACCCCAATCTCACACACAGACCCTGGGACCAGAATCCAATCTCACACACAGCCCAGGACTGGACCCCAATCTCACACACAGCCCGGGACTGGAATCCAATCTCACACACAGCCCGGGACTGGACCCCAATCTCACACACAGCCCGGGACTGGAATCCAATCTCACACACAGACCCTGGGACTGGACTCCAATCTCACACACAGCCCGGGATTGGACCCCAATCTCACACACAGACCCTGGGACTGGAAGCCAATCTCACACACAGCCCGGGACTGGACTCCAATCTCACACACAGCCTGGGACTGGACTCCAATCTCACACACAGCCCGGGACTGGACTCCAATCTCACACACAGCCCGGGACTGGACCCCAATCTCACACACAGCCCGGGACTGCACTCCAATCTCACACACAGCCCGGGACTGGACCCCAATCTCACACACAGCCCGGGACTGGACTCCAATCTCACACACAGCCCGGGACTGGACTCCAATCTCACACACAGCCCGGGACTGGACCCCAATCTCACACAGACCCTGGGACTGGAAGCCCATCCCACACACAGCCCGGGACTGGACTCCAATCTCACACACAGCCCGGGACTGGACTCCAATCTCACACACAGCCCGGGACTGGACCCCAATCTCACACACAGCCCGGGACTGCACTCCAATCTCACACACAGCCCGGACTGAATTCCAATCTCACACACAGCCCGGACTGTACTCCAATCTCACACACAGCCCGGGACTGCACTCCAATCTCACACACAGCCCGGGACTGGACCCCAATCTCACACACAGCCCGGGACTGGAAGCCCATCCCACACACAGCCCGGGACTGGACCCCAATCTCACACACAGACCCTGGGACTGGAAGCCAATCTCACACACAGACCCTGGGACTGGACCCCAATCTCACACACAGCCCGGACTGTACTCCAATCTCACACACAGACCCTGGGACTGGAATCCAATCTCACACACAGCCCGGGACTGGACTCCAATCTCACACACAGCCCGGGACTGGAAGCCAATCTCACACACAGACCGGGACTGCACTCCAATCTCACACACAGACCGGGACTGGACTCCAATCTCACACACAGCCCGGGATTGGACTCCAATCTCACACACAGACCCTGGGACTGCACTCCAATCTCACACACAGACCGGGACTGGACCCCAATCTCACACACAGCCCGGGACTGGAATCCAATCTCACACACAGCCCGGGACTGGACCCCAATCTCACACACAGACCCTGGGACTGGAAGCCAATCTCACACACAGCCCGGGACTGGACCCCAATCTCACACACAGCCTGGGACTGGACTCCAATCTCACACACAGCCCGGGACTGGACCCCAATCTCACACACAGCCTGGGACTGCACTCCAATCTCACACACAGCCCGGGACTGGACTCCAATCTCACACACAGCCTGGGACTGGACTCCAATCTCACACACAGCCCGGGACTGGACTCCAATCTCACACACAGCCCGGGACTGGACCCCAATCTCACACACAGCCCGGGACTGCACTCCAATCTCACACACAGCCCGGGACTGGACCCCAATCTCACACACAGCCCGGGACTGGACTCCAATCTCACACACAGCCCGGGACTGGACTCCAATCTCACACACAGCCCGGGACTGGACCCCAATCTCACACAGACCCTGGGACTGGAAGCCCATCCCACACACAGCCCGGGACTGGACTCCAATCTCACACACAGCCCGGGACTGGACTCCAATCTCACACACAGCCCGGGACTGGACCCCAATCTCACACACAGCCCGGGACTGCACTCCAATCTCACACACAGCCCGGACTGAATTCCAATCTCACACACAGCCCGGACTGTACTCCAATCTCACACACAGCCCGGGACTGCACTCCAATCTCACACACAGCCCGGGACTGGACCCCAATCTCACACACAGCCCGGGACTGGAAGCCCATCCCACACACAGCCCGGGACTGGACCCCAATCTCACACACAGACCCTGGGACTGGAAGCCAATCTCACACACAGACCCTGGGACTGGACCCCAATCTCACACACAGCCCGGACTGTACTCCAATCTCACACACAGACCCTGGGACTGGAATCCAATCTCACACACAGCCCGGGACTGGACTCCAATCTCACACACAGCCCGGGACTGGAAGCCAATCTCACACACAGACCGGGACTGCACTCCAATCTCACACACAGACCGGGACTGGACTCCAATCTCACACACAGCCCGGGATTGGACTCCAATCTCACACACAGACCCTGGGACTGCACTCCAATCTCACACACAGACCGGGACTGGACTCCAATCTCACACACAGCCCGGGACTGGAAGCCAATCTCACACACAGACCGGGACTGCACTCCAATCTCACACACAGACCGGGACTGGACTCCAATCTCACACACAGCCCGGGATTGGACTCCAATCTCACACACAGACCCTGGGACTGGACTCCAATCTCACACACAGCCCGGGATTGGACTCCAATCTCACACACAGCCCGGGACTGGACTCCAATCTCACACACAGCCCGGGACTGGACTCCAATCTCACACAGACCCTGGGACTGGACCCCAATCTCACACACAGACCCTGGGACTGGACCCCAATCCCACACACAGCCCGGGACTGGAAGCCAATCCCACACACAGCCCGGGACTGGACTCCAATCTCACACACAGCCCGGGACTGGACTCCAATCTCACACAGACCCTGGGACTGGACCCCAATCTCACACACAGCCCGGGACTGGACTCCAATCTCACACACAGCCCGGGACTGCACTCCAATCTCACACACAGCCCGGGACTGGACCCCAATCTCACACAGACCCTGGGACTGGAAGCCCATCCCACACACAGCCCGGGACTGGACTCCAATCTCACACACAGCCCGGGACTGGACTCCAATCTCACACACAGCCCGGGATTGGACACCAATCTCACACACAGACCCTGGGACTGCACTCCAATCTCACACACAGCCCGGGACTGGGCTCCAATCTCACACACTGCCCGGGACTGGACACCAATCTCACACACAGCCCGGGACTGGAATCCAATCTCACACACAGCCCGGGACTGGAATCCAATCTCACACACAGCCCGGGACTGGAATCCAATCTCACACACAGCCCGGGACTGGAATCCAATCTCACACACAGCCCGGGATTGGACCCCAATCTCACACACAGACCCTGGGACCAGAATCCAATCTCACACACAGCCCAGGACTGGACCCCAATCTCACACACAGCCCGGGACTGGACTCCAATCTCACACACAGCCCGGGACTGGACTCCAATCTCACACACAGCCCGGGATTGGACTCCAATCCCACACACAGCCCGGGACTGGACCCCAATCTCACACAGACCCTGGGACTGGAAGCCCATCCCACACACAGCCCGGGACTGGACTCCAATCTCACACACAGCCCGGGACTGGACTCCAATCTCACACACAGCCCGGGACTGGACTCCAATCTCACACACAGCCCGGGACTGGACCCCAATCTCACACACAGCCCGGGACTGCACTCCAATCTCACACACAGCCCGGACTGAATTCCAATCTCACACACAGCCCGGACTGTACTCCAATCTCACACACAGCCCGGGACTGCACTCCAATCTCACACACAGCCCGGGACTGGACCCCAATCTCACACACAGCCCGGGACTGGACTCCAATCTCACACACAGCCCGGGACTGGACCCCAATCTCACACACAGCCCGGGACTGGACCCCAATCTCACACACAGCCCGGGACTGGAAGCCCATCCCACACACAGCCCGGGACTGGAATCCAATCTCACACACAGACCCTGGGACTGGACTCCAATCTCACACACAGCCCGGGACTGCACTCCAATCTCACACACAGCCCGGGACTGGACTCCAATCTCACACACAGCCCGGGACTGGAAGCCAATCTCACACACAGACCGGGACTGCACTCCAATCTCACACACAGCCCGGGACTGGACTCCAATCTCACACACAGACCGGGACTGCACTCCAATCTCACACACAGCCCGGGACTGGACTCCAATCTCACACACAGCCCGGGATTGGACTCCAATCTCACACACAGCCCGGGGCTGGACTCCAATCTCACTCACAGACCCTGGGATTGGACTCCAATCTCACACACAGCCCGGGACTGGAATCCAATCTCACACACAGCCCGGGACTGGACTCCAATCTCACACACAGCCCGGGGCTGGACTCCAATCTCACTCACAGACCCTGGGATTGGACTCCAATCTCACACACAGCCCGGGACTGGAATCCAATCTCACACACAGCCCGGGACTGGAATCCAATCTCACACACAGCCCGGGACTGGACTCCAATCTCACACACAGCCCGGGACTGGAATCCAATCTCACACACAGCCCGGGACTGGACTCCAATCTCACACACAGACCCTGGAACTGGACTCCAATCTACCACATGTAATGATATGTATATTTACTGGGATGTAAAGGGTTAACACATTAATGATAATTCTTTTTACCACTAGAAGTAATCACAGACCAGTCATATAAATATCAGTTGACTAGCGGATTCCGGGAAGACTGAATACAGACTCAATGTTCTGCCTTGTGAATGCACTTTAAACATCTTTTTTTGAAGGCACTTTTTTTTGAGTGGACCTTTCCACAACCCATATACCTCATCATGCTCATGACGTCATGCGCAAACGCAGAACAGTTTTTTGAAATGCGCATGTGCGAAATGTCTGACAATTCAGATGCGCTTGTGTAAACTGGTCTTCTTTTGTCGTGCGCTGATATTTTAGCTGTGCCACTGCTTCAACGGAGTCAGCCCCAATATGTATTTTTGCGCCCCTTTCCCGCATTAACATTTCAGAACATCTATTTTTAGTTAATTTGCTCAATTGGCAACTTATGAGGATCTTCTAATGTTACTTCTTGTTGCCTTTGCAATTGTTCACGCAGCTTTTCATTTCTTTTGAGTTCACAATGACTATCAAATTTTTCAATTACCACGTTAAACTTATTTTTCTCAACTTCATTCTCAAAGTTATACAATTCTATAGCTCGGGGAGCAGCTAAATTTAGGAGGAGCGTGATTTTGCGATGATCATGAGCTGATTCTCAAGCAGTGGCAGATAAAGAAACTTCAAATTGCTGTTTGAAATTTTCCAGTTCAGACTTACTTTACCTGTCATCCTGAAATGTTTTGGCCTTTACAGACATTCCATCTTTCGATCAGTAACTTGATGCTGACCTCGAGATCTGCTTGGCAGCATGATTGTTGTTCTTTTCTTTCTAGAAGCTAAATTCACTTTCTAAACTCACGGTTTACTTTTTAGGAACACACCCCTGGTACCATGTGGTGTTCTTTGCACTTTAAGATTTCCACTCCTGGTAGCGTGTGATGTTCTTTGTGATTCTGTTGTCAGGATGGATGTCATAGTGTTCACAAAGGACCACATAAGCTAAGTTCACTAACAAAGCTAACTTTTATTTACACTGCTTAAATTAAGTTCAACCATTTACTCCTGCAGTAAACAATAGTTATTGTAATCTACATCTACTAACACTAGTCTCTACATTCTAACTCCAACTGTACTCTATCCTCTCTTGATCTCTCCTATGCACTCTACTCCAGCCTTCTCTCTCAGAAGTCTATGAGTCAGCGCTTTATATGGTTCTGCATTTAGCTCCATCTAGTGGTTAATTATGATATGACATTAACACTTTGTACTCTGAACATTTCACATAATGTCACAACATGGACTGGTGTTTGGATGGTTACATGCAATGCTTCCATTCCTTGAAGTTAAACCATGTTTGGGTTGGTTTGGCAGTTACTCTTGATTGTTTCTTGTGGGGTGGATGAAAATGGTATTTGTTGACTTGACAGTGTTTTTTCTTCTTCTTTCTTCAGTTAGACTGACTGGGGACTCACTGAGGCTGAAGAAGAACACCCCTGTGGCAAGAAGAAGAGTACACAGCATCCTCATCTCTCATCCAGCATTACTCATATTTTAGACACATTGGCTGAAAGCTGCTGTGTCTACTGACTGTGCCATCATTGTCATTGGAGGTAGAGGTTCCTTAAACTGTTGATGTGTTTCTGGTACCACTTCCAGAAGAGGCGCATAGGTAAAGTGAATATACAAACATATGAACAAGGAGCAGAAGGAGGCCATTCAGCCCCTCAAGCCTACTCCATCATTCAATAAGTTCATGTCTGATCTGATAGTAACTTCAAATCTGCATCCAGCCTACTCATGATACCTATCATCCGCGCATTTACCAAAACTCAATTCACCTCTTACAAGCAATGTTGTTCTCCAGGACAACAGATCTGCAGGGTCGAATCTTAACAGAATTTGGCAACGTGTCAGACTCAGACTGTAGACTGTTGTATAACTCTCCAGTAGCACAGGCCAGTTTTCTGTCCAAAACGGGTGCCTTTTTGAAGAAACGGTTTATGCTGTCACTCTGGCGGGGCAGGGCCTGATAGAGCAGGCAATTGGCTCCACAGAGATCAGAGCGCCATCTTTAAAGGCCACCCCGATCAACACGGCAACCAAACAGTCCCCACAAGGAAGGTATCCGGGTCTCCCCACACCATCCACCGCAATCATTGGCGGCATTCCGTTCTCCCTGTGTCCCCGACGATCCTTGGCAGCATTCCCTTCTCCCTGCCACCCCCTGACAATCATTGGCAGCATTCCCCTCTCGCCCCCTCCCCCCCCCGATGATCATTGGCAGCATTCCATCCTCCATGTAGGGCGACACGGTAGCACAGTGGTTAGCGCTGTTGCTTCATAGCACCAGGGTCCCAGGTTCGATTTGCGGCTTGGGTCACTGTCTGTGTGGAGTCTGCACGTTCTCCTCGTGTCTGCGTGGGTTTCCTCCGGGTGCTCCAGCTCCTCCCAGAAGTCCCGAAAGACGTGCTGTTGGGTAATTTGGACATTCTGAATTCTCCCTCCATGTACCCGAACAGGCACCGGAATGTGGTGACTAGGGGATTTTCACAGTAACATCATAGCAGTGTTAATGTAAGGCAACTTGTGACAATAAAGATTATTATGTCCTTCCCCCCCGGCAATCATTGGCAGGGTTCCCCCCTCCCTGCTACCCTCTGACAAACATTGGCAGAATTATCTCTCCATGTCGCCCCCCCCGATGATCATTGGCAGCATCCTCTCTCCCTGATGGCCTCCGACAGTCATCAGTAACATTCCCCTCTCCCCCCGCTGATATTCATTGGTGCATTCATCTCTCCCCCTCCCGCCACCTGACATTCATTGCTGGCACCCCCCCCCCCCCCCCTCAGTGTCCACTCTCCCCACAACCTCATATATATGAACCTTCCCATGGGGCTCCCACTAGGGTCATGCCCTGGCACTGCCCCCAGCACAGGTTGGCACTGCCAGATCGGAACTGTGCCAACTTGGCAGTGCCAACCTGCACCAGTGGGGCAGTGCCAGGGACTACCTGGGCATGTCCCTATCCCCCTCGGGCTACATGTACCTCTGTGCCCCTGAGAGATCCCCTCAACTGCTTCTTGCTTGGACAAACCTGTTGTAAACCTCGGCGACATGTATGAATATTTAGTGAGGGGGGAATTATCTGGCGGGAACCTGCCTGCCAATAATATTAAAATTCATTGAAATCTATTCAAATAGGTTAACGCCCATTGTGGCGAGGGGTGGGGAAAATCGTGTTCTCTCTGGCGAGAATTACGTTTCCCGACCCTCACAGGACTTTCCATCCATGTCGCCAATCCCACACATGGACAGAGCAGGCTCAAGATCACCCCCACTATGTACATACCATTATTGGTGGGTGTGCACAGAGCAGCTACATATTGTGGAGGCCTAATACCGATGAAAACATTTGTGTTTTCACAACTTTCAATTTTCCTAGAATGGTAAGGCTGTGCAATTTTCTCAACGTAAATTTGATTAATTTAATTTTTGAAAGCTGCACGTGTTAGAATATGAAGTGCTGATGTTTTAGCCATGGAGTCATCTGTGAAAACTAAAAATAAAATATAAAAATTAAAAGCTTTTTAAAAGTCCTATTGTGCGGAAATTCAGACAATTCTCTTTCTCGGTAAGCTGCTTAACTTCAGATTTGCATTTTTCATTCCAGAGGGAGCTCATCTGTATTTTAGCTGGAATTGTTACTTCGAGCTGGACCTATTTTTCTCGATTTTCAGTGAGCTATTACAGGTAATTGTGCACTCCATAGGGAGATTACCAAACCTTTCATCATCCATACCGGTTAAGTGGCACACTCGCTATGAAAAGAATATTATAGGTATAATGTGATTGGTTTGCCTTTGTCTAGTTTTCACGAGCTATGCTGTAGTTTTACAAATCACCATTTTGTTTGCAGGTCATGAATAACTTTCCAAAGAGGGTGACCAACCTTTTTTTTTGAAAAAGAAGATAAATATTGCCTTGTTTTTTTCCGAAGTGCTTCACATTAGCTCTTCATTGGACAAGCTCACCCTCAATGAACACCTACACAAGTGCACGTTATCAGTTAGATTTTCAGTTTTAACCACCTGTGTGCTCAGCATCACAAAACAAGAGGGCTATCTGGTGGGTGGCAGTCACAGAAGGTGCCGAATTAATCATCCTTTCATGAATAGAAGGAAAACACAGCGGGTTCGCAATCCTCTCAATCAGGATGCGCATTTTTGACAGTCTTTTAAAAACATTTTTGCGAGTTAAATGACATTGTTGAAATGCACAGAGAAAATAGTTAACTGCTGACTTATTTGGATCCCTAAATTGTGCTGTATTTCAGTGAAGTTTTAAACCTGCTTGCCACAAACAGATTCATCATTGAATGTAAGTGAAGGTTCAAGGAAACACAGTCAGCAGCACATTTTCCTTTTAGACAGGTACTGTTACATTTAAGTACATGTACTCTTTACGATGCTTGTTCTAGAGGTATAGGGGGCCGGATTCCCCCAAAATGGGACTATGTCCCCCATGCCGGCAGAAAAACGCTGGAGTTTTACTCAAGAGATTCCTGCAAAAAAGTACAGATAATTCAATCCCCTACAGGGGGCTGGCAGGGACCTGGAGTAACTCACGCCTTAGCTCCAGATACGGGCCCCCGCACTTCCGGTTTTGAGACCGCGCATACACATGGCAGCGACCTCGCCGAGCTCCATGCGGACTCGGATCTCAGAGGCAGACTTAAAAATTTGATCCTCCCGATTGGCCACGCGCCCGAGGAACTGACCACATGAATCTAAACCCCGGCCGCCTATCAGGCCCCCCCAGCGTCCGTTCCCACCCCCCACCTTCACTAGGGCGACCGTGGACTGAGCCCCTGCCAGTGGGCCCCCAGCTACATGTCGTACTCCGCGATCACGCCGATTCTTGGCTCCCGGAGAATTGCCGGACTGGCGACGGGCTCGATTTCGGCGTGATATTGGATTCTCCGTCCCCGCACCGAACACACTTTCGGCGCGGGGCTGCGGAGAATCCAGACCAGGATGTCTGAAATTTACCAGTTTATAATGGCATGAATGGATCAATTGTCTGAAGAGACTGGTTAGAGGAAGTCTTTATTGTTTTATTGTGTCTCGGCGACTTACTTTGCACATTTACCCACGGGACATTGTAGTCTTCTATATCAACTTGGAGGGTGGGGTTGCTCGCTGGCCTCAACGGTCCTTCAAGCCTGTGAGCCTCTCGGTTTAAGGGGGTCTGACAGCAGGTTTTTCAGGCAGCGCTTCTCCTGTCCTCCTTGCTGGGATTGTGACGATATCACCACTGAGGGATTGCCCTTCCAGAGTGGCAGCTGGAAAGTGGGTTGGAATAGTTGAATCCACAGGGTCAGCAGAGGGGGGTGACTATGAAGTCCGTGGGTGGGGTCCTATGAGATACCAAGCTGCAGGAAAGCTGTGTATAGAGGGTTATGGGTCAAATGCGGGCAATTGGGACTAGCTTTGTGGTTAAAAACTGGGAGGCATGGACAAATTGGGCCAAAGGGCCTGTTTTCATGCTGTAAAACTCTATAACTCTATGGGCAGAGTGGGGGACCCTGACAAGGGGTGTTTTCCAGCCTCATAAAGCTGAAAGGCCCTCACACGGGGGGAGGAAGACTGCAGTGAGGATGAACCCCCAAACTCAGGCTGCACTTTGAAACCAGAAGGAATGAGATGTCTGGCAGTTCAAGACCACTAGTTATGGAGACCATGCTGTCAGGGATTAGTGTCTGAATGGCTGGCTGTTCAATTTAGAAGGCTCATTTAATCCACAGCCCATGAGAGCTGGGTGCTGAGGGTGCCCTCGAAGGATGAAGTTGCAGTCTTCACATGGTGTGCCTTGTGCCTCGCCTACCACAAGGGGAAGCCAGTTGCCTAATCAGCTCCCTGACCCTTCCTTGATGAGTCAATTGCGCCCCTTTAGTCAGCTTTGCAATGCATGAATGTACCACTGATTGATGCCCAATTGTTAAACCTTTGGAAGCCTAGCCCCCAAGCATTGAACTCTAAGGTTAATTCTCATATCTCCATAACAAAGAGGTGACACTGATATGGCCTCCAATGGAAGATGTTATAGTGAAGTTATCGGTCACCTGTTCAGGAGATGACTGGTGGCAGCATCTCTTTCCCCTGTGAGGTTAGAATGTAGGTCCACTGAATGCGCTCAGTTGCCCTCACTCCTCACGTTTGGGGGAGTCACATGGTCTGGTAAGGCTCTCAAGGGTCGAAACGATTCATTCAAGTGGGGCAACTGTGGGGAAGTGGCTATTGTGTGACAGGTGAGGGAGTGGTGCTTAGTGGAAAGGTGCTCACATGGGGATTGCATGTGGGTGGATGTCCCAGATCCTGAGAGGGCTGTGGGGCAGGGCATTGTCAGGACTCCTCATCACCCGGGCTCTTGGGAGGCCATATTCGGGGTGTCGGACTAGCCGGGGTTGGAAACGGGTGCGGAGGCAGATGTAGCCTTCGCCTCATTGATCGCCCGAAGGCGGATCTTGTTGGGATGGAGAGCGGCCTCTTCACCCTGTGCCCTGGCGTGGCGGGGGGACCTTTTGGAATTCTTGACTCTTGAGAATGTTAAGTTTGAACTGATGGGAAGGATGGTGGGGTTCTACAATTCATGGACGTTATTCATTATGCACTTTCAGGAATTGGATAACATCGTACATGAGGGGGGGGTTTGTTGGGAGGGTTGGGAGGGTTGTGGGGAGCGGTCTGTATGTGTTAATGGTGACTATGGATTTCTGATTCCTTTTTGTCATTTGTTTATGTTAACATGCAGGCTGCTGTTTGGGGTTTGGTGGGAGGATGGGATTGTTGTTGTTGATATGGGGATTGACATTATATTCATTACTGATTATTGTTTATTGTTGGTGGGTGCAAATTTGGGAGAAAATGTGAAAAAGGAGAAGAATAAAAATATTTTTTTAAAAGAAAGGACACCTCATCGCTCCCTTTGGTGTTCTCTTCCTTTCAGTTTTTGATTCGGGAGAATCATGGAACCAGTCGAGATGGCAATTCTTTTTATTGTGATCGAGCAGCAGCGGCGACATAGACATGCCACTGCATGCGACCAGACCAGCACCCTGCAGAGGAGGGGGAGGCAGGGTCTTCCAAGAGGAGGGCAATGCATGGAAGAGCTTCGGAGGAAACACGAGCAGCTATGGGTATTCCGCCTTCGAACTTTCTACCTGATTCAAAGTATATCCACTCAGGAGGTAGTCAATGATGCCAGTGAGAAAGTCACAAGTACCCGCCGAGACTCACTACAATGAGGCTCATACGTCAACATGTGCAGTGGTTGAGCAGATGATTCGACTTCTCAAGTTGCGGTTCTAGTGGCTCGACCGATCGGGCAGAACCATCCACACACCTCCCGTCATAATGGCCTGCTGCGTTCTCCGCAACTTGGCACTACAATGGGACGAGAAGCTGGACCAGAAGGAAATGGAAGAGTGCCATCTCCTCGGATGAGGAGAATGTCAAGGATGGCAGCAAGGGGCAACTCACGGCGGAGGATGAGGAAGGACCTTAGGCGATGGACAGGGCCTGCATGGGGCGCAGGGCTAGAGACACCCTCATAGCCTCTGGGTTTGGTGATGAGCAAGACTAGGGTCTGAAGACCTGTCCCACCATGGCGTCAGACATCTTCTCAGTACTGTGGTTGCTGTGAGAGGTCATTGTGATGGTGGCTATAACAATGGAAATGGCGCTAAAATGATTGTCCGCACGCTGCAAGAGAATGATGATGACTTGCAATGAGGACAGAGTGATGCTCCTCTTGTCTTCTGCGAAATGTCTGACTCCTGCCTGACAGAGAGCTGAATGCAACCTACCAATAAATGGACTGATCTAGGGGCCCAAAGATGCTGAATGACACATCTCAGCTGCTACTGCGTCCTCAGAGGTCCCAGTGATCTTTTTCCATCAACTAACAAGGTTGACAGACTCTCACATATAGAACATAGAACAGTACAGCACAGAACAGGCCCTTCGGCCCTCGCTGTTGTGCCGAGCAATGATCACCCTACTCAAACCCACGTATCCACCCTATACCCATAACCCAAGAACCCCCCCTTAACCTTACTTTTTTAGGACACTACGGGCAATTTATCATGGCCAATCCACCTAACCCGTACATCTTTGGACTGTGGGAGGAAACCGGAGCACCCAGAGGAAACCCACGCACACACGGGGAGGACGTGCAGACTCCGCACAGACAGTGACCCAGCCGGGAATCGAACCTGGGACCCTGGAGCTGTGAAGCATTTATGCTAACCACCATGCTACCGTGCTGCCCCGAGGCAGCAAGGGGCAACTCACTCTGCTGAGGATGCCAAGGGCCCTATTTTGGCCCTTGGCATCCTCGTAACTGAAGAATACTGGCAGACATAAGAGCACTGAGCATTGATGTTGGTGGTGGGGAGGGGGGTGATTGGGTGTGGTCTGAACCTTCGTGCATAGGGTTTGAGGGGGGGACTGGGGGCGCTATGCCAGCAGCGGTACGGCTTTTCTGCACATTAGTGTGGGAGAGACATAGTGCTGCTATTCTCAAACTTCACAGGGATGAAGCGCTGGGTTTGTGTGGGTGTTTGCAGAGCATGGCGCCATGACATGATGGCGTGGAAGATGCGTGTGGGTGAACAAAGTGATTTTTGATAGAAGTGAGCTTTTACAATGGTGAATTATCTCTATTAGTGCCTAGCTTCACCCATGCCGACTGGGTGCTTCTAGTTTTCTTCTCTTTCTCACCCTCCCGCTACATCTAGGTGTATCCCCAGGATCCACAGTTGAAGTTGAGGTGGCTTGTTGACTTCCACACCCTGTTACCTGAGGTTACCTTGGTGGGTGTCCCCTGTGGGGCATGGGCCTTGAGGGTCTAGGCTTATTTTTAAGCTGCATGGATGCTGCAGTGTGCCACTCATAAGGAGGGGAGTGTCAGATGGGTTGGACACTCCCAAGATGTGGAATTCTGCCCTCCGGCCTATCTTCTTCCCTTCGGTTGCCCAGGGATCCTGGGGTGAAGGGACGGCTAGAGTGAGAACCAGAAGCTCCACTGTCCTCTGCTGTTGACACTCATGGATTCTTACTAGTGCCTGCACCATGCAGCCATGGAATGAGCTAAGCCTTGGAGTGGACATCCCCGACCATGACGTGTACATCCCATGCCAATGTCTCCAATGTGGACTCCATCCTTGCAGTGCTTTGTTGTGTGGGAGTGACAGCACCATCCCTTCAGACAGAAGTCAGTGGGACTCCTCCAGTCAGCCTTGCTGTGATAGCTTCCTGATGCTCGTGCCTCTACCTTTGATGCTCCAGCAGCTCTGGGACAACCAGACCCAGGGGCACATCATCAGACTGGATTTCAGCGGAGTCCTAGGCTCCGGCTTCCTTCCAAATGCTGGATCCCTGGGACGTTCCTTCCTCCGCCTGCCTAGATCTTCAGCTGTGAGGTGCTCATCAGCGAGTGACCCTGAAGCCTGTCTACTAGCTAATCCGACCGAAGTATGAATATTTGTGCTGATGGATGATGCAGGTGACAGCTATGATGCCTGTTCGATACTCGTCTCTGAGATGCTTCCTTGGGAGCTGCTCGGGTCTGTGGTCTTCAGAGGGCGCAAGGATGGTCCGGGCTGGTTGGCTTATTGTCCTGCAAGGGAAGTGAGATGGCATTAGTACAGGACAGGGGCAGATTGATGGGAGAAAGTTAACTCACGTGAGGCTTGCACTATAACTGCATGTGTTGAGGGTTTTCACTCTAGTTTGGTGCCCCCACCTCACCCTCTGCCCAAGTGCAGTCCTGCTCCTCACTGTTCCAGCTCAAGGGATCTTTCCTCAAAAGGCGTTCTCATTTCTAACATGACGCCATGACAAATTCTGGGAACCCGTGCGGTGGCTGGGAGAGAGATCACGATGGTGGTGCGGTGGGTGTGTTAAGGGGTGCAACAGAAGATATGAGGTGCCAGGCTTGCCATGGCTGCATGAAGAAGGTCAATCATCTTATTTTGGCATTGTAGCCCTGTCCTAATCTGGAACAAACTGGCCCTCACTAGCATGACCACATCCTCCCAGGCAGGGTTGGTGACCTTGTTTGCTGGATGTCTGCTGATCACGGCATCCTGAAAACGGAGTAAATGCGTCGATCGTCGTGCGGCGTTTAAACACCATTGGCATATCATTAGCGGGCCTGACCCTCTATTCTCTGGGACCTCTGCGATTCACCGCCGCCAATGGGCTGAGTTCCAGATGACACGGTTCACTTGTGGTCTCAGTGGTTGGGAACCCAGTGTGGATGCTGTGGACTGTATCCAGAATCTGTATCCAGCGGCAATCTGTGCCGCTGGCCGGGGGGGGGGGGGGGGGGGGGGGGGGGGGGGGCTTCCGCAAGGGCTGTGGGGGGTGGCTAGGGGGTGGCCAGGGGGCAGTATTTGGCAGCTCGGTTCTGTGCACGGCCGGACCACTGCAGGTTATCGCCATGCACATGCATGGCCACGGCCCCTGCCATCCTCCAGGCGTTTATATAGTGGGAGCCGGGAGTTTTACTCGCCGCGGCTGCTAGCCCCTTGCCAGTTGCAGGATTGGCGAGGGGTTGGTGCCAATTTTTACATCGTAAAATGCCACAGTGCCCATGCCAGCATCGCCACATAACCTCCAAAACGGTGATTCCAGCCCTATGGTCACTGTCTGTGCGGAGTTTGCACGTTCTCCCCGTGTCTGCGTGGGTTTCCTCCGGGTGCTCCGGTTTCCTTCCACAGTCCAAAGACGTGCAGGTTAGTTGGATTGGCCATGATAAATTGCCCTTAATGTCCAAAAAGTATAGGAGGGGTTATTCGGTTACGGGGATAGGGTGGAAGTGAGTGCTTAAGTGGGTCAGTGCAGACTCGATGGGCTGAATGGCCTCCTGGTGCTCCTTATGTTCTATGTTCTCCCGCCAGAGCTGATTTGCACCAGTTTTACGATCGCTTTGGGGTTGTAAAGCGGGAGGCATTTCAATGTTCCACGCCATGCAAATTTATGCATGCATGGAATACGGGGGATTCCCAGGGAATCCCACTATTGGTCCACCATCTTGAGCAGGCAGCCCCATAGTAAGATCCTGCGACTGGCCGCTCCCTCCCCCCACTGAAAATCGACCCCGGCCCCCACCATACCGTAAATCGGCCCTGACTCCCTCCCCACCAACTGCAGTCCCCCATTCCCGAATCGCCTGGGTGCAACCCCCCCCCACCCCCACCTCCACCTTCCACAATATTAATGGATCAAAGCTGCAGATGGTTTTTACAAGCTGGCAATTGTAGACCACTGCTCCAAAGCTATGAATGGCCTGCATATAATGAATCTGTGGGAACTTGAGGCAGGCACAGCTGATCTCCTTCAAAGCATTGACACATGGAGCCGCCAGCTAAGTATTGCAGCAATAATGCCTCCCACTGCCGATGTCTGGCTGCTCTCTAGCTTCGAGACAGGTGTCCCTTTTCTGGGGCGTTGGGGGAGGAGGGGGTGGAGGAATCTGTGGAGCGGGTTCCTTTCTGCAGGGTGTCCCTGTGGGAGGTCGCTTAATTACAGGGCTGCCTTTTTAAAAAATTAATTTATGGGATGTGGGCGTCGCTGGTTGGAGCAGCATTTATTGCCCATCCCCAGTTACCCTTCAGAAGGTGGTGGTGAGTTGCCTTCTTGAGCCACTGCAGTCCTTGAGGTGTAGGTACACCCACTGTGCTGTTAGGGAGGGAGTTCCAGGATGTGCCCAAGTGACAGTGAAGGAACAGCGATATATTTCCAAGTTAGGGTGGTGAGTGACTTGGAGGGAACCCTCCAGGTGGTGGAGTTCCCAGTTCTTGTCCTTCTGATGGTAGAGGTTATGTGTTTGGAAGGAGCTGCCTAAGGAACCTTGGTGAGTTACTGTAGTGCATCTTGTGGATGGTACACATGGCTGCCACGGTTCGACGGTGGTGGAGGGTTGAATGTTTGTGGAAGGGGGAGTAATCAAGCAGGCTGCTTTGTCCTGGATGATGCTGAGCTTCTTGAGTGTTGTTGGAGTTGCACTCTAGGCAACTGGAGAGTATTCCTTTACACTCCTGACTTGTGCATTGTAGATGGTGGACAGGCTTTTGGTGGGTTCAGGATGTGAGTTACTCGCCATAGGATTCCTAGCCTTTGGCCTGCCCTGGTACTAATCTGGCTTGGCCAGTTCAGTTTCTGATCAATGGTAACCCCCAGGATGTTGACTGTGGGGGATACAACTATGGTAATGCCATTGAATGTCAAGGGGCAGTGGTTAGATCCTCTCTTGCCACTTGTCAGCCCAAGCCCGGATATTATCCAGGCCTTGCTGCAGTTGGATGTGGACTGCTTCATTATCTGAGGAGTCGCGAATGGTGCTGAACTTTGTGCAGTCATCTGCAAACATCCCTACTTCTGACCTGATGTTGGAAGTGAGGCCATTGAAGCTAATGTGGCAGGAAGATGGGAACCAATGCAGGAAGTCGGAAGAAAGTAAAACGGGGACAGAAACAAAAGGCAGTCAGGGGGAAAGTGTAAGGCAGAGAATACATAGTCAAAAATCAAGAAGGACGACAGTACAGGGTACAGTGACTGAAGAGAGCTCAGTTAATAGGCCCAGTCGTACGAAAAGGAATAAAATGGGAAGTAAAAACATAAATGGAAAGCCAAGCAGCAAGTTATTACATGAAGGTATAGGTTCAACAGAAAATTAGGAGAAAAGTTAAAAGGAAAAATAGCTCAGGAGAGGTAACTGACAGAGGTGTTATGATTCAAAATGGAGGTAAAAAAAGTCAACATAAGGGTACTTTACCTGAATGCTTGTAGTATTCGGAATAAGGTAAATGAGTTGATGGCGCAAATCATCGTGAATGACTATGATTTAGTGGCCATTACTGAAACATGGTTAAAGGATGGTCATGACTAGGAGTTAAATATCCGAGGGTATCAAACTATTTGGAAGGACAGAGTGGATGGTAAGGGAGGTGGTGCAGCTCTGATATTTAAGGATGACATCCGGGCAGTAGTGAGGGATGATATCGGTGCTGTGGAGGATAAGGTTCAATCCATTTGGGTGGAAATCAGGAATAGTAAGGCGAAAAAGTCACTGATAGGAGTAGTCAATAGGCCACCAAATAGTAACATTACAGTGGGGCGGGCAATAAACAAAGAAATAACTGACGCATGTAGAAATGGTACAGTAGTTACCATGGGGGATTTTAATCTACATGTCGATTGGTTTCATCAGGTCGGTCAAAGCAGCCTTGAGGATGAGTTTATAGAATGTATCCGCGATAGTTTCCTAGAACAGTATGTAATGGAACCTTCGAGGGAACAAGAGATCCTCGATCTTATCCTGTGTAATGAGACAGGATTGATTAATGCTCTCATACTTAGGGATCCTCGCAGAAGGAGTGATCACAATATGGTGGAACTTAAAATACAGATGGAGGGTGAGAAGAAAAAATCAAACACTAGTGTTTTGTGCTTAAACAAAGGAGATTACAGTGGGATGAGAGAGGAGCTGGCTAAGGTAGACTGGGAGCAAAGGCTTTATGGTGAAACAGTTGAGGAACAGTTGAGAATCTTTCAAGCGATTTTTTCACAGGGCTCAGCAAAGATTGACACCAACAAAAAGCAAGGATGGGAGAGAGGGGGAAAATCGACCTTTGATATCTCAGGAAATAAGGGAGAGTATCAAATTGAAGGAAAAAGCAGACAGTGGCAAAGATTAGTGGGAGACTAGAGGACTGGGAAAACTTTAGGGGGCAACAGAAAACTACTAAAAAAGCTATAAAGAAGAGTAAGATAGATTATGAGAGTAAACTTGCTCAGAATATAAAAACAGATAGTAAAGGTTTCTACAAATATATAAAACAAAAAAGAGTGGCTGAGGTAAATATTGGTCCTTTAGAGGATGAGAAGAGAGATTTAATAATGGGAGATGAGGAAATGATTGAGGAACTGAACTGTTTTTTTGGGTCGGTCTTCACGGTGGAAGACCACAAATAACATGCCAGTGACTGATGGTAATGAGGCTATGACAGGTGAGGACCTTGTGACAATTGTTATCACTAAGGAGGTAGTGATGGGCAAGCTCATGGGGCTAAAGGTAGACAAGTCTCCTGGCCCTGATGGAATGCAACCCAGGGCACTAAAAGAGATGGCTAGGGAAATTGCAAATGCACTAGTGATGATTTACCAAAATTCACTCGACTGTGGGTGGTCAAGGCGGATTTCAAATTAGCAAACGTGACATCACTGTTTAAAAAAGGAGGTAGGCAGAAAGCGGATAATTATAGACCAGTTAGCTTAACTTCGGTAGTAGGGAAGATGCTGGAATCTATCATCAAGGAAGAAATAGTGAGGTATCTGGATGGAAATTGTCCCTTTGGACAGATGCAGTATGTGTTCATAAAGGGCAGGTTGTGCCTAACTAATTTAGTGGAATTGTTTGAGGATATTACCAGTGTGATAGACAATGGGGACCAATGGATGTGGTATATCTGGATTTCCAGAAAGCTTTTGACAAGGTGCCACACAAAAGGTTGCTGCATAAGATAAAGATGCATGGAATTAAGGGTAAAGTAGCAGCATGGATAGAGGATTGGTTAATTAATAGAAAGCAAAGAGTTGGGATAAATGGGTGTTTCTCTGGTTGGCGATCAGTAGCTAGTGGTGTCCCTCAGGAATCAGTGCGGGGCCCACAATTGTTCACAATTTACATAGATGATTTGGAGTTAGGGACCAAGTGAAATGTGTCCACGTTTGCAGATGACACTAAGATGAGTGGTAAAGCGAAAAGTGCAGAGGATACTGGAAGTCTGCAGAGGGATTTGGATAGGTTAAGTGAATGGGCTAGGCTCTGGAAGATGGAATACAATGTTGACAAAAGTGAGGTTATCCATTTTGGTATGAATAACAGCAAAAGGGTTTATTATTTCAATGATAAAATATTAAAACATGCTGCAGTGCAGAGGGACCTGGGTGTCCACGTGCATGAGTCGTAAAAAGGTGCAACAGGTGATTAAGAAGGCGAAAGGAGTTTTGTCCTTTGTTGCTAGAGGGATGGAGTTTAAGATGAGGGAGGTTATGCTGCAACTGTATAAGGTGTTAGTGAGGCCACACCTGGAGTATTGTGTTCAGTTTTGGTCTCCTTACCTGGGAAAGGACGTACTGGTGCTGGAGGGTGTGCAGAGGAGATTCACTAGGTTAATCCCAGAGTTGAGGGGGTTGGATTTCGAGGAGAGGTTGAGTAGACTGGGACTGTACTGCATTCCAGGATGGGACGGAGAATGTGGTGTTGGGGGAAAATGAGGAATGGCACCCGAACGCGATGGTATGAGCCCCCGCTGGAAGCATGATCGAGGTCCACGATGCACCACGGTGGGTGGATGTAAATAACTGCACCAATTTAGTGGGCCTGTTGCCCTATGTTCCGGCCTCGCATGATTCTATGGACTCACGACTGAGAATCACGTGGGCTGATCACTTGTGGTTTCAGCAATCGTGAACCTGACGTGGTGGGCCACAGTGAGGTCCACCACGTCAGGGCCATGATGGAATTTAGAAGGATGCGGGGGGCGGGATCTTATAGAAACATATAAAATTACGAAGGGAATAGATAGGATAGATGCGGGCAGGTTGTTTCCACTGGTGGGTGAAAGCAGAACTAGGGGGCATAGCCTCAAAATAAGGTGAAGTAGATTTAGGACTGAGCTGAGGCGGAACTTCTTCACCCAGAATTCCCTGCCCACTGAAGCAGTTGAGGCTCCGTCATTAAATGTTTTCAAGGTGAAGATAGATCGTTTTTTGAAGATTAAAGGGATTAAGGGTTATGGTGTTCGGGCGGGAAAATGGAACTGAGTCCACAAAAGATCAGCCATGATCTAATTGAATGGCGGAGCAGACTCGAATGGCCAGATGGCCTACTCCTGCTCCTAGTTCTTATATTCTTATGATGATGCAGCTGAAGATGATTGGGCCTAGGGCACTATCCTGTGGGCAGTCCCCTTATTACAGGGGTCCTGGGGATTCTCGGAGGTCCCCCATTACAGGAGATCCTGTGGGAGGGGAGGGGGGGGGGGGCGTTGGCTGCAGTGCATTGTTGGGGGGGGGCCCTCAGCTGGGCTTAGATGGTCTCTACCAGCATGGTCCTGACGTGGTGGACCTTGCGGTGGTCCACCACGTCAGTTTCATGATTGCTGAAACCACAAGTGATCAGAGCCCACGTGATTTCTAGTCACGGGTCCGTAGAATCACGCGAGGCCGGAACATAGGGCGACAGGCCCACTAAATTGGTGCAGTTATTTACATCCATCCACCGTGGTGCATCGTGGACCTCGATCATGCTTCCAGCGGGGTCTCATATCATCGCGTTCGGGTGCCTTTCCCCATTTTCCCCCGACACCACATTCTCCGTCCCATCCCGGAATGCATTCCAGGTGTTTCCAGCTGTCCTGGGACAGAGAATCCTGCCTGAACTCTCCCCCACAGCCATGGAGGGGACCCCCCCCCCCCACAGAAGCTACTGAGTGACAACCCCCACCATGGTAGTATTGGGGGCCACTCTCCCCGTGCCCCCTGCACATACATCGGTGCACACCCCTCTCCCCCCCACCCCCACCACACATAAGGGGAAATTCTCTCCACCATTGGAGGAGGATTACACCCCCAGAAGATCCCCCTGGCAGTGCCCATCCCATTGCCCACATCCGCTCCTGGCACTGCCAGCGTGGCACGCAGCAATGGGCAGCCTTGACCCTTAATCGCGGAGCCTCCAGGCACCTCTGCACTCCCGGCATGGTCACGTGATAAAAATCAGACCATCACAATTGCACTCATCCAGCGGAATGTTAGAAACCCAAATGCACTGCCTGGGAATTTTACCAGGAGGTCTATCTCAGGAAGCTGTTCTTCAGTTCTTAAGCTTTGTTTCTGTGGCCAAATCAACTACCAAGCGTCACAGCACACAGTTCTGACTGTGGAAGCGAAAATTAGCACAGCTGTGAACATTTAGACTGCAGGCTCGTTCCATGAAACCATTGGAGACAGCCAATTTGCTTTGCATTTTCTAAAAAGCAAGTCATCAGTGCCCTCTTTGCCAGGGCAGCTCAGCTTTATATAGTCAACAGTGATTCCAGACAGATGACGAAAAGAGCCAAAACATTTTTCAAAATTGCCAAATTTGTTTGGCAGGGTTATTGATTGCACACGAGATATAGAATGTCCCAAAAGTAAACTATAAAGACGCAGTTCAGCTTGCAGCTGAACTTGAAGAATGCTACCAACAAAGATGCAACTTTCTCTGTGGTGTGGTTCACCCATTGGCGCCGGCTCCACCGAGTGGGGGTCTATCAGCCCCGGCTTTATCTGCTGATATGGATGAAGAATGGCCTGGTCTGTGTCCGCGCGTGCGCATGGTGGCGTCCTGCAGCGGCTGCGCCGTACAACATGGCGCCAGCCGTGGGCGGACCCGGCCTGCCAAAAACTGCCCCCCTGAAACCCACCTCGCCCTGACCAGTCCCACCCCTGGACTACCCCTAGCCCCCGTCGAAGCCCCCTTTGCCAGCGGAAAGCACCCCCTTACTGTGGCGGCGCTGGACACAGTCCGCTGCCTTCATGCAAGGTCCACCTAGGGGGGGGGTGGCCTTGGCACCCATATGACCCGTGGCGCTATGTTCCCAGTGGGTAGTCAGTGGCGTGAGCAGCCGCATGGCTGCCTTGCAGGCTGCGGCAATGGTGGTCTGTGCCCGGTCACCCCGATCCCACGGCTCACCTCCTAGCCACCCCCTGCTACTCCCCCCCACCCCACCCCCCACCCCCCTGGCCCAAGTAGATGGCCCCAGACCAGCGGCACACTGTCAGCATACTATAGTGATATTATACACTGTTTGCACCCCCTCCCTCACCCTCAGCAGCCATGGTGCTTGTTTCCCGATTTGAAATACCGCAAGTTAACCTTGCGGAGGCGGGGCATGACGGAAGACCTAGAAAATGCTGGTTTTGGGCCCATTAATGATATGCCATCAGCGTTTACTGTAAAATTTACATGCCCACACAGGCGTGTAAAGGCACATCACTGTCAAGGGACCAGAGCATGGCATTAGTAAGTTTGTGGATGACATGAAGGTTGGATGAATTGCGGATCGCGATGAGGACTGTCAGAGGATACAGCAGGATTTAGATCGTTTGGAGACTTGGGCAGAGAGATGGCAGATGGAGTTTAATCCGGACAAATGTGATGTAATGTATTTTGGAAGGTCTAATACAGGTAGGGAATATACAGTGAATGGTAGAACCCACAAGAGTATTGACAGTCAGAGAGATCTAGGTGTACAGGTCCACAGGTCACTGAAAGGGGCAACATAGGTGGAGAAGGTAGTCAAGAAGGCATACGGCATGCCTTCATTGGCTGGGGCATTGAGTATAAAAATTGGCAAGTCATGCTGTAGCTATATAGAACCTTAGTACGGCCACACTTGGAGTATAGTGTTCAATTCTGGTTGCCACACTACCAGAAGGATGTGGAGGCTTTAGAGAGGGTGCAGAAGAGATGCCCTGTATACCAGGATGTTTCCTGGTATGGAGGGCATTAGCTATGAGCAGTGGTTGAATAAACTTGGTTTGTTCTTACTGGAATTAAGGAGGTGAGGGATAGTCAGAGATTTTTTCCCAGGTTGGAGGGGTCAATTACTTGGGGGCATAGGTTTAAGATGCAAGGGGCAAGGTTTAGAGCAGATGTACGTGGTAGGATTTTTACACAGAGGGTAGTGGGTGCCTGGAACTCGCTGCCGGAGGAGGTGGTGGAAGCGGGGACAATAGTGACGTTTAAGGAACATCTTGACAAGTACATGAATAGGATGGGAATAGAGGGAGACGGACCCCGGAAGTGCAGAAGATTTTAGTTTAGACGGGCAGCATGGTCGGCACAGGCTTGGAGGGCATTGTTCTTTGGCATTTCATTTGGCGCTCGCCGAATTCTCCATCTGATAATATTTCACAATTCCGGCATCGCTTGATGGAGAATCACACCCACCTCTTTGACTGGTTACTGGAACAGAATTCTGGTTGCTAGTGATCAGGGGTAATATGAGCCTCCTGGACTCAGAAATATGTGTAAATCTATGAGTATCTGTCAGCTGAATTGTACACTTTAGGTAAGGTAAGGTAGTGTGGCATATTCCCAGGTGACCAGAGCTGCTTTCCCTTTGAGGGGGAGAGCTGACTGGTGGCGATTTAACCTGAGGATCTGGTGAGGGGCAAGGTTGAGAAGGCGGGCCTTCATGACTAACCTTTACACCCTGTACACCTGTACACCCAGGACAACCTGTACACTTTACAATCTTATTGATATGCATCTCTCCAAACTATCCTCAAGACTGGTATGTTGAATTGACAGACTTCTTTGCAAAGAAGTTTCTGTAACACCATTTCCTACAGAATACCTTCAAATGAGGTAATCTGAAGTGTTTGTGCAGTGCAGGACCCTGGATTTCACTGCTACCCCAACCATTTGCCACACATATTGGATGAGGTCCTGTAAAAACATTCATGTATGTTGAATGCTAGGCTAACATTGTTTCATAACAAGACTCCCATGATTACCATCTGTGTGCTGACAAGTTTTTGGCCTCCACTGAACTGCATCAGCAACCTTCAGTTTTCTCTGCCTCACCACATGTCATTCCTTGTCTACGCTACTGCATCTTCTCAATTGGCCGTTACTTGGCTGCTGATTTCAAGGCAGAGGAGGAATGATGGATTGTTTGGTTGCAGAGGGGGCTACACTCTTGTGCTCATCATTTTCCTTCTCATCTGTGTCCTGGTTTGCAGCTTGTAAAGGAAAAACTGCACTAATACCTGCTTTTTAAAAAACAATAATTTTTATTGAAAATTTTTGTATTTATACAACAACATCGAACCATAATAAAATACCACCAATAACAATAATAATAGCAATCATAAACATTCGGCCCTCCTCAATGAACAACACAACATATTAACAACAACTTAAATTAACACAATGTTACGTTACATAACCATAGGGAAAAAAAATAGAAACTACAATAAGGAGCCCCCCCCCCCCCCCCCCCCCCCCCCGGGGTTGCTGCTGCTCTTGACCAAGATACCTATCTTTGAGCCAGGAAGTCCAGAAAAGACTGCCACCATTTATAGAACCCTTGTATTGATCCTCTCAGGGAAAATTTGACCCGCTCCAATTTTATAAATCCCGCCATGTCACTGATCCAGGTCTCCACACTTGGGGGCCTCGCATCCTTCCACTGCAGCAAGATCCTCCGCCGGGCTACTAGGGACGCAAAGGCCAGGACACCGGCCTCTTTCGCTTCCTGCACTCCCGGCTCCACCGCAACTCCGAAAATCGCGAGTCCCCAACCTGGTTTGACCCTGGATCAACCACCCTCGACACCGTCCCCGCCACCCCCTTCCAGAATCCTTCCAGTGTCGGGCATGCCCAGAACATATGGGCATGATTCGCCGGACTCTCCGAACACCTGGTGCACCTGTCCTCACCCCCAAACAACCTACTCATCCTAGTCCCGGACATGTGGGCCCGGTGCAGCACCTTGAATTGGATGAGACTAAGCCTCGCACATGAAGAGGAAGAGTTGACTCTCTCCAAGGCATCCGCCCAAGTCCCGTCCTCTATCTGCTCCCCTAGTTCCCCCTCCCATTTAGCCTTCAGCTCCTCCACTGACGACCCCTCCACCTCCTGCATTACCTTATAAATGTCAGACACCTTCCCCTCTCCGACCCACACCCCCGAAAGCACTCTGTCCATCGCCCCCCGCGAGGGCAGCAAAGGGAACTCCTCTACCTGTCGCCTAGCAAACGCCTGCAAGTATCTGAACATGTTCCCTTGGGGGAGCCCAAATTTATCTTCCAGTTCGCCCAGGCCCGCAAACCTCCCGCCAATAAACAGGTCCCTCAATTTACTAATGCCCACCCTTTGCCACCCCCTAAATCTCTCATCAGTGTTCCCCGGGATGAACCGATGATTTCCACCTAATGGAGCCTCATCGAGCCCCCTGTTTCCCCCCTATGCCGTCTCCACTGTCCCCAGATTCTTAGGGTCGCCGCCACCACCGGGCTCATGGTATACCTCTTAGGAGAGAGCGGCAACGGCGCCGTTGCCAAGGCACCCAGGCTCGTACCTCTACATGACGCCATCTCCATTCTTTTCCACACCGCCCCCCCCCACCATCACCCATTTACGCACCATTGACACATTGGCCGCCCAATAGTACCCCAAAAGGTTGGGCAGCGCCAGCCCGCCTCTATCCCTCCCTCGCTCCAGGAAAACCCTCTTCACTCTCGGAGTCCCATGTGCCCACACAAAGCTCAAAATACTGCTAGTCACCCTCCTAAAGAAGGCCCTGGGGATGAAGATGGGCAGGCACTGAAAGAGGAACAAAAACCTCGGAAGCACCGTCATTTTGATGGACTGCACTCTCCCCGCCAACGACAATGGCAGCATGTCCCACCTCTTGAACTCCTCCTCCATCTGATCCACAAGCCTGGTGAAATTATGCTTGTGAAGAGTCCCCCAGTCCCTGGCCACCTTGCACCTCCAGGTACCTAAAACTCTCTCCTGCCCTCCTAAGCGAGAGCCTACCAATTCCTTCCTCCTGGTCTCCAGGGTGCACCACAAACACCTCACTCTTGCCTAAATTTAGTTTATAGCCTGAAAAGGTCCCAAACTCAGCTAGCAGCTCTTATCACCCCGGGCATCCCTCCCACCGGGTCCGCCACATAGAGTAACAGGTCGTCGGCATACAACAAAACCCTATGTTCCTCCCCACCTCGCACCAAACCTCTCCACCTCCCTGAATCCCTCAACGCCATCGCCAACGGCTCGATTGCCAATGCAAACAACAAGGGGGACAGGGGGCAACCCTGCCTGGTCCCTCGGTAAAGCCGGAAGTACTCCAACCTCCTCCCATTCGTGGCCTCATATAGCAGCCTCACCCATCTAATAAACCCATCACCAAATCCAAACCTCCCCAACACCTCCCATAAGTACCCCCACTCCACTCTATCGAAGGCCTTCTCCACATCCAGCGCCACCACTATCTCAGCCTCCCCCTCAATCGCTGGCATCATGATGACATTCAGCAATCTCCGCAAATTCGTGTTCAGCTGCCTTCCCTTCACAAAACCTGTCTGGTCCTCGTGCACAACCCCTGGCACACAGTCCTCTATCCTGGTGGCCAGGATCTTTGCCAGCACCTTGGCATCCACATTAAGGAGAGATATGGGCCTGTATGAACCACACTGCTGGGGGTCCTTGTCCCTCTTTAAGATTAAAGAAATCAGCACCCGTGACATTGTCGGGGGCAAAGTCCCCCCTTCCCCCACCTCATTAAGTGTCCGCACCAGCAAGGGGCCCACTAGGTGCACAAACTTTTTATAAAATTCCACCGGGAACCCATCCGGCCCCAGCGCCTTCCCTGACTGCATCTGCCCGATCCCCTTAACTAGCTCCTCCAGCTCAATCGGCGCCCCCAACCCCTCCACCTGCTCCTCCTGCACCTTCGGGAAAGATAGCCCGTCGAGAAAACTCTCCATTCCCCTCCTCTCCACCGTTGGCTCCGACCGGTACAGTTCCCCGTAAAAGTCCTTGAAGACCTCATTCATCTCTACCCACTTCCGCACCACATTCCCACTCTTGTCTCTCACTCCAGCAATTTCCTTAGCTGCATCCCGCTTGCGGAGCTGATGAGCCAGCATCCTACTCGCCTTTTCACCATGTTCATACACTGCCCCTTGTGCCTTCCTCCACTGTACCTCCGCCTTTCTAGTGGTCAGCAAATCAAATTTAGCCTGTAGGCTGCGCCTCTCCCCCAACAATCCCTCCTCTGGTGCCTCCGCGTACCTCCTATCTACCTCCAGCATCTTCCCCACCAGTCTATCCCTCTCACTCCTCTCGTTCCTCTCCCTGTGTGCCCGGATGGATATCAGCTCCCCACGAATCACTGCCTTCAGGGCTTCCCAGACCATCCCCACCTGGACCTCCCCCGTATCATTCACCTCGAGGTACCCCTCAATACTTGCCCGGACCCTCCTACACACCTCTTCCTCCGCCAACAACCCCACATCCAACCGCCACAACGGGCGCTGGTCCCGCACCTCCCCCATCTCCAACTCCATCCAATGCGGAGCGTGGTTGGAGATTGCAATGGCTGAATATTCAGCCTCATCCACTCTCGGAATCAGTCCCCTACTCATCACGAAGAAGTCTATCCGAGAATAAACCCTATGTACGTGGGAGAAGAAAGAGTACTCCTGTGCCCTCGGCCTCACAAACCTCCATGGATCCACCCCTCCCATCTGGTCCATAAACCCTCTCAGTACCTTGGCCGCCGCCGGCCTCCTACCCGTCCTTGAACTGGACCGATCCAGTGAAGGATCCAACACCGTATTGAAGTCCCCCCCCCATAATCAGATCTCCCGCCTCTAGATCCGGGACCCGTCCCAGCATACGCCTCATAATGCCCGCATCGTCCCAATTTGGGGCATACACACTAGCAAGTACCACCTTCTCTCCTTGTAGCCTGCCCCTAACCATAACATACCTACCCTCCTTATCCGCCACCACCTCAGATGCCTCAAATGACACATTTTTTTCCCACCAGAATCGCCACTCTCCGGTTCTTCACATCCAACCCAGAGTGGAAAACCTGCCCCACCCACCCCTTCCTCAGACGGACCTGGTCCGCCACCTTCAGGTGGGTCTCCTGAAGCGTTGCCACATCTGCCTTTAGCCCCCTCAGATGAGCAAGTACCCTCGACCGCTTCACCGGCCCATTCAATCCTCTCGCATTCCAGGTGACCAACTGGATCAGAGGGCGTCCCTCCCCCCCTCCCCCGTCGACTAGCCATAGCCCGTCGACTGCCCGCCCCAGGCCAGCACCCCCCGCCCGACCCAGTCCCCACAGCGACAACACCTCACCTCTGTCCCCCCGGCACACACCAGCTCCTTCCTGACCCTGCCAGCAGCAACCCGGTATTCCCCTTCCCCCCCCCCCCCCCCCCCCTCCCCCCAGGCTAGGAACCCTCCTAGCCGCGAACCGTCCTCCATTGTACTTCCGTGGGTCAGCTAACTTCTGCTGACCCCGGAAACTCCCGCCAAAAACCCGACCCCTCCCAAAGTGGGATCATCCCCCATCCTGTCCCTCCTCCAGGCACCACTCCAGCACGGGGAATAACCAGTTAAGGCCCCCCCCCCCGTCATAGTCTCCGCCCCCCAGCCCCGCAGCACGGGAAACCAGAGGAAAGCCCGCGCTTTCGCACTGCCCCACCACACCCTTCTGACACAGCTCCCAAATACCAGCCCCACTCCATACCCCCAACCCGACATAGAATACAACAAACCCCCCCAACCCTCCCCGCAAGATACACAACTCAAACAATGCCCCCCAACCAAAAACAGAAAAACACCCCAATAAATAACCATATCAAAATTACAAAAGTACAGAAAAAGAGAACACAGCAACAGCAGAAACCAACAATAAAGCATTACAACCGACCCCGCAACCCCCAACCCCTAGTTCGAGTCCAGTTTCTCCGTCCGCATGAAGGCCCACGCCTCCTCCGGGGAATCAAAGTAATAATGCCGCTCCAAATAAGTTACCCACAGGCGCACAGGCTGCAACATTCCAAACTTTATCTTCTTCTTGTAAAGCACCTCTTTCGACGGATTAAACCCGGACCGCCGCTTAGCCACCTCCGCACTCCAATCCTGGTAGATCCGTACTACCCCATTCTCCCAATTGCTGCTCTTCACCTTTTTGGCCCAGCGCAGCACACACTCCCGATCACTAAACCGGTGGAACCTCATGGGCAGATGGAAAGATCCTGCCCCCACCAGCGAGTTCAGCATTATAGCCACGTAGGTTGTCAGATCCGACCCCTCCAGCCCCTCCGCAAGGCCCAAGATCCTCAGATTTTTCCGCCTCATGAGGTGATCAAGCTCCTTGAAGCGGTCTTGCCACTTCTTGTGGAGTGCCTTGTGCCCCTCCACCTTACTCACGAGGACCACGGCCTCCTCCTCTCGTTCAGTGGCCTGCGCCTGCAACGCCTGGATGGCACCACCCAGGGTCGTCTGAATCTCCGAGAGCTTTTTACTTGTTTCCTGCAGTGAGCTCAACACCTCAGCCTTGAAATCTGCAAAACAGCGCAGGAGAGCAACTTGTTGCTCCTGGGCCCACTGCTTCCACTCCTCTGGTGCTCCGCCGGCCGCCATCTTGGAATCCTTCCCCCTTTTTTTCTGGGGAGCTGCTGCCGTTTTTTCCCCCTTTCCACTCCGAGTTCGAGTCATGAAATGCGGAGAAAGTCGATCAGCACACCTTCTCCCACCGGGAGACGTCGAAAAAATTCAGTTTTGGGCTCTAGAAAGAGCTGAAAAGTCCGTTTGAATCGGGAGATCCCAAATGTGCGGCTTCCTACGTCATCGCCGCCACCGGAAGTCCCACTAATACCTGCTTAAGCACGCTGCTGTCTTAAAAAATCTTTAATGCAGAAACTGACAGCTGGTAAAGATATTGTGAAGTTATTGAGGAGCATGTAGAAGCAATGAATAAGCAAAATTATAACTGTTCATGAAGGTGCATTAACTCAAATCTCCATGTTCAACTGCCCAATCAGAGGGGCAATTCATCCACTTTGATGAGTTAAAATGCAGAATTGTGATTTTCTCCTCTGGCATTTCCCTGACATTGTATTTTCTTTAGATTGGGTATATTATGTTAATTAGTTGATGCAGTCTAATAATAATAACAATAATCTTTATTATTGTCACAAGAAGGCTTATGCAATGCAATGACGTTACTGTGAAACTCCCCTAGTTGCCACACTCCGTCGCCTGTTCGGGTACACTGAGCGGGAATTCAGAAAGTCTAATTCACCTAACAAGCACGTCTTTCGGAACTTGTGGGAAGAAACTGGGGGCACCCGGAGGAAACCCATGCAGATACGGGGAGGAGGTGCAGACTCCGCACAGAGAGTGACCAACCGGTTATTGAACCCGGGACCCTGGCGCTGTGAAGCACCAGTGCTAACCATTGTGCTACTGTCCCGCCCAAATACCAGATGTGCCCGGGTTTGTAGATTGGACAGTATTAATGACAGGGGGCATGGGAACAAGAATTGTGGAAATGAAATTCCATGTTTATAACATGCATTACAGGATGCAAAACAATTGACTTGTGTGATGCCAAGTTATTGAGGGGTGGATACGCAATTGCCCAACGCTGGTTTCGGGCGCCAAACCCCGTTGCGATGGTGATTTGTATCCATTTCCACGTGATTAATGTGCTGAAATTCCCATGGGCGCGATTCTCCGCTGCCCATGACGGGTCGGAGAATAGCGGGAGGGCCTTCCCGACAATTTTCACGGCCTCCCGCTATTCTCCCCCCCCCCCCCACGGCCCCCCGACGCGAATCGCTGCTCGCTGTTTTTTACGGCGAACAGCGATTCACCGCAGGCCGATGGGCCGAATACCGCGGAGTTTACGGCCGTTTTCACGGCCGCGATCACATCTGCTTTCAGCGTTCGTGAAAACGGCCGCAAAGTGCCCGTCCCGGACAACCATGGCACCAATTGGCACGGCCGTGCCAAGGGTGGCATGGGCCTGCGATAGGTGTGCACCGATCGCGGGCAGCGGGTCCGATACCCGCGCACTATTTGTTCTTCCGCCGCCCCGCAGGATCAGTCCGCGGGATGGCTGAGGGGCATGACGGCCCGCGCATGCGCGGGTTTGATGCGTCTGCGTGATGACGTCATCCGCGCATACGCGGGTTGGAGCCGTCCAACCCGCGCATGCGCGGCTGACGTCATCGTGCGCGTCAGCCGCCGTGACTCTTGGCGGGCGGAGTTAGCGATGTTCGCTAACTCATGCGTCGCCGTGATTCCCCCGGCCCCGATACTAGCCCCGCCCGGGGGGGGAGAATTGGGTCCCGGGACGGAGCTCCGAGGCTGGCGTGAAACACGGCCAGTTTCTCGCCAGCCTTCACGGCATGCCGGATTTGCGGAGAATCGCGCCCTAAGTCTCCAACCACCCCACCCCACTGTTATGCACCAACCTCCACAGCGGAAAATCCTCCAGGTGGGATTTGGTGCAAGTTTGCCCAAAGGTGGCTCTAACATGGTGGACCCCGCGGTGGGTCAAGGGGGTCATTGCATAACTGAGGTGCCCCAAAAGTCCATCAGAAGGCTCCCCCCACCACCCCACAATGCAATTCCTGCCCCCCATGACAAGTAGGGGTATCCTCCCTCCCGATCATGGGAATAATGGGTCACCCTCCTCACAGCCCGTATGCATGAGGGAGACCCAACTCCCTTTCCATGAACCCCCAGCCCCTCATCGGACCCCCACATCCAACCCTCCCATCAAACCCCTGACAGGAACCCCCAACAGACCCCCCATCAGGGATTCCCAACCGAGACATCCATCAGACCTCTCCATCAGAGACCTCTATCACAGACCTCCCATCAGCCACCCTTGCTTGAAAGCTGAAGAACAGTTCAAGCAGTAGAGTGAAAAGTTACTGCATTTTCACTTACTCTTCCCTAACATTTGCTGCCTCAGACAAAAGTGTTTAAAGCAGCAGCTGTTACAAGCGTCAGAGGCTTCCTCGAAAGCCAGGTATACTTCAAAGGGCTTCAAATCCCTTGACAGCCTTTGAAATAAAAATCTTCCACTCAATTTCACACAGTAATACATGGCATTCGCCATGATTAATAGCTTTATTACTCCACAAGCAGGTGCTTGGTGGAAGAGAGATCTACCTTTCCATTCATGCTTGAATGTATCTCAAGAGCCCTGCTATGATGCTAACCACAATGCTTATACACTCTTGCTATGATTGACAGTTGCTTACCACATCCAAAGCAGCTAAGTGCTTTTACTTACCCTTTTTCACAGCAGAAAGCATTTTGAATTTCAAACGCTGTCAAGAGATTTGAAGCCCTTTGTCAGGTCAGGTGACCCTCATACGAGGGTGCTGTGGGAGGGAGTGACCCATTGGTCCCCTGGTGGAGGATGGGGAGGGGAGGATGCCCCTCCTTGTCAGCCAGGCAGGTGGTGGGGGTGGGTGGGTGGGTGGGGGGGGGGGCAGGATTGGCGTTGTGGGGTGGAGAGGGTCTGCCCCGGTCCTCAGAATTGCAACACCCAATCAAAATGGGGTAGCCCGATACTGGGATTCTGATGGAATTCGACAAGCTCTCCTCCATGCATAAATTAAGATGGTAAAAGAAAGGGAACCGCACCTGGGCCCTGCTCCTAGTGCTAGTGGAGACCAGTAGCGATTCTCCGCTGGCAGGAGCACTTAGTCTCCAGAATTGAGAGTCCAGGCCTATATTTCTGGAATAAGTGGTGCCATAAGAACTCCCAAAATGCATTGCTTGAATGTTGACACAGGGAATATCCATTTCCTTTTTGTGTTTAAGTTTAAGTTTCCTGCTGATATTCAGCAGACAACACTTAGCTTTCCTGACATAGTGAGGCCATTAAACTTCCTATAACAGTGTATGGGAACCCCTTTGTTACCATCTTCCTTCTCCCCTTTTCTCAAATGGCATTTGTTGAGCAGGATTTTGAAGGGTCCCCCTATTATGCTTAAGGAGATTCTCAGCTCTAAAGCTCTACCCCACAGTGTAGCCTGACAACAATATGTCAAAACATAAATTCTTCTCACCCCACCACTCAAAATGTGATTGGGTACTTGAATTTAAAATTCTGCCAGTTTTTATTTAAACTAGTGGACATTTCAAATCTAATGTTAAAAGCCCCCACAACGTTCAGTTTACAGGAATGACATTTGCATCTGACCCGTGACCAATTAATAAAGGAAATTGACATGCACCCACAATTGTGTCACTCTTAAGTCTTTTAAATGTAATTTTAATGGGAACGTCTGTTTCCCTTTGAACAGTGCTCAGTATCCATTTGCACATCTTAAACTGCTTTTGGAGAAGTTTCACCTTTGGTACTTGAATTAAACTTCTGTCCTAATGTGCAAGGTCAAACCACAGAGAAATGGAAGCAAGATCACAGGCCTGAAACGTTAACCCTGTTTCTCTCTCCACAGACGCTTTCAGACCTGCTGAGTATTGCTCGCACTTCCAGCATTCATGGTATTTTGCGTTTGCGTTAAATTACAGCATTAGGATTAGGCTCATTAAAGATCTGGAAAGGCGATCTGTTTGAATAGGGGTCATCAGCTTTGGTTCATTCCTTTGCAAAATTGATGTCATCTCAAAACATGTCATGTGCCATTTCAACTAGTCATCAGAATGCTATGGGCCTGTGGAGGGCCAGAGAAACTGGCATACTGAGTCTATTCACATGCTTACTGCTGATAACTATGTTTAAGGAAACCTTAAAAAAATCTATCATATGGAACAATCTATACCCGTGTGTGTAATTTTCATGAGATATTCTTCATAATTCGTGCATTTTGAGAATTCATTTATGAGATTGTTTGAAGCATAAACATCTTTCATTTAAACAACAATATATCCATTATGATCTACCCTGCCTCGAGTTGTACTGAAGCCAAACCACAAAGGAATACAAAGGGCAATTTTCCACTGAAATGGAAAATACTCCCGAAAATGCCTCAGTAAAGTCATCTTTTTAACCTCCCAGTCATGAGCTTCAGTGATTCTAGACTGGATGGTTTGAACACATCGCATAGTGATAAACAGGACTTTATATCTCATGTTGGTTATAATTCATAATTTAATAAAGGTAATAAGTAGGCCTTCTTTTAAAGGCCTTAACTGTTGCCTGATTACATTTCTATCAACTTGAATATGATAAGATTCATCAAGGAAACATTGAAAAGAGTTTAAAATACCCACTCGTAGAGAGAATAATGCCAGTGAACCAGGAAGGTCTATGTGCATTGTAAAACGCCAGTAAAACATAAAAAGACCTACAACATGCCACATTTAAATGTATCCAAAGTTGAATGCGACAGAGCCAAGGAAATTACAGATAATTATTTTAAGTAACAGACCATCAAACATGATAAACTTCAGAAAGTAATTTCCATAAATCCCAATCTAGTCTGAACTAGTTTGCTGGCTCAGCATTGTCACATTTTGCTTACTTATTCAAGAAGTGGGTTGAGTGATTAGCTTTATTATACAATGCATTCAGTAATAATGTCTAGGTTTCGCTGGTTAACGACAAAACATTAAGCTTCTAACCTGGCTTTAATCTACAAATGTACTGGGACTTCATTATTATTTATTTCTGTTAGAGTCATAGAATTTTACAGCGCAGGCGCCTAGTCACCCCATCGTACTGTACCAGTTCTCTGAAAAAGTTGTTCACTTCATCACATTCCCTTGTTCTTTTCCCATACTAAAAAATAATCAAATACTGCATACTAAAATCATCAAACCTTCCTTGGTCATTTATAGTGATGATATTAAATGTATGTCCCCTACTCATCTACAAATAGAAATTTCTTTCTTAATTAGCCTTATCAAAATCCTTCATAACTTTGAACAACTATCGGATATCCTCTTAACCTTGTTAATAAAAATAGCTCAATTTTACCTTGTCTCTTTTCATTGCCATAATATTTCATCCCTCATACCACCTTGTGAATTTCTGCACACTGTCTGTGGCCTTAACAGCTTTTCGAAAAGCACAAGAATTTAAATTCTATCCGAACTATTGATTTCAATAAGCTCCACCTTGTCACTTTAATTTAATATTCTGTGGTGCGTGGCCCTTTTAAGGGGCCAAAGCTGGGAGACCACGTGACCAGCTTGGGGCCAATCACGCAAGAGTAGATGAACAGTGGCAATAGCGAGTTTGTGCAGGGCCCTGGGAGCAGGACTCCAGTACTGTGGACCCCGGTGTCCAAGAGACAAATCCCATCTGTAATGATATGGATATAGTCAAGTTCGTGAAGGGTAATTATTGCAACTCTGTGTAATGCAAACACTAGAGGGCACCACCACTTCTCTGTATATAAATCAGACCTCAGGGAATTCTGAGTAGTGTTAGTGAAGGAGAAAGCAAGAGAACAATACAAGAAGGAGATTAGGTTAGATAGAGTTACCACGAGTTAAATTACAATGTTATGAGTGACTAATTAGATTATCGATTACTGCTGGAGAGATTCAATATTACTTTATTATTAACTATAGCTCAGTAGAGTGTGCGAACCTCATTTAATTAATCGTTATGCAATAAATTAGTCTTGTTTCAATCTAATGATTGGTGGATTCTTTGTCATCAACACAATGGACCATTCGGGAAGAAAGGACAAAGAACACAATGTATTACCACCAAAGGTAATATAACACCATCCTATTGTGTTCTGTGCCTGTATAATGACCAGCCTTTGCCTTTCAATAACATATGCCTTTGTTACTACTGGAAGCCTCCTGTGTGTTTCTCGAGCCACCACATTGATGACGAGGTAAAATGTTTGATTGCAACCTGTAGTACTTTGCGATTTGAGGGGGGGAGGGAAGGAACAATTAGAAAAAAAAGTCGAACGAGAGTGGGGAACTATCAAAATGTGAGTGGAAATTTCGATTATTGATGAACCAGACCTGTTTGACCAACATTCCACCAACATGTGTACAGACCGCGATTTGATATAGTGACCACGGCATTTTGAGGGAGGACAAACCAATACCACCAATGGCCTTGGCTAGAGTGCAGCATTGGGCCTTGTTATTGGTGGCCTACAATTATGCCTTCCAACACAGATTGCCAATGTAGATGCATTGAGCCAACATCCCTGCCGAAAAGTGTACTGCCTCCGCCAGTACCCCAGGAGATCGTATTGGCCTTGAGTTTCTTAGATACCTGTGAGTGTTGGCTGGCCACATTTGTAACTGGACCCAGAGGGATCGAAAGTGAAGAGGATGATACAGACTGGGTGGCACTATGAGAAGTCTGAGCACCACCTTGGCGGCCTCGTTGGATGCCTTGTACAAAGTGTTTGCTATACATGTACTGCTGGAATCTATTGTATTGAACAGCGGCATTCCTTTTACAGGGGACGACTTCCAGACTTTCATTTGTGCAAACGGCATATGCCACACCAGGACAGCCCTGTACCACCCTGTGTCCAATGGATTAGCGAATAAGGTTGTTCAGACCTTTACAACACCACATAGAAAGAATCTGATAAACCACTGCACCAACACCTTGCTAATTCTTTTGTTGTTTACAATTCGACCGGGAACCGATTCATCTCCCCGGTCGGGGCTAGCATCGCGCGGCCGTGAACTCCGGCATCGCGGGCATAACGAATTTCGTTAAGCCCGCTAGCCAAGGTTAGCGATGGCTGACGCGTCAGATGAGGTCAGCCGCAGATGCGCGGATTGGACGACTCCAACCCGCGTATGCGCGTATGACGTCATCACGCATATGCGTGAAACCCGCGCATGTGCGGGCCGGTATGCCCCTCAGCCGCCCCGCGAATGGATCCAGCGGGGCGGCGGAGGGAGAAAGAGTGCGCGGGGTAAGTACCCGCTGCCTGCGATCGGTGCCCACCGATCGCGGGCCCATGGCACCCTTGGCACGGCTGTGGTACGGCCGTGCCAATCGGTGCCATGGTTCCCGAGAACGGGACTTTACGCCCGTTTTTACGAACGGCAGAGCAGGTGTGTTTTACGCTTGTAAAAACGGCCGTAAAGGCCTTGGAAATCGGCCCACCGGCCAGGAGTGAATCGCTGCTCGCCGTAAAAAAACGGCGGGCAGCGATTCGTGTCGGGAGGCGGGTGTGGGGGGGGGGGGGAGAATAGCGGGAGGGCGTCGGACCAGCGTGTCCGTAAAAATTTACGCCGCCCGCTATTCTCCGATTTTTCGTAAGTCGGGAGAATCGCGCCCGCAGTGTTTTGGCCTCAACTACTTTCTGTGGTGGAGAATTCCACAGGTCACTCTCTGGATGAAGAAATTTCTCCTTATCTCAGTACTAAATGGTCTATCCCATATCCATAGATTATGACCCCTGGTTCTGGACTCCCGCACCATTGGGAATATACTTCCTGCATCTCTCCAGTCTAGTACTGTTATAATTTTATAGATTTCTATGAGACCCTTCTCATTCTTCCTGACTCAAATGAATGTAATCCGATACAGTATTGTAAATAGTTGCAGTTCTGGCACTGATCCCTGTGGCACCCCACTAGTCACTGCCTGCCACTTTCTTTCCTGTTTGCCAATCAGTTTTCTATTCATCTCAAACACTACCCCTAATCCCATGCGCTTTAATTTTACATGCCAATCTCTTATGTGGGACCTTGTTGAAAGCCTTCTGAAAGTCCAGTTAAACCATATCCACTGACTCCCTCACATCAACTCTCCTCGTTACATCCTCAAAGAATTCCAGTAGGTTTGACAAGCATGATTTCATAAATCCATGCTGACTCTGTCTGATCCTGCCACTCTTTTCCAAGTGCTCCTCTATTAAATCTTTTATAATGGACTCTAGCATTTTCCCCATTACCATACCAGGCTTACTGGTCTATAATTCCCTGTTTCCCTCTCTCTCTTTAGAGGGGTTAATTTAGCTTCCCTCCAATCCTCAGGAGGTGTTCCAGAGTCTATTGAAACCTGGTAGATGATTACCAATGCATCCACTATTTCTAGGGCCACTTCCTCAAGTACTCTGGGATGTAGTCCAATAAATTGATGCTCGATCAATGACTCCAGAAGCGAGATTGGATGACAATTGAAGGCTTTATTGGACTAGATGTTTTCCCCAGCAGCGCAGGTACAGAATACGGCTGTTGGGGAGACACAGGCTCTTATACTCAGCCTTACTGGGCGAAACCAGCAGGCAGGCTTCACCAATGATCTTGCTGTCTCAGGTACCTCCCACACCAATGGTCTTACAGCATCAACCTGGGTACCGTAATACCCCTAATACCGACTACCACACTCATGTACATAATTGTTGTAAAATTAATTTTGTTTACTTTTTGCTTACTTGGACTCTCCGTGTATTATTAACCTGGCGACAAGGTTAAACCTGGAACTGTTGTCGTGCAATCTAATCCAACTGAGCCACCTCCCCACATAGATCCTTTCTCCTCCAGGACCACACTGCGATGTTGGGTGAGTGATGATGCCTCAGTTTGGGTGTTTGGATGCTTTTTGACCCCAGTATGGAAACCTGGTATCACTACGCAGAATGAATGCGGTACTTCTTCAGAGCCAATAATATCATAGAAAATGAGTGCCTGACTGTAATATTGCTGATGGCCTGCAGAGCGCATACATTTGGATATATCCGGGGTCTCATACTTTGGCGGTGCCTGACTCGATGACGCTCGACCAGCTCGGCAGATTGGTGGCCAACCCTGTCTATCATCGTTCAACGATACAGGTCCACCAGGAATTTGTTTTGCGACTTTGAAAGATTGTCGAATATTGTGAGTACGGCATTGTGTTAGCGCATATGCACTGTGACCGTTTGGTCTGCGGGGTAAATGACAACAAAACTCAGAAGAAACCTCTGGGTGAAAGTTTCCTCATGTTTCTATGACACACACACCATCCCAGGACTCCGATGACGGTGATTCCACCCCTGCATGAGGTGTGGACATCGCACCTTATATAGCCACAGACGGCAGGAGAGCTGACGCCCCAGAAGCCATGGTCATATATAATTTACAGTGCAGAAGGAGGCCAGTTGGCCCATCGAGTCTGCACCGGCCCTTACAAAGAGCACTCTACTCAAGCCTACATATCTACCCTATCCCCGTAACCCAGTTACCCCCACTTAACCCACACAGATCGCGACGTCTCATGAGACTCTGTTAAATCTCATGAGGCGTTTCAAGTGTCGTAAATCGCATGAGTGGCCATGGCCTCGTCTCAATACCAAATTGGGTGCAGCGAGGCCATTAAATCTCGCCCAATATTTCAGGTGAATGACCTTTTGTCAGAACGGGGAAGTGTTAGAGATTTTGATCAAGGAGTGGATGAGGAAAAGGATAAAGAGACGGTCTGTGATAGGGTGGAAGACAGGCTAGATTGAATCACATGACAGGGCCATGGGGAATAGTCATGTAGCAAGTAAAGTTTGTTATGTGATGCAAAGGTTAAATGGTAGTGATGCTAATCAGTGACATTTCGGCTGCACAAAGTATTCTGGCATGGAATGAGTTCGCCTAAAGCTGGAAATCATGATTTGTTTTGGAGTTGATGTTACCGGGGTGGGTAGAGCATGTTTGGAACATGTTCTGCACTGGACCCCAGTTTCTTCGTACCTCGCCTCTCCTCTGCTGCTCACTTTATTAGCCACCATCTGTCATTCTTCCGAGCCATGCTGTTGCTGCCAACAGCAGCACCTCAAGTAAGCTGTCATAAAAGCGGTGTTTAGTCGTATCATGGGGCCAGGGGACGTGTCCAACCCCCCCCCCCCCCCCCCGGCCTCTACCCACTGCAACTCCCCACCCACTGCCACAGCCCCCAACATCACCCCCTTACTCCCCCACCCCTTGCCTCACCTTCCCCCCTCACCCGCAGAAATGAAAAGTCATAATTGTGAGAAATTCTGTTAAAATGAGGCTTTCACTGGGCAGACAGGTCCAAGGTGATTTAAAAGAGTTTTTTTTTAATAGCGGTTTACAGAATTCTGAAAGGGTTTTAGGAGGAAGGTGGTTTCCACTGATTAGCGATTTGGTACAGATTGAAGTTGATCATGAGAAGAATGGAGGAGAAGGTTAGAAGAAATGTTTTCATATACAGTGCACATAGAGGTTATTAAAATATGTGGTGCTTTTGATATTGGGACAGTGACTATAACGTAAAAGGGAATGCATATGTATTCGACTTGGAAGAAAAAGTGAGGAAAAGGTAAGGAATTAGAAAGAGAGTAAATAGTTCCTGTGGAGAGTTAGCACTTATACAATGAGTTAAATGCTGACTTATGTTGAAAAAAAGAATTAAACATCAACCTGGAAGTTTGACAGCAGTTAACCTAGTGCTTGTCGTATAAAATATTTGACAGCATGATAGGTTATTATTAATGCTTATCTAAAGAACACAGAGACCTTGAGCTGCAGTCAAGGTAGGCCTAAAGCAACACATCTTTCTAATTCTATAGGTCACATCTAGCCATGTCGAACTATTGATAGAAATAGTGGTAAATATAGTTTATGCTGTATAATGGATTTTGAAATCTAGTTTTCATAACAATGGAAAGTGCTAAATGTGCTTTAAAACTGATGATCGGATTGCAGGTGCAGGGCAAATTCCACTACTCTACTATTCTGCTTTATGTGCTCTTAAAAGGATCACAAAAGATATTGTTAAAAGTGAACACCAGTGCCCAGGTTATAGCCTGAAAAAATATCACAATGGACATATGCATGAGCACACACATGGGTGTAATATTAATTGCACTATTGCACATTTAGGGCTTTATCAATTATCCTCTTGGGTATTATTCACTTCATAAAGAGGTTTCAGTGTCATATATTTAAGGATGAGCACATACACGCCGATATCTCACTGTACTAGAATATAATCCAGAAATGTAATAACAATGTTCCTGTGTGATCTGAATTGAATATTTATGTATTTCCCATTAAATACCACATATGTCTGTTTAATCACTTTGAAGGTCCAAAGATTTGCAGGTTAGGTGGATTGGCCATGATAAAATGGCCCCTTAGTGTCCAGTGATGTGCAGGCTTGGTGGGGTTTCGGGGATAGAGCACCATTAAATTGCTCATATTGTCATCAAGACTCCACAGGATCAGCCAGGAGCTTTTGTAAACAGTTTTGTAAACTGTTTTGTCAACAGGAAAGGGCAGGAGTGTCCACCTGTAGGCCATCACAGAAGAAGGATCATACAAATGTGCATCGGGTTTCAAACGGCTGTCATGATCCAGTCATTCTGTGCAGACGAACATCCTCCCTACCCGGATTGTTCAAGCTGGGCTGCCTTGGGACAGACATTACCACTTGAAATATGACTGATCATCTTCGCAACCCCACCACACCTGAGCTGATCAGGAATAACCAGAGAATTACTATGTGGAAAATCATTGAGCTCACTTGAAGCAATGCGTCGCGTGTCTAGATAGGCCTAGATATTCCCTGAGAGAATCTTCTGCATTATTGTGGCCTGCTGTATCGTGCACAATATTTGTTTATAGATAGGATAAGCAGCTAGAGGTAGCAGATCAACAAGTAGACATCATCTGAGGAACAGTTGCATAATGGTGAGGGAGATGCACAGGAATGAGGGATTCCATAGGCGGGTTCTCCGTCGGCGAGATCCTCCACTTCGCCGGCAGCGAGCTCACGCCTACGGATTTCCCGTGGCCACAATGGGAAACCCCATTGGCCGGCTGCTGGGATGGAGGATCCCACTGCCAGCGGGGGCACGCTGCACCAGAAAACGGGCCTGCCGGGACAGAGAATCCCATTTCTTCGGCAACGTAAACAAAGCTCGTCTGCATTAATTGTTCTGTGAATTACAAGCGGCGCGGTCATGCAATGGTTAGCACTGCTGCCTCATGGCGCCGAGGACCCGGGTTCAATCCCGGCCCCGGTTCTCTGTCTGTGTGGAGTTTGCTCATTCTTTTGTGTCTGTGTGGGTCTTACCCCCAAAACCCAAAGATGTGCAGGGTAGATGGATTGGTCATATCTTTTTATTAAAACAGTAAAAAATATATACAAGGCCAAATGGTGCAAACACTAATTTTGTGTTGGAGAAACAGGGTACCCTCCCCTCTGTGCTAACGTACGGGGAGTGGGGGGGGGGGGGGGGTAGGATACTCTGATTATTAAAACAGTTCACAACACAGTTGTACTAAAAAACAAACGGTACACGCACTAAACTTTGAGCTGGGGAGACCAGATACCCTTGCCTCTGTGCCAACAGAAGGGAAAGGAAGGTGGGTGGTGGGGGGAGAGGGGAAAAGAGGGTGGTGGGGAGGGAGGGAGTCTGGTGTTGGTGGAGTGGGGCCCAATAGGACACTGCCTGAACAATCTACGGAGGCAGAAAAACAAAAGAACCTTCAATTATGATATGTCAGATTCCGGGAGTCTCCCAGAGCTAAATTGTCCCTTAATTGGAAAAAGTTTGAAAAAGTTGTTAATTACATTCAGCACTCTCTTAACCCTGCATTGTACAACACGGAAACGATTCCGCTAGACTTTGCATCAATGATTTACTGACAAAGCAGGCTCATAAACAGCTCTACAAACACATTGCTGACCAAAGTGCCAAAATGATGAAGGTTTTAATATGCATCCAACCACAATCAGTTGATTCCAATCAGTAATTATTCAAGTATTGACCCAGATAAGCAAAACAGGTTTACTCACTTTACTGCAAAGATCTCAGGAAGAGCTCTTTCAGTGGTTTCATTTTATGTTGATAAGACATAATCCTCTTTTCCAGAAGCCACGGATGAAGACAAGGGAGAAGCAGAAGAGAAAAGGTGAGCAAAACTTTTTGCAGCCAAAAAGAATGGGGATTAATTGATAGCACACAACTCTCAGTGACCTACTTTTCCCCTGAAAGGTTACACAAAGTCCTTCCTGTTATCCCACAATCATCACTCCCTTAATATGGTTTAAAGAACACAGAGCATTCAGCTAATTCCCATTTAATGACTTTATGACAATGCAGACTCAGAAGCTGCTGTGAAAACACACTGCTGAATTGAAAAATGTAATGAGTAATTAATCTAATGCTCAACACAATAATTTCCTTGAATTCATCTTTCAATCAAATGTGAACTCTTAATGTCTTTATTAAAAGACAATTTCCTACATTGACAACTCCTGCAAGACAACGCTGAAAGTGGTTTCAGCAAAGCTGGTGGAAAGCTGCTGTTTCTCATATAGCGACTCTTGAGATGTTTGTGGCTGGCGACTCCTGAGACTGATTGCAAACTTTGGCTGCTCTCTGTGCTCTCTGGTTCTGTTGGCTTTCTGGCACCATCGGTTGGGTAACAACCAAATGATTCCAAAATGCTGGTATGATGTAAAAGTAATGTCTCTGAGAACATGGGTTCAAATCCCACCACTGCAGCTGATGAAATATGGGTCTGAATTCTCCACCACCTGGCACTGGTAGTGGGATCCCTTATGTGGTGGAGAATTGGGATTGCTGCCAAGCGTCCGCGGGCAGTGATCCGATCGCAATGCTCCAGCCCCCCTCTGTTGGCAGTATTGGGATTCAAGACTGTGCACCAGTGGGAGGATGTAAATGAATGCAGATAGGACTTAATGACCCATTTGCATCCACTTAGATGGTTGGGCATCTTATTCCCCAGCCCACCGTGATTCTCCGGTCCTCTGGGCTGGGAATCACGTGGGTGGGAATCACAACAGGTCTCACCAAACGTGAGGCTGACATCAAAGAGAGTTAAATACATTCCAATCACTAAGTACATTCTAATCTCTCAAGTATGTGATTGCAATGCACTTACCTCTCTTTGATGTGGTTGATGTTTGTAGACATTGGGGTTTCAGCACTTAAAGTCACTCATCCACGAAGGCAGATGAATGAATCAAGGCTGCAACTGTTTTGTGGAAGATGTCAATCACAGCCTACGACCAGAAATGAAAGAATGGGTTGCAGCTATGGGATCTGAGGGATTTAGGCACGGGTCACAGTTGTTTGATGTCCAATGGACATGTGATACTTCCAGGTAAGTGTTACAACAGTAATTTTGTTCACTGCCCCTGTCTGGACTGTTCTTTAGGTTTCAGACAGGGGTATTTTTTCTGGGGGGGTTCCCTCTGGTTAGGGGGGTCTCTGTGTGGGGTTCCTATGGTTAGAGTGTCCCTGGGAGTCTTCCTATTAAGTGGGTTCCTAAGGGGTGTCCCTTTATTATGTGGTCCCTGCAGAGCGTCCCGCTATTAAGGGGGTCCCCGTGGGTGGTCTCCCTATTAAGGGGGTCCCTGTTGGTGGTGTCCATATTAAGGGATCCCTATGGGGTATCTCCTTTGTTAGGGAGTCCTTGGGGGGGCAGGTTGGTTCAGCAATGTACCTGGGAGAAGTGGGGGCACCCAGGAAATCCGAGGGGGGCTGATTTGCGGTGTGGGGCAAGTAGCCGGCTGCGGGACTTCCCACCTCTTCCTCATCATGTAGAAATTTGCATGGTGAGGGATAATGAATTGCTTCCTGATTTGTGCTCCCAGGCGGAAAGTAAATCGGCAGCAATTCTCCTCCGGTGGGAGAACATAGTCTCACAAACGGAGAATCTCGCCCACAAAATTAAAAGATAGTCACATGAATAGTAACTAGCAAATTTTAATTGATTGTCACAAAAAACCATCTGTTTCACTAATGCCCTTTGGACAACAAAATCTGAAGGGGTGGGGTTGGGGGGTTGGACATGTGTGATGTGGGGGGTGGAGCTGAAGAGCAACTCAGGGCCACCATGTTGCCTGTTGGAACTGGATGGGCAAGGGAATATTCATCTTGCTAACATGTCTTCTCTTTTCTCCCCTGCAGAGAATGAATGAAAGAATGCAGTCAGCAATGCTCGCTATGTACCAGGCCACAGATGCCAATGCGAACGCACGGAGGCTGCAGGAACTGGGCCTGTTCCGGGAGGACCCTGCATAAAAGGAGTCTGCCCCAGAAGAACAGGGGCCAGCCGGTGAGGCTTGAGTGCCGACTGTCCAACAGGCTGAGGAAGAGGTGCGAAGGAGGCGCTGCATGAGAGCGCGTGTAAACCGTCAGTGCCTGTCCTTTGAGAAGCTGCTGAACCGCGTGTGTGACGAAGACTTTGGCTAATCACTGAGACCATGTGCCACCTGTGGCAGATGATGACACACCTGGCATGACAGGGGTTTGGAGGAGGACATCAGTTCCCAGTGGCTGTCAAGTTAACAGTTGGCCTGAACTTTTATGTCTCTGGATTTTTTCCAGGAGCCGAGCGGGGACCTGTCTGGGATCTCGCAGACATCCACACTTAGGTACACCCGCACTGTAATGGATGCCCTATGCATCCAGGCAGCGGATTTTATAAACTTCAGTCTGGATCAGGGGGCGGGATTCTCTGATCTTGAGGCTAAGTGTTGACGCCGTTGTAAACGCTTTTGTGTTTCTCGCGGCGTCAACATGGCCTCAGGATCAGCAATTCTGGCCCTTACAGGAGGCCAGTACGGCACTGGAGCGACCCACACCGCTCCACCTGCTGATCCCGGCATCAGATGAGCACCGCTGGTCCGCACATGTGCGGTGGGAACGGCCAATTTCCGCGCATGCATGGTGTCTCCCTTCTCTGCGCCGGCCCCGACGCAACATGGCGTAGGGCTACTGGGACCAGTTCGGAACAAAGGAAGCCCCCAGGCTGAGAGGCCGGCCAGACAATTGGTGGGCCAGGCCGCAGCGGAGACCCCCTCCCCCCGGGGTCAGACCCCCCCCCCCCCCCCCCGCACAGGCCGCCCACAGACCCTTCCACACCGCCGAGGTCTCGCCGGGTGAGAACAGGTTAGAATGGTGCTGGCGTGACTCGTGTTTTTCGGTACGGCCGCTCGGCACATCCTGGGCAGAGAATCGCCCCGGGGTGGGGGGGGGGGGGGGGGGGGGGGGAGTGGGTGCATAGAGTGGTCCCCTGCCGGTGCCAATGGAGCCGAGTCTCCGCTCATGCGGAGAATCGCGTCCCGGGGACGGGGCGGCATGGCGCGATTCGCGCCGGTCGCGGTGATTCTCCCACCCAGCCCCGGGGTCAGAGACTCCCACCCAGGATGTCCAGGCAGCAGGATTTGCTGCCCTGAATCCACAGAGATGTCACCAAGTCGCTCCCCGCCACACCTCCCTGACCTGGCAGGCATGCCCCAGCAAGTGTTACAATTTTTAACGGGTTTTCAAACTTTGCTCACCTTCTCTCTCCCGCCCAGCATGGTGTCCCGTCCCTGTTTGTAGATACATGTGGTAAATCGTGACTTCCGCCTGAGAAGGTTGGAGCATCGTGGAGGTCCGGAACATATTGGGCCAAAGCACTAAATACATTTAAGTGCTTGCAAATGTTGGTTTTACATGCTGCCATCGCTGCCGTTAACCTTGTTGCCACCACCAGCGAGGGACAAGAGTGAGGCGCTCGAATCGGCGCTGGGCAGAGATCTTGATTTTACCGGACGCCGAGGTCAGGATTCTCTGATTGCCAACGCCGAAATCGCGTTCGGCGATTGGCCGGTGAATCTGTTATTACTCCAAAATGGGGGGGGGCACTATCTGGCAGGCCGGGTCCGTGCACAGCCTGAGCCATGTTGTACGGTGCAGCCGCCGCAGGTTGCCGCCGTGCACATCCGCGGCAATGGACTCGGCCATTCTCCGTCTGTATCTGCAGTTAAAGACAGGGGCTTTACGTGGCACGGCTGCTAGACCCCCACCAGGCAGAGCATCGGTGCGGGGGCGGCACTGACGTTTTGTTCGTAAGACCAGATGCTTGCTCCAGGCATAGCCAAAAATCGGAGAACCCAGTCCCAGATTCTCCCCCGATCGTGGTTCATGTTTGCAGCACGCGATGTGGAGACTTTCACCCCTACTCTCCAAAACGTTGAATCCTGCCCAGCATGTTGTTAAATGCTACAATGGTGTGGATCTGGGAAAATGTTACCAATCATTTTATTCAAACTAAAAGACCTTATAAGGAGGTTCAATGCTGAATAGCAGCTCTAACAATATCCCACAAGCGCATCTACGAATGGGACAAAGGAAAATAGGATACAAATGGTCTCTGAGCCACATTATTTGCAGCATTAGTGTAAGTAATGAGTTCTGATGACTAGAATAAAGTAAGTTTTCAATTTTCTATTTGCACAAATATCTATTATTTGAAAAATTCATATACACATCAAACTGTAAAACTCAGAAAACCCGATGGACGAGTCGTGTTGGCCTAAAGCATTGGATTGGCCTGGGTTAAAATCTCTTTTTTTTTAATCTCAGAAGACTACAGGTGGAATTTAACGGCTGTTCATGCCAGCGGGATATTCCGGTCCCACTGACGGTGCCACCCGCAAATCCACCCAAAGCGGCGCGTTGTTGGAAACCACAATCTTCGAAACTCCGAGTCGGCCACCCCCGACAGCAACGTCTTGTCCAACACAAAAAAATTAATCTGGGAGTGCACCTGGTGCACATGGGAGAAGTATGAAAACTCCTTCACCCTCGGCCTCCCAAACCTGCATGGGTCCATCCCCCGCATGCGGTCCATAAACCCCCTTAGCTTCTTCGCTGCTGCTGAAACCCGCGACTTGGGACTCGACCGGTCTAACCTTGGATCCATGACTGTATTAAAATTACCCCCCATAATCAACTGATGGGAGTCCAAGTCCAGGATCTTCCCCAACACCTGCCTCATGAAATCCATGTCATCCCAATTCGGGGAATAAACATTGACCAGAACCACCGGCATCCCCTCCAACCTCCCACTAACCAGCCCCCCTGGATTGGCCACAATACATCCCACCTCGAATGCAACCCGTTTATTAACCAACACCTCTACCCCCACCTTGTCTCCATATCCAGCCCCGAATGGAACACCTATCCCACCCATCCCTTTCTCAGCCTCGTCAGGTCCCCCATTTTAGCTGCATCTCCTGCAAAAAAAGCCACGTCCACCTTCAAACTCCACAGATGCATGAACACAAGCGACCTTTTGACCGGCCCATTCAACCCCCTCACGTTTTACGTGACCAGCCTTGTCGGCAGGGTGGGGGGCATCCCCTTCCCCTGCCGATTAGCCATATTCCACATCACGCGACCCTCCAGATCTGCCCTCAGATGTCCACTGCCATTGATGCCTTCCCAACTGCGCCACACCAACCACACCCTTGTCAGCAGCCCTCCCCCCCCCCCACCCTCAAACAAAAAGCCCACTCTATCACCCCCCATGCCTTCCTCCTGGCAACCCCACCCCTCGCTCCCATTATCTCGCCCACCCAGCTAGTATGATGGCCCCTGCCCAAAGTCTCCAACCACTCTTCCACCCCAGTTCCCCTCCCTTCCCCCAACTATCCCAATTGTCGATCCCTGTAGAGGAACAAAAGGCACACTCACTATCACAGCTCCCTCGCAAGGACCTGCTCGGAAAACCCACCACCAAACACTTCAAAAAGTACACAAAACTCCTCCAAAGTTCAATGCCCTCACACTCCTCCCAGTCCATTGTCCCTCATAAATTCCATCGCCCCCTCTGGCATGTCAAAATAAAGTTCTCATTTCTGGAAAGTCACCCACAGGTTTTGCCAGGTACAATACCCCAAACGTCACCCCCTTTTCAAAGATCACCTGAGGAAGGAGCAGCGCTCCGAAAGCTAGTGATTTGAAACAAATCTGTTGGACTTTAACCTGGTGTTGTAACACTTCTTACTTTTCAAATATGGCAGCCTTAATCCAATCACACCTGGTCCTCGTCCTCGCCAGGTCGTCCCCCCAGGTCCTGATACACCCGCAGCTCACTCCCGTTCCAGGCATATTTCTTGGTCTGCCTCGCCCATCGAAGGATCTTCTCCTTGTCCAGAAAGTGGTGCAACCACACCACCATCACCCACGGCGGTTCACCTGCCTGTGGCCTCCTACTCTGCGCCCTATGCGCTAAGTCTACTTCCAGAGGTCAATCGTAGGCCCCCTCCCCCATCGGCTTCTCCAGCATCCTTGCGACATTCACACCAGCCTCCGAACATTCAATTCCTTCAGACATCCCGACAATTCTCACAATTATTTCTCCAGATCTTTCACCTTCTCCCTCAGCCGCTTTTGGTTCTTCCGCATCACTCCCAGCTCCGCCACCAACAAGCCTAACTGCTCTCTGTGCTCCCCCACCGTCTCTTCTACTTTCTGGATCACCTAGCTCTGGGGCTCTGGTCAACTCGCTCGATCCCAGATCTCAGCGGTTCCACCAACTGACGAGGTCTTCCAGGACCTCTTTTCTCTGTTGCCGAAACGTATTTTTCAGGAACTCTATCAATTACTCCGTCAACCGCTGGAGCACCATCTTTTCCTGTGGCACACCACAAAGATTCTCCTGCTCCCGCTGCTCTTTCTTCCTTGCACCACTCCTTGTCCCCGGATCCACCCACCAATCACATCACAGGAGTATTACCTTCCACAGGCCCCCCTCATCTTCAAATACTGTGTCCTTAGGGCAGGAAAAGACCAAACAAAATCCGCCTGGAGTGGGAGCCACCAAATGTGCGAACATTCACTGCATGGCTGTCACCGGAAGTCCCCAATGCTAATTATTCATAATGGCATAAAAATAGACCTTGGAGAAATGTCAACAAAGACATCTCTTTAAAATAACATACACCAGATAGCCTGCCAATCACAGGAGTCTTTTAACCCTCCTTGACAGGTTAAGCCTGTTTTTTTTGTGTTTAAAGAGTGGGGGAGTTTCAGATCAAGATACTGAGACAGGCCTTATTGACACTTCAAGGGCATTATGTCCATTCCCTCAATTCATAACTCCCACACAATGGGTTAAGGCCCTTGAAAAAGCCAAAATTCGATCTGTTTGAATTCAGGGCTATGTTCAAATGATCCTGCTGAGTTTGGGTTTCCCTCCTGTGTAATTCCCACCCTGAACCCTTCCCTCTGCTGGAAAAAATTGACCCATTGGAAATAGGGGCAGGACATCCACAGCCAAGTCTACCCACTACTTTTAAAGCTCCACAGAGTCTACCTGACTCCATGAAAATCTGGCTCTAAATCTTGCTGATCTAATGTTCAATAAGTATCATCAGGTTTCAAGCAAACAAACTTCATGTCTGAGGCTAATCATTTTCCCATTAAGAACATCTGTTTTCCTGATGTATACTGAACAGGCAGGATTGGAGATGGATCAGCATTCCAATTCACTAGATCCCTGACTCCCCAGCACCATCATCCCCATCCCCATTTGCCACCATAAATTCTCGTGGCCAGGAAAATTGTCCATTTCCCTTTATACTGACTTGTGCAAGTGCAGCAATGATGCAGTGAGATTTTCTATTGCTGGCCTTTCCCATAGAAAGGAAGAACCTAGGGTTGCCAAACAATCTATAAAAGGCAGAAACAACTTCATGGCAGCCACATTTGGAAGATTTGTACAAGTTGTTAGTTCTGACAATTCCAGTTTCTTTATATTTTGCTTTCACTAATGACTTCCCATCTGACTTGCAATTTTGTTAGTTTAATAAAAGTACAAAAAATAATGGGCGTAATTCTCTGATCCTGAGGCTAAGTGTTGACGCCGTCGGAAATGCCGTTGCGTTTCACGACGGCATCAACATGCCCTCAGGAACACCACTTCTGACCCCTACAAGGTTCCAGCATGGCACTGAAGCGACCCACGCTGCTCCAGCTGCTGATGCCGGCGTCAAATGGGCGCCGCGGGTCTGCGCATGCGCAGTGCGACCGGCGCCAATGCACAGTGCGACCGGCGCCAATGCGCACATGCGCAGTGGTTCCCTTCTCCGCGCCAGCCCCACCGCAACATGGCGTAGGGCTACAGGGGCTGGCCAAGAGCAAAAGAGGCCCTCAGCCAGAGAGGCTGGCTCGCCGATCGGTAGGCCCCGATCGCGGGCCAGGCCACAGTGGAGGTCCCCCCGGGGTTGGACCCCGTCCCCCCCCACCAGGCCGCCCCAAATAGATGCACGCTGAGGTCCCGCCGGGTAAGACCACACATGGACGTCGCCGGCAGAACTCGGATTTTTTGTGCGGCCACTCCGGAGATTCGGTGGACCAGTGTTGGGGCGCCGGTGCCCGATTCGCGCCCGGCCCTGCGATTCTCCAGCCCAGCGTGGGCTGAGAGAATCCCGCCCAATATAACAGAAAGTTAACGTTGAGACAGTAAAACATGGATCTTTATCTAGTTTATCAAATTTTAAGTAAAACTAGTCAATCTCCTTTGATATTACACAAGGGAGGGAAGAACACTTAGGCTCTGCAGCTCAGGTGGGAGTCGAGGGGGCAAAATAATTTAACAGCGCACAGGGAAGCAATTCAGCCCTCATTTTCAAATCTACCACTGGGGTCAAAGACAATGGCTTCAATCCTGCAGCATTAAGCTAGAGGATGTTGATGCTGATCCAGGGCTTGATGACAGATAGACAGTCTGACAAGACAGAAAGTGGTGTAAATGGAAGAGATGATAGAGAACTATACGTTTGTGTCGTGGGCATAATTGTGGAAACTAACGTAATGCCTGTGGATGATTTCACTGAGGAGCAGGATATAGACAAATAAGAGGAGGGAGGACAGGATAGAGCTGTGGGACAATTCAGAGTTGGTGTAATAAGGGTAGGAAGAGAAGTATTTACTGTAGATACTCTGGCTATGAAAGTATGGGAAAAAAGGAGGGCAGTCCTACTGAGCTGGATAGTGGAAGAAAGGCATTGGAGCCAACTATATTAAAAGCTACAGAGAACTCAAAGACCTGTTGGAGGGATAATAATAGAGAATACCAACTGTGGCTTTGGTAGGAGCTGTTTTGGAACAATGGAATGGGTAGAAAATGGATAGGCAGCACAATATGTTCACTGACCTTGGATAGGAAAGGAAGTTTGGACAGAGGCCGGTAGTGAGCAATAACAGAGGGTTCAAGGTTTGGCTTCTTGAGGAGGGGTGTAATAATGGCACTTAGAGTCAGGTAGTACAGGGTCAGGACAGAGAGTTTAATGATTTTCTTCAGTGAAATTAGCTTGGAGAAGGCAGGGGAGGATATAGTAGATACATTTGGAGATAAATGGGGATGAGGACTGGGAGAGGAGAAGGATTTGAGGAAAGGTTGCCTGAGAGATTAAGAGGAAGGAAGGGAAGCAGCAAATGGAGGTGAACAGATAGCTCTGAAGCTGAAGAATCACCTTGCAAAATTGAAGCTCACATATTTTGAGATTGTAAACTACATTTGATGACTTTATATAAGTCCTGTTTGCACTTCATGCCACTATCGGAACCCCGGTCTAGAACATTCCAAGCCAGTCATTTCATGAGCATTTACCTACGAAGTCGGTCAGCAGAGCTCCTGGGAATGGGACTTCAAAATGCTGCTACTGTATTCATTCAAAAGCTCTGTTATAAAGTTGTTTACCTCAAATTTCCAACATTTTGATGTGCTTCCTGTTTTGAAAGACCTTAAATGAATAAAATTACAGCACAGAGACATTTCTCTTAATTTTGAGAAACTTCCAATTTTCACAGATTTTGACACAATTTGTTAACTGTTATTTTTTCAAGTATGAAAATGTCATGGGGATCCAGATAGTACATTTAATAAAGTCCTCTCTCTCAAAAATGAATGAACTCAGTTGTAAGACCTGCAAATATTTTTTAAGTGTATCCCTTTGGCAAGGGGAATGTGTAAACACCAATTCTTCAAAGTTACTGGTATAGGTCTTAAAGGCTTAATGGTAAGTGTTTGAATTGATGTTTTTAAACCTTAATTATTGCAGGAAAATATAAATAGATAAATATTTCATAAGTAAAATATAATCAGGATAGAATTTAGACAAATTTGTCAATTAATTGTGAGTTAATTAGGTTTGGATTTAGATTACATCTATGTAAATATAACCTTAGATATGCTGATATACACAATGTTCACCTGGTTGAATATCAAAATCCATGCTAGGATATGAAGTATTACCAACCTCATAATGAACGAGCGCTATAATTACAGATAAGCTGTCATTGCTCAAAAAGAGTGCATTTACTTAATCCAATACACAGCGTGTGATTTTATTTTTACATTTTATATCTTGTTAGGACACAAAATGTTCGTCTGGGCAAGCACACCACTTTTCCATTTCCTATGGCCAGCTCAGGCCCAGCATAACTTCAGTGCAGAGGAAGAGCTGCAAGTGCCTGTAAGTTTTCTTCAAGTCATTCACCATCCTTGGAAGTATATCACCGTTTCTTCAGCATCACTGGGTCAAAAACCTGGAACTTGCGAACACATTGACTACAGTGATTGTAGAGGCAACTCACCACTGATGTAAGGTGTTAAATGTGGTTTGGTAGGTCTTTTAGGTATTCTTGATCTGAGGTAGTTCAACAGTGAGTATTTATTAACTAATAGAAACTATATACACAGATGCAGTAAAGGTCAAAGCAAGGAGCTGTCTCCATGCTTGCTTCTACACACAGCTTTGTTGAACACCATACTAACACTTCGGTGCAGGTCATGTGTTGTTCCCTTGCATTACTTTGTAGGTGGAACTGTACTCAGTCCCACGTTAACCCTTTCTGGGAGAGGTGGACCATTACAAATCGAATGGTCTACACCTCGAACCAATGTCCTAGGGGGGGTTGTTTGCTAGCAGTGTTGAGGAGAGTTTAAACTTATATGCGAGGGGGTGGGGGGGGGGGGGGGACCTATGTAAGGAATCAGAGAAAGAGAGAGCAAAGACAAAAACAAAAGGTAGAAAAGGGAATAAGAAAAGTGATAGGCGAAGAAACCAAGGGCAAAATTCAAACAGGGCAAAAGAGAAAAATATTGGGATCAAGACAAGCAATGTGAAAAAGGCAAACTTAAAGGCCCTATGCCTTAATACATGGAATATTTGTAACAAAGTGGATGAACTAATCGTGCATATAGATATAAATGGGTATGATATAATTGGGATTACAGAGACATGGCTGCAGGGTGACCAGGGATGGGAACTGAATGTCCCAGGATATTCAGTATTTAAGAAGGACAGGCTTAAACGAAAAGATGGTGGCATGGCACTGCAGGTTAAAGAGGCCATTGACTCAATAGTGGAAAAGGATAGTAGCTCTGACAATGTGGAGGCTGTATGGGTAGAGCTGAGAAATACCAAGGGGCAAAAAACATTAATGGGTGTCATATATAGACCCCCAAACTGCAGTGGTGATATTGAGAATGGCATTAAACATGAAATTAGACATGCATATAATCAGGGAATATCGGTGATCATGGGTGATTTTCACCTGCACAAAGATTGGGCAAATCAAATTAACCACAAATGCCGCAGAGGAGGAATTTCTGGAATGTATATGGGATGGTTTTCTTGACCAATATGTGGAGGAATCAACTAGAGAGCTGGCCATCTTAGACCGGGTACTGTGTAATGAGAAGGGAATCACTGCCAATCTGGCTGTGCGAGACCCCTTGGGGATGAACGATCATAACATGACAGAATGTTTAATCAAGATGGAGACTGAAGTAATTGATTCGGAGACTAGGGTGCTGAATCTTAATAATGAAAACTATGAAGACATGAGGCATGAGTTGGCCTTGATAGATTGGGGAGAATTACTTAAAGGGGTGACAGTGGATAGGCAATGGCAAACATTCAAGGAATGCATGGGGGGACTGCAGCAACTATTAATTCCTGTCTGGCACAAAAGAAAAATGGGTAAGAGGGCCAATCCATGGCTTCTAAAGGAAATTAGAATTAGTATTCAATCCAAGGAAGAAGCATACGGATTGGCCAAGAAAAATAATATGTCTGAGGATTGGGAGCAATTTGGAATTCAGCAAAGAAGGACCAAGGGATTGATTAAGAAGGGGAAAGTACCGTACAAAAGTAAGCGTGCAGGGAACATAAAGAATGACACTAAGAGTGTCTATAGATATATGAAGAGAAAGAAATTGGTAAAGCCAAATGTATGCCCCCTACAGACAGAAACAGGGGAATGTATAATAAGGGACAAAGAAATGGCTGAGCAATTGAATACATACTTTGGTTCTGTCTTCACAAACGAGGACACAAATCAGATACCAGAAATGTTGGAGAATGAAAGGTTTAGTGAGAGGGAAGACTACGGGAGATAAACAGGAAGGCAGATTACTACTTGAACAGTTGTAAATTGGGAGAGGGGTGTGTGCAGCGGCACCTGGGTGTCCTTGGGCACCAGTCACTGAAGGTAAACATGAAGTGCAGCAGGAGGTAAAGAAGGCTAATGTATGTTGGCCTTCATTAGGAGAGCACTGGAGCAGGGATGTGTTGTTGAAATTATGCAGGGTCTTGGTGAGACCACACCTGGAATATTGTGTACAGTTTTGGTCTTCTTTTCTGAGGAAGGATGTTCTTGCTCTCGAGGGAGTGCAGCAAATGTTTACCAGACTGATTCCAGGGATGGCGGGACTGTCACATGAGGAGAGATTGACTAGGTTAGGATTGTTCTCGTTGGAGTTGAGAAGAATGAGGGGGTTCTTATAGATACTTATAACATTCTAACAGCACTAGACAGGGTAGATGCAGGGAAGATGTTCCTGATGATGGGTGTGTCCAGAACCAGGGGTCACAGCCTGAGGATTCAAGGTAAACCATTTCCGACAGAGATGAGGAGACATTTCTTCACCCAAAGTGAGTGAGCTTGTGGAATTCATTACCTCAGGAAGTAGTTGATGGTAAAACATTGAATATATTCAAGAGGCAGCTGGATATAGCACTTGGGGTGAATGGGATAAAAGGTTATGGGGAAAAACAGGATTAGGCTGTTGAGTTGGATGATCAGTCATGATTGTGATAAATGGCGGAACAGGCTCAAAGGGCCAAAAGGCCTGCTCCTTCTCCTACCTTCTATGTACCTATGTATGTGCTAGTCCCTAATACTAAACTGCCCCACCAATCTTTATCCAACACTTTTACAAACTATCCCAGTTTAACACACGTATTTACATCCTTGCTGCTACTCATCTCTCTCATCAAGTCTCTACGTTCATAGGTTCAGGTGGGTCGGGACGACTTATAACTTATTCCATATTACTGTAACTTATTCCATATCTCGTTCTCACTACTATTGAGGAGTGGTAGTCTCTGTCACTGCAGAGAAACTTTATTAAATTGGAGATTGTTTTGGCAGCTGGTGTCTTTTCATCCTTTTATTCCCTTCTTTAGCATTGAATCGCTCTTTGTTGATTCCCTAATTGTAGTGGTTGATGGAAGTTGGTTTATTCTGCTTTTTATGGGGAAACAAACTCTGGTCTCATCTCTGTAGTGTTTTCCTTTTCTTCCTTCATGCAGCTCGATGTGACACACGTGAGAATGGAAGATGACTCTTCCTGTTGGGAGGGTGTGACATGGAGGTGTACCTTTAAGAAATGGGTGTTTATCAAGTAGCTGCAGTGATGTAATTGTGTGGGTGGAGCTGTGTTGTATCTCCGGCTTTTACTTGCGTTTTGAGCTGGAAGCAATTTGTGGCTTTGTGTTTTACTTTTGTTTTAGGCAGTTGAAAGCTGAATTCAGACAAGGAAGGTTTGTTTTGTCTCTTTCTCTGTATGTTAAAAGATCACTTAATTATTTAAAAGTGATAACTGTCTTGTGTAAAGAATTTATACCTATTGCTTTGTTAAAAAAGGGTGTTTGGCTTCTGGTTGCTGTTAGGAACATTATTAAGGATTACATATAGAGTACTGTATCTGTGGGGAGGTAGTTGTGTTGGTAGTTGATAAAATGTTTACTGTGTGTTTATAAAATGTTTACTGAATTCATAGAATAAACATTGTTCTGTTTAAAAATACTTTAGGTCTCTGTTGCATAACACCTGGAAAGTAGGCCCTTGTGCTCCTCATAACCAAAATCTATTTAACGTTGTAGGTCAGGTAAGCTCCATGATATACTTTGGAGTTTTCTAAACCCTGGCCCATAACAGGTATGGCTTGGCATTAAGGTAACCTTTGTGCTGGTCTGTGTGGTGTATTGCTGTCAGTAGATACCTGCTGCTCGGTTCCAGCATCATTTGTGGCACACTCATGCTGGATAGGGTATGCAGCATCTACTCTGTGGACTCAGGCTTTATCTCTCAGCTGATGTTGGAGTCAAATGTTCAGGCTCCTCTTGTTGCTGGTTCCACTCTTGACTGTCATCTACTCAAGATGTTGTGGTAACTATCTGAATGGTTGGCTGCTCTGACCAATGTGGGACTGCTGGCACTTGTAACAAAAATGGATAAATCTGCTTTGACAAGAGAGAAGACAGTTCAGTTCAGAGAATTTTTCTTTTTGGCTCCCTCAGCAACTTGCAGTTCTGTATAATTTAAGACAGTTATTGTCTTGACATCTTCTGCAGTTCTGAGGAGATTCAGGATGACACAGGCATCTCTGCTCAAGAGAGAGAAACACTGATTATGGATGACATACAACAGCTTCAAGATTTGTTTGCCGCCATACTCAATGTTCCAAAACCATGCCTACGACTGGGAGTTGTATTCTTTTCTGTCCATAAAGTGGTGTGTCCGTTGTTCATAGCCAGAGGTCTCTCAGCCACGTTTGTCAAATATACTATAACATTGGCTCCCATGTCCAATTTAAAGTTTGTGAGATGACCATAAACTGAAAAGTCCGCATTTCAGAACGAAAAGTCAGGATTTTGACTCACCAAAGAAGCATGCTTATGTGTCCCCTTGGTGTGTTATCTTGAGCTTGGGAATCCTCTTGCCACCTTCTGAGCATCTTGATGTTTTGGCTTTGCACAGCTTCCCGAAGTGTTCTATTGAGCTACACAGAAAACATGGAGTTGAAATTGCTGGAAATTGATCTTGCTTGGGGGGTGCTTTGCTCCACAGTGCTGGCAGAACTGTTCTACTGGTCAGTTAGGATATTGCTTCCCTTGGCTCTGAGTGTCCCTGCTCCTTTGTTGTTTCACAAACTGGATAGTGGGGTTTACTTTGTACCACTGTTTGCTTCCTCCCCCGAATATGGATCTGTGTTGCAAACAGATTTTAGTTGGCCTGACATTCGGGACGGCTTCCTCACGAGTTAGATCTTACTTTGCTTGAAGCATGTCTGAGAGTTCAGCATTCACCGCTCCTACAACTATTGTATCCCTGAGTAACTCAGATTTCAGGTCATCTTAATGACAGCCTTCAACCATTCTGTGTAGTTAGTTAATGAAGGAGTCAATATGTTCTCCTGGCTGCTGGACAAGTTTATTAATTTCGTCCTTTCAAGGATTTTGTGACTTCTGAGATTAAAATAAATGGCAAAGTATTTTAAAACTTGATCAAATTTTACAATGATTTGTTGATTCCTTGTCTAGCTATTATATTGCTGTCCATCAGGTCCACCGAATAACGCAGCACATTAACTTGATCCAGATCTGAAGCAATCATGTATCTATGGAATCTCTTTCTCCAAAGTCCCCAATTTTGTGATTGATCTGTGTAGACTGACTGGTCACGTGATGCTGTGATGATGTGTCTACTTAAAGAGTCACGTGTCGGAAGTGTGGAGGTTCTCCCCAGAGCGCGGGCAGAGTAAAAGCATCTAAGAGCTGTACTTAACAAACTATTGTTGTTGTAAGCCCTTGGGTCCTCGGACACCAGCCATTGGAACCCAGCACCTCTACAATCTATGCCTTGGATAAGTCAAAAATTGATCTGGGAGAGCTGATTTCTGATCCATGGTTAAAATTTCTAAATTGCAATTTTAGCTTTAAAAGGTTTCTGAAAATCCAAGAAGGCACCACTGGACACTTCTGCACAAGGGTTTTCCTGCACTTGTTGGTTTTGGAGGGCTCCCACAGTAATGGTGCTCACAATATTAGCATTCACATTTTTTCAACAATGGCTGCCTGGGTCAACTCGTTAGAGTCTTCAGCACTTTATTGCAGTGTTGTCGGGGCCTACTCCAGAAAAAAATAATTAAATATTAATTATAACTGAGCAGGTTTGGAGTGAACCAACTTATGTTCAGGCACCAACTCGGAAATACAACTTTTTGAATTGCGAATTCAATGACAATTTCTGCAGTATTTAGGTTTTTTCAGGAATTATGTTGTCCAGGAATTTGAAATGTTTTGCTATGATGTTAACTGTTAACTGACCCTGCACACTTGGGTAGGGAAGCTGGATGTCCTTATGATTCAATGGAGTTTTCTGCAGTAAGGATAGTAATTTCTGCCTTCAGCTTCCAAGCCTTTTTTTTTTAAGCTTTTCTCTGGCGATTTCCTTCTGTGTCTGCTCCTTGAGTTTTTCTTCAGGTCAGAATACTTCTTTGATTTTTTTCCTCCAGTTTTCCATGATTTTAATGTTCTCCCATGAGGTTTTGAGTTGTTCCACTTGCTGCCATGTACTGGAAGATGATGGGCGTAGTTTGGTGAGTCTTATTAAGATACCCATAGTTTCAGATAGTTCAATAGTCAGTATTTATTAATTACTAGAAATTATGTATAAAGGTGTAGTAAAGGTCTAACCTAGAGGATGTCTCCATGCTTACTTCTACACATGACTCTGTCCAGCACAACACTGATCTTTAGGTGTGGGTCATACTTTTTCTTACATCACTCTGTGTTGACAGTACTGTACTCCCACGTTTAACCCTAGATGTGCTAGACCATTAGCCTACAACCACCACCTTCTCAAGACAATTATGGGTGGGCAATAAATGCTGGAATCTCATGAACACATATCTTTCATTAACCATAATCTCTGGGCACTTCCTTCCACTGCACCAGTATGACTTCTATTTTCCACACCAACTTTCGTCATGGTTACAAGAAGCCAGACATCCAATACGGTGTTAATTTGCAGAGAACTGTGCACTATCATCCCCTAAATACAGGACTGAGGACCACCAGTTTCACTGTTCTTGAACTGAAAAATGGAAAACAAGAGTTGAAATTTTCCGATCAGCATCAGAACTGTGATGCCCAACTCTACTGAGATTGAAAACTTCACACTTACCTGGTTACGTTTCAAAAGGCAAAACTTCCAATGCGGTAGTTGGGTAGGTGGGTGAGGTGGGTAGGTGCGAGAGTTGGGTGAGGTGGATGGGTGAGTAGTTGGGTGATCAGGGGATAGTCAGATCTGGTCAGGGGTGAATAGTCAGGTTGGGGTAGTTAGGCGTAATTGAGTGTTCGGGGCCAATTGGGGGAGGGGTCAATTGTGGAGTTAGACTAGGTTTTAATCTGCCTTACATTTCTGGATAACCATCAAGATAAGATCTTGAAAACTACCAATACGAGTTAAGGCTATAAGCTCAGAGTTGGAGACAGCTGCGGTGGGTCTTGGGGAGCTGAGGTCCACTATAAATTTAAACTTCCCAGGCGTAGGCCCGTGTATCTGAATTTACACAGTGTTCTGACACACATCTTCAGTTGTATGCCTGGTCTCCGATGATCAGGAGGCCAAAGGATTTGGGCCAATATTTGATGTAGTGGTACTAAACTGCTGTGATCGTGTTCATATTCATGCAGTTATATTCTTTGAACTCAAGCCAATGTCTGAGGAAAAATAGCTTATTCTCATGTTATTTTTCTAGTATTTCTTACACTATAATAATCCATTTCATTGTGACAGACTGCTTCCAGTCCAAATAAAAGTCAGGCTAATATAACACATTCTAAAAGGCATGTCCAAAAAGAAAAAATATATTCTTAGCTTTCCTCTACACTTATTTTTAGAGTGGCAAATTATGTGCCCGCAATTGGAAAGGTTTTTCTGGGAAATAAAATACTTTCCCATTTCAGACATTGATCATCAGCAAAGCTAATTCACATCAGGCAAGGCAATTGGGTCTTCAAGTTATATTTATTAGATATTCACTTAAGTAGATGTGACAGACAGTTATGCTCTCTCTGAGAGAGGATCAAAGTGCTTTACATTTTCAGTGCAGTCTGGCTTTTAAGAAGACATTTATCCAGTTCAGACTCTAGCCCAAGCAGCCTGACCCGATTTGTCTCAGACTTCTGTTCCATAGTGCTTTCCACGAAGTCTGTGGGGAACTCTGATGCCGTGCAGCTGCAAACTAATGCCTCCAAACTGATTTACGCTATACTTTGCAAGTGTGTTAATGTTTATATTGATTTTTAAAAATGATTACAGCCCTGGGCAATTAAGACAACAGCTTTCACCCAGGAAAGTGTAAGCTTCTAGCAGACCAAAAATTCAACTGTGTCCATTGACACATATTGGAACAATATTTTTCCACATTACAACTTGCTCCTCACGCTTTTTAAACATTCGGGGCAAATTTGATGTTTGTTGACAATTTAGGTGCTATGAATTGTACAAACCACTTCTGTAGAATAATGACAGACACGAACCAATATTCCCCAGATTTCAAATCAGTATAAGCATGCAAGAAGTACAAGAAACTCCATCATGGTTTCAGTCTGGCAACTAAAATTCTTCTGTGATGAATGTTATCAGTAGCTGCTATAATGGTACCTTACCTTTAATGCGTTGGCCCTTTAAGACCGGGCTTGGAACCCTGGGGGACTCCGCCTCTGGCTCCGCCCCCAGGAAACGGTACATAAGATAAGGCTCACTCAGGCAACATGTGATGAGCACACTTCTCAGCTGCTGTACAGTTCTCAGATGATTAAAGCCTTTGAATCATCTATCTTCTCTCCTGTGTCGTGATTGAGGGTATCTCAATTTAATCACCTGACACATCAAGATGGACAGCGCTCTAAAGCCGGAGAAACCCAACTTGGAAGCTCGGTCTCCGGAAGCCCCGGAAATGTTTTAATATTGGCTGCGGTGTTTTGAGGACTACATTGACTCCTCAGCGACTGATGTCGACGGCGCTCGCAAGCTGCGTTTACTACATGCCCGGGTGGGCCACTGACTCTCCTCTGCGATCGAGAATGCTGCAAATTACGAAGCTGTGGTCGAGATACTCACGAAACGCTTCGTGAAGCCGATTAATGAGGTACACGACATACATTTGCACTCAACCTGCAGCCAGCGTTCCAGAGAAACTCTGGACGAGTACGTGGAGAGACTCACTGCGCTCGCGAGGAACTGCAACCACAAAGCAGTGGCGGCAGAAACCGACATGAACTTGCATATTCGCGATGCCTTTGTGTCCGGTATCAGGTCCTCGTACATCCGGTAGCGGCTCCTAGAAGACGGGGCAAAAGATCTGCAAGGCACGGTAACGCTCGCCTCTTCCCGAGAAACGGCCCACCGTAACCTCCGGACACACTCCGCGGACCTTGCAAACCCCTCTCGCTCCCCTCCAGACTCGGCCACGCTACAGGCCTGCGCCGCGCGGCGATCCACTCACTCCGGGGGTTCCCCATGCTATTTCTGTGGGCAAGGTCAGCACCCACGGCAACGTTGCCCGGCCCGCTCCGCGATCTGCAACAACTGCGGGAAGAAAGGGCACTTCGCTAAGGTCTGCCTGGCTGGCCCCAAAGGCCACAAACAAAATCCTCACCAGGCCCAGAAATCAAGCTCCTGGTCTCGCAGGCCCCGCAACGCGGCCGCGCGCGGCAAGACACGCCCACTTCCGACGCGTAATTGACCTCGTGCGAGTCATGGGAGCGGCCATCTTGGCGGCGGCCATCTTCAAACCCCGACACGTGCGACCGACGTCGGCGGCCATTTTGTGACTCCAGGTGGGCATTTTGTGAGTCCGACTTAACCGAGGGCTCGGACTACCCGCAACTAGCAGCGATCACGCTCGATCAATCGCGGCCGAAACACCTGCGTGACTCGATGATGCGGGTGCGAATCAATGGCCACGACACTCCCTGCCTATTCGACTCCAGGAACACGGAGAGCTTTTTCCACCCAGACACGGTAAGACGCTGCTCCCTGCGCACCCACCCCGCCTCCCAAACTATCGCCCTCACCTCTGGGTCCCATTCGGTTCAAATCATGGGGTACCGTGTCGCTGACCTTGCAATTCAAGGCGCTGAATACTCCCGTTTTAAACTTTACATCGTTCCTCAACTCTGCGCCCCCCCCTGCTGCTCGGTCTGGACTTTCAGTGCAGCCACCGGAGCCTGACACTGAAGTTCGGCGGACCCCTGCCCCACTCACGGTATGCAGCCTGGCGACACTCAAAGTTGCGCCACCCCCCCTCTTCGCGAACCTCACTCCCGACTGTAAGCCCGTTGCCACCAGGAGTCGCCGGTACAGTACCCAAGACATGACTTTTATCAAGTCAGAGGTTCAGCGGCTACTAAAAGAGGGGGTCATAGAGGCCAGCAACAGCCCTTGGAGGGCTCAAGTATTGGTAGTCTGCTCCTGGGAAAAGCAACGAATGGTAGTGGATTATAGCCAGAACATAAACCGCTTTACACAACTCAATGCTTACCCACTTCCCCGCATAGCAGAAATGGTGACTCACATCGCCCAGTATCGGGTATTCTCCACGGTTGACCTAAAATCGGCCTATCATCAACTCCCTATCCGCTCAGAGGACCGCCTCTACACGGCTTTTGAAGCAGCTGGTTGGCTGTTTCACTTCCTCAGGGTCCCCTTTGGTGTTACAAATGGAGTCTCCGTTTTCCAGAGGACGATGGATCAAATGGTGGACCAGTACGGCTTACGGGCGACCTTCCCATACTTGGACAATGTCACCATCTGCGGCCATGACCAGCAGGACCACGACGCAAACCTGAGGAAGTTCCTCCAGACTGTCCGGGCCCTCAACCTCACGTACAACAAAGAGAAATGCGTGTTCCACACAACCCGGCTCGCCATCCTCGGCTACGTCGTGGAAAACGGGTTCCTAGGCCCGGACCCCGACTGCATGCGCCCCCTTAAGGAACTCCCCCTCCCCCGTAGCCTCAAGGCACTCAAACGGTGCCTGGGGCTTTTCTCCTATTACGCCCAGTAGGTCCCCAGATATGCAGACAAAGCCCGGCCACTCATTAAGTCCAAGGTTTTCCCCTGACTGATGAGGCCCAGTCGGTTTTCGACCGTATCAAGGCTGGCATCATCAAGGCCGCCATGCACGCGGTGGACGAAGCCATTCCCTTCCAAGTAGAAAGCGCCGCATCAGATGTCGCCGTGGCTGCTACCCTCAACCAGGCAGGCAGGCCAGTAGCGTCCTTCTCCCGAACCCTCAATGCCTCGGAAATCCGGCACTCTGCAGTCGAGAAGGAGGCACAAGCCATAGTGGAGGCCGTGCGAGACTGGAGGCACTACCTAGCCGGTAGGTGGTTCACCCTCGTCACCGACCAACGGTCGGTCGTCTTTATGTTCGATAACGCACAAGGGGACAAAATAAAGAATGACAAAATTCTAAGGTGGAGGATAGAGCTTTCCACCTATACGTACGATATTAAATATCGCCCGGGGAAGCTCAACGAGTCCTCAGACGCCCTGTCCCGCGGCACGTGCGCCGATGCGCACAACGACCGCCTGAGAGCCATCCACGATGACCTCTGCCACCCGGGGGTCACCCGGCTTGCCCACTTCATCAAGTCCCGCAACCTTCCCTACTCCACAGAGGAGGTCAAGGCCATGACTAAGGCATGCCAGATCTGTGCGGAATGCAAACCGCAATTCTATCGACCAGACAGGGCCCGCCTGATAAAGGCCTCGGGGACCTTTGAGCGACTAAGTGTGGACTTCAAAGGGCCCCTCCCGTCCACCAACCACAACATCTATTTCCTCACCGTGATCGATGAGTTCTCCCGCTTCCCTTTTGCTGCCCCCTGCCCCGATATGACCTCGGCCTCCATGATCAAGGCACTGCACAGCATCTTCACACTGTTTAGTTTCCCCGCTTATATCCACAGCGACTGGGGTACATCGTTCACGAGCGATGAGCTGCGTCGATATCTGCTCAGCAAGGGCATCGCCCCGAGCAGAACGACGAGCTATAACCCGCGGGGAAACGGGCAAGTGGAGAGGGAGAACGCAACAGTTTGGAAGGCCGTCCTCCTGGCCCTACGGTCAAGGAGTCTCCCTATCGCCCGCTGGCAGGAGGTCCTACCCGATGCCCTGCACTCCATTAGGTTGCTCCTCTATACGGCCACGAACGAGACCCACCACAATTGTTTGTTTGTCTTCCCCAGGAAGTCCACCTCTGGGGTCTCGCTTCCGCCCTGGCTGACGACTCCGGGTCCAGTCCTACTCCGGAGACACGTGAGGAGCCATAAATCAGATCCCATAGGGGCAGCACGGTAGCATAGTGGTTAGCATAAATGCTTCACAGCTCCAGGGTCCCAGGTTCGATTCCCGGCTGGGTCACTGTCTGTGTGGAGTCTGCACGTCCTCCCCGTGTGTGCGTGGGTTTCCTCCGGGTGCTCTGGTTTCCTCCCACAGTCCAAAGATGTGCGGGTTAGGTGGATTGGTCATGATAAATTGCCCTTAGTGTCCTAATAGTAAGGTTAAGGGGTGGAGTTGTTGGGTTACGGGTATGGGGTGGATACGTGGGTTTGAGTAGGGTGATTGTTGCTCGGCACAACATCGAGGGCCGAAGGGCCTGTTCTGTGCTGTACTGTTCTATGTTCTATGTTCTATGTTCTATAGTCGAGGGGGTCCAACTGCTACACGCAAACCCTCAATACGCCTACGTCGAGCACCCCGATGGCAGGCAGGACACCGTCTCTGCGAGACCTGGCACCCGCTGGCTCTCCCACTGACCCCGCTGGCTCGCCCACCGACCCCGACACTATTCCCACCGACCCCCCCCCTCCTACCGATGCTCCCCTCCACCCACCGACCGCCGACCCCGACAGCGCCCCCCCCATAGCGCCCCCTGCCCCCCAGCCGGCGCCGGCACCGATCACCCTAGTCATCCCGGATACCCCCCTGCTCCAAGGCGGGCAAAGGCTCAGTCAACCGTGCTCCCGGATATACCACCATCAATACCGACCGTACTCATGGCACCACCACCGGAGCAGAGAAAGTCAGCACGGACAGTCAAACCACCAGCAAGACTGAACTTGTAACTCCACTTCACCCCCGATGGACTATGTGTTTTTTTTTAAACAGGGGGTGAATGTGATGAATGTTATCAGTAGCTGCAATAATGGTACCTTACCTTTAATGCGTTGGCCCTTTAAGACCGGGCTTGGAACCGGGAGTGCAGGAGGCGAAAGAGGCTGGTGTGCTGGCCTTTGTGTCCCTAGTAGCCCGGCAGAGGATCTTGCTACAGTGGAAGGATGCGAGGCCTCCAAGCGTGGAGACCTGGATCAATGACATGGCGGGTTTCATTAAGCTAGAGAAGGTCAAATTCACCCTGAGAGGATCGGTACAAGGGTTCTTTAGGTGGTGGCAACCTTTCCTTGACTTTCTGGCTCAACGATAGGGTACTGGGACAGTAGCAGCAGCAACCCGGGGGGGGGGGGGGGGGGGGGGCGTTGACTATGTTTGCTTATTTAAGTTTAATTTATTTTTAAGTTCTCTTGTTGTTTACTGGGTTTGGGGGGGTGGGGGAGGGTGTGTGATACATGCGTTGATACGGTCTTGGGGGTGTTACAGTTATTATGGTGTTTTATTGTTGCTTTTTATTGTTTGTTGTTATATTTTCTGTATATCCAGGAAACGGTATATAGGATGGGGTTCACTCGGCAGCATGTGATGAGCACACTTCTCGGCTGCTGTACAGTTCTCAGATGATTAAAGCCTTTGAATCATCTATCTTCTCTCCTGTGTCGTGATTCAGGGTATCACTCCTTCTTTCACAAGAAGTTTAATAATGACTGCCAAATATCTTTGTGTTATGCCCTTCCCAGTATTTTCAGTTGCCTTCTGTTTGGTAAATATACAAATACACTGGGTTCAAAATGCCTTTGAAATTTCAGCACCCACGAAAGGGTCAGGATTTGCCCAACATAAATTTAAAATATATATATTTTTATTATTCCGTTTATAAAGTACAAAAGTAGAAACAACAGCAAAAAAGAAAAAGCTAAAATACATAAACACCCCTACAAAAAAAAGAAAAGGGACCCCAACAATTAACTAGCACCCCGCCCCACATAGTAAGAACAAGTCCCCCCTTCCACGCCCCACCATCCCCCCAGCAACTGACAGTGACCAACTGTTTGAAGTAGATGATAAATGGTCCCCATCTTCAGTAGAAACCTTCAGTTGACCTCCTCATGGTGTATTTGACCTTCGCCACGTGTAGACACGCCATCACCTAGCCAAGCCGAGGCATTGGGCGGAGTTGCCAACTTCCATTCCAGCGGGACACGCATCCGAGCGATCAGCGAGACGAAGGCAAGAACATCTGCCCCCGCACCTGTCTGCAGCTCTGGCAAGTCAGATACCCTGAATATGGTTACTAAGGACAAGGTTCCAACTCAGTGTTCAGAATCGCCAAAATGGTGTTGAAAAATCCCGCATTTGGGACAGGACCAAAACATGTGTGTGTGGTTAGCTGGCCCCCTTGAACAGTGCTCGCACTGTCCTCAACCTCCGCAAAGAATCGACTCATTAAAGCTCTGGCCAGCTGAGCCCTAAACTACCTTCAGCTGGATCAAGCTCAGATTCACACATGAGGACCATGGTATTCAGCCTCATTCCACACTCATCTTCCAATACGGGCCCCAGCTTCTCCTCCCATTTGGCTTTCACACCCTCCACCGAGTCCTCCGCCAGAATCCGCCCTTACCCTCCTCCGGCCCCATAAATTAAAGGATCCTCTCAATCAAGGAGGATGATGGTACCTCTGGGAATGTCGGGACGTTTGTCTCACAAAATTTTGTACCTGGAAATACCTAAACGAGAGACCAAACTTCTCTTTCAATTCCTCCAGGCTGGCAGACCGCCCCTCCAGGGGTTGGTCACATCATCTCTCCAACCTCTTCCCACTCCACATCCCAAATGTGGTATCTAACCTCGCCGGCTCGAACAGGTGGTTAGCACTCTTGATACTGACTCAGCTTAAAATGTGGACGGAGTTACCTCCATATTTTTAAAGTGGAGACAAGCACTGGGTTCGATGAGTACTTTGCAGTGCAAACGGAAGGGAAGCCATCACCAGTGTACCTAAACTGACCTTATTCACCAGGCCGGTACAATTCAGTTTACGGAGTCGGGGCCCAATCTTGAGCCAACTGGACAAGTGAAAAGGAAGTACCCCCAAACTGGTTTCATTTCCCAGGGTGCTGACCGGAAAATACTCGCTCTCCTCCAGATTTAATTTATATCCGGAAAAGAACCGGAAGCTCTCCAGTATCCTCATTATGTTCCCCATAGTGGGCACTGGGTCCTTCACATATAAGAAAAGATCATCAGCATACAGGGACACTGTGGGCTGGATTCTCCGTTACGCCAGCTGGTCAATGGGGTTTCCCATTAGTGGGGATGCCCCGCGCCATCGGGAAACCCTGCGCTGCCGGCAAAATGGAACATCCCGCTGGCAGAAAATCCAGCCCCCTATGTTCCACCCCTAATTATCCCCCTCCACTTGTCCGAGGCCCTCAGGGCAATTGCCAATGGTTCAATTGCTGATGCAAATAGAAGGGGAGACATAGGACAACCCTGCCCCGTCCCTCTGTGCAACTGAAAAAAAACCAAACGGTATGTGTAGGATTTCTGACCAAAGGGGCCTTGCATAAACCTGGGGCACAACCCAAATTTCATCAAAACCATAAAGATGTACTTTTACTCCACCCTATCAAATGCCTTTTCTGCATCTAATGACACAATTATCTCCCGCCTAGGCTCGGTTGCTGGGTTAAGAACCACATTCAGTAGTCGCCACACATTGGATGTGGTTTTTTTCTGGTCATCCACAACTGCCTCTGGGAGACAGGGTACCAACCTCAAAGCTAGAACCTTAACTAATAGCTTAGTATCTATGTTAAACAGTGAATTCGGGCGGTACGACCTGCATTCCGCAGGGTCCTTGTCCTTTTTCAGGAGAAGGGAGGTGGATGCCTGCCCAAGCAACACGGAAAGGGAACCCTGGGCCAAATAGTCATTGAACAACCCCATCAGTAGCACTCCGAGAACTTCTTTTAATATTCCACCAGGAACCCATCAGGCCTCAGTGCCTTCCCCATTTGCATATGTCCTATCGCTGTTCGGACCTCCTCCAGACCCAACACGCCTCCAGCCCTTCCTGCATTTCTTCACCTACCTCGGGGATCTCCAAGGCCTATAAAAACCCTGTCATCTCCAACTCTTCCTCTGGCAGCTCTGACCTGCAAAGCCTCTGATAAATGATCCAAAAAGCCCTGTTCAGTTTATCCAGGGCAGAAACCAGCCCCACCTCCTCCCCCGAGTCCCTGATCTGGATAATTTCCCAAGAAGCCACCTGCTGCCTTAGCTAGTGAACCAACAGATGGCTGGCTTTCTCCCCACATTCATAGGTAACCTCCCTCAGGCACTGTACCTGGAGAACCACCCTATCAGTAGACGGCAGGTCAAACTGCATTTGCAGCATTTTTGTGCTTGCCAGGAGTTCCGGGGTTGGGTCACTCAAGTATCTATGGTCCACTTCCAAAATGTCATCAACTACCTTCTGATGCCCCTTCCTAGCTCCTTCTCTGTCCATGTGTTCCTTTGTGCTATAATCTCCCTTCTAATCACCGCTTTAAACACCTCCCATAGAATAGAGAGCAAAACCATCCCGTTCTGTTGGACTCCACATATTCACTATGATTCTTGAAACCCGCCTGCAAAACCCCACTTCCGCCAAAAGCCCCACATCCATCCTCCAACCTGTGCTCTGCGCCGAGCCCAAATCCAGCACTAAATCTATGAAATGCAGAGCATGGTCTGAGACGACTAAAGCCAAGTTTTCCGCCTTCCTCATGGCGGGAAGAAGAGACTTGCTCATCACAAAGTAATCTATCCTCGACTACACCTTGTGTACTGGGGAGAAAAACGAGAACTCCTTACCCCCGGGGTGCATAAACCGCCATGGTCTGCTCCCCCTACCTCCTCGGTAAGCGGCAACAGCGCCTTCATCACCACCGAAGGGGCCAACGACTTTGGCTTAGATTGTTCGAGTCGCGGATCTAAGTCACAATTTAAATCTCCCCCCAGAATCAGTCTCTATCTTTTCACAGATCCCCCAAGCTCCACCCATTCCAGGTCACTAGTCTTGTCGGAGCTCTCTCACCCCCTTTACCCTTAAATCAGCCATTTCCACCACAATGAGTCATCTTGTCCTCATTATGAATTCCGAGGTCCCAGGTCCACCGAAGTAGGCAAACACCCCCCTTCAAAGGGTGGCACCAAGAAAATCCTCTGGTCACTGTTAGTTCTCTGCACCGCCCCCCACCCAGTAATTCCTCCCCCCATTGGACTCACAGATGGCCTGCCGCCCCAGTTAATCTCCTTCCCCCACCAAATAAATGAGTTAGACTCATTGAACCTCGTCTAATCAGGTCCAACAAATCGCAGCCCCTCCCCACATTCTGTTTCTGTTCACTGGCCTGCACCTTCTTGCTAGTGAGGTAGGCGCAAAGTCCACACCCAAAAAGCACCTGAGAAAAAAAAGATAATCCCCCTGGCCCGTCCTTCCTGCACAAGTACCTGAGCCCCAGCCACCTTATTTTGTTCCACTTTCCACCAGGGGCCATATGGTTCACAATTGCCCCCCCCCCCCCCCCCCCCCCCCGACTCCTTATCCCGCTATCCAGAAGCCAAAGAATTAACAGTACCATAACCTCCCAATAAACCCTTCCATCTTCGGTCAAATCCCAGTCCTTTCTTCTTAATAAATGCCTCTGCTTGCTCCGATTTGTTGAAGTAGTGATTGTTCAACTCCATCGTGATTCACAGTCTCGCCAGTGACACTACCCCGAACTGCACTCCTTTCTTTAATAGCGCAGCTTTGCCTTGTTAAAGGCGAACCTCTTTGCACACCTCTTTGCTAGTTTGGCCCTGATGTCCTGTTAAATTCGAATCGTGTTTCCCACCCAATCGATGTTACGATTCTTCTTGGCCCACTCCAGGACTCACTCCTTCCTAAAAGCTTTGGAAATGGATTATCACCACCTGTGGCGGCTCGTTCGCCCATGGGGCCCTATCCAACTCTGGAGGGGCAAACACTTCATTTCCTCCCCCCCCCCCCCCCCCCCCACCCCCACACCATCTCCAAAAAGTTCTCCGTTGGCCACGGGCCCTCCACTCCCTCCTGCAACCCCACTATCCTGAGATTTTGTTGCCTCATCCTATTTTCCAGGTCTTTCACTTTTGCTCTCAGGCCCTTGCTCCTCTCTTCCTTGAGCAGTATCTCTGCTTCCAGTGAGGAGAATGCCCTTAATGCCACCACTTGTCCTCCTCCAAGGCCTTCAGTATCTCGCCTTAGTCCCTCAGAGCTTTCAACGTCTTTCCCAACTATTCTTGGATCGGGCCCAATGCTTCCTCAATGGTAGCTCCCTCAGCTCCTTGCCTTGCCGACCAAACTGCTTGTCCATTTGTTTCCCAAACTTGTCAAACTCCTGCGCCATCACCACAGTCAGTGTGTCTACTGTGATGGGTGTGGCTACATCCGCCATCTTCCCTCATTCTGACTCCCTCACCGGACTGCTGGCCTTAGGCTTCTTTCCAGCAATCTTCTTTGATGAAATTTTCGACGGCAGTCTGGTAGCACAGTGGGTAGCACTGTTGCTTCACAACTCCAGGGTCCTAAGTTCGATTCCCAGCTTAGGTCACTGTCTGTGCGGAGTCTGCACGTACCCCCGTGTCTGCGTGGGTTTCCTCCGGGTGCCCCAGTTTCATAGAACATAGAACTGTACAGCACAGTACAGGCCCTTTGGCCCACGATATTGTGCTTTCCTCTCACAATTACCGAAAGCCGTGCTGTTAGATAATTTGGACATTCTGAATTCTCCCTGTGTGTACCCGAACAGGTGCCGGCATGTGGCGACTGGGGGCTTTTCACCATAACTTCATTGCAATATTAATGCAAGCTAATTATGACAATAAAGATTTTTATTATTATATAATTCCACCAACAAGTCTTACACAGTTTGGCAGACCGGGTTTGACCACAAAAATCCCTCGAATATCGGGCAAAAAGGATGAAAAAAAAGGTCTCTGGCAGAAGCTACTTTTTGTCTGACTTGCTCTCACATGACATCACTCGAAATCTCCCAACATAAATTTTAAAATTTATCGTAGTAAGAATTGACTCGAGCAGAGACCCAAAATTGTCAAAGTCCCATCAGTTCCATTATAATCCCAGCACAATATTCCGCTGTATTGATGTCAATAGAACTAAATATTGGACCAGTCCATTTTGCAGCCGTGTCCAAGGTAAATTTAATTTCCCTTTGAACCTTATACATGAAGTAACAGGAATGTCCGGTGTTATCATGCATGGTGGGAGTGTGCTTCGCTAAACCTTTGAAAATGGGGGGGGGTGCGGGATTCTCCGACCCCCCGCCGAGTTGGAGAATCACCGGGGGTCGGCGTGAATCCCGCCCCCGCCGTCTTCCGAATTCTCCGACTCCCCAAAAGTCGGCGAGACGTGAATCACGCCACCCGCCTTGGAGAATGGCGGGGACCGGCACGACGCTATGGACCCCGGGGCTGCCCGGATTCTCCCAGCCGGATGGGCCGAAGTCCCGCCGATGCGACCACGGGTCACGCCGCCGTAAATTAAACCACCTTATATAACAGCGTCAACCAGTGCTGATGGTAGGTCACGGCGTGGGGTGGCCACAGAAGTGACAGAGTGGCCGCAGTCTGTGTGGGGAGGGGGGGTATGCGGGAGGGGGTGGCGGTTGAGGGGGGGGGTGGAGGGGTGGAGGGGGAAGTGGGCGGTGGAAGGGGGTGGAGGGGGGTGAGGGGGCGGGTGGGCGAGTGCCGGGAAGGGAGCGCGTGCCAGGGAGGGGGGGGAGTGCCTGTGAGGGGAGGGGGGGTGAGTGCCGGGTTGGGGGGAGAGGGCGAGTGCCAGGGAGGGGGGAGGGGGCGAGTGCCAGGGAGGGGGAGAGGGTCAGTGCTGGGGAGGGGGGAGAGGGCGAGTGCCGGGGAGGGGGGGGGGGGGGCGAGTGCCGGGGTGGGGGGAGAGGGCGAGCGCCAGGGAGGGGGGAGGGGGCGAGTGCCAGGGAGGGGGAGAGGGTCAGTGCTGGGGAGGGGGGAGAGGGCGAGTGCCGGGGAGGGGGGGGGGGGCGAGTGCCGGGGTGGGGGGAGAGGGTGAGTGCCAGGGAGGGGGGGGCGCGTGCTGGTGGGGGAGGGGGGGGGGGGGAGTGCCGGGCTGGGAGGAGAGGGCAGGTGCCGGGGAGGGGGGAGGGGGCGAGTGCCAGGGAGGGGGAGAGGGTGAGTGCTGGAGAGGGGGGAGAGGGCGAGTGCAGGGGGGGGGGGGGCGAGTGCCGGGGTGGGAGGAGAGGGCAGGTGCCGGGGAGGGGGGAGAGGGCGAGTGCCAGGGAGGGGGGAGAGGGTGAGTGCCGGGGAGGGGGGAGAGGGTGAGTGCCGGGGAGGGGGCAGAGGGCGAATGCCGGGGAGGGGGGAGAAGACGAGGGAGGTCATCCGCCTTGCCAGGCGCCAGCCTCCAACAGTCGCGCCCATGCAGCCCATGGCACCTGGCTGTGAGGTGGGGTGGGGAGGGCGGGGGTTTGGGCAATGACAACATGTCGTCGTTCCCCCCCACCCCCACCCCCCTGCAGGCCGTTATGTTTGCTGATCAGCCAGTGATGTTGCCCGCCGTGGCGGCAGCCGCACTTCTACATGTTGCCCTGGGGGAGGAGGAGGAGGAACGTGCCAGGGAGGCGGCGCAGGCTGCCGCAGAGGAGCATACCGCAGAGGGGCAGGTGGCAGCCACCCAGGCTGGAGGGCCGTCTGCCCGACAGGATGAGGAGGAGGAGGTGGTTGCGCCACGTCGACAGAGCCGCCCGAGGAGGCCCCGTCTCCTCGTACCAGGACTTCACGGACCGAGCATGCAGGAGGAGACTCCGGATGGCACACCTGGCATCGCGTGGCACCCTCTCCCCGTGTCCGTCAAGGTTACGGTGGCCCTGAACGTTTATGCCACGGGGTCATTCCAGGCATCTCCCAGGCATCGGTGCACCGGTGCATCCGGGCAATGACAGACACCCTATATGCCATTGCGGATCGCTACATCCAGTTCCCTATGGACCGGGCCAGCCAGGATGCCCGGGCCGTGGGCTTCGCTGCTGTGGCCGGGTTTCCCATGGTCCAGGGCCGATCGATGGGATGCACGTCGCCGTGCGGCCACCTGCAGATAACAGGGCCGTCTTCACCAATAGGAAGGGGATGTATTCCATGAATATTCAGGTGGTCTGCGACCACCGCATGATGATCCTGCACGTCTGCGCCCGGTACCCTGGAAGTGTACATGACTCATACGTATTGGCGCAGTCTTACATCCCCGGCATGTTCGAGGGGCGCCTCCCCCGGCTGAGGGGCTGGTTGCTGAGCGACAGGGGTTAACCGTTACGGTCATGGCTAATGACGCCTATACGGAGGCCACAGAGTGACGCGGAGAACAGCTACAACGATGCCCATGCAGCGACCAGGGGTGTGATAGAGAGGCGCTTTGGCCTGCTAAAAATGCGTTTCAGGTGCCTGGACCGCTCTGGAGGGGCCCTCCAGTACCCGCCAGATAGGGTCGGCCGCATCATTGTGGTCTGCTGCATCCTGCACAACATAGCCCAGCAGAGGGGCGATGTGCCACAGGCAGAGGAGGGGGGAGTGGAGGAGCAGCAGGACGAGGTGCAGTCCTCCCCAGATGAGGAGGATGGGGGCAATGGTCAGGACAGACGGGCTGGACATGGGCGGGAGGCCGCCCACCATTACCGGCTGGGCCAGCGGGTACGAAGCAGGCTGATAGCCGCCCGGTTCACTGACTTGGGGGGGGGGGGGGGGGGAGAGAGCTGGTAATCGCCGAGTATGGGCACAGGCCGCACACCACGGCACCAGCCAACCACCCTCACCTCCCTCACCCACCCAGCACCAACACCCTCACCCCGCGCCCACCCACCCACCAACCACACCCACCCCACCCGCATGCACACCACCCCTCCATTGCACATCCACCTGTGGCACAACGGGCCAGGCTCACATGGTTGCCGGTGAAAGCGTGTCTATTGCAGGCCATGGATGATGATGACAACCCGCTCTGCGATGAGCTCCTGGCTCTATATCGTTGGACAATGTCTGACCCATGGCCACAGTACCACCCTCCACCCGGACCATCCCTGCATGCAGCCGTGACACTGCAGCGCACGGTCCCATCCTCTGCCCGGGGGGGATGGCGAGCGGGACCCAGGGGGAGGGGGGGGCACACTCACCTGGGGCCGACGTAATACCACCCCTCACACACACACTGGCGCTCACCTCACACCAAACCCCCACACGCTTCGGACAGAGCACAAAGGCAGCTTCTGTAGGTATGAAAGTGATTTTAATGACAAACAGTCCATACACGTGCCCTAGCCCCTATAGCTCGTCTGTGCCCTGCACCCGTGCCAACTTGCTCAGTGTCTAATTGTTTGGCCTTAGAGGCCCTTTGACTACGTCTAGGTGGTTCCCCAGACGGTACAGCAGAACTGGAGGTGGACTCCTGTGATTCCTGCCCTGTGACTCGGGATCCCTTTGGCGGCCTTTTCCTGGGGCAGCCCGGCCTAGATGGGCCTGGCTGCGGTTCAGGCGACTGGGATGGTGAGCTGCCAGCCTGTCCTGCCTGTTGCCCACCAGATGTACCTGGGACGGAAGGGGGCGGGAGTCCGAGGTGCCGCGATGTTCCGGGACCTCCCCTACAGGGGGACCCGGGATGGGCCCCAGCACCTCCTCCTCCCTCGGGGTGCCCGATGGCCCCCAAACCTCTACATGGGTCGGGGGGTGCGAACGGTCCGGCCATCCAATGCCCCCCCCAACACCTGGTGCTGCCAGTCCTGGAGGCCCACCCTGGTCTCAACAAGGGTCTACAAGTTCGCAGCCATGGAGCTCAGGGAGTTGGCCATCCCCGTGCGTGTCTGGGCGACGCCGGACAGCACATGGGCATTGGCGCCGATGCCCTCAGCGATGGCCTGCAGAGACTGCGCCATGGCCTGCTGAGACAGGGCCACGGCGTTGAGCGCCTCTGCTATCTGCTGGCCTTGGCTTACAGCTTCCTGTGAGAGGGTAGCCATGTCCTGGGCCACACACGCCGCCTGCACGGAAAGCCCCAGGCCTTGCATACTGCTCCCTATGTCTGACACCGTCGCACCCATTGCCTCCACCGCAGACGCCACCTGTGCGGTTTCGGCCTGGGTGGCACGCATGACCGGCACCACTCCCAGCTCCTGGGCGTGGGTGGACTCCTCCACCTGCGTCTGCAGCCGCCACAAGCCGGCCGTCACCCCCTTCAATCGTCCCTGGTTCGGTGACTGCATCAGGTCTGTGGGTGGGTGTGGTAACTCCAGGAACCTGGGACCTGTCTGGGTGGCAGCTGTTTGCTTGCGCCAGGATGCCCTCCGACCTCCCAGCCCCTCTGCTGCTCCTATCTCCAACTGCTGTACCGGGACGGCTGTGTTGTGCGCACCAGTGAGTGTACCAAAAGCCTCATCACTAAAGTGCCCAACCGAGATGAGTGTCTCTGCGATGGTGGAGGGTGTTGGAGAAAGCAGTGGCGTTGTGTCGTGAGCATCGTCCGACCCAGAATCCATGGTCCCCTGGGGTGACAGTTCGTGTCCACTCGTCCACTGCGTCTCACTGTCCTGTCTTTCGGTGTCATGTGTGTCGGTGTTCCGGGTAGGGCTGTCCTGGGTAGGGCTGTCCTGGGTAGGGGTGTCCTGGGTAGGGCTGTCCCGGGTAATGGTGGCCTCGGTAGGAGTGTCCTGGGTAGGGCTGTCCTGGGTAGGGCTGTCCTGGGTAGGGCTGTCCTGGGTAGGGCTGTCCTGGGTAGGGCTGTCCTGGGTAGGGCTGTCCCGGGTAGTGGTGGCCTGGGCAGGGCTGTCCTGGGTATTGGTGTCCTGGGTATTGGTGTCCTGGGTAGTGGTGTCCTGGCTCAGCTGCAACGGGGGCCTGTGGTTGCCCCCCTTGTCGCTGGGTGTCACACGCCTGCGACGCCACATTCCGCACGAGACGGGGGCGTCATCTCCGTGTTCCTCCAGGCCTGCCCCGTCTCGTGGCTGCGCTGGGGCGTCGTGTGGGCGTTGCATGCCGGAGAAGCCGGGCCTGTCCCTGTCTTCTGGCCGCCCTGGGGCGTCGTGTGGGCGTTGCATGCCGGAGGGGCCGGGCCTGTCCCTGTCCCATGGCCACCTTAGGGTATCCTGCGGGCGGTCGGCATCCACGGGCACTGGTCCCTTGACGTTTGGTCCTGCAATACACAATACAGCATACATGGTTAGACACGCAGGCGGTGATCCGGGGAAATGGGGGATTTGGGGCACTGGGGATATTGGGGGATATGGGGAGGGGGAATAAGCAGGATATGGGGAAGGGGGGATATTGGGGGAATGGGGACAGGCTGTGGGGGGTCTCACTTGGTGGTGCGCCCCCGACCTTTGCATCGGCAACCTCCCGGTCCTCGGGTCCGCCTGCCAGTTCAAGGCCCTCTCCTCATGAACGGTGAGTGGTCTCTCATCAGCTGGGCCCCCTCCGGTCTTCTCACCCTCCCTGTTGTTGTGTGCGTGCTTCTCCTGTGGGGGGGGGGGGCGGGAGGGTGGGTGGCAGGGATAAAGGGCAACAGTGTTAGGCAGGGATATACATGCAGGCCACGGTTGTGCATATATTGGCATAGGTACGCAGTACATTATTGTTAGTGTTAGGGTTAGGGTTGGTTGCACCTGGGGGTGTGGCGCACATGGGGGGAGGGGGGTACTCACCCTGGCTGCCCTGACGAGGTCATTCACCTTCTTTTGGCATTGTGCGCCTGTCCTTGGTGTTCCAGCCACAGCGCTGACGGCCTCTGCCACCTCCCTCCACAGGCGCCTCGATATCGCGCTCCTGGAACCTCGGGGCTGCGCGGCGGGTGGCTATCTTGTCGGATCTCCGGGGGGGGGGCGTCTTTTGTGCTGTGACGCTGCCTGGCATCAATAACGGTGTCCGTGGCCCGTCGCGAATGGCGTCACTCCGCTACTAGCCCATTCCGGGCCGGAGAATTTGCGTCGTTTGGGGGGGGGGGCCGACGTCGGAGTGGTCTGCACCGTTTTTGGCGCTGGGTCCCGGCCATCGCGCCGATTATCGGAGAACCTCGCCCGGGATTTCCTTTGCTATCTTTCTCCTTCCCGTTTGTCTGCAAAATCAACACACTGCAATATTAATTCTGAAATAGCACAAAATGTCATATTAGCTCCATAGTAATTAACAGTCCTCCCTGCCTCCACTGCTAATATGTTGATGAAGTTCACATCCTTATTTTTATCCTTCAGCCTTTTTGAAGAATGTGTTATTGTTACTCCCTTTACCTATTTAATCAAATGGTTCAGATAACACCAGAGTTATACAAGCTACAGTTGCCAAAACCACATTCACGTCAAGAACCAGTACCGTAACCAGAATTGTAATGTAGGATTTATCCAATTTCCATGTTCATGCAGTTACGCATAATACAGTGCTGTTGGGTTTTTGTTGGTGTGTATCCAAATCAATTCAAGCATGAAACCTTGGGCGGGTCTATTTTTAACATGCACTGATTTGTACTATTTGTAACGGTTAATGGAGGTCATATATCATTTCATTTTAGGCTGGGTCCAACTTGTCAATTCAGATGTAAACAGGTCTATAATAGTAAGGCTGACAGACTTCCCACCTGAAATTAGATATTTTAGCTGTAACCCTGAAGACCTGGCTCAGTTTCATTGTTAATTTGGAACTGCAAGGGCAAGCAATATCTACACAAAAACACAACCTTTGCATTTATGTAGCTCCTTTAGCATCCTAAGGCACTTCACAAGAACTCTATCAAACAAAATTGATGCTGAGCCACATCAGGGTATATTGGGCAGGTGACCAAAAGCTGGTTTAAGGAGCATTTTACATAGAAACCTAATAAATAGGAACAGGAGCAGGCCATTCAGCCCTTTGAGCTGACTCGCCATTCAGTATGATCTTTGCTGATCCTCGATCTTAGCATCAAACCCTCTTGCCCCCTCATTACCCTTGAAACCTTTAGAGTCCAGAAATCTATTTCATTCTTAAATATATTCAGTGATTTGACCTTGGCAGCCTGTGTGTAGAGAATTGTACAGGTTCACCTCATCTCTGTCTGTAAACTATGAAAATTATGTAAATTTGAGACGGAGAAGGCATTTGATTGGGTCCAACGGATGTATTTGTTGAAGGTGCTGGGCCAGTTCGTGTTTGAGCAGGGAATCGTGGACTGGGTTTGATTGCTGGACAAGATGCCGATGGCCAGTGTTCGGACGACCAGGACGAGTTTGGAATACTTTGGTTTGAACTGCGGGATGAATCAGGGTGCCTGCTCTCCCCGCTGTTTTTTATTCTGCCGATATTCTGCCGCAATGGCGTTCAGGGCATCGAGGGGTTGGAGAGGGATTGAGCAGGGACAGGTTGAGCACAAGGTTTTGGAATATGATCTTCTGTTATATATCTTGGACTTGGTGGTGAGTTTTTTTTTTCAATTTAGAGTACCCAATTATTTATTTATTCTAATTAAGGGGCAATTTAATGAGGTCAATCTACCTGACCTGCATACCTTTGAGTTGTGGGGATGAAACCCAGGCAAACACGGAGAGAATGTGCAAACTCCACATGGACAATGACCCAGGGCTGGGATTCGAACCCGGGTCCTCAACACCGTAGGCAGGCCGGTGGTGACTTTTGACAGGATTATGGAGATCCTGAGTGAATTTGGCTGTTTCTCTGGGTATAATTTGACCCTGTGTCCTGAGACTGTGACCCTTTGTTCTGGAACCCCTGCCGCCTGAGGAAACAATATTCCTGTATCCAGTCCATGCAGTCCTGTCAGAATTTAAACCATCTGGATTAAATCTTGCAATGAAATACAAGGGGCGGCACAGTGGCGCAGTGGTTAGCGCTGCTGTCTTATGTCACCAAAGATCCGGGTTTGATTCCAGCCCCGGGTCCATGTGGAGTTGGCACATTCTCCCTGTGTTTGCATGGGTCTCACCCCTGCAACCCAAAGATGTGCAGGGTAGGTGGCATGGCAATGCTAAGTTGTCCCTTAATTTTAAAAAAATAATTGGGTACTTTACATTTATTAAAAATTCCTTTCTCATTCTTCAAAATTCCAGTGAATACCGGCCTCATACGACAATATGAAAGGAAGAGAGAGAGGTAGAAAGGTTAGGGAGAGAATTCCAGAGAATTGGTACCAGGCAACTGAAGGCATGCCTCCCAGTGGCCGATTGGTTAAAATTGGGCATGCATAAAAGACCAGAGCTGGAGGGTCAAAGAGACCTTGGAGAGTTTTAGAGTGAAGGGAGGAGATTGGGAGAGGAGGGGTCATTGAGGAATTTAAAATTAATAATAATCTTTATTTTTGTTTCAAGTAAGCTTACATTAACACTGTATTGAAGCACTGTGAAAATCCCCTAGTCGCCACACTCCAGCGCCTGTTCAGGTACACAGAGGGAGAATTCAGAATATCCAATTCACCTAACAGCACGTCTTTCGGGACCTGTGGGGGGGTACTTGAGCACACAGGGGAAACCCACACAGTCACAGGGAGAACATGCAGACTCCGCACAGATAGTGACCCAAGCCGGGAATTGAACCTGGGTCCCGTGCTCTGTGAAGCAACCGTGCTAACCACTGTGCTACCGTGCCGTCCATTGGACTGGTATGAGGCAACATCTTATAATGTTGAGTAGCTTGTTACTGGGCTGTACAGATTGTGCATTTACCACTGAGGCCCTTGTCCCCCCCCCCCCCCCCCCCCCACCATTCAGTGAGGTGAATGTGAGCAATTGATGGTTTACTTAAGCTGCTGTAATAGATGGGGCCATTCATCCATTTGTGGCACTGAAAGAAAAGCCCTCCAGAATCACAGAAGAATACAGAATCACAGAAAGTTACAGAATCACAGAAAGATACAGAATCACAGAAAGATACAGAATCACAGAAAGATACAGTGCAGAAATGGCGGTGGAAGTAGTCGTGGCAATGGATGCGGAGAAGGCATTTGATTGGGTCGAATGGGTGTATTTGTTGGAGGTACTGGGCCAGTTGTGTTTGAGCAGGGAATTGTGGACTGGGTTTGGTTGCTGTATAAGGTGCCGATGGCCAGTGTTCGGATAAACAGGATGAGTTTGGAATACTTTGGTTTGAACCGCGGGATGAATCGGGGTGCCTGCTGTCCCCGCTGTGTTTTACTCTGCAATTTTTATTGGCAATGGCGTTCAGGGCATCAAGGGGTTGGAGAGGGATTTAGCAGGGACAGGTTGAGCATAGGGTTTTGGCATATAATCTATATTTTGGACCTGGTGGTGAGTTTTTTTTAAATTTAGAGTACCCAATTATTTATTTATTTAAATGAAGGGGCAATTTAATGAGGTCAATCTACCTAACCTGCATACCTTTGAGTTGTGCAGATGAAACCTATGCAAACACGGAGGAAATGTGCAAACTCCACATGGACAGTGACCCAGGGCCGGGATTCAAACCCAGGTCCTCAGCGCCATAGGCAGGCCAGTGGTGGGTTTTGACAGGATTATGGAGGTCCTGAGTGAATTTGGCTGTTTCTTAGGGTATAAATTGAACATGGGGAAAAGCGAGGTGTACCCGATTAATGCCAGGGGGCAGGAGACGAGGTTAGGGGAGTTCTGGTCTGGGTGGTGGGTGCGAGCCTCCGGTATATTTGGATACAGGTGGCACGGAGCTGGGCGTAGCTGCATAAATTGAATTTGACGCGACTGGTGGAGGGTATGAAATCGGACTTTAAGATGCCTCTGCCATTGGCAGGGCGAGTGCAGACGGTTAAAATGACAGTGATGCCGAAGTTCTTTATTGTGTTCCAGAATACCCCATCTTTATTCCCAATTCTTTATTTTTTAAGAAGGTGAATGGGATTATTTTTCAGTTTGTGGGGGCAGATAAAACCCCGTGGGTGAGAAGGGTGTTTTTACAAAGGGCGTGGGGTGGGGCGGGACTGCCGAGTCTGTTGAATTACTACTGGGCTGCGAATGTCGCAATGTTCAGGAAATGGAAGAGGGTTTCGGAGCGGTTGGAAACATAGTTGTGTCGGGAGACTAGTTTGAGGGCTGTTGTTGGCGCCCCTCCCATTCTTGCCGGTCGATGCTATGTGAGTCTGGTGGTGGTCTCAGCTTTGTGAGTTTGGAACCAGTGGAGGCAACATTTTGGGTTGGAAGGCATGTCGGAAATGCGATAATCATAGGTTTGTGCTGGCGGGGCTGGTTGTGAGATTCCGGGGGTGGCGGCAGGTGGGGTTCGAGGACCTTGGGGACTTGTTTGTAGGGGATGAGCTTGCAGGCTGGGATGAGCTTGAGGAAATGCATCATTTGCCTCAGGGGAATAGGTTCAGGTACCTGCAGGTGAGGGACTTTGTGAGGAGGGAGATGGTGTCCTTCCCGCGGCTGCCACCTTCAGTGCTGCAAGAAGAAGAGATTGGGGAGGGGAGAGTGGCAGATATTTATGGAGAGCTGATGGAGTGGGAGGGTGCTTGGGTGGAGGAGGTTAGGCGCAAATGGGAGGAGGAATTGGTGGAGGGTGAATTGAGGGTCAGGCTGTGGAAGGAAGCCCTGTGGAGAGTGAAAGCTTCCTCGTCATATGTGAGGTTAAGCTTCATCCAATTTAAGATGGTGCATAGGGCCCACATGACGGTTTCGAGGATGAGCCAGTTCTTTGCAGGGGTGGAGCCCCCAGCCCCAGCCGACCCATGAACAGGGTGGGCATTGTCCAGCACAGCCAGTGGCCCACCAGGTGTGGGCACCACTCAGTGCACCCATCCAAGCCGGTGTTCCACTGCAGGGGGAGAAGGGGAAGTGCAGAATGCAGCCTGAACAACAGATTCATGCACCTTGGCCCTGCCACCCACCCTGGCACCCTGCCCGCCCCCATGAGGTAGATCCCCCACCAGTGGCACTATCAGCTAAACCACCCCTTGGGGACACCGGCCGCCACCAAGCCACCCTCCACTTGGATAGGTAGGCACGACCCATGCATGATACACAGGACTCATGGCACACAACAGCTACGATCCCGACAGGTGCTCACCCCCCTCACCCAGCCCCATCTGTGGGCCCTGCCCCCAAGCATGCCACCAAACATGATACCCCACCCACAACCAGGTGCCACGCTTCTGGCAGGGTATCACGTGTCCCACCAAAGGATGGCCCCCACGGTAGACCCCACTAGAGGGTGCAGGACAGGGGTCGCAGAGCGAATTGCTGGCAGGGATGGGTGGCGGGGCTGGAGCCCCCACGCCGGTGACAGGCACCAGTGGGGCCAGGTGCGCAGTGCAGAAGGCAGAGTGTGTCGGTGGAAATGGCCAGGGCTGGGACGAGGATCGGGATGGGCAAGAGGGTGATGCAGGTCAGAGGCTGCAGTACAGACCAGAGCCACCGTGTAGCCTGGTGAACCTGGTTGGGTATGGAGGTACACACCATGCTAGCACCTCTGCCCTTTACCCCCAACAGAAAAAGGATTCCGGAGTTCAGCCAGGAATGGATTGCATCTGCCTGACCACCGCAGCCTTATTCTTAAAACATGCAATATTATAACTAAACTACAATCTGCACTATACTGACACTGTCTCATGTACTCTATCTTAAATTGTTCACTGCTCTGCTCCTATTCTCTCTAGCTCTCATCCGCCCTCTCTACACTCCAAGAAGCACATTGAGGATTAATGTGCTCGACATTGTACATAACGTCACACCCTCCTCCTCCCCTGGAGTGCACCATGGCCCCCGGTCTACTCCTTGGGAGGAGGGGATGGCCGAATGGCGCTGCCAGTCCTGGTGGCCCACTCTCCTATCGACCTGGGTCTCCATGCTCACAGCCATGGAGCACAGAGACTGGGCCACATCCCTCTGGGACTGTTCTACATCACTCAGCAAATATGCCACCTTACCCAGTGACCATGCCAGGTCCATCAGGTCCATCTGGGACTCAGGTCAGCTAGTGCCAGGCCAATGCTCTTGATGCCTGTAGCCATGGTCTGTTCTGACTGAGTTTTGCACTGGAGCATCACAACAATGTCCATATGGCCATGGTACATGGCTGCCTACAACAGGCCACCCTGTCCTGTGGCCTGGGGGGGGGGGGGGGGGGGGGGGGTCTGAGTTGCCGAAGGCCAGGTCTCCTAGTCGGCGAACCTGGGGCTGATGAGGTTGTCCCATGTGTGGGTGCCTGGGCACACATATTGTGTGCCCTCCTGCGCTTGTCCATGCCCCAGGCCCTGGCCACCCTGGCCGTCCTCTTCTCCGATGAGGGCTGGCACTTCCTCCTCCGGCATGTCTCCTCCTTTGCAACGCAGTATTTAGTAGGACACAGCAGGCCAACATGATGGGTGAGACACTCCTCGAGCTATATTGGAGGGCCCCACCAAAGCAGTCCAGGCATCGGAAGTGCATCTTCAGGACGCCGATGCACCATTCAATGAAGCTCCTACAGGGGCGTCATTGTAACAGTTCTCTGCGTCAGTCTGGGGCTTCTGGATGGGCGTCATTATCCACGACTGCAGCGGATGTCCCTTGTCACCCAGGATCCAATCCATCACCCAGGGGGTGCCTCGAAGGAGTTGTGCAGGCTGCCTGGGTATCGGGCATAATTGTGCATTATGTACAGCTGGTGGTCACATTCACGGAGTGGACGCCCTTCCTATTGATGAAGGTCACGTCCTCATGTGCTGGTGCCCATAGGGTGACATGTGTCCCATCTATCACTCCCTGGGCCTGAGGGATGCCAACAGTGGTGGTGAGTCCTGCTGACCGGGCATCCTGGTGGGCTCAGTCCATATTGAAGTTTGTGTAGACTGCTGCCCGGGCATATAGGGCATCCATCATGGTGCTGTGTGCAGCCGTCTGAAATATTCCAGAATGGTCCCCACTGGGTACCTGCCATAAAGGTTCAGGGAGACTGTCACCTTGACAGCCACCGGGAACAGGTGTCCTCGCCCATACCTCCACGGTTCCAGGTGCCACATCATCTGGCACAGATGTTGCATGGTCTCCCTGGTTAGTTGAAGTCTTCGGCAGTATGCTGGGTCTGGTAGGTACTCGAAGGACAGGCGGCAACAGTATACAAGTGCCCTGATGCGACGCCTCTTTTGCACCTCCTCCCAAGCCCTTTGGATGGATGGTGCCCCAGCCTCACTGGTTGACCCCTGCTCCTTTGGGGCAGGTTCCTATTGTGCAGGGTCCTCCCCGAGCAGCGCCTGTGCCTGAAGCCAACGTACGTTCGCAAGAGCAGCTTGGGCGGTGAATCCAGCCGAAGAAATAATGAAATTAAATGAAAATCGCTTATTGTCACAAATAGGCTTCAAATGAAGTTACTGTGAAAAGCCCCTAGTCGCCACATTCCGGTGCATCTTCGGGGAGGCTGGTATGGGAATTGAACCGTGCTGCTGGCCTGCTTTGGTCTGCTTTAAAAGCCAGCTAGTTAGCCCTGTGCTAAACCAGCTCCTAGAAAGGAATAAATGGGAGCAGTTTATAGCCCCTCCGCCCCCCCCCCCCCCCCCCACCACCCCTTGCCCACCAAGAGACCCTTGTCTGGAAGTTAGAGAACAGTCCAGGCAGGGGCAGTGAAATAAATTACAGCTGTGACACTTACCTGGAAGCTCCATGTGTCCATTCCTGGATGGAGAACAGCCGTGATCTGTGTTTCAACCCCGCAGAACCATTAGCTGCAAGCCATTCAGTCCTTTCTAATAATGGGCTGTGATTGACAGCTTCCACATAACAGCTGCAGTCTTGATTCATTCATCTCCCTTCATGGATGAATGACTCTAAGTGCTGAAACTCCAATGGCGACCATATCAAAGAGCAGTAAGTGCATTGCAATCACACGTTTCAGTGATTGGAAAAGTGATTTGAAAGGGAGTGTCCCTCTAGTCAGGAGGTCCCTATGGGGGGAGGGTTCTCTTTAGTTATGGGATCCCTTTAGTCAGGGGGTCCCTGTGAGGGGCTCCTATAATCAATGAGTCCCTTTAGGAGGGTCCCTTTATTCAGGGGGTCTCTGTGGGGTGGTTACTTTCGTTAGGGGGTATCTGTGGGAGTGTCCCTCTAGCTAGGGGGGTCCTTGTGTGTGTGTGAGGTGGGGGGGTGTAATTCAGGTGGGGGATCCCTGTGGAGGGGTTCCTTCAATTAAGGGATCCCTGTGGGGGGGGGTCCCTTTAGTCAGGGGGTCTCTGTGGGAGTGTCCCACTAGTTAGGGGGTCTCTGTGTGAGTGTCCCTCTCGAGGGCCCCTGTGTGAGGGCTAATTCAGTTAAGGGGTCAATGTGGGGTGTTCCTTTAATTAAAGGGTCCCTGTGGGGGGGGTGGGGGTGTCCCTTTCGTCAGGGGGTGTCTGTGGGCGGGGGTCCCTCTAGCTAAGGGATCCCTTTGGGGGGGCTTCCTTCTGGTAGAGGAGGAGTGGGAAGGTAGTACATTGTGGGGGGGGGGGGGGGGGGGGGGGGAGGGTAGCCCTCCAATGGACTTCGGCAGCAAATTCTCTAAGGAGTTACCCCCTTGGCCCTCACAAGTTCCGCCACGTCAGGGCTACAGTCATAAGCGGAGAATCATGGAGGGCCAGAAAAAATTGTACCAGGCACGCTAAACGGTTGCAAACGGGTCATTAATTTACATCCTCCCACTCTATCCCAGCGCCAGAGGGGGGGGGTCGGAGTATCGCGTTCTGAATGGTGCCCGGTGCTGCTCCTGATTTTCCCCTGACACCCGCTTCTACATCCCATTTGGAAACATTTTGTCCATTTCGGGCATTCAGGAACAAAGAATCCAGCGCTAAATATTTCGCTCACGCATGCGGGTATAAGAGATGAAGAATACACCAAACTTATAGAACAGATAAACAATAGGTTTTATAAATAGAAGAGATACAGGAAAAAGGGGCGGCATGGTGGCGCAGTGGGTTAGCATTGCTGCCTCACGGCACCGAAGTCCCAGGTTCGATCCCAGCTCTGGGTCACTGTCCGTGTGGAGTTTTCACATTCTCCCCGTGTTTGCGTGGGTTTCGCCATCACAACCCAAAGATGTACAGGGTAGGTGGATTGGCCACGCTAAATTGCCCCTTAATTGGAAAAAATGAATTGGGTATGCTAAATTTATATAAAATTAATTTTTACAGTGAGTATGCCCTTAGCGACACATTTTAATGAAGTTGTGGCGATGGATCTGAAGATGTGGTATAAAGAAAAGAACATTTTTGTTTTATACTTTACAGACTTGGCAACTAGTTTTAGTCAGTCAATGAGAAAATAATTGTGGAACGGATAATGGAAAAGTGGATACAGGCCAGACTAGGGGTACCGGCAAAGTTCCTCATTGTTAATTGGGGTGAATTTGCTAATGATGGATTGTGGGACATGTTTGTGAACATGAACATAATAATTATAAATACAGCTGCAGAAAGCCCATTTACTACTGGGCTGTGCAAGAGAAATCATGCTGTGACAGATGAAATGATTTGTAAAATTTTGTCAGACAGGCCAAATGGTAAATTAACTTTGGCTTTAGAATTTGCCTTCCATGCAAAGGATTCACGACAGATTGGAGGGGGCTACAGACCATATCAGTTGTTTTTTGGTAGGAATCCCAAAATTCCTTCAATCATGAATGATCACCCTCCAGCTTCAGAGGGGACTACAATTAGCTTTACCTTTTCTGGGTATTTGAATGCACTGCACGCAGGCAGGAGAGCATTCCTGAAAACAGAAATCTCAGAAAGAATTCAATGTGCCTGTCTCAACTTACTATTTAAACTGGCAATCCAGTTCACAAATCTTTAATTCATTGTCTTCAGCTTCTTTTGATCTGTCACCAGTCAAATCTTTAACCAAACTGTTTGGAAAGAAACTGCTGGCCTGTCCACAGACGTAACTGGAAGAAGGTACTGAAGGCACTGTTGCTGAGTTTGCAGATGATAGAAGGATCTGTAGAGGGACAGGTAGTATTGAGGAAGCAAGGGGGCTGCAGAAGGACTGGACAAGCTAGGAGAGTGGGCAATGAAGTGGCAAATGAAGTACAATGTGGAAAAGTCAGAGATTATGCACTTGGAAGGAGGAATTTAGGCATAGACTATTTTCTAAATGGGAAAATGCTTCGGAAAGCAGAAGCACAAAGGGACTTTGAGTCCTTGTTCACGATTCTCTTAAGGTTAATGTGTAGGTTCAGTCGGCAGTTAAGAAGGCAAATGCAATGTTAGCATTCATGTCAAGAGGGTTAGAATACAAGACCAGGGATGAACTTCTGAGGCTGCATAAGGCTCTGTTCAGACCCCATTTGGAGTATTGTGAGCAGTTTTGGGCCCCATACCTAAGGAAGGATGTGCCGGCCTTGGAAATGGTTTGGAGGAGGTTCACAAGAATGCTCCCTGGAATGAATAACTTGTCGTATGAGGAATGTTTGAGGACTCTAGGTCTGTACTTGTTGGAGTTTAGAAGGATGAGAGGGGATCTTATTGAAACTTACAAGATACTGCGAGGTCTTGGATAGAGTGGACGTGGAGAGGGTGTTTCTACTTGTAGGAAAAACTAGAACCAGAGGACACCATCTCAGATTAAAGGGACAATCCTCCAAAACAGAGATGAGGAGGAATTTCTTCAGCCAGAGGGTGGTGAATCTGTGGATCTCTTTGCCGCAGAAGGCTGTGGAGGCCAATTCACTGAGTGTCTTTAAGGCACTGATAGGTAGGTTCTTGATTAATAAGGAGATCAGGGGATATGGAGAGAAGGCAGGATAATGGGGGTGAGAAAATATCAGCCATGATTGAATGGCGAGCAGACTCGATGGGCCAAGTGGCCTAATTCTGCGCCTATGTCTTATGGTAACATTAACTGAACTATATTGAGAGCAACTGCTTGTCTTCTGGGCACAGCCCAATATAAATCTAAAACTGAAACTTCAGCATCTGACTGCTTCAGCCCCTGGCTCCTCCCATTAACTACCTCATCTCATTGAGCTGAACAGAATGTCTTTAATTATCTACTCCCCAGGGAACCCTCTTAATATAAACAAAAGTCCATTAGCCCAAACTTTTACAATGCTGTAATTGTACCTCTTGTAGCCACAAAGCCTAACTGCCTTGCAAACCAGAATTTTTAAAAACGCTACTGCAGCAGTCATATACACACTAATTCAGGGTTTTAAATGTTACTGCATTAAATACATATAATACAAAATAACTGAAATTCCTGCATTCATCACAGAATTCTGTTTTGAAATACCCATTTTATAATCTTAGACTAGCAATAATCTGTAGTTGGTTCCTGAAGGATATCGCTTTGTCAAAATGGATTAGCCAAGACATCTCTGTATAGAAAGTGTTCCTGAGTCTGCTAACTGTATTTAAAAGTGGCCAATCCACCTAACCTGCACGTATTTGAACTGTGGGAGGAAACTGGAGCACCCGGAGGAAACCCACATAGACATGGGAAGAAAGTGCAAACTCCATACAGACACCCGAGGCCGGAATTGAACTCGGGTCCTTGGCGCTCTGAGTCAGCAATGCTAACCACTGTACCACGGTGCTGCTTACAGTCACTTAGACAGTAAGTCCCTTTGGGAAAATGTTCACTCGACAAAGTGCATCAAAGAAAATAGACTATGGATTGACATAGCAAGCCTAAAACAGATGTTGGAGAACAGGGAGGTTCACAAGATCAGGTGGGTTGATAGCAGTTACTATTTATCTGACTGATTAAAATAAAGGGTTAGCTCGAATATGTTATTAGAAATTATTAAAGAGGGACATCTTTTCCTATAAGGAAGAGAATATGAGGGTGGATTCTTTTTTTAATTATGAAGGGGGAATAGGGTGCATTTATTGTAGAAATGAAAATATACACATCAGTGTTGTGGTAATTTACATCAAACATAAAGATTGATTTTCTTTCTTTTAGCCGGGATATCTCTTAGGAAAGAGTTAATGTTCCTCAGTGGTTAAGTTAGAATTGGAGCTTTAATTGTTTAATAGATCACACTTATTATTTGATAGACTGCACATATAGGTGGTACTGTGATGGGTTGGAGATGTGATTGTTGAACACAACAAACTTGGAGTCAAAGAAGTCAAGACTTGCTTTCTTGTACTTATTATAGAGTTACCATGGGAGCTTAACACCAGCATCGAGGCCATGATCATCCAAAACAACTCCACTGGGCTGGCCATGTGCTTAGCATGTCAGACCTCAGCTCAAGGGGAGACCCTTCCTCAGAAGAGACCTATTTAGAGGGGCGCCCTGATTGAAGGGGCACAATTCTTCGAAGGACATCCTGTGGCAAGAGGAGTCCCAGAAAAGAAGCCTGAGAAAGGAATATCAGTGATTTTGAGTCTAAGGACCAATCCCACTTCCCGGAAATACCTGCCAAATGTGCAGTGAAAGATGCGGCTCTACAGTAGGGCTCATCAGCCATGCGAGAACCCACGGAATCCATAACCAATAAAATAGAGTTTCTTAGGTGGACAATCATGCTCGCTAGCGAGTGATTGATTACATACACCCCAAACCCACTTTAGCCATTATGGTTCCTTTAACGGAATTAACATCCTCATGACGAACCAAAGTTTAAAAAAACAGTATCTTTCTTTCACCCTAGGTGCATTTTAAACATATTTATAAACAATATTATAAAATAGTAACTCACTGAAAAAGTGCTCTCCGATGTCTCCTGCCTCTGCTCAATGATTCTGGATGGGGGAAAAAAGTGCAAATGAACAAGTGTAAAAGCTTACCTAACATTGGGACAAGCCGGCCAAGTTAGCACTGACATGTGAATGTACAATCAGCTGTTTCAGCGCAGCGCTTGCAACAAAAGACTTAAAAAATACTGGGACAGAAGTTTGAACTTAGCGTGCATTGAAAACCTCTTTGAGATGGATGTATCGTCCATGACTGAAATATCAAGCATTGCATCAAATTAAAAGAAACGCTGTACAAATCTGCAAATATTAGTGCTAGGTCAGGTGATTAGATAGATTTTAAGAACCAGCAAAGAATGACTTTTAAAAAAAAGAGGGAGAAATTACAGTATGAGAGAAAGCTAGCTAGTAATGTAAAAACATTGCATCCTAGTGTCTTGAAAAAATTGGCTGCAGAGATAGTAGAGGCATTGGTTATAATATTCCAGAATTCCTGAGATTCTAGTAGGTTCACAGTGCTTCACAGTAGGTTGCCACCTTATAGCTGCTCTCCCTCTCTCTGACCCCGGCAGACTACCTGGTCTGTGAGTTTTCAGGTATATTGTCAACCCTTCTGATCTCAAAGCCCACTTCCATGGAAATGTGAATTACATGGGCCTTGTATCCAAGTAGAATGTTGATTAACTATCCTTGAGATCCCAACTCATATTTATTTTGGAAGTAAATGATCAATTTAATACATTATGATTAACAACACAACACTCTCCACACTTGCTTGAGACATTGGAGATTCACAGCCTCTCCACTGCTAGCACACAGGCTGCTGCCATTGTCTCTGACTGTAAAAACTTTTCACCATCTTCCCAGTAAAAGAACCCCCCTCCCGCACCCAACCCCTCCACTTTTAATCCCAACAATCAAATCACCCACGCTTGCTGTCAAGCAGATTTCAGAACAGGTCACATGACCTCCTTCATGTTACCTTAAATTAGCAGCACAGTCCCAAAACATAACAATCATATAAAATTCATAATTGGAACGGTTTTTATTCAAATTTGCATGCAAGTGTTATGTTTGCAAAGCTCCAATTTTGCTGCCCAGCGAGAAAAGTGGAAGGCAGCAATATCATTTGGCCTATTTCTGTGGCACCACTCTAAATGGGACCTGTTTTACTCCAACATCCTCAAGGGAGATCTTGGTGATTGAGTAAATAAAATTGAATAAGAGCCACTAAGCTCCAAGAGTTAGAATCAGAGTCAGCCACACGACTTGTGGGCCTGGCATCACCGTAGGACACCTTTTGTGAATCAGGGTTGGAGTTAAAAGCAAAAATTATTCTCAATGTAATCACAAAACCTTATCACATACACCTACATCCATTGTGCAACTGAGTGAATATAAACAGTCAAAGTCTACCTACATGGATTAGACTTCCTTTGAGGATACCTCATTGTCTGACAGAGAATTGAGGATTAAATGTTGTAAATTAGCTTCTTCAGCAACTGCTAGATGCAACACAAATTAAGTGATTAGCAAAGGAGATAATTTATTGGATGTTGTCACCACAACTTGAAACTAAATGAATAAATATTTGGTCTGATAATTACCTGCAAGGCAGCTGCTTAATATGCCAACCATGAACACATATTCAGTCTTGGTTGCCAATATTACAGACTGCGGGTTTGTTACAATGGTGCTGGCCTTTCCACAGTAAAATATTGTCAGATGGAAGGTTATACATCGCAACTTCTAATGTTTCATAGACACTGCAAATTAGCATTCACGTTTGTGGCAATAACACAACATAATGAAATGTTGGGTGGAACCTTATCAGCTCCGGGGAGGAGGCTTTAGAGGCGGAGCACAGTGAATTTGAGAAAGTTGCGTGGTGGGGTTGCCTACCTGACCACCTCTGGTCAATCTTGCTGCCGGGGTGGGTGAGACCGGCTGAATCCCCGATCATCATTTCTTGGGGGTCGCCATTGACCAAGAACCAATTGGCCAAGCCACATAAATACTGTGGCTACAAGAGCAGTTCAGCGATTGGAAATTAAGTGAATTAACAAAAGCCTGAACGCCATCTCAAGACACAAATAAGGATCTTGTTTAAATACAATCTATTTGCCTGGAAAGGTCTAGCTCCAATGACACTCTGAAGCTCGACAGCATCCAAGCCGAAGCAATTTCCTTGTTTGGCACCCCATCCAGCACCCTAAACATTCATTCTTCTACCACGACGACAATATGATTGCAATTATACCTTCTACAAGATGCATGGCAGCAATTTGCCAATTCTTTTGTTCAACAGCATCATCTCGAAGGACAAGGACAACAAACCCATGTGACACAACCACCTACAAGCGACACACCACTTTGGCTTCAAAATATATCGCCATTACTTCATCATCGATAGGTTAAAATCTTCAAAGCCCCTCCCTAAAAGCACACCTCCCTTCATTACACAGACTGCAATCATTCAAGAGAGCAGCTCATAACCATCTTGTCAGGGACAGTTGGGAATGGATGGAAACACATTCTAACGGTGTCAGTGACTCCTTACATCACATTAAATAATATAATTATAAAAACAAGTAGAATTTGACGCAGAGCTACATTAGGAAATATAATAAAAGCAAAATATTGCAGATGCTAAAATTCTGAAATAATAACAGAAAATGAGAATACTCAGCAGGTCTCCCACCTTCTGTGGAGAGAGAAGTAAAGTTAATGGGATGGATTTAATGCAGCCTGTCACAACAGGACACTTGGCAGCTTAGCCCACTTCATCACAGGAATGGCCCAGCATCAGTCTCCCAGCAGTTAAAATGTCTTCCCTAATTAACTCAGAGGGCGGAAGGGGCTTCTCGGGCATTCCAGATTGCCAGCGATGGAATATCAATTTGGCTCATTATCCTGTCAAACTCACTCAGAATCTTGTTTCAAAAAGATCACTGTTGCATATAATGGGCGGGATTCTTGAATCCCGCGGCAGAGTGTTCACGCCATCATAAAAGCCGTTGCGTTTTACGTCGGCATGAACGGGCCGACCCGACAACCAGTTCTGGCCCCTACAGATGGCACTGGAGATGGCACTTAGCATGGCACTGGAGCAGTTCACGCCACTCCAGCTGCTGATCCTGGCGCGAACTGGGTGCTGCGGTATCCACGCATGCGCAGTGGCTTCCTTCAACGCGCCGGCCCTGACGCAACATGCATAGGACTACAGGGGCTGGCGCGTAGGAAAGGAGTCCCCCAGCCAGACTGGCCGGCCCGGCGATCGGTGGGCCCCAATCGTGGACCAGGCCATTCGGAGCCCCCCCCCCCCCCCCCCCAGGGTCAGACCCCCCTCCCCCTCACAGGCCGCCCCCCGACCCTTCCACGCCGAGGTTCCGCTGGCTGAGAGCAGGTGTGGACGGCGGCGGCGGGACTCGGCATTTTCACGACGGCCGCTCGGCCCATCTTGGGCCGACAATCGGTGGGGGGGGGGGCCTGTAGAGCGGCCCCTGACTGGCGCTGTGCCGACCACGCTGGCGCCAATGGCGCGGATTCTCTGCTCTGCGGACCATTGCGTGCCAGCGTCGGGGCGGCGTGGCGTGATTTGCGCCGGTGGCGGGGATTCTCCGGCCCAGCCCCGGGCTGAGTGAATCCCGCCCAATATGTCTGGTCAGCAGGTCTCATGAAGAGGTTCTGAGTCTTGAGTGATTGACATTTAAGTGTTTATTGATAACACCCAACTATGTACTTATGTACAGAGTAGGTTGACACACTGCCGGTGATGCTGTTTCCCAATCCCACAATAACCCTTGTTGCAAATCTTTGGGTTGGAATTCCAGTGGGTGGGACCTTCACCTGCTCCTTCACATCTACTTCATCCCTGACCCATTTCCTTATGTTGACCATCATTTCATATGAAGAACAGAGTCCTGGTGGCATACCCCACCATCTGGATTAGGATGCCTTTGGGTTCTGCAGATTTTCTCTTGCAGGAGTGGAAGCAACTTCAATATGTTTCTCTATTTAGCAGTCAGTCTTAAATCAAATATTGACTGATACATTAGTCAGCTGATTGGAGGAAGATGTCTGACTTGAAACTAGTTCAGTATTTAAAGTTAGCCGCTGAGCCAATGTTCTTCGTAATTTGTTCAAACTCATGTATACAGTTGTGTGCAAGTGGTACTGCCTAGACTGCTGATTAAGAACATACAGGATCTCACCTGTAGTTCAGATATATTGAATGTATCTATCTTGTGTGGCTCCTTAAAAGCCTATTATGGCCCTCTGTATGTCCTGATAGTCTAAGCTGTTAAGCACCATGTATGCTTACTATACAACTGTCTGCAGATATTCTCGTCTACAAGGTGTCTAGTGGCGATATTTTATGCTTCCTGTGCTTCAAGATGTTATGAAGGAGTGCCAGATGAACATGTGTAGATACTTGTTTGTTTTCCCCTGTTGGTTATTTCACAGAACATTTTCCTCAGATTAATTCCTCCTTTTGCTGTGTTGTAGCAACGTGAAGATGGGAGGCAGCTGTGCCATGTTATATCCAGATGTGGTGGTGAGTTTGGGACTGACTGCTCATCGTTTCCCTCTGTGGTTGTGTCTGTACTGGTTCCTGTAGACTGTGGGGTGTTACGACTCGTTGTGGCCCCAGCACGTCTGTGAAGATTGGGGAAAGGAATAGTGAGAAATCATGTTGGCAAACGAAAAGGAAATATTGCATTGATATAATTATACGATTATGAGTTCATATCTTCCACAGCAAACCATGTCAGATATATGACAATATGCTCTTCATTGGCTGGATTAAGAAATGAGACATTTGAGATATACATACCAAAAAACAGTCAGGTACACGAGAATAAGAGTTTCAATTGTATTCAATTGTGCTAATCTCTGATCAGTGGATTTCAAAATATGCTAGTTACATTCTGAATCTTTGTAGATAGGTTTGGATTAAGAAGATCTTTCAACTTATTGGACCTTATCATTCTACAATATCAATCCTCCTATTCTGCCATCTTCATGTTTTTATTTATTTATTTATTTTTTAATAAACGTTTTATTGAGGTATTTCTTTGGCATTTTAACAGCAACAAAATCAACAATATACATAACAAGGAAAATATAAACATTGTGCAAATTCTACCTCCCTCTCCCACAGGTCTTGCCATTACTTACCCCCCTAGCCTACGCGAACTTAAACCCCCCCCCGCTTTCTGCTGACGATTAATTCTCTGCGAGGAAGTCGACGAATGGTTGCCACCTCCGGGTGAACCCCAACAGAGACCCTCCCAGGCAAAGGAAGCCTGCCATGTCTGAAAGCCAGGTCTCCGATTTCGTCGGGATTTGAGTCCCTCCATGCCAGCAATGTGCGTCTCCAGGCTACCAGGGAAGCAAAGGCCAGAACATCTGCCTCTTTCTCCTCCTGGATTCCCGGGTCCCGCGATACCCCAAAAATCGCCACCTCCGGACTCATTGCCACCCTCATATTTAATACCATGGACATGGTGTCAGCAAACCCCTGCCAAAATCCCCTCAACGTTGGGCATGCCCAGAACATGTGGACATGGTCCGCTGCTCCCATCTTCATGTTAACACCCACCTGAATAAGAGGACAAACAGAACATTGGGAAAAATTTAGTGACTCCGTTATGGCTGCTAAATCTTGAGAAAGGGCCAAAACAGGATTTGCGCCAGTGAGATTTTGGTTTGAGATCATCCCTGCCCGCCGTCGGAGACATGATCAGATTCACACCCAGTGACTGTGTGTACCTGATTTCCATGAATTTCAATGCATATTAATTTAAATAAATGGCTTTACTCCGTAATGTCCACATACAACGTATTCTCCCGCATGCAGCATATTCCCACACTGGTGCAAATCACTGCTGGTTTTCAATACGGGGTGATGACCAAGGTGCCTGGAAGCCCTGGGAGTTGAGGACATTGCCCACTGACATCCTGGCAGTGCCCGCTAGGAGTGGAGGGGGGATAGAAGAGCCTTGATGACAATGTCGGGGCGGGGGCTGCTGGGGAAAGGATAGTGGGGAGAACAAGATAACAGTGTGGGGGGAGGGGGCAGGTGGAGAGCCCTGCTTACAGTGCAGAGATGGGGGGATGGGGGGAAAGTCCCAATGACAGTCTTGTGGGGGGGGGGCAGCGGGGGGAGGGGAGAGCTCCCATGACAGTGTGGGGGGGGAGAGCCCCGATGATAGTGTGTGTGTGAGTGTGGGGGGGGGGGGGGGGGGGGGGGAGGGTGGAGCCCTGATGACAGTGTGGGGGGGGGGAGAGCCCCGATGATAGTGTGTGTGTGTGTGGGGAGGGGGGGGTGGAGCCCTGATGACAGTGGGGGGGGGAGAGCCCCGATGATAATGTGTGTGTGTGGGGAGGGGGGGGGTGGAGCCCTGATGACCGTGTGGGGGGAGAGCCCCGATGATAATGTGTGTGTGTGGGGAGGGGGGGGGGGGGGTGGGTGGAGCCCTGATGACAGTGGGGGGGGGGGGGGGGGGGGGGGGAGAGCCCCGATGATAATGTGTGTATATGCGTGTGTGTGGAGAGGGGGTGTGTGGAGCCCTGATGACAGTGTGTGGCGGGGGCGGGGGGGAGAGCCCTGATGGCAGTGCGGGGAAAGGGCAGGTTTCCCGGGACACTGGGGGATGTCCTAATCTCCGTATATGTAACTTTGTGATCAGGGCTCCCTCGATCACAGAATCCCCAATTTGCCAGTGTGTTTAACAAACCTCCCTCCCACCCCCCAACCTAGTTGGCAGTGTGATCCTCACCAGGACTTTGAAATTGCATCGAGTGTTGTTTAATCAGGCGAGAAAAGGCATCTGTGAAGAAGCTGATGAGTTTCACACAGATTTTCTCACTTGATGCAGCACTCTGTGAATTTTGGGAAAATGACACCCCTTATCTTTTATCAGCTAATCTGAAGAATGCCACTTCCTCAGTCTGGAGTTCTTCCTTGGTTATACATCATGATGTGGGGTTTGAAACGTCTTCACCAGTTGGACAAAGTAAGTATTGAAAATACTTGCAATGTCATCAGAATGTCCTGATATATTACTGTACTGTGTAGTGCAACAAATAGGGGTTGGCATGGTGGCACAGTTGTGCCTCAGAGAGCCAGGGACCGGGTTCGATTCCGGCCTTGGGTGACTGTGTGGAGCTTACACATTCTCCCTGTGTCTGCATGGGTTTCCTCCCGGTGCACTACTTTCCTCCTACAGTCCAAAGGTGTGCATGTCAGGTGGATTGGCCATGCTAAATTGCTGCTTGTGATCAAAAGGTTAAGTGAGGCTGTGGGGGAGCCAGCCAAGGAACGGTGTTCTTTCAGAGGGTCGGTGCAAACTCAATGGGCTGAATGGTCTCCTGAATGGAACCTGTAGGGTTCTATCATTCTATGAATTGTTGAGAATGGGAATCAATCCATTATGTTGAATGTAAGCAGCGCATGGACGATAGATAGAAATTAATGAACAAGGTTTATTACAATACAAATCCAAACTCCTCCACTTCCCTCAGGGTCTCCTTCCCGGCCATGCACCCCGGCTGGGATTTTTATGTGAGTTGGGGCTCTCCCTTTTCAGGGGAAGCCCCATCACCTTAAAGGGGCAGTTCATATTCCGGGAAGGTAATGGTACATTGTATGGCCCTGATCCAGAGACCTGTGTCCCCCCCTTCCCACACACACACATTATCATTGGGGCTCTCCCCCCCCCCCCCCCCCCCCCCACTGTCACCAGGGCTCCACCCCCCCCCCCCCCTCCCCACACACACACATAAATTTTTTAAAAATAAATTTAGATTACCCAATTATTTTTTTTTCCCAATTAAGGGGCAATTTAGCGTGGCCAATCCATCTAACTTGCACATCTTTGGTTGTGGGGGTGAAACCCACGCAGACACGGGGAGAATGTGCAAACTCCACACGGACTGTGACCCAGGGCCAGGATTCGAACCCGGGTCCTCAGCGCCGTAGTCCCAGTGCTAACCACTGCGCTATGTGCCACCCCGTAAAACACATTAATATAGGGTTCTACATTCATTAATCATTCTAAATTACAATGATATGTGTTTGTGATAATTGTGAAAGCATCACTGCAGACATGTGTTTTCCATAAAAATAATCGATACTTAGTTAGAAATATTTGCACACTGGAATGTGGATTTTAACTCCTTGGTGGAAAGATAGGGGTAGCCAAATGACTTTCTACCCATGGTCTCTGTGGAAAGCCAACCTATTTTAATTCAGATGTGGAAGTAAGAGCTTAAAAGAAGAGAGGAAGAGATGTATTAGGAGAAATTCCAGAGCAGGCTCCAATGGATGAAAGCGCACACACTAACAATGGAGTGAAATGAGGGGAGGATGCACAACTGCGTCACTCCAATCATCATGTGTGGTGTGGTACAATAGCTGAATAGGTAGCCTTTCTGCCTTGGCTCGGGACCAGTACAGGGGCTCCCTGCAGGAGAATGCCATCCTCCACACTAAGCTCTTGTTGCTTAATCACAAAAACACACAGTCCCTCTGGCAGTCTTCCCTGCTGTCCCCTGACAAAGTGACATAACTTCACTGAGGTCAGGTTCATTTGCTTCCACTCACGAATTTGTGAGGCTGTGAATGGTAGGGTGTCTGTAAAATTCAAGGCCATGGTTTTAGCCGACTCCCAGTGGTCTGCCATTGGTGGAGATGGATGAATGGACGCGAGGGGGGACAGGGGGCATGTCGGCAATGGGAGTCCACTCAAAGCATCCACATGTGCAATTTGCACACCCGGGCGATACTCAAACACATGCTTATGTGCTGCCAGTAGTAGCGCCCAACGCTGTATCGAGGTCGGCGCTATCGGCAGATTGCCATGTTTTCCTTGCACAAGCCGTGCAATGGTTTGTGGTCTGTTATGATCACAAAGTGCCATCCATAAATGTGTTGGGGGAGCTCCTTAACTGCGAAAATGATGGTCAGCCCTTCCTTCTCGATCTGAGGGTAACCACTCTCTGCATCAATCAACGTCCTCACCACATACATTATTGGCCTCTCCATCACGTCGTTCATCCAGTGGAACAACACCGCCCCGATGACATATCGGGAGGCATCACATGTGATCAACAATGGCTTGGAAGGGTCATAGGGCATCAGCAGCCTTGACAATGACAGCTGTCGCTTCACCTTGGCAAATGCTATCCATGACCCTTTGAAAACTCGCACAGGCAGACGATACTTCGAATGGGACTTATAAAGACCCCGAGGGGTATTGATTGTCACAAACCTTCTGGATGCTGTGTATATCTCCAACTGGAGGTATGTATGACTCATGTCTAGTTTTGAGAAGGAATGCCTTCCAGCCAATTTTGGATAGCGATCCTCCGTGTGCAACATGGAGTACCATCCGAGCGATTTTCATCCAACCAAGAGGGCTTGTTTACTGATAACTTGTAATCACCACACAGGTGGATGGATTTATCCAGCTTCAACACTGGGACTACAGGTGCTGCCCACACCGCAAACTGCACAGGATGAATGATTCCCAGACTTTACAGATGGTTCAGCATATTGTCTACCTTTGACAACAAGGCATAGGAAAATGGACAGGTCCTAAAATACCTCGGCTGGGCTTCAGGGTCTATTTAGATTTTGGCCATGGCATCCATTATTTTTCACATGCCATCCTGAAAAACTTGCAAGTATTTTCCTAGTACTTCCTACAATCCCCCCATGCCCATCTTGCAGGTGGAGCCTCTGCAGCCAATCACAGTCCAACAAACTGGGTTCAGGCCCTCATACCTGTATCAATGGCAAATGAATGGACTTCTGCCTGAAGGCAACTAGAATCATCGTCGTGCCGGCAATGGCCGACCATTTTCCCATACATGGCTCAGTGTCCCTCAGTTCCAGGCATTGGATTCCTGTCCGGACCTTCTGGGATGTCTGCCATCCTACGACTGAGACAGCAGCCCCAGTGCCAATTTCCATTTCAAGTGGTTGGCCATGGACCTTGACGGTGACCTTGATGGGGGGCTATTGTTGGTGTGGCGACATGGTTTAGCAGCATGCATTTATCCTCATCGAGCTGCGGCAGATGTAAAGCCCTGTGTCGAGGTGCCCCCGACCAGGGTGACGCGCTTGTTGGTGGATCTGGTGTTCGTGGTCCACACGGTTCCTCTGACCACAGGTGCAGCACTGCTGTGAGTCCACCTCCTGGGCTTCAGTGGAGATGTCTCACCGGGCTGCAGAGACCCTTGGTCAATGGGTCTGGGCTCAGTGTTGCTTGGGCAGTGGCTGGGTCCCAGAGACTTTACAGACATTGATCACGTGAATGTGGGGTGCCCAATGCTATTCACCTCCTTCTCTAGCTAGCCCTGGATTTCCTGGACCTCCTTCTCCATGTTTTCATCCAAGGTGGAGGGCTCTGTAGCCCTTTTTAGGTCCAAAGATGGTTCAGCCAGCAACTTACATTGGGTTGCTATGTTGTTGTTTCCACACACAAGGCAGTATCTCAGCGTCTCTGGAATCGATGGCCCATAATCGCAGTGCTTGGCCAGCGTGCATTGGTACACCAAAACCTCTGTGACTGACTCCCCCAGGGTACATCCGGCCGTATTGAACCTGTACCTGTGGACAATTACCGAAGGTTTGGTGTCATAATGGTGCACCATGAGTGCCAGCAGTTTGTCAAATGTTTTGGAATCTGGGGCCACAGGCTTTTGATGACGGCAAATGTAGGGCCCCCGCAGACAGTCAGAAGTATCACCTTCTTGCGGTCATCCCCTATAATGACATTCACCTCAAAAAAGTAACCTATTCGCTCAGCTTACTGGGCCCAGCCTTCCACGATCGCGTCAAACGCATTGAGCCTTCCAAAAGTGGCATTTATAAATCTGTTCTGACCTTGCTCCTCTTTAGTGAGATTCAACTGTGGTCTGGCTGTCCAGAATCACCACATGTTGTTCCGTTTTCCTCGTCGTCAGTATTACAATCACAGGAGTCCTGAAAAGGATTCAAACAGAAAGGTTTCTTCAACAAAGTCAAAGCAAAGCCTCAAAGCGGCGGGTCGTTCATCTAGTCCGAGCCAGGACTATCCGCAGATGTCGGTTCCCTTCCTGGCCGTCTTTTATCGGTGGGTTTAATAAGCCCGCTGTTAGGCCTCTGTCTCTCAGCAGGTGAGCTTGTATTCCACTAGCCCCCTGGAGAGATAAATCGGGTGGGTCTCGTGGGGGTTAATACACATGTGTACCAGATGCTAAGATTACATGAACATATCAAAATGTTTGATCATCCAGTCTCTTGAATTCTAAGGCACATTATAAAGAATCCTCATTTCACCCTCAATTTATCTCAGAGAAACAATGGGACAGCAGAGAGACAGTTGCTTGAATGACAGTGGCAGAAATCAATTTTATGGTGTTCCTATTTATGTGAGCAGGGTTTGGGCCTGTACTGGGTATCTGAAGCTCCTCCTGAAATGAAAAAAAAATGAAGCAGGCAATTACTTCTTCAGCATGTTTAAAAAGAGCAGGGATGAACATTTCCAGGTCCATATATGTTTTGGTCGCCCAGTAAAACTGTTGGGAAATAAAACCTCAGTGGATCTGCAGCTAAAAAGCCCAATCATTTTTTTTGTTCTTCCCAGCTTGCACTTGAGCTTTGCTCCAGGTACAGTTATTTATTTATTTGTTTTATTCTAAGCTCCCTTTAGACGCACCAAAGGGTTAGCCACCAGGAATCTCTCAGCAATAAGGTGGACAAAAGGATGAATAACAGACAGGCCATACAGCCTAACAGGGCCATCCCATCAGAATATCCATGCCAACGTCTGAGGGTACCAAACTGCAGTCTTCTTTCTAATGGTGGCTGCATCAGCAGACGTACAGTGGGAACGCTGTGATATATGAATTCATGTCCAACACATAAACTAGAAGGTTCAACAGAATCATTCTGATTACTTCATATCGTGCTTTGCATGGGGTTGCATGAAGATAGGCATATATCAGGATCCATTATTGCATGTTTGGCCATTAGCCATTTTTTCTGGACATTGGCAAACCCATCTGGCAATTACTGTATTCAACTGCCACCTCTTTTTCAGCAGAGAAGTAGCTGCTGAGCATTGTTATTTGTCTTAACGCCATCAGCATCTATTTAATGCATCATTTTAACATGTTCCTTTGGAGGGTTAATGATAGATTGTACATCTCCGTTTCTCATAATCCATGGCTAAGCTTGACTGACTTCATAACACTCAGAGCCTGCCCTCTGAGGATCTGGAGTCTCTTTGATGGAAGGTCAAGAAACATCTGGTTGAAATGTGACTCAAAGGAAAATCCTCTTTGCAAGAATTGCATGAAGCATGACCTTGACTTCAGCAACCATGACGAAGAGGCCATGTGCTGGGGCTTAACATCACTTGTCCACAGATTCAGGCCTGAACCTAAAGGTCCCTTTCCCTTCACCCCTTCAGGCTTGGAAAAGGTTGCTGAAGGGTTGAAATTCGTATTAAGGAAAGCTTTTTAACTTTTTGTCCTTTGTGTAACACTCCTTTCTAATTGTTCCCATCTCTTTAGATTTGACTTATACATGATCATCATCTCCTATTGTTGGTGCTGCCACTAAACCAACTGGAGTTTTACTCTGGAGTTACGAGTCAACATGAAAGTGAAGTAATGTTAGTATTTAAGATTCCGGCAGTGCAAATTAGAATGGAATTTCTTTATACCCCCCCATTCATCCTATCAGATAGAAATTGTGCGAGATCTGATGAACAAAGAAGTGAGACAGATTGTACTCCCATTGAGAGCTTTGCCTACTTGTAATTTATTAAAATTTTTGTGTGAATCACAAAAATATGCTTTTATTGGTGGAATAGAATAGTTATCCACTTTTTCTGTCCAACATTGAGTGCTTCTAGGTAAGATGTGCCATGAAAGACAGAACAAAGCTTTGACCAAATCAATGTGATCGTCTGCTGACCACTTTGAGTGAGATTATCAATTCATTGATAAATAAATGGCAGTTTTAACCTACGGTTGCTCACTCAGTTGAAATTTAATTGAAACTGCCTGAACACATGCTGGACTCTTATTATAGGGAGATAGATAATTACACTATCAATCTCATTCGAATTGGAATCCATGAATTGGTACAGAGAATCGGTGCCATTGGCGCCGGGGTGGTTGGCGCAACGCCGGTCATGGGCCGCTCTACGCGGCTGGCCCGCCGATTCTCCAGTCCGGATGGGCCGAGCTTAGGAAAAGAGCCGAGTCCCGCCGGCGCCGTTCTAACCTGCTCTGGGCCGGCGGGAACTTGATGTGTAAGGGTCGGGTGGCAGCCTGTGGGGTGGGGGGGGAGGGGGGGTCCGACCCCGGGGGGAGGGCCTCCGATGTGGCCTGGCCCGCGATTGGGACCCACTGATCGGCAGGCCGGCCTCTGTGGCTGGGGGCCTCATTTCCAACGTGCCGGCCCCTGTAGCCCTGCGCCATCAGAGGCTGGTTTAGCACAGGGCTAAATCGCTGGCTTTGAAAGCAGACAAAGGCAGGCCAGCAGCACGGTTCAATTCCCGTACCAGCCACCCCGAACAGGCGCTGGAATGTGGTGACTAGGGGCTTTTCACAGGAACTTCATTTGAAGCCTACTTGTGACAATAAGCGATTTTCATTTTTTCATTTCATGATCAGCCATGATCATAATAAATGACAGCCATGATATTGAGATGCTGGCGTTGGACTGGGGTGAGCACAGTAAGAAATCTTACAACACCAGGTTAAAGTCCAACAGGTTTGTTTCAAATCACCAGCTTTCCTTGGTCTTTCTCACCTGAGGAAGAAGCAGTGCTCTGAAAGCTAGTGAATCGAAACAAACCTGTTGGACTTTAACCTGGTGCTGTAAGACTTCTCGCGATAATAAATGACGGAGTAGTCTTGAAGGGTCAAATGGCCTCCTCCTCCTCCTTCTATTTTCTATGTAAGCCTGACACGACCCTGTTAAGGCCCTTAAGAGGCCACTTAATGCCTCTCAGGGGCTTTTTCCCACACAGCCTCAAATTTTAAGCTGACGAGTGCTGGTTGGACCAAGGTGTCCAACAAAAAAAGTAAACTTTCTCGATCTTGGGAGGGAAGTTGCCGGTTTTCCTCAAACTGAAAGTCCCTTTAGATTGGATTGGATTGGATTGGATTGGTTTATCGTCACATGTATCAAAATACAGTGCAAAGTATTGTTCTGCGTGCAGCTCAAACAGATCATTCCGTACATGAAACAAAAATACATAATAGAGTAAACATGAAATACACAATGTAAACAGATAGACACAGGCACCGGGTGAAGCATACAGGAATGTAGTAGTACTCAGTAGAGATCAGGGGCTGGATTCTCCGACCCCCCACCGGGTCGGAGAATCGCCAGGGGGCGGCGTGAATCCCGCCTCCGCCGTCTCCCGAAGTCTCCGGCACCAGAGATTCGGCAGGGGCAGGAATCACGCTGCGCCTGTCGGTGCCCCCCCCCCGGCGATTCTCCGGCCCGCGATGGGCCGAAGTCCCGCTGCTGTAATGTCTCTCCCGCCGGCGTGAGTCAAAACACCTCCCTTACTGGCGGGACTGGCGGCATGGGTGGGCTCCGGGGTCCTGGGGGGGGGGGGGGGATGCGGGGTGATCTGGCCCTGGGGGGTGCCCCCACGGTGGCCTGGCCCGCGATCAGGGCCCACCGATCGGCGGGCGGGCCTGTGCCATGGGGGCACTCTTTTCCTTCTGCGTTGGCCATAGCCTTCACGATGGCGGACGCGGAAGTGACCCCCTCCCCTGCGCATGTGCGGACTTCTGCCGGCCGGTGAAGTCCCTTTGGCCCCGGCTGGCGTGGCGCCAAAGGCCTTTCCTGCCGGCCGGCGGGGTGCCAACCACTCCGGTGCGGGCCTAGCCGCTCAAGGTTAGGGCTTGGCCCCTGAAGGTGTGGAGAAATCCGCACCTTTGGGGCGGCCCGACACCGGAGTGGTTCACGCCACACCATCCCGACGGGAACCCCCACCCCGCCGGGTAGGGGAGAATACCGGCCCTGATCAGTCCATAAGTCCATCAGTCCATAAGAGGGTCTTTTAGGAGTCTGCTAACAGCAGTGAAGAAGCTGTTTTGTAAACTGTTAGTGCGTGTTCTCAGACGTTTGTATCTCCTGCCGCTGGAAGAAGTTGGAGCTCTGGTCCTCCCACTCCGCCCCCCCCCCCCCCCCCCCCCCCCCTCCCTCACCTGTCCTCTGACACTAAGATCATCTCGATCCCGACTGCCGAGGGCGTACTCTACTCTCCCACCCCTGGGCACCTGATACCTATCTGAAGTGCGGCCCTGGGACTTAGACTCAAGCTCGGTGCTGCAGTACCTCCTCTGACCACTGCAGCACTGTGCCTGGAAGGGCTAAAGAGCTATTGGCCAATCAGATTGGCTGACAGCTCCCTCAAGCAGGAATTCCGTTCAAGTGCTGAAGGAATCCTACTGGCTTCCCCTCCATGCTTAATTGAGTCTAAAATGGCAGTGGGCCTGTCATAGTCAGCAGGGATGTATTTCATGACAATGCTCTCTGATGCACTATCAATTACAACAAGATGAGAATAGAGTGTAATCGAGGCTTTGTTACACAGAGATGTGTAGCCTCCCGCAGCTGCTGCCGAAATGGCTGCAGCTCGGAGAGCCCACACATTTATACTCCGCCTACTGGGCGGAGCCAGAAGGCAGGGATCTACCCCCGTACCTATAGTACAGAGGCCTTACCATAATACACCTCATATGTGATATATATACAACAGTGGTGACTACCACATTCACCCCCTGTTAAAAAAGAGTCCAGCAGGGGTGGTGGAAGACTAGTTACAGGTATAGGTTAACATTTTAGGAGAAGTTTACAAATTCAGACGATCGGGCGCCTTGTTCCTCCGTTGTGAGCGCCGCAGTCCCAGTGGCGATGCAGGCGTCGGTTCGGTCGCCGGTGACTCTGGGAGCATGTCGACCTTATCTTCATCCCCGGGTGGGACCAAGGGAGGATGGATCGTCCTGGGGCGGGGGCTGTAGTGAGGTGCGCTGGGGGGAGGAAGGTTGGTGCCAGGGTAGAGGGGGGGGGGGTTGTGGGGAAACAGCTGGCGCCAGGTCCCTGAGGGAGACTGTGTCTTGGCGGCCGTTGGGGTACGCCACGTTGACGTACTGCGGGTTCGCATGGAGTAGCTGTACCCTCTCAACCAACGGGTCTGCCTTGTGGAGCCGCACATGCTTGCAGAGGAGAACGGGTCCTGGAGCTGCCAGCCACGTTGGGAGCGAAACCCTGGACGTGGACTTCTTGGGGAAGGTAAAGAGACGTTCATGGGGGGTTTCATTAGTCGCAGTGCAAAGGAGCAACCGAATGGAGTGATGGGCATCGGGGAGGACCTTTTGCCAGCGGGAGGCCGGGACCGTAGGGCCAGCTGGATGGCCTTCCAGACTGTCCCATTCTCCCGCTCCATCTGCCCGTTTCCCCGGGGGTTGTAGCTGGTCGTCCTGCTTGAGGCGATGCCCTTACTGAGCAGGAACTGACACAGCTCATTGCTCATAAATGAGGATCCCCGGTCGCTGTGGACGTAGGCGGGGAAACCGAACAGAGCGAAGCCGGTGTTGAGGGCTTTGATGACGGTGGCAGACGTCATATCGGGGCATGGGACGACGAAGGGGAATCTGGAATATTCGTCAACCACATTAAGAAAGTACGTGTTTCGGTCGGTGGAGGGGAGGTGCACTCGGTCTGGCCTTCACGAGGTGCACTCGGTCTGGCCGGTAGAAGTGCTGATATACAACAGTGGTTACTACCACACTCTCGCCATCCTGAAAATTCAGGCAACAATGAGCATGAACAATTTCAGGTTCTTTTCAAAAGTGAATTTCACTCAAAATAATTAGCTGATCAAAAATAGTTCTTTTGTCGTTCACCAATATTTTAATCAGTACATTTAATCAATGCATACATCATAAAATACAGTTGAGAAGAGGATCTTCCAATTTTAATAGTCAGTGCAGTCGTTTGTGCAGTACTGAGATATATAAAATCAAATTTAACTACATATTTTAGTACTTATAAATATTTTATGGGCGCTATCCCTTTAATCCATAGATGCATGCAATCATCCGAGCCAGTTTTTAAACGGAGGCTATGTATTATACAGAAGTTAATATAAAAATCTGGAATCCATTAATATTTTACACGGTTGCAAGATTTTCTCATGTGTTTAAGAGGTAGTGTTGTGACCCCTTCCCATTTGTTTTGGTCAGTTGGATATGTGGAAATCTATCCCCATTTTGAAACTTAAAAGATTCTCCAAACTCGAACACTGAAAAATCCATAGAAGTGATTTTAATTGCCTGTTGTGTAATGCACATTTTCCCCCCAATAGGGTTATGACTCACTTGACTAAAATTTGAGAGGTTTGACACAAGGTGGTAAAGGTCAAAAGGCCCTGAACAAAATGTGTAGACTATCCTGCTGAATTATCGCTGCTGAAAACTGCCAACACAAAACATTTTTAAGTTTCATGCTGCTGCAATGGGGCAGGACCACTTTACATGTTAGGACCTGGGTAGTTAAGTCATGTACATTAAAGTATATTTTCATTCTGACAATATGATTAAAATGTTGGCCTGGATTTTGTGTTTACTGTCATTGGTCCACTGAAAAAAAACTTTGGAAATCCACGCTTGTGCAGAGAAATGCGGGAATCCCAAAGTTGATTCTATACTTCTTCAGATGGTTTTCTGCTGAGGCAGCCGGAGACTGTAATGAGTGCAAAATCTATGAATTTATGATAACTTTTACACTGATATCTCAGTCTAAAAAACCTTCAAAAGGTTACACCTGTTGAATGAGACATAACCGGGTTTTTAACAGTGTGCTAACTTCATTGGTCCTGAAAGATTATTTTAGCTTTCTCAAATTTCTCTATAATGATAAAAAATCCACATATTTTTAAATTAAATGGCATCCTTGTCACGCCATCAGGCTTATTTAAATATGTGCTCACCGGATTCATCTGGGCCCAGGGTTCACCAGTCTTGCTTGGGAGACCTCACAAACGTGGATGAGTTGTAATGGCACCAGGGAGGGTCCTGCTGGCCATTGGGGACCCCTGAATGGTAGGGCAGGGTGGTATCCTGGTACTCCCCTGGCACCCGTGCATCTTGGCACTGTCAGCACGGCACCCTGGCAGTGCCACCCGGGACACTTTCCTTTATCAGTTATGGCATAGATTCTAAGACTAGGGAGGTTATGTTGAAGCTATACAAAACTTTGGTTAGGCACAGCGGGAGTATTGTGTACAGTTCTGGTCACCTCACAATACGAAGGATTTGATTGTACTGGAGAGGGCACAGAGGAGATTCACTGGTATGTTGCATGAGATGGAACATTTGAGCTATGATGAGAGGCTGGATATGCTCGGATTGTTTTCTTTAGAGCAGAGAAGGCTGAGGGGGAGCCTGATTGAGATGTATAAGATTATGAGGATTATGGACAGGATGGATAGGTAGCAGCTGTTCCCCTTAGTTGAAGGGTCAATTACAAGGGGAAACAAGTTCAAGGTGAGGGGCGGGAGGTTCAGTGGGGATTTGAGGAAAAATCTTTTTACCCAAAGGGTGGTGATAGTCTGGAATGCACTGCCTGGGAAGGGAATTGAGACAGGAAACGTCACAATCTTTAAAAAGTACATGGATGAGCCATGAAATGTCATAATATTCAAGGCTATGGGCCATGTACTGGAAAGTGGGATTAGTGTAGAGTGAGAGTACTTTTGTCAGTGCAAACTCAATGGGCTAAAGGGACTCTTCTGTACTGTATGACTCCATGTCTCTATGACTTCAATGTGTTTGGGTAGTTCCCCTCTTGCTTATGTCACAAGATCCCCTCGACTCAGTGGCAGATTTAAACTTCTTTGTGGAAAGGTGAATTCCAAGTCACAGAGATTGGTAAATTGTTGTGGGCAGCTGTCTTTGAGCTCAGTATTGAGGGTCATTGTTATCTTTATTATTGTCACAATTAGGCTTACATTAACACTGCAATGAAGTTACTGTGAAAAGCCCCTGGTCGCCACACTCCGGCACCTATTCGGGTACACAAAGAGAGAATTCAGAATGTCCAATTCACCTGACAAGCACGTCTTTCGAGACTTTTGGGAGGAAACCGGAGCACCTGAAGGAAACCCACGCAGACACGGGGAGAATGTGCAGACTCCGGGCAGACAGTGTCCCAAGCCGGGAACGGAACCTGGGACCCTGGTGCTGTGAAGCAACAGTACTAACCACTGTGCTACTGTGTCGCCCTGCCGCTAATGGTAACATCCAAACCATTGTGTATACGCCGTACCAACACCCTAATTTGTGCATCTCCTCTATATTCTGCTTAAATGATCAATTCAGACTAGAATAAATTCCAATCAGTAGCTCTGAAGATTAATAGTGACCATTTAAAACCTGTTTCCCAGGGCCTGATAACCTCTGACTTTGAATTTGTAATAATGCCAAAAACGTCATCCATGTTGTGAAGTGTGAGAGACCTAAAAAGATATACATTTGTGATAATGCTTCTGTAAATGCTCCATTACTATTTATTGAGCTTCAAATCACGGTTGGCAACAAGTTTCTCATCTGATAAATAACAGAAGACCTTGGCTTCATGACATTTATCACATTTGTTTCTGACTCCTTAGAGTCTGCGAGTTCTTCACACTGTCTGCCAACAATTAATATCCTGTCATCTATAGAAAAATAGGATTGACAAATTTTTTAAAAAACACATGTGGGTAGTATTTTGTGGACAAAATCTGTTCAGTATCATTCTGAAAGCTATTACCTATTTGGTTTGCTTGTCAAGGGAAATATGTGAAAAGAAGCATTAGACAGAGTGGAACCATCAACCAAACTTATTTTATGGGGAAACTGCCCTTGATCTGTTGACTGATGCAGTACGAGCAGAGCCAAGGGAGTATTAGACATTCTGCAGGTTCACCTGATAAGAACTGGTAGTATAAAGAAAATCTAAATTCAATTTGATAAACACCGATAGAGATTGAATAAAGAGATTGTTCCATTATGCACAGAATATAGCAGGCTTATATATAAAACCATGCCCTTAGTCTGTATTCTTATTTCCTCATCACATCCTGTTTATAAATGTGTCTGTTTTCCATTTTGCTATGAGGTGGTCTAACCCCAACATAGCGGAAAATGAATTACATTTGTTATTTTTTTCTAATAGCCTGCACATTGCCATACATATTAAAATGTGCTTGTGATGCCATATTGGGATGGTGGATGAAATTAAACTGAAATGGGTGCACAAAATGGGTTGCAGCAGATCTGACACCCTTTACATACCCTGCCTGATTTTATTTTCCATTGCGGAAATTGAAATCAGGTAGGATGTGTTGTGGGAGGCTGATTTGCTACAGGCAGCATGGAACCATGCCAAAGTTAGATTTCTCACTATAATGTCCAATATAAAAATACTAAATACAAGGCAAATTTATATATAGATGCCATTCTGACGATCTGAAGTTAACCTATGTCAACCTGAATTTGAATTTGAGAAAGAGCCCCCTAGTTAGGGCATTACTGAGAGAATGCTACATTGACAGCTCAGAAAGCATTTACTAGACTAGTACCTGGAATATGATGAGGACAGGCTAGGCTTGTATTTGCTGGAGTTTAGAAGAACATGGAACAGTACAGCACAGAGCAGGCCCTTCGGCCCTCGATGTTGTGCCGAGCATTGTCCACAACCAAGATCAAGCTATTCCACTCCCTGTCATTCTGGTGTGCTCCATGTGCCTATCCAATAACCGCTTGAAAGTTCCTAAAGTGTCCGACTCCACTATCACAGCAGGCAGTCCATTCCACACCCTAGCCACTCTCTGAGTAAAGAACCTACCTCGGACTTCCCTCCCATTTCTCCCACCCTGAATTTTATAGTTATGCCCCCTTGTAACAGCTACATCCACCCGAGGAAATAGTCTCTGAACGTCCACTCTATCTATCCCACTCATCATCTTATAAACCTCTATTAAGTCACCTCTCATCCTCCTCTGCTCCAAAGAGAAAAGTCCTAGCTCCCTCAACCTTTCCTCATTAGACCTATCCTGCAAACCAGGCAGCATCCTGGTAAATCTCCTTTGCACCCTTTCCAATGCTTCCACATCCTTCCAATAATGAGGTGACCAGAACTGCACACAATACTCCAAATGTGGTCTCACCAGGGTCATGTATAGTTGCAGCATAACCCCGCGGCTCTTAAACTCAAACCCCCTGTTAATAAACGCTAACACACTATAGGCCTTCTTCACGACTCTATCCATTTGAGTGGCAACCTTCAGAAATCTGTGGACATGAACCCCAAGATCTCTCTGTTCCTCCATATTCCTCAGAACCTTGCCGTTGACCCAGTAATTCGCATTCAAATCTTTTCCAGCAAAATGAATCACCTCGCACTTATCAAGGTTAAACTCCATCTGCCATTTTTCGGCCCAGCTCTGCATCCTATCAATGTCTCTTTGCAGCCTACAACAGCCCTCCACATCATCAACTACTCCACCAATCTTGGTGTCATCATCAAATTTACTGGCCCACCCTTCAGCGCCCTCCTCCCAGTCCAAAGATGTGCGGGTTAGGTGGATTGGCCATGCTAAATTGCCCGTAGTGTCCTACAAAAAGTAAGGTTAAGGGGGGGTTGTTGGGTTACGGGTATAGGGTGGATACGTGGGTTTGAGTAGGGTGATCATGGCTCGGCATAACATTGAGGGCCGAAGGGCCTGTTCTGTGCTGTACTGTTCTATGTTCTATGTCATTGATAAAAATCACAAATAGCAGAGGACCCAGCACTGATCCCTGTGGTTAACCGCTGGTAACTGGTCTCCAGTCTGAAAATTTTCCATCCACCACCATCCTCTGTCTTCTATGTGATAGCCAGTTACTTATCCAATTGGCCAAATTTCCCTCTATCCCACACCTCCTTACTTTCTTCATGAGCCGCCCATGGGGAACCTTATCAAATGCCTTACTAAAATCCATCTATACGACATCAACTGCTCTACCTTCATCTACACACTTAGTTATCTCCTCAAAGAATTCAATCAAATTTGTGAGGCAAGACTTACCCTTCACAAATCTGTGTTGACTATCCCGGATTAAGCTGCGTCTTTCCAAATGGTCAAAAATCCTATCCTTCAAGACCTTTTCCATTAACTTACCGACCACCAAAGTAAGACTAACTGGCCTATAATTACCAGGGTCATTCCTATTCCCTTTCTTGAACAGAGGAACAACATTCACCACTCTCCAACCCTCTGGCACTATCCCCGTGGACAGTGAGGACCCAAAGATCAAAGCCAAAGGCTCTGCAATCTCATCCCTTGCCTCCCAAAGAATCCTTGGATATATCCCATCTGGCCCAGGGGACTTGTCAACCCTCAGGTTTTTCAAAATTGCTAATACATCCTTCCTCAGAACATCTACCTCCTCCAGTCTACCCGCCTGTATCACACCCTCATCCTCAAAAACGTGGAGTAAGAGATGTCTTGATTGAAACACTTGAGATCTTGGGGGGTTTTGACAGAGTGGATGTGGAGAGGATGGTTCCTCCTGTGTGAGAATCTAGAACTAGTGATCACTGTATTAAAAATAAAGAGTTGTCCATTTAAAACAGAGATGAGATAAAATTCTTCAACTCAGAGTTTTGTGAGTCTTTGGAACTCTCTTCCTGAAAAGGTGGTGGAAGCGCTGGATTCTTCCGCCTCGCCACCGCAAGATCCCCATAGGCGGGACGTGGACCATGTAATTTGCCCTTGGGTGGGAATTTAATGTATCACTAGATACTAGAAACAATTTCACGAAAGGATGAGGGCAAGAGAACATCTATGAATTTTGGAAATAAGGAAAAGCATGAAATTGCAGAGTTCCTGGGAGAAGTAAAGGGTCCTGAACAATGATTTTGGTCAGTTACTGTGGCAGTAAAAGATTTCAACACTGGCTTCAAAGTTGACACCGGAACTGGCGTTCCAACACGAGCTGATCATCTGGAATAGCTCAGCAGAGTGCCCATCCTGCCATCAAGCATTACATTGCAAGGTCCATGTGGTACAAATATTCCAGTACAAGATCAGCCAATGGCCACCCTTCGCCATAAGAGGTGACAGATTGTTGGGACCCAATGGGCGGGATTTTCCGACCCTCCGTGCCGGAATCGCGCCCGGCGGGGGGCCGGAGAATAGCCGTTCACGCCGGAAATCGACGCGGCGGCGGTCGGGGGCCATTCAAAGCAGCCCCAGTGGCGATTCTCCGCGCTCGAGGGCCAAGTGCCCGCCGAGTTCCGCTCTGTCCCGCCGGCGTGGTTCACGTGTGTTCCACCCGGCCGGACCTCGGTGTTCTGGCTGCGGGGGCCATCCTGGTGGGGGGGCAAGGGCGACCCGACTCCGGGGGGGGGGGGGGGGGGGGGGCACCTCCACGGTGGCCAGGCCCGTGATCGGAGGCTACCGCTCGGCGGGTGTGCTCATTCCAGGGGGGAGGGGCCTATGTTCCTCCACGCCGAGCCCCTGTAGGGCTCCGCCATGTTGCGCGAGGGCCGGCGCAAAGACAGGCTGCTCTGGTAACTCACTGCTAGCCCCCTTGAAAACGGAGAATCACCCCGGACTTTCTAGGAAAAAGTCCGGAGTGATTCGTGCCCTTTTTTGGTGGGCGTGGGACTTAGTCTCCAGAACAGAGAATCCCGGCAAATATGTTGCCTACGATCAAAACATATCTTTATTTTTTTAATAAATTTAGACGACCCAATCATTTTCTTTTCCCAGTTAAGGGGCAATTGAGTGTGCCCATTCCAACTATCCTGCACATCTTTTGGGTTGTGGTGGTGAACCCCACACAGTGACCCGAGGCCGGAATCAAAGCCGGGTCCTGAGCGCCGTCAGCAGCAGTGCTAACCACTGCACCACTGTGCCACCCCAAAACTATCTTTATGTATGTATGTGTACAATTGGGCATTGTGAAAAAAGTGGATGATAACCGACAGCAGGGCGACTGTGAGGAGCGATTGTCAAAATCGAGTGTGGAACAGATGATTTATCATTCAATAGTTGAACAGGTTGATAATGTTTATACATTATGTTTATACATTGAGTGGTGATTCATTCTCCATCACAAAAACACCATCCACTAGACCCTGGGAGGAGATTGCGATTATGGATCTCTCATTTCTTTTTGAAGATAGGTCAATAGGTGCAGAAGCAGAAGACACTGCAGCAGACAGGGAACAGCCACAAGAGGACCCTCTGAATCTAGGTTGGCTCTTTAACAAAGAAAGAAATGAGAAAGACGCCATTGTAGCACTGACGGATCCGTTGAAAGATGAGGGCCTAGAGGTTAGAATGCTATTTGAATCTACTGCAGAAGCACATGAAGTCTCTAGTTTATTTTGTGGAGTCAGATGTGTTCGCTGTTGAAGAGCAGCATTTATCAGCGTGAGTGAACGGCCTCGCCGCACCCGATTCGGTGCCATGATGAGGCCTCTCGCGAGATTCAAAACGCTCGGGGTACTTCGCAAGGCGTAATGAGATCTCGTAAGACGTCACGATCCAGATCTCGCCCTCATTGGCCGGGATCCAGCTTTGCATATTTAAGTGAACAGTTAGCTTCATTTAAATGTATCTGCGCCGGAGTACCCAAGGCTCAGGATCGAACATGGACCAGGCAGAACGGCACTTGGCGGTGGGGTCTCCCAGGCGATTGGAGGCCCATAGGAGGTCAGGCTCTGGGCACAGTGATACACTGGCACCTCTGATGCCACCTGGGCACCGCCAGCCTGGTACCTTGGCACTGCCACTAGAGCACTCTGGCAGTGTCTCTCTTGGCACTGCCAGGGTGCCAGGTGCACCACCAGGGTGGCAGCGCCAAGCTGCCCAGGTGCCAGGTTGTCTGTGCTGGGATTGGGCCTGGGGGTGCCCTCTCCTTACGAGGTTTAGTGTAAAGCGGCTTGATTTTGATCAAGGAGTGAGGGACATGTTAGACGATAGGATTGCCGAATGTGATGGTGCACAAACCAGTTGCTGTTACTGTTACATAGAAACATAGAAGTATAGACAATAGAAGCAGGAGGATGCAATTCAGTCCTTCAAAGCTGCTCTGCCATTCATTATGATCATGGCTGATCATCAAGTTCAACACCCTGATTTCACCTACCCCCATTTCCCTTGATCCCTTTTGCCCAAGAGCTATATCTAATTCCTTCTTGAAATTAGACAACATTCTGGCCTCAACTACTTTCACTGGGAGTAAATTCCATAGATTTACCAGTCTCTGGATAAATAAATTTCTCCACACCTCAGTCCTAAAATATTACCGCTTATCCTCAAACTCTGACCCCTGGTTCTGGACTCCCCCACCATCAGGAAAATTCTTTCTGAATCTATCTTGTGTAATCCTGTTAGAATTTTATAAGTTTCCATGAGATCCCTCTCACTCGAAACTCCAATGAATATAATCCTAACCGACTTAATCTCTCCTCATATGATAGTCCCGCCATCCCAGGAATCAGCCTGGCAAACCTTCGCTGCACCCCCTCCAGTGCAAGAACATCCTTCCTCAGATAAGGACACCAAAACTTCACACAATACTCCAGGTGTGGCCTCACCAATGCTCTATACCATTGCTGTAAAACATCTCTATTCCTATACTCAAATCATCTGTTGGTGGCTCACCATTTGTGTGGTCATGGTTTATCTCAATAGTGTTAGCTAAGGAATTTGTTTATTTTAAATTATTCATGAGACGTGGGTGCTGCTGGAAATGTCAGTATTTATTGGCCACAGGGCAGCACAGTGGCGCAGTGGTTAGCACAGCAGCCTCACGGCGCTGAGGTCCCAGGTTCGATCCCGGCTCTGGGTCATTGACCATGTGGAGTTTGCACATTCTGCCAGTGCTTGCGTGGGTTTCGCCCCCACAACCCAAAGATGTGCAGGGTAGGTGGATTGGCCACGCTAAATTTCCCCTTAATTGGAAAAATGCATTGGGTACTCTAAATTTATTTATAAAATTTTTTTTAATACTTATTGCCCACACATATAATCACCTTTGAGAAACTATCTTCTTGAATGAGTAGCTTGCTTGGCCATTTTGGCAGGACGTTTAGAGTCAAGCACTGTGGTGGTATGATTAGCATAGCTGCCTGCTATTGGTGCAGAACACCGGCTTACCATTGGCCCTGGTCGGTCATGTGCCTCTCGACCGGTTGGTTGAGACCAGTCATGTGACGGCTCCCCGATTGGTCGAGAGGCTGAGTTAACCCCGCCTCCAGGGCAGAGTATAAATACCCAGTACTCCCGGCCGTCGTCCTTCTACTGTAATCGACCGCAGGGCTTAACATCTAGTATATTAAAGCCATACTTTTGTTCAGCAACTCGTCTCGCGTTCAATTGATGGTACATCAAGCACATTGCTGTGCATCTGCAGCAAATGTCGGCCAAACCAATAGATTTCATTCCGTAGCAGGATATGAGTGAACCAGTTGGGTCCTGAAAACAATCTGGTATTTTCATGGTCACCCACCACTGATGTTATCTTTTTAATTCCCGAGTTCATTAAGTTAATTGAATTTCAATACCCCCCAGCTACTGTGGTGGGATTTGAACTCATGTCTCCAGATCATGAGTCTCGGCCTCTGGATTACTGGGCCAGTAATACAAGCCTATACTAATGTGATCCATGTCCCCCCCATCCCTCCGGCATATTAACCCAATGACAATGAAGAAACATTTGTCTAGGTCAGGGCGGTGTGTGTGGTTCTGGGATGTTGGTGATGAAAATCATGAAGCTGGGAGGTGCGATTTAAGCATGCACACGGAGTGTACCTTTTGACTGTACATCGTGCAGTGAAAGTAAATCTGTGGACACCGGATCCAGTGTCAGAGCTCTAAATCAGCCGTTTGGTCAATCTCGATCTTCTTGAGTCTTATTGTGAATGTTCATGTACCCAGCCAGCCAAGTGGTGAGTGCACTCCCAGTCGTCTTGCAGCATATACGAACAAACAAACCGTGTTAGAGATAGCAAGGCTGGAAGGGACACAACATGACCATGCAGAATTTTGCAGTCCCCCCCACCCATCCACGGTGGGTTTAATAGTGGCGGAGGTGGCGTGAGGGAATTCTATTTCCTGCCAGTGTAAAACGATGGTGAGAATGTGTGCATCCGCCCGTCATAGTGGGTCGCCATTCCCGCCAGAGGCCAACGTAAAAATCTTGCATCCTGTAGTGAGATGCAGGTGAAGACCCAGCCAGAATATCACCCTCTATCCACTCATCGGCACTGCCAGCAGATTTTCATGCTGGTCCAGAACACGTCTGGACCAATGTGGCAAGCAAATGTTGGCACTTACCTGAAGAAGGCCTGGGGCAACCTGCAGATATCAGAATGAAGGCCTTGGGTGAGCATGGAAGGGGATTGAGTGGCTACAGTGATGGAGTGCAGCTCTGCACGCATCTCCGACAGAAAAGGCATTCTGTTGGCAGGGGTTCTCCTTGGCAACTGCCACCCCTTCTCCATGGAGACCTTTGGGCACACACAGGTCAGAACCACTTCCTCAGAGAGCAGGGGGAGGGTTTACTCTGCCTCATGTGCCATTTTGCTGTCCCTCACCTTGAACTTGTCACCTCGTAACTGACCCTTCAACTAAGGGGAACAGCTGCTCCCTATCCACCCTGTCCATGCCCCTCATAATCTTGTACACCTCGATCAGGTCGCTGCTCAGTCTCCTCTGTCCTGCAAAAATAACCCAAGCCTTTCCAACCTCTCTTCATAACTAAAATATTCCATCCCAGGCAATAACCTGGTGAATCGCCTCTGCACCTGCTCCAGCGCAATCACATGTTCCTATAATGTGGTGAACAGAACTGCACACAGTACGCCAGCTGTGGCCTCACCAATGTTCTATATAATTTCAACATGACTTCCTTGCTTTTGTAAACTATGCCACAATTCATAAAGGCAAGTGTACCATATGCCCTTTCTCACCACCCGATTAACCTGCCTTTGTGCCTTCAGAGATCTATTTACAAACACGCCACGGTATCTTTGTTCCTCAGGACTTCCCAGTATGGTGGCATTCATTGACTATTTCCTTGTCAAACACCTCACAATTTTCAAGATTAAATTCCATCTGATGCTTTTCTACCCATTTGATCATCCCGTCTGTATCTTCCTCCAACCAAGACATTCAACTTCACTGTTAACCACCCGGCCTATATTTGTGTCATCCGCAAACTTACCGATCCTACGCCCATCATAGAATTTACAGTGCAGGAGGAGTCCATTCGGCCCATCGAATCTGCACCAGCCCTTGGAAATAGCACCCTACTTGGGCCCACACCTCCACCTTATGCCCGTAACCCAGTAACCCCACCTAACCTGCACATCTTTGGACTGTGGGAGGAAACCGGAGCACCCAGAGGAAACCCACGCAGACACGGGGAGAATATGCAGAAAATGATCCAAGCCGGGAATAGAACCCAAGTCCTTGGCACTGTGAAGCAACAGTGCTAATCACTGTGTTACTGTGCCACCCTAAGTCACCTAAGCCATTGATTTAAAAGATGAATAGTAGGAAATCCAGCACTGATCCTTGTGGTACACACTGGTCACAGGCTTCCAGTCACTAAAACAGCTGTCTGTCATCATCCTCTATTTCCCACAGCTCAGCCAGCTTTGAATCCATCTTACCAAGTTTGTGCATTAGCCTTCTTTATAAGTCTCCGATGTGGGACCTTGTCAAATGCTTTGGTGAAATCCATGTAAACTACATCAACAACACTACCCTCATTTATATATGTCATTCGGCCCATAGCGTCTGCACCGGCTCTCGGAAAGAGCACCCTACCCAAGGTTAACACCTCCACCCTGTCCCCATAATCCAGTAACCCCACCCAACCTTAAGGGCAATTTTGGACACTAAGGGCAATTTATCATGACCAATCCACCTAACCTGCACATCTTTGGACTGTGGGAGGAAACCAGAGCACCCGGAGGAAACCCACACACACACGGGGCGAACGTGCAGACTCCGCACAGACAGTGAACCAAGCCGGGAATTGAACGTGGGACCCTGGAGCTGTGAAGCAATTGGGCTAACCACTATGCTACCGTGCTGCCCCTACCACGTCACTTTACACACCACGTCACTTGTTCGGCATGACCTCCCTCTGACCTAGCAATGCTGACTATTCCTGATTAAACCTTGCCTCTCCAAGTTGAGATAAATTCTCTCCTTCATAATGTTCTCCATTAGTTTGCCCATCACTGATGTGACACTCACTGGCCTGTAGCACCCAGAGGAAACGAATCAGGGAGAAAGTGCAAACTCCATACAGTCACCCGAGGTCGGGATTGAACCTAGGTCCCTGTTGCTGTGAGACAGCAGTGCCAACCATTGCGCCGCCATTCAGCCCATGGGCATAGACCCCCCTGGAGACCTACTATTCCCACTGGCTTCTGCGGTGGGAAACACTCCTGTTCCCAGCCCCACCAGGGGACCTAATCGCGGAATGGAAAATTCCACATCCCAATCTTCTTGCAGGATATATGCCAGCAAACAAACCATGTTGGAGAGGGCAAGGCTTGAGGGAACACAACATGGTTTTTCATAATCTCACATTTCTTCCCTCATTACAATGAATTCTCTCACCTGTACACTCAGCAGGGCCCAGTGCTGTACAAAGCTGCCTCTCAATTTTCTGGAACACCCACCATAACATCATTGTGGGTGTACCTCGACCACAGGGACTGCAGGGGTTCCAGAAGACAGCTCACCACCACCTTCCCAAGGGCAGTTAGGGATGGGCAATAGATGCTGCTCCACCCAGAGAAACACACATCATGGACGGGATTCTCTAATAATGGGGCTATGTCCCCACGCTGGCGTGAAAACTGGCGCCAACGACTCTGGCATCAACGGGCCCCTGAAAGTGAGGAATTCACACCTTTCTAGGGGGCTAGGTTGGCGCCGGAGAGAACCCCGCAGCTTCAGCCGGCGTGGAACGGCCTGCGCGAGGTCGTGCATGCGCAGAACGGCTGGCGCATTTCCATGCATGCGTGAGGTTTCCCTTCACTGCGCAATATGATGGAGTTCTACAGGGGCCCAGCGCAGAGTAAAGTAGGCCCCCACGTAACCAGCCCGCCCGCCGATCGGTAGGCCCCAATCGGGGGCCAGGCCACCGTGGGGCCCCTCCCCCCGGGTTTGGATCCCCCCCGTCCCGCCCTCCAGGATGGCCCCGCACATTCACCTTCCAGGTCCCGCCGTGTGGGAGGTGAGGAATCCATGGCGGCGGGACTTGGCCAAACTCATCAGACATTGGCCCAGAGAATCACCGGGGGGTGGGGGTGCTGCTGTCTACGGCCCCCGACCGGCGCAGCGGGAATCCCGAGGGTGCCCGAAAAATGGCGCCATGGAATGGGGAAGCCGGCATCGGAGCAGTTGGGCGCGATTCTCGTGCCCCCCCCCCCCCCCCCCGGGGATTCTCCTACCCAGCGCCGGGTCGGAGAATCCCAGCCATTGTGTTCCTATTAACCCTGATCAGTTCAACTATCCACAAGAAGACGAGAAGTTAGAGCAGGAATAGGCCATTTGGACCATTGGCCTGCTCTACTATTCTATAAGATCATGGCTGATATGATTGTGAGCTTAACTCCAATTTCCTGGCGTCCCCATAATTTTTGATTCCCTAGTTGATAAAAAATCAAGCTAACTCAGCCATGAATATATTCAATGACCCAACTTTCACTGCTCTTTGGGGGAAATAATTCCACAGACCAATGACCTTCTGAGACTTGAACAAAAATCCACTCTCCAAGCACACAGAAGCCACACACATCTGTTGGAAAATCAGACCATCTACTTGCATCCATTGTTCTACAATGCACAAATGAAGAACACATACCCCATGAGCATGCCCAGCTAACATCTGGGTTGGCATATACAGTGAATGGGAACTTTGATAACAAAGTCAAATGTTTATTACATTAATCATAGCACAAGTGGGGATACATTTTTTCAAATAAATTTGAAGTACCCAATTCATTTTTTCCCAATTAAGGGGCAATTTAGCGTGGCCAATCCACCAATCCAACATATCTTTGGGTTGTGGGGATGAGACCCACTCAGACACGATGAGAATGCACAAACTCCTCACGGTCAGTGACCCAATGCCGGAATCGAACCTGGAACCTCAGCGCTGTGAAGCAGCAGTCCTAACCACTGCACCACGTGTTGCCCCTCAAGTGGAGATTCATTACTTTTCTGAGCACTTGTGAGGCCCAAGTGCAGCTAAAGTTTTTCTTAAATTCCTATGAATGCTCCTACATGGTGCTCCCTCATTCTGCACTGCCAGCATATGCCACCAGCCTGGTGCTTAGCCTGGGGCTTAGCATCAGCTTGGGTTGGGTTGGGTCGGGCCTGCAGGGTGGGGGATGAGTTGTATTGGTATGGGGGAATCGAGTCAGGTCAGGGGATTTGAGTCAAGTCGGGGGATCAAGTTGGGCTGGGGGGGGGGTGTTGAGTTGGTGGGAGGGGGTTGAGTTGGGACTTGGGAGTAGGATTGGGCCTTGAGTAGGTGTGGGGATGAGAGGCGGGGCCTGGGGGTGGGTTTGAGGAGTCCAGTGCAAATGGGGAAAATCCCATGGAGGATTATAGTTTGTCAGTTATCGATTGTGTTTATCTGAAGCTACTTTGCACCAATGGAAATTATGTATTGCACCTTGGATGCCTCGTTCGCCAAATGAGACTTCAAAACTTAAATTCTCAAAACTTGCAAAGAAACGGGGCGGGTGGAACCAGGTGAACAGAGCGTGGGAACCGCTGCATTTTAGCGAGGTCCGGCTCTGCTAATCTTTCAATCTTTGCTTTTATCCTTGCGCAAATCTCTTTTTTTTGTCTTTTCTTGGTCTGCACGGTTTCTGCTATATACCAAGGGTTGTTGATCAATGTATCAACATTCTTGAGCTGGGAAGAAAGCCTTTAATCCTTGTTGATTAGTGGTGGCTAGAAGAGTTGGGGCTGTGTCCTGGCTGTAGTGGTGCAGCTGCCTTTGAGAGAGCTCCCACCCTGACAACACATGGCACACCGATGGATGACGACTGTTAGTTATGCAGTTAATCCGTCTGATAGTCTTGGCTCTGCGGTGCAGGACATTAAAACCCAATTTCAGGAATTGTGAGATGTTTTTACAGAGGTGGTGGTGGCGCACGAGGAACTTCTTGTAGCAGGGACAGTACTGTCTCTGTTGGAGGTCCACCTCCGCATGGGTGAGTTCCTGTTGCATGGCCTGCTGTCCATCCTGAGGGATTTGGGTGAGGACGATGGGGAACCGGTGAGGAGCCCCTGCCAAGTCTGGTGTCCCCAGTGAGGTGGTGGAGAAGTTCCCAGCCGAGTTTGAGAACCGGCTGCCATGTTTCAGGAATCTTGTTCTGGAGAACAGACACCTCAAATTTGATGGAGCCTGGGCTCTGTCTCTGAGACATGGGTTTGGTGGGACCTTCCAAATTCTGGTTCTATGTGGTCCTATTCCTGATGTTGGTCGAAAGGTGTTGGGTCACCTGAACCGGCCAGTTCCCTCTCCCTGCTGGAGCCTAGATAGTTGACCTCCTGGGCTCGGTCGAGTTGGCACGTTAGAAGTAATGAGGTTTGTATTCCGATCGTTGGAATCCTTGGAAGATCCTGAAGAGTATTCTCTGTTTCGGATCCTCCTTTATCCTAGATGTCTGCTTTTTTTGTGCATGTGGAGTGATCTTTCTCTTGATTACTGCCTCGATCCTCAGTTGTTATTCTGAACTTTACTCCCTTCTAGCAGCACAGGGGCGGCACAGTAGCTCAGTGGTTAGCACAGTGGCTTCACAGCACCAGGGTCCCAGGTTCGATTCCCAGCTGGGTTACTGTCTGTCTGGAGTCTCCATGTTCTCCCTGTATCTGTGTGGGTTTCCTCCGGGTGCTCCGATTTCCTCCCAGTAGTCCTAAAAGACGGCTGTTAGGTAATTTTGACATTCTAAATTTCTCCCTCTGTTACCCAGACAGGCGGTGCAATGTAACAACTTGCTGCTTTTCACAGGGTCTTCATTGCAATGTAAGCCTACTTGCGACAATAAAAATTATTATTATAATCATGTTATTGTCTGGTAATGTTGTAATTTTATCAGGGAATGTTGTAATTTTATCAGGTGATGACCTGAATCGTTAGTTATCTTGATTTAATAAAGTTTTATCATGTTAGATTCAATATACAGGGCAGCACGGTGGCACAGTGGTTAGCATTGCTGCCTCACATTGCCGAGGTCCCAGGTTCGATCCTTGCCCTGGGTCACTGTCCGTGTGGAATTTGTACATTCTCGCTGTGTCTGCAGGGGTCTCTCCCCCACAACCCAAAGATGTGCAGGATAGGTGGATTGGCCACGCTAAGTTGCCCTTAATTGGAAATTTTTAAAAAAATGTTAGGCTCAATATTGATTGCGGAATTGGGCTATGTTTTTTCTTCTTCAGGACAAGGCACCCTGTGCATTATCCTGTTGAGGACTGGGGTTTGTTGGACTCCCCTTTAGTGGTGAGTGGGTCATTCCTCCTGACGCGGGCCTCCCATCTTTGACTGTTCCTATTGCTGTCAGCTCTTGTGATTGAGGCCAGTCTGAATGTTCTTTATTTTTGGTGGTAAATGATGTGTCTCTTGGGATGGTCCCTCCCAAGAGGGTTTCTTTCTTCTCTCCTCTTCCCCTGTTGGGGCATGGGGTGTTGGCCTTGTTGTTGGTATGTGTATTGGATGGAGAAATGTCAAGCCCTATACGGGGCCATGCTGGTTTTGCTTCAGAGGGATGCAAGAATAGGCATGTCATGGTTGTCCTTGGGGCCAGTTCTCCATCGTTCTGTTGCCTAGATTGCCGTTCTGGATTAGGCAGCCTCAGCATCATGGTCAGCATCCTGTTGCTCCCGAAACAAATATAACATTGTTGATATTGTTTGGGTGCAGTTGGTCAAAGTCCTGCACATATATATTCATGGCCAAAGCACAATGCAAATTGGATTTTGTTGCCTTCAGTTGCCTTGACCCCAACCTCTGGAATATACTCTGCCTCTCCAACTCACTTTGCTCCTTCAAGCCACTTCCCAAAATGTACCTGTTTGACCATGGTTTTGGTCATCTAACCTAATATCTCCTTTTATGTTTTGGTGTTATATTTATTTTATAATGCTCATGTGAAGCGCCTTGGGATGTTTCATTATGTTAATGGTACTATATGAATATAAGTTGTTATTGTTGGATGGTCTGTACAACCTTATACCCCAATTCCAGTTTGGCTCTGTGGAAGAGCTACCAAAAATCCTGACACTTCCGCTTCCCAATCGTAAAGCCGTCTGTCAGCACGTGTTCAGCACAGGCAGCTTGCCAATAACATTGTAATGAAGCCTGATCATGAACATAATGTGGGTCATTTGCCAAAATATCCATCCACCCGATGTGCACCAAAGATGAACAATGGCCCCATAGTTTTAAATTCAGGCCCAGGGGTGCATGAAAGCTCAAATTTCAAAGATATCTATCATAAGTTATTGACTCATAAAAGCATTTCTGCGTTGGGACACATTGTGGTTTTGCATTATACCGAAGTCACGGAGGAGATCTGTTGTACATGAAAACATGTGTAATAACTGCCCTGTGCATTTCGTGAGGCCTGAGAGAGCTCATTAGAACAATGCATGAGCGTGTCTGTGTGGATAAGTATATATTTGTATATGTGTAATTGGAATGAATAACTGATTAAATGTATTGCCTACAGGGATGAATGTTTTACAAACTTTGCAAACATCCTGAAATGTCGGTCATTTTTAGTTCCAATCAGCTCTGATTTGGATAGAAAGAATGTTGTTGAAAACACCAGTCCATGATTATGGTTGAACATTAAGCATGTGACAGTGCATTCTAAGCTTGTGCCAATAGTGAAGAAAGCCTAGGCAACATCATATTGGATTCACTATAGTCTGGCATTCAACCAGTTTCTTGGGTTTTGTAAATTTCAGTTTGTTAAAATAGAATTTTCCCTTGCAAACCAAAATAGAATAAATTATTTTAGTCATAACTTCACTTTTAATGTTTACATTATCCAACCACCTAGAAATGCATGAGGATCAGAAATTTCTGACTTTTTTCTATTTAAAATGTTTGGTTACAAACGAATCATTATCAACCTATTCAGAGACCTATCAACTTATGATGAAAGAGAGACTCAGCAAACAATTAAAAGGTCTGAAACGAAAGGGAAAATGCTGGAAAATCTCAGCCGGTCTGGCAGCATCTGTAGGGAGAGAAAAGAGCTAATGTTTCGAGTCCGATGACTCTTTGTCAAAGCTAACAGACAGAGAAAGTGGGAAATATTTATACTGTGGAGTGAAAATGAAAGATGAGTCATAGCCAAAGAAACCCAGGGAAACCGGGTGCTAATGGCCACAGCTACCAAGAGGAAAGGGTGTTAATGGCAGTCTCCAGAGAGGACAAAAGATGTGAAAGGTCAAATAGCAGAGAAACTAACATCAGAGGATGAACTGTAGGTGTGGGGGGAGGGGAAGGGGGAAGCAAAGAGGAAAAAGGTGCAGGAAAGGTGGATAAGATTGGGGGGGGGAGGGGAAATTAAGAAAGAAAGAAATGGTAAAAGACAATTAAAATGAAATGAAAACAAATGGGTCGAGGTGGGGCTGATCATCTGAAGTTGTTGAATTCGATGTCCAGGCCAGAAGGCGGAAGATGTGTCTAACCGGAAGATGAGATGTTGTCCCTCTGTTGCTTCTTTGGAATTTGTTTTGGGATAGCAACATTTTTTTATACAGCAAGCATTACCTCACGGATTGCTTAACAGGTGCTATTTACTTCACAATTAGATGTATTAAAGCTTTTACATTTTATAAGATGATTCAGCAGTAATAGACTTTTGGTAGATACACTTGGACATAAGTTGGAGAGGTTGTGATGTATATAAGAAATTAATAAAGCTGAGATAATGCTCCAAAATGAATCTGGCATAATGTGGCATTTTAAAAAATTGACAAATCTTGAGGGTATAAGCGTGTGCATAACAAAGCTTAAGTAAAATGGGAGCTACATTAATTTCCCTATCCAGGGAAAGATCATTGTAGGAGGTGGAATGAGAATCCAATTGAATTGACGGCTTGATATGTGCCTGGGAATACTGCTTTCCTTTAACAAAATTAATGTTTATTATTGTCACAAGTAGGCTTACATTAACACTGCAACAAAGTTACTGTAAAAATCCCCTAGGTTATGGAGTAGGAGATATCATACAGGAAAAATTATATAGAATTAAATAATCTCCAATAGACGGAATAGACACTTCAGATGCTAACTGGATTGCTGATCAAGCAAACTGTTTTGTCCTAGATGTTGTTGAGTTTCTTGAGTGTTCTTACAGTCGCAACAACCTGGGCGCGTAGAGAGTATTCAATCACACTGTGGACTTGTGACTTTTAGGTTGTGATTTGGGAGCCACTCACGACAGAATAGCCAGGTTCTGACTTGCTCTAGTAGCCATAGCATTTTCTCAGGAAGTGGGAGCTCAGGTAGGAGATAGAGGTCATATGTTTATGGGAACAATAGAAAGGAATGTCCCAGAGACAATGGGGCAAATCTGGTGATTAGGGATTGCTGGGAGAAAGGTCCAATTTGAGGGCAATAGCGAGTGAGGGCACAGGATTCAGGAGCACTACAGTGGTTCTGGGATTAGGAGGCAATGATGCCTTTGGGGTTGTGAGCACTAAGAGAAAGTTTGATGATCATTGCGTCAAATATTTTTTGTTCCCCTTTGGTTGAAATGTAACCTGTCTTTCCTGTACCAACTTTATTCTGAAAACTGCTCAGTTATTTATAAAGAAAGCATTGCTTTCAAACCATTCTGCCAGCTGCTTTTATCTCCTCATTTTTTTAATGGTGATTTCTTCTTTCTTAAATACTGAGAATATACCAGAGAACTTTATTTTGCACCCTCTTTGTATGAGTTCCATATGCATGGCATTTAAGGCCTCTATACTATTTCTCCCCATGACATTTACTCTCTTGTGAACTACTCCAACTATGTTGATTGCTGTTGTTGAAGCTTTTCATCTCACACTTAGCAGGACGAATGCAAGAATACCAATTTCAAATGGCCACAATTTATACTACAGGAGAAAAGGGGTGCTGATTGGTTGGCAAGCTACTCTGATTGGCTGAGGCATTGACCTGGTGAGTGCAAAACAAAAAGCTTTAGCAACACGTCTCTCTTTTCAGCAATATTCAAATTTGCATGGGTTATCAAGTGACAACTATAATCTCCACCTCCCTTCTTCAGTATTCTTTCTAGCCTATTTTCAATGCGTATTGCTGCTAGATTCCTCTAGACAGTTCAGCAATATGAAGGAATTGTCTTTATTAAATATATGGCTATCTACTTTGCTGAGCAAAGGTTTTTCTATCACTACAATCCCTCTGCAACAACAAGCAGTATCTTTTATCAGTGTGCACTCTGGTTCGCAAACTTCCTTTGTTTCTGGTATGTTGCATTCTTTTGCAATGTTAACGGTGACTGGTATCTGCTATCTTGCATAATCTTGTGGGTACCTTTACAATTTCACCCACTACAATTCATCCAGCATTTTTATCCACCTCAGCTTCACTGGTCGCACATAGTAGCCCTATTCCAAGTTGAACTGGTCTCCTGCTCCAATAACTAAAGGTTCAGTTTTGAGCTGAGATGCTAACCTAGCCATATTACTTACCTGAGATGACTCAGTGATACTAATTCGCTCTACTTGCCCACAACAATCCCCCCTCTTCTTTCTGTACTTTGTTATGATCATCGTAAAGCACAATGACTTAATAAAAATTGCTTTTTGGTGACCGACTTAAAGGAATTGCACAAGATTTAGAACATTTACTGTAACAAACAAACTAAAATCAGCATGGATTAAACATTGCTTAGTAAGCAACTGATACTCAAGGCTATAGGAAAGACATCCCTTATCAACATGTTAACACATTCAAAGTCCTCATGATGCAGTCACGCTTCACAGCAAGTTGTCTGCAGGATTGCAGTCCTTACAGGAAAAAATCTAAAGCAACTCCCAGCTTCCAATGGGATTTCTTTTGTCCAGTTTGTTGTGTCATGTCATCCAGTGACTGTCGATGACCCTATCCCTCAATCTTCTAAGGTTTCCCAAACTGTCTTCCAGCAATAAGAATTACTTTGGTGATTCTTTCTCCTGACTTTACCAGACTAAATCATCCAGTGGTCTTAATTCTCTGCAGCTTCCATCTCTTCACGCTTTAATTAGCATTCTGCCTGGTCGGGAGCAGAGAACAGCTTTTCCCTTGCTGCTTACAGTTTCATAGAACATACTGTGCAGAAGGAGGCCAATTGGCCCATCGAGTCTGCACCGACCCACTTAAGCCCTCACTTTCACCCTATCCCCGTAACCCAGTAACCTCCTAACCTTTTTGGTCACTATGGGCAATTTATCATGACCAATCCACCTAACCTGCACGTCTTTGGACTGTGGGAGTAAACCGGAGCATCCGGAGGAACCCCACGCAGACACGGGGAGAACGTGCAGGCTCCACACAGACAGTGACCCAGAGGGGAATCGAACCTGGGACCCTGGCGCTGTGAAGCCACAGTGCTATCCACTTGTGCTACCGTGCTGCCCCACTGTCCCGTCTCTCTCAGTCTGTGAATCCAGAGAATATTTTTTAAATCAGACTGCCCGAGAGTCTGTAAGTCTCCCTATGACAAAGCCATGGCAAAGCAATTGTCCATTGTTATCAGGTGTTAAACTGGGTACATTGATTTGAATAACAGGGGTCAATTACTAGGGGGCATAGGTTTAAGGTGCGAGGGGCAAGGTTTAGAGGAGATGTACGGGGCAAGTGTTTTACACAGAGGGTAGTGGGTGCCTGGAACTCACTGCCGGAGGAGGTGGTGGAAGCAGGGACGACAGTGACATTTAAGAGGCATCTTGACAAATACATAAATAGGATGGCAATCGAGGGATACGGACCCCGGAAGTGTAGAAGATTTTAGTTTAGACGGGCAGCATGGTCAGAGCAGGCTTGGAGGGCCGAAGGGCTTGTTCCTGTGCTGCACTTTTCTTTGTTCTTTTGTTCTTTGTAAACATTTTACCTGGGTCTCCTGTTCCCACAGTAACCAGGTCACCTTGGATTACCACCTGACATAACTAGCAGGAGGCCACATGTCCCTTCTATTGCACCATTTTATCTTGACTTCAAAGAGACAGTCCAAAACATGACCATCTCACAAAGCCTTGTGTTTGTAACAACATGTCAGATTCTGTATTTTTCTCTCCTGAGGCCAGAATTATTTCCTTCGGCTTACTTATTAACAGAGAACTTAGGTCTCTCCTCTCCCCTCTATTGTACTGACTCTCTTACTGCCGAACATTTGACACAAGACACGCCTCAACGTCTTCGTCTTCTTGTTATTTTTCTCCATTGTTCTCTCTCGTTCAACTTTAATTTAATCCAATGAATTTCGTTTCGACTTTCCTTCTGTTGCCCCTTCTGAATGGAAACCTCTTTCTGATGCTTTGTTTTATTTTTTTAGGTTTCTTGTACACTGTTCACTTTCTCTTATTTTACATGCGTCTTTTTTGCCTACTTCATACAAGGAGGAAGAATGGGAAGGAGAGGATGAGAGAAGAAAAGATGGGGTGGTGGGAGGATGTGAGGAAGAAGGGAAGGTGATTAGGGATAGGGAGAGAGGGTGGAAAGGCAAAAAGGGAAGGCAGAGGGATAAAACTATATCAACTGTGGGAGGAAGAAATAAATCTGTCCTGCAAGGGGATAAATCATGATTTTGTGCAGTGTAGAATGAGTAATAGCAAAGTTACACTGACTGTTACATCTCTCACAATCTTTATTTCCATTATATCCAACAAGGAAAATAGAAATCTCACTTTTAGGGACCATTTCACATCCGAATGCTCTTCTGGCCTGTTTCAGCTTGGTGTAAAAGCAACTGCAGCTCTTCTGCACAGGGCTGAATTAAAATGCTTTTGGGGTCCGATTTATGTAGCCGGACCTCAAGCTGCACATTTACAAAGGACACTGCTGGATTTTACTCGGGACCTTTGTTGCCCATTTCAAAATCTTGGCCATTGGGATCTCAATAAATAACCTGGGTGATTTTAACTGCCTGCGTCAGTTTTAGCTGAATCTGAGAGCTTAAAATTGATTCCCAAACTATTCAAGTCTTTCATTATATTTGCATTTCTTTACACCAAGCAGCATCCTAATGCATCCTGTAATGTATCCTCACCAAAGCCTCATAATCCTTCCAATAGTGTGGACTTCAAAGCTACACAATACTTGAAGTGGGGTCACACCTGGAAGAGCAAAACCTCTATAGCTGGAGGCGATTGGTCAGGAAATGTCAACTACAATATTGAGGTTTTAATTTGTTAACAGTTTCCAAAGAATAAAGCCTCACCTGAAACATATCTTGAGCAAGCCATCCAACAAAGAGAGTTTGACAATCCAGGTCGGTAGTGCCAGCTAATGCATTGGAATTGTAGACACAGTCAAAGTAAGCATTTATGGGGAACTGAACAGAGCCTTTCTTGACTAAAAAGGTTGAGAAAAGACTGAGTGCTCTCTCGGGAAAGTGTTACCTGCAGGCATTAAATGTAACAGGGTGTTGACACAATTTACTTGAAAACTCCATTAGGAATGTTGACAGGTGACAGGGCACACTGAAATTATAGATATACTCGTCAACCTTCTATGGCATTGCACAACGGGGAGCTTGTACCGTGGTGCAGATTTAAACAAAACAGGTTTAATGGGGATAACTGGAGAAACATAAAGGGGGCAGGAGGTGAAAGAAAGGAGTCATGAGGGGATGAGGAAGAGAGGAGAAAGGAATGGAAGTAAGAGAGGGTGAACGTGGATGGAATTTGAGGAAGAGTAAAAAGGGGGAATGGAGATGATGTAGGGGGAATGGAGATGATGTTGAGGGAAAGGAGAAGGGGTGTAGGACAGGATAAAAAGGTCATAAGAGCCGAGGAGGAGATGGCAGGGCAAGAGATCTAAGGAGAGCAAAGAGGTGAGAAATGAAGCGTAATGATGGGACGGGGGTAGAGGAAGGAAATGAAGAGAAAGAGGAAGAGTGAGAAGAGGGAAATGGAGATGAAGAGGTTCATAGGGATGGAGGAGCAAAGTAGATGAATAATTGAATGCTTTCGGGCCTGTTGATGTTTTGCTGCTATCTGTATACGTGAGATGCAATCACAATGCTTGCTTTAAGAACAAGTGCTTATAAATGTTAAATGCAAAAGAAATCTTCATTTTCTTTCTCTTTGCTGCCCAAATATATCAAAAAGAGAGAGTTTAACAAATAATTTCCAGCACCGAATCAGGTAATTCGGATCAACAGCCCAATGGTTACATGTATGTTCCATAGGAGTCTCCCCTCACTGTACTTCAACTCACCATATCAACAAACATTGGGCGAAATTCTCCGCACCCGCGGAAAGTCGGCAAACGGTCGTAAAAATCGGGACCGTTTTACGACGGTCGCGAAGGCTTCGTTTCCCGACCGATTCACTTCCTGGAAATGGGCTAGCAGCGCGGCCGCGTCAATTACGTGCGTGATGACGACGGAACGCGACGACGACACGATCACGCCCACGTGACGCCGCCCGACGCCGTAAAAAGGCGCTGGCGACCACAGAATCTGTCGGGCAGGATGTCGGAGCCTAGGCGAGCTGCTCCTCGCTTTATTGATGCAGACGTCGAGGCGCTGCTCGATGCCGTGGAGCAGAGGAGGGGCATCATCCGCCCGCGGAGAGGGCATCGCCAACCTGCCAGCACGGTACGCCAGGCCTGGCGTGACGTGGCTGCTGCCATCAGTGCTGTGGGGCAGACCCCTCTCTCAGCAGAGCAGTGCCGAAAGAAGCTACACGACCTCACCAGGTCTGCCAGGGTAAGTGCCATGAGGGTGCCCCCTAGTCACAACCATCCCTCCCCCTTAACTGCCCGGGGGGGGGGGGGGGGGGGGGGGGGGGGGGGGGGGGGGGGGGGGGGGAGAGGGATTGGGGCAGAGTTATTTGAGGGTGGTTCACAAAGTTGTCACAGACCCAGCGCTCTGGCCCCGAGGAGAGATGCAATCATCTGATGACAACTTGCCCCCCCCAAACTGTGCCAGTATCAGAACGGACTTCTGATACCTACCGTTTTGTAATGATCTACCTATGTTCCCTCCCCCAACAGGCCAAGGCCGCTCATAACCACCGGGAGCGGCACAAGACTGGAGGGGGTTCGCCCAACATGCACCCCCTCAGCACCTTTGAACAGAGGGCACTGGACCTTGTTGGGGGGTCTGCCACCCGCGATATCGCGCAATGCGAGGTTGGCGGAACTGCAGCAAGTGAGGCAACCCTCCCTGACAAACACCCCCCCCCCCCCATCCTCTGTCCCTTCACACACCCTGCCCACTGGGACACCTCCCCATCCTCTGTCCCTTCACACACCCTGCCCACTGGGACACCTCCCCATCCTCTGTCCCTTCACACACCCTGCCCACTGGGACACCTCCCCATCCTCTGTCCCTTCACACAGCCTGCCCACTGGGACACCTCCCCATCCTCTGTCCCTTCACACACCCTGCCCACTGGGACACCTCCCCATCCCCTGCCCACTGGGACACCTCCCCATCCTCTGTCCCTTCACACACCCTGCCCACTGGGACACCTCCCCATCCTCTGTCCCTTCACACACCCTGCCCACTGGGACCGTCCAGCGGCCTGCCGAGCAAATCGAAATAACCCGTCTCATTCTCTTCCCTAGGACGTGATGCCGAACGACCAGGGCCGTCTGGCTGCAGACGGAGACAGGAATCTGCCGCCACCTCACCCGGGGCCTCACAACAGAGGGTGCCCGATCAGCGGGCAGCCCTATCCGCCCCAACCCAATCTGCGGACCAGGACGCACAGAGGGTTCGAAGTCCTCCACCACCACCAGAAATGGCCAGGGACAACCCTCCTGTTGCTGAGCAGCCCCACACCATGGACGAGGACCTAACCATTGAGAGCGTCGGGCTTGCGGCACTGCTTTCTCCCACCACATCCATCATCCCAGAGATACACACCCCGGCGGGCCTATTTAGTGATGAGTCTCCTGGGGCACAGTCTGGTTGGCACATCACAGATGAGCAGGTACAGCAGGTGGAGGTCGGAGCAACAGAGGGCCCGGACTCGCGGAGGCCAGACCAGGCCCAGGATGCAGCTGGCTCCCAGACGTTTTCGGAGTTCCTGGAGTTTCTCAACCCACCCGCACAGCCGATGCCTCAGGAAACCCAGGGAAACAATGACGGGATGAGGGCTTCCTTCCAGACTCTGCAGACGCTGTTAGAGGAGTCGAACCGCGTCCAAGAGCAGGGAGTGGTGCCGCTCATGGCAGAGACCCAGTCTGACACCGCACGGGTGGCATCCGCGGTGGAGGCAATGGGTCAGGTTATGCAAGACGTTGGGGTTAATGTGCACGCGTCATCCTCGGCCCTGGACAGGGTTGCCCTCTCACAGGCAGCAATGTGCCAGAGCCAAACCGACATTGCCGGCGCCCTGCGGGCCATGGCCGAGTCTCAGCAGGTCATTGGCCAGTCGCAGCAGTCAGTCGCCGAGAGCATCAACCGCCTGACACATGTGCTGGATGGCGTCGTGCACACTCAGGTTGAGATCGCACAGTCCCTGGCGGGAATGTCTAACTCCCTGGACTCCGTCTCTGCAAACCTTCGGATCCTGGTGGATACCGTTGCAGGCCTCCAGGACTGGCAGCGCCAGGTGTCGGTGGCACGATGGGGCACCTCCCCGCTCGCACCTCTGTCCCAAAGTGAGGCCCGGGGGCCACCGGGCTCCCCGAGGGAGGAGGAGGTTTCGGGGCCCGTCCCATTAACTCCATCACGGGACGTCCCGGAATTCTCGGCCTCCCCCCGTCCCATCCCTGGTGCATCGGGTGGGCAGCAGGCAGAGCAGGGTGGCACAATGTCACCCGAGACGCCCGCAGAGCAGCCTGGCCCATCAAGGCCGGGTCGCCCCAGGAAACGCTTGGCCAAGGAGAAACGAGTCGAGGGGGGCGATTCGCAGCAATCCTCCTCCACTCCTGCTGTATCATCTGGGGATTCACTTAGACGTAGTGGTAGGGCCCGTAAGGCAACTAAGATAGACACTGAGTAAGTTGGCACGGGTGAAGGGCACAGTTTAGTTGTAGGGGCTAGGGCACCTGTAAATAATTGTTAATATTAAACGCACTGTTCCACCTTACTTGTAAAACCGTGTGATTGTTCCACAGCCACAGGAATCGTGATGGTGACCGAGTGTCGCTGGGGGTGACGGGTGGTGAAACCTCGGTGCCGGGTGTGCAGTCCCTGCCCCTACCCCCCTCCCACAGCTAGCCCACGCGGGCACGTGATGGAGTGTCAGTGACGAACTCAGCGGCCACCAAGGTGGATGGTTCAGCTATTGCCATGGGTCAGACTCTCTCTAACGATTCTGAGCTCACAGCTCTTCGCAGAGCGGGCTGTCATCATTCCACATGGCACTGATCACACCCGCTGACACAGCCATCAATGTTGTGCCATTCGGTCTGGACCCAGTGATAAGCGTCATGTCGAAGTGGAGCAGTGTACACTGAGGGGGGGGGGGGGGGGGGGGGGGGGGGGGGGTGGTTGTGGTGGTGGCAGTTGTGTGGTGACCCTCTGCATGACTAGCGATGCAGGTGGTGGTTTGGTGTTCATCGGGGACGTCACATGCGATGCGTGAACCGTGCTGCCACCAGGGCGTCGCGTGCCCGCCGTCCTCGCCGGGTCCGTCGTGCCGCCTCCTGGACATCACCAGCACCTGGGTCTTGTCTGCGTTCTGCGCCCGCCACTCCGCCAGCGTCCTCCTCCTCCTCCTCCTCCTCCTCCTCCTCCTCCTCCTCCTCCTCCTCCTCCTCCTCCTCCTCCTCTGTGCTGGCACCACTGCCACTAGCTTCTCCCTCCGCCTCCTGCAACAGGTCATCTCCCCTCTGCATCGCCATGTTGTGCAGCGCACAGCAGACCACTACAATGCGAGCGACCCTGTCGGCCTGGTACTGCAGGGCCCCTCCGGAGCGGTCCAGGCACCTAATTCTCATCTTCAGGAGGCCAAGGCAGCGCTCCACCACACCCCTGGTTGCTGCATGGGCCTCGTTGTATCGTGTTTCCGCATTGGTCTGAGGCCTCCGTATAGGCGTCATCAGCCAAGACCTCAGCGGATAACCCCTGTCACCTAGCAACCAGCCCCTCAGCCGGGGGGGACGTCCCTCAAACATCGCAGGGATGAACGACTGCGCTAGTATGTAGGAGTCATGCACACTCCCTGGGAACCTTGCACAGACGTTCATGAACCTCATGTGGGGGTCGCATACCACCTGGACATTAATGGAGTATGTCCCCCTCCTGTTTGTGAACACTTCCTTGTCCACAGCAGGCGGGCGCATGGGGACGTGAACACAGTCGATTGACCCCTGAACCCTCGGTATCCCGGCCACACTGGCAAATCCACGGGCTCGTGAGTCTTGACTTGCTTGGTCCTCGGGAAAGGTGATGTAGCGATCGGCGATGGCATAGAGGGCGTCGGTCACATCCCGGATGCACCTGTGCACCGATGACTGGGAGATCCCAGAGACGTCCCCGCTCGGAGACTGGAAGGAGCCGGTAGCATAGAAGTTCAGAGCGACCGTCACCTTGATGGCTACCGGGATCGCGTGTCCTCCCCCCGTTCCACGTGATGCGAGGTGCGACAGGAGTTCGCAGATATGTATCACCGTCTGCCTACTCAGCCGGAGTCTTCTCCTGCAGGTGATGTCCGGCATTGTTAGGAAAGAGACCCGGACACGGTACACCCTCGGCTTTGGTCGTCGCCTCTGATGCCGTGGCTGCACCCTCACTCTCTCCTCTTCCTCTTCCTCCTCCTCCTCCCCCCCCCCCCCCCCCCATGCTGCTCGACGACTGGCAACTCCTCGGCCCTTCCCTCTGCTGCTGCAGCTGGCCCTGCAGCCACTGCGGGTTGTGGGTGTGGATGCTGCTGCATCTCCAAATCCAGTAGAGCGGCCCCAACCACTGCGCAGAACATAGCCGTTCTGTTCCCATGCATCGTGCTAACCTACAGAAGGGTGGTGGGGGGCAGAGAAACGGGACATGTTAGACGGAGGTTAGTCGACACCTCGGCAGCCACCAGCCATGGGATACCAGTGTGTCCCGGTGGCCTGGTCGCGCTGCTGACACGCGGTCAGCCTAACCCCTGGTCACTTTCTGCATCCAACGGCCAGTAAACTATGGCCTCCTCACGGGTGCGTCAGTGGCCTGTGGCCGGAAGGCACAGGGGAACCAGCGGCCGTGTCCTCGTCACCGGCACACCATGGCATGGCGGCAGACATTCTGTTACGGGGTTGGACGGCTCACTCTCTACCTAACCCCCCCCCCCCTCCGTCGCCCCCCTCTGCCTCCCCCGTCTCCCCCACTGCCCCCTCCGTCTCCCCCACTGCCCCCTCCGTCTCCCACACTGCCTCCCCCGTCTCCCCCACTGCCCCCTCCGTCTCCCCCACTGCCCCCTCCGTCTCCCACACTGCCTCCCCCGTCTCCCCCACTGCCCCCTCCGTCTCCCCCACTGCCTCCCCCGTCTCCCCCACTGCCTCCCCCGTCTCCCCCACTGCCCCCTCCGTCTCCCCTACTGCCTCCCCCGTCTCCCCCACTGCCTCCTCCGTCTCCCCCACTGCCTCCCCCGTCTCCCCCCCACTGCCCCCGTTCTGGACCCCCTCCCGTTCCCAGGGATGCCTTCCCCGTTGTGGCCAGACTCGAGCGGTGCGCTGAGCGGTGCGCAGAGTGGTGCCCTGACCTCCTCCAAGCAGTCGTCAGCCAGGCCGACTGGTTGACGATTTTAAAAAGCAGGTGTGTTTCACGACGTCCAAACAGGGCGCCATGACGTCGGGACTTCGGCCCATCCGGGCCGGTGAATAGCGGGGGGGCTCTCAGTGGCGATTCTGGTCGTGTCAGCGGCGGGAAGGAGGCGTTTGTCGGGAAACGCGACTCCGACATTTTGCGGGGTTCGGAGAATAGCGGGAGGGCGTCGGAACAGCGTCGCCGTAAAAATTTCCGACGCCCGCTATTCTCCGAACCGTCGTGAGTCCGGAGAATCGCGCCCATTATTATTGCTTTCTCCCTCTTGTACTTAACTAGCTTTCTATTAAATGCATCAATGCTACTCACCAAAACCATTCCAATTGGGAATAAGTTCCACGTTCCCACCACTCTCTGAGTGAAGACATTTCTCTCAAATTCCTTACTGGATTTACAGTGACTAATTTATTGTGCCTAGGTCTGGACTCCTCATAAAAAACAAGTAAGATAGACTTACATTTATGCAGCATCTTTCATGACCTCAGGATGTCTAAAAGCATGCCACAGCCAATGAAGTCTTTTATAGATTCATAGAACAGTACAGAACAGGCCCTTCGGCCCTCAATGTTGTGCCGAGCAATGATCACCCTACTTAAACCCACATAACCGTAACCCAACAATCCCCCCATTAACCTTACACTACGGGCAATTTATCATGGCCAATCCACCTAACCCGCACATCTTTGGACTGTGGGAGGAAACCGGAGCACCCGGAGGAAACCCACGCACACGCAGGGAGGACGTGCAGACTCCACACAGACAGTGACCCAGCCGGGAATCGAACCTGGGACTACTGGAGCTGTGAAGCATTGATGCTAACCACCATGCTACCGTGAGGCCCACTGTTTTTGAAGTGTAGTCATTGCTGTTATGTAGGCCACACTTTTAAAAGAATGTATTTTGTTACAAACATGTATCAAAACAGGTTACAGTGAATAACATCCCGAGAAACATACTTCCAACAATCAACGATACAGTATGTACAGATTTTTTCCTTTTTCAACCCCCCCCCCCCCCCCCCCCCCCCCCCCCCCCCCCCCCCCCCCCCCCCCCCCCCCCCCCCCCCCCCCCCCCCCCCCCCCCCCCCCCCCCCCCCCCCCCCCCCCCCCCCCCCCCCCCGCAACGAACAGCCCCTCAAACACAGTCACAAACATCCCCCACCTTTTCTCAAACTCCCCTGAAGAGCCGTTTAATCATACTTTATCTTCTCTAATCGCAGGAAATTGTACAGGTCACCCAATCAAGCCGCTACCCCTGGTGGCATTACCGACTGCCACTCCAGCAAAACTCGCTGCCGTGCAATCAGAGAGGCGAAGGCCAAGACATCAGCATTCCCCCTTTCTATGAGCTCCGGCTTCTCTGAAACCCCAAATATCTCCACCAAAGGGTCTGAGTCCACCTCCTCCTCCACTATCCTGGCTAAGACTGCGGACACTCCCGCCCAGAGTCTTCCCAATTTTTCACAACCCCAAAACATGTGCGCGTTATTCGCTGGCCCTCACCCACACCTCTCACCCTCATCTGCTACCCCCTGAAAGAACTCACTTACTCTTGCCCGAGTCACATGCACCCTGTGCATCACCTTAAACTGTATCAGGCTCACCCTTGCACAAGAGGAGGTCCCGTTTACCCTACGCAGTGCCTCACTCCATACTCCCCAGTTGATCTCCCCTCCCAACTCCGTTTCCCATTTCTCCTTGATCTTCACCACCCGCTCGCCTCCCTGCTCCCCCAGCCACTTGTATATATCCCCAGTTCTTCCCTTCCCTTCCACATCCATAGCTGCAGTCGCTCCAGCAGGGTGTATCCCGGCAATCTAGGGAACCCGCTCCAGACCTTTTGCGCAAAGTCCCTAACCTGAACTCACTCCCCCTTGGCAGCACTACTTTAGCCCCTCCAGTCTCCTCCTCCTTCCTCCAAATAAATCGCTTACCTTGACCAGCCTCACTTCCCTCCACCCCCTGTATACACTATCCATCCACCCCCTGTATACACTACCCATCCCTAAAATGCCTCCTCAACTGATTCCATATCTTCACTGTGAACTGCATCACCGGGGTCCTTGAATACCTACTTGGAGCCATTGGCAGAATATTCATTTTCACTACTTGGACCCTCCCCTGCCAACGTTAAGTGCAGTGTATCCCACTCTTCAGATCATCCCTAGCCTTCCCCACCAGCTTTGCTAAGTTCCACTTATGGAGTCCCGTCCATTCCCTTGCGACCTGAATCCGCAAATACCTAAACCTATACTTTGCTCCCATAAATGGCATCCCCCCTAAATTAGCCCACTGTGCCAGCTCATTCACCGGGAATACCTCGCTTTTCCCTATATTCAGCTTGTACCCTGAGAACCCTCCAAACCTCCCCAGCAGTCCATAATCCTTCCCATACTCTCCAAAGGTTCCGAAACGTACAGCAAGAGGTCATCGGCATAGAGCGACACCCAATGCTCCCTCTGTCCCCTCATAATACCCCGCCACTCTGCCGACCCTCTGAGAACCATCACCAATGTCTCTATGGCCAGTGCAAACAACAGTGGCGACAGTGGGCACCTTTGCCTCATACCCCTGTGTAAGTCAAAGCTTTTGAGCTCATATCATTCGTCCTCACCCTCGCCCTTGGTGCTACATACAGCAACCGTACCAATGCCACAAATCTCGGCCCAAACCTAAACCTTCCCAATTATAGCCACTCCACTCGATCAAGTGCCTTCTCTGCGTCCATGGACATCACCACCTCCGGTACCAGAGCCCCCGATGGATTCATCACCACATTCAACAACTATCCAAAATTACTCGTGAGCTGTCTGCCCTTCATGAAGCCTGTTCGATCTTCTGCCACCACCCCGGGGACACAATCCTCCATCCTCCCCGCCAACAACTTAGCCAATACTTTCACATCCGTGTTCAATAGTGATATGGACCTATACGATCCACATTCCACCGGGTCCTTCCCCTTTTTCGGGATTAGTGTGATTACTGTAGTGTTGGGCACTGTGGATCCGTGAAGCAGACATAGGCCACCAACACTGAAGAAGGTTCAACGCTATTTTATTAACTCTTATAAAATACTAGACATACTATAACTGTGGGTTTACACAATGTTAGTTTAACTAGAGACCTGTGCCTGTCCGAACCAGTTGAATCACTCAGCACGTGGTGTGAGTTTGTACTGTAACTGATAAGCTCTTGTGCTTCTGAGAGGCAGCATCCAGAATGAGGGGGAAAAGTGATGCCCTCTGTCTTTATAGTGCGTGTGTTCTAACTGGTGATTGGCTGCGGTGTTTGTGCATGTTGATTGGTCCTAGTGTATGTCCATCAGTGTGTATCTGCACCATGATATACTGGTGTATATTATGACATCCCCCCCTTTTAAAAAAAATTGATGTGAATGTGTGACAATAAATAGTGTGGGTATGTGTAGAATGTTCCTAGCTACATGTGAGGTGCGAAGACATATGTACAAATCTATATACTGGTAAACGAAGATATATACAAGGGAAGGTGCCTGGTGCAGATAATTAGTATGCAATAAGTCGAACAAGAACAGTGCTATATACAAACCAATAGAAAATGATTGAACAAGGAAGGAAACATCTCAGAGAGTCCATAACTTTGCAATGTTCATAAATTCAGTCTCTGAGGTGGGCGACGAACTCTGGTTGACCGCCTCAAGGGTGGGTCAATAGCCGCCAGGCCAGGGGCTGGGTGGGCTGCAGCACCGTCAGGGGTAGGCAGAGTGACTGGAAGCTCTGCACAGTCCATGGCAGGGTCAGCAGACGGGCTGGGTGGGCTGCAGCACAGTCAGGGGGAGGCAGAGTGACCGGAAGCTCTACACAGTCCATGGCAGGGTCAGCAGAGGGGCTGGGTGGGCTGCAGCACAGTCAGGGGGAGGCAGAGTGACCGGAAGCTCTGCACAGTCCATGGCAGGGTCAGCAGAGGGGCTGGGTGGGCTGCAGCACAGTCAGGGGGAGGCAGAGTGACCGGAAGCCCTGCACAGTCCATGGCAGAGTCAGCAGAGGGGCTGGGTGGGCTGCAACACAGTCAGGAGGAGGCAGAGTGACCGGAAGCTCTGCACAGTCCATGGCAGGGTCAGCAGAGGGGCTGGGTGGGCTGCAGCACCGTCAGGAGGAAGCAGAGTGACCGGAAGCTCTGCACAGTCCATGGCAGGGTCAGCAGAGGGGCTGGGTGGGCTGCAGCACAGTCAAGGGGAGGCAGAGTGACCGGAAGCCCTGCACAGTCCATGGCAGGGTCAGCAGAGGGGCTGGGTGGGCTGCAGCACCGTCAGGGGTAGGCAGAGTGACTGGAAGCTCTGCACAGTCCATGGCAGGGTCAGCAGAGGGGCTGGGTGGGCTGCAGCACAGTCAGGGGGAGGCAGAGTGACCGGAAGCTCTGCACAGTCCATGGCAGGGTCAGCAGAGGGGCTGGGTGGGCTGCAGCACAGTCAGGGGGAGGCAGAGTGACCGGAAGCTCAGCACAGTCCATGGCAGGGTCAGCAGAGGGGCTGGGTGGGCTGCAGCACAGTCAGGGGGAGGCAGAGTGACCGGAAGCTCTGCACAGTCCATGGCAGGGTCAGCAGAGGGGCTGGGTGGGCTGCAGCACAGTCAGGGGGAGGCAGAGTGACCGGAAGCTCTGCACAGTCCATGGCAGGGTCAGCAGAGGGGCTGGGTGGGCTGCAGCACAGTCAGGGGGAGGCAGAGTGACCGGAAGCTCAGCACAGTCCATGGCAGGGTCAGCAGAGGGGCTGGGTGGGCTGCAGCACAGTCAGGGGGAGGCAGAGTGACCGGAAGCTCTGCACAGTCCATGGCAGGGTCAGCAGAGGGGCTGGGTGGGCTGCAGCACAGTCAGGGGGAGGCAGAGTGACCGGAAGCCCTGCACAGTCCATGGCAGGGTCAGCAGAGGGGCTGGGTGGGCTGTAACACAGTCAGGGGGAGGCAGAGTGACCGGAAGCTCTGCACAGTCCATGGCAGAGTCAGCAGAGGGGCTGGGTGGGCTGCAGCACAGTCAGGGGGAGGCAGAGTGACCGGAAGCCCTGCACAGTCCATGGCAGGGTCAGCAGAGGGGCTGGGTGGGCTGCAGCACAGTCAGGAGGAAGCAGAGTGACCGGAAGCTCTGCACAGTCCATGGCAGGGTCAGCAGAGGGGCTGGGTGGGCTGCAGCACAGTCAGGGGGAGGCAGAGTGACCGGAAGCTCTGCACAGTCCATGGCAGGGTCAGCAGAGGGGCTGGGTGGGCTGCAGCACAGTCAGGGGGAGGCAGAGTGAACGGAAGCTCTGCACAGTCCATGGCAGGGTCAGCAGAGGGGCTGGGTGGGCTGCAGCACAGTCAGGAGGAAGCAGAGTGACCGGAAGCTCTGCACAGTCCATGGCAGGGTCAGCAGAGGGGCTGGGTGGGCTGCAGCACAGTCAGGGGGAGGCAGAGTGACCGGAAGCTCTGCACTGTCCATGGCAGGATCAGCAGAGGGGCTGGGTGGGCTGCAGCACAGTCAGGGGGAGGCAGAGTGACCGGAAGCCCTGCACAGTCCATGGCAGGGTCAGCAGAGGGGCTGGGTGGGCTGCAGCACAGTCAGGGGGAGGCAGAGTGACCTGAAGCCCTGCACAGTCCATGGCAGGGTCAGCAGAGGGGCTGGGTGGGCTGCAGCACAGTCAGGGGGAGGCAGAGTGACCGGAAGCTCTGCACAGTCCATGGCAGGGTCAGCAGAGGGGCTGGGTGGGCTGCAGCACCGTCAGGGGGAGGCAGAGTGACCGGAAGCTCTGCACAGTCCATGGCAGGGTCAGCAGAGGGGCTGCGTGGGCTGCAGCACAGTCAAGGGGAGGCAGAGTGACCGGAAGCTCTGCACAGTCCATGGCAGGGTCAGCAGAGGGGCTGGGTGGGCTGCAGCACAGTCAGGGGGAGGCAGAGTGACCGGAAGCTCTGCACAGTCCATGGCAGGGTCAGCAGAGGGGCTGGGTGGGCTGCAGCACAGTCAGGGGGAGGCAGAGTGACCGGAAGCCCTGCACAGTCCATGGCAGGGTCAGCAGAGGGGCTGGGTGGGCTGCAGCACCGTCAGGGGGAGGCAGGGTGACCGGAGGCCCTGCACAGTCCATGGCAGGGTCAGCAGAGGGGCTGGGTGGGCTGCAGCACAGTCAGGGGGAGGCAGAGTGACCGGAAGCTCTGCACAGTCCATGGCAGGGCCAGCAGAGGGGCTGGGTGGGCTGCAGCACAGGCAGGGGGAGGCAGAGTGACCGGAAGCTCTGCACAGTCCATGGCAGGGTCAGCAGAGGGGCTGGGTGGGCTGCAGCACCGTCAGGGGGAGGCAGGGTGACCGGAAACTCTGCACAGTCCATGGCAGGGTCAGCAGAGGGGCTGGGTGGGCTGCAGCACAGTCAGGGGAAGGCAGAGTGACCGGAAGCCCTGCACAGTCCATGGCAGGGTCAGCAGAGGGGCTGGGTGGGCTGCAGCACAGTCAGGGGGAGGCAGAGTGACCGGAAGCTCTGCACAGTCCATGGCAGGGTCAGCAGAGGGGCTGGGTGGGCTGCAGCACAGTCAGGGGGAGGCAGAGTGACCGGAAGCCCTGCACAGTCCATGGCAGGGTCAGCAGAGGGGCTGGGTGGGCTGCACACAGTCAGGGGGAGGCAGAGTGACTGGAAGCTCTGCACAGTCCACGGCAGGGTCAGCAGAGGGGCTGGGTGGGCTGCAGCACAGTCAGGGGGAGGCAGAGTGACCTGAAGCCCTGCACAGTCCATGGCAGGGTCAGCATAGGGGCTGGGTGGGCTGCAGCACAGTCAGGGGGAGGCAGAGTGACCGGAAGCTCTGCACAGTCCATGGCAGGGTCAGCAGAGGGGCTGGGTGGGCTGCAGCACAGTCAGGGGGAGGCAGAGTGACCGGAAGCTCTGCACAGTCCATGGCAGGGTCAGCAGAGGGGCTGGGTGGGCTGCAGCACAGTCAGGGGGAGGCAGAGTGACCGGAAGCTCTGCACAGTCCATGGCAGGGTCAGCAGAGGGGCTGGGTGGGCTGCAGCACAGTCAGGGGGAGGCAGAGTGACCGGAAGCTCTGCACAGTCCATGGCAGGGTCAGCAGAGGGGCTGGGTGGGCTGCAGCACAGTCAGGGGGAGGCAGAGTGACCGGAAGCTCTGCACAGTCCATGGCAGGGTCGGCAGAGGAGATGTTCGGAGGTTCCCGTGACGACTGTGGAACAAGGCGAAGGGCACGGCGGTTGCTGCACTGACTGGATCCGTCTGGTAACCTAACCAGGAAGGAACGGGGGACCACCTGCCTAAGGACAACAGCAGGTGCAGACTAGCCACCATCCGGGAGATGAATGCGAAGTTTGTCATTCGGCTGGATGTCGGGAAGATCAGCAACACGTGTGTCACCTTTTGCTGCGCCTGAGACGTCTGCACCTTGTGAAGCACGGGAACCAGATCAAGATTCGGGGTATGAATAGACGGCACCGTCATCCTCAGGGAACGATTCATCAGCAACTGTGCAGGCGACAGCCCAGTGGAGAGCGGGGTGGAGCGATAGGCCAACAAAGCGAGATGGAAGTCAGAGCCGGCATCGGCAGCCTTGCAGAGTAGCCTCTTGACTATGTGAACCCCCTTTTCCGCCTTGCCATTGGACTGAGGGTACAGGGGACTGGATGTGATGTGTGCGAAGTTGTACTGCCGGGCGAAGCTGGCCCATTCCTGGCTTGTGAAGCAGGGGCCATTTTCCGACATCACTGTGAGCGGGATGCCATGTCGGGCAAACGTCTCTTTGCATGCCCAAATGACAGAGGATGAAGTGAGGTCGTGCAACCTGATGACCTCTGGGTAGTTTGAGAAGTAATCAATAATTAATACATAGTCCCTGCCCAATGCGTGGAACAGCTCAATGCCCACCTTGGTCCAGGGTGATGTGACCAACTCATGGGGCATCAGAGTCTCCCTTGGTTGGGCGGGTTGAAAACGCTGGCAGGTGGGGCAGTTGAGTACCGCATTGGCAATGGTGTCGTTGATTCCCGGCCAATAGACAGCTTCCCTGGCCCTGCGGCGACATATTTCAACACCCATATGGCCCTCGTGCAGCTGCTCCCGCTGTGCGGGATCACGATGCGGTCTAACGAGTTGGAAATCATACCTCCGGAGCTTGAGCAGTATGCGCTGGAGGCGAGGCGTCATATCATTCAAGTCCTTTTGTATTATGTTGACAAGCGGACGATGGTCGGTCTCGACAGTAAACTGGGGAAGTCCATAAACACAGTTGTGGAACTTCACAACACCGGTCAGAAGGCCGAGGCACTCCTTCTCTATTTGCACGTAGCGCTGTTCCGTGGGGGTCATTGCCCGTGACGCATACGCAACGGGGGCCATTACGAGGCCGCATCACGCTGCAGAAGCACGGCTCCAATGCTAGACTGACTGGCATCTGTAGAGATTTTCATTTCCTTAGCCGGATCAAAAAAGGCCGTAGATAGCTTGGCATTCAGTTCCCTCCACTTGAGCTTGTGGGCAGGGAGCCACTGGAAGTCCGTTGTCTTTCAGACCAGGTTCCTGAGAGGCGTGGTATGTGAGGCGAGGTTGGTAATAAACTTTCCTAGGAAATTTACCATGCCCAGGCACCGGTGGACCACTTTCCTGTCCTCGGGTGTTTTCATGGAAGTGATAGCAGCAATTTTGTCCTCATCCGGCTGCACACCCAAATGGTAAAAACCCAGGAATTTAATGTCCGACTGGCCGAAAGAGCATTTGGCTCTATTGAGGCGGAGGCCAGGCTCGTGTATGCACTTGAAGACGCGCTTGAGGCGGCTGATGTGCTCCTGCGGGGTGGTGGACCAGATTATTATGTCGTTGACGTAGACACGGACGCCTTCGATTCCCTCCATCATCTGTTCCATTAGTCTGTGAAATACTTTGGACGCCGAGATGATGCCAAATGGCATTCGGTTGTAGCAGTATCGGTCAAAGGGCGTATTGAATGTGCACAGCTTTCTGCTCGATTCATCCAGCTGGATTTGCCAGAAGCCTTTGAGGCGTCGAGTTTTGTGAAGGGTTTGGCGTGGGCCATTTCACACGTGAGTTCCTCACGCTTGGGAATCGGGTAGTGTTCCCACATGATATTCCAATTTAGATCCTTAGGATCTGCAAATCCTCAGCTCACCAGACGGTTTTTTCACACAGACCATGGAACTCACCCAGTCGGTGACCCTGGAGATGCCCCTTTGGTCCTGGAGGTCCTGGAGCTGTTGTTTGAGGCGGTCCTTAAGGGGCGCTGGGACCCGGCGAGGTGCGTGTACCACAGGTGTGGCGTTTGGCTTAAGTAGAATCTTGTATGTATACGGGAGCGTGCCCATGCCCTCGAAACCGTTATGGTACTGTTGGATGATGGAGTCGAGTTACGCCCTGAGGTCGGTATCAGGAGAGGCAGAGACATCGCTGGGAGAGAGAGAGTGAACCCTCTGCACCAGTTTCAGCAGCTTACATGCCTGCGCACCAAGCAAGGAGGCTTTCGAGGAGGCAATGATCTTGAAGGAGAATACAACTGTGTGAGCACGGTGTGTCACCTCGAGTTTGCACTGGCAGCGATGGCATTTCCGTTGTAATCAAGCAGTTGGCAGGCAGATGCCATGATGGCAGGCTGGACACAAAGGCTGCGAAGGTCAGACGACGCAATGAGATTAGCGGAGGCACCAGTGTCCAGGCGGAACCTTATTGGGCACCAGTTGACCGTAAGGGTGGCACACCACTCATCATCCGGATCAATGCTGTGTATTGGAATGGGCTTGGTGCTGCGCTTAGGAGACATCCTGTGCTTGGTTATGATGCCGACTTGGAAAGGGGCTTGCAGGTCCTCGCTGTTGGGACAGGCTCGTTAAGTGTGGGCTGAATGGCCTGGACATCGCTGCGAGGCTGGCTGTATCTTCGGAAACTAGCAGGCTGATTCGACCTGCATAAAGCAGCATAGTGGCCAAGTTTGCCACACTGCAAACATCATCGGATCTTCGGAGCCACAGATGCCGCACGCCGTTGCGTCGTTACGCCACCGCGCATGCGTGGTGCGATCCAGCGTGGTGCGCGCCTGCGCAGTATGTTCTTCGACGTCACCACATTCATTGCGTCCCAGCGCGGGAGCCCGCGAAAAGAGCGCTAAATGGCCGCCTTTGTCCAGGCTTAGGCCCTGGAGCGATTTGATGACCTGGACCCGTTCTGTCTCGTGGGGAGCTTGCCGCGCCATTTCAGCCGCCTGGATGCGGGAATATCGTGTGGAGGCATGCTCGTGGAACACGCAGGTCTGAATGGCAGTGGACAGGGTGAGCTGTTTGGCCTTAAGAAGCTGCTGGCGAAGGGGCTCCGACTGCACACCAAAAACTATCTGGTCACGTAACATGGAGTCAGAGGTGGACCCGTAGTTGCAGGACTGCGCAAGGACACGGAGGTGGGTGATAAAGGACTGGAAAGGCTTGTCTTTACCCTGTAAGCTCTGCTGAAAGATATAGCCCTCAAAGCTCTCGTTTAGCTCGACCTCGCAGTGGCTGTCGAACTCTAGGAGGACTGTCTTGAACTTTGATTTATCTTCCCCATCAGCAAAGGTGAGCGAGTTAAAGATGTGGAGGGCATGGTCCCTGGCTGTGGAGAGGAGGAGAGCAATCTTCCGTGCGTCCGAGTCAGCTTCCAGGTCCATGGCCTCAAGGTATAGCTGGAAGCGCTGTTTAGAAATCTTCCAGTTGGAGCCCAGGTTCCCGGTAATGCGGAGGGGCGGCGGCAGGCGAACGCTGTCCATACTGCAGGATGGCTGAAGACTGGTGGAAGGCTAATCACTGGAACGTAGGTGTCAGAGGTTCTAACATCCCTCAACTACTGGTACAATGAAGTGTTGGGCACTGTGGACTCGTGAAGCAGATATATGCCACCAACACTGAAGAAGGTTCAACACTATTTTATTAACTCTTATAAAATACTAGACATTCTATAACTGTGGGTTTACACAATGTTAGTTTAACTAGAGACCTGTGCCTGTCCGAACCAGTTGAATCACTCAGCACATGGTGTGAGTTTGTACTGTAACTGATAAGCTCTTGTGCTTCTGAGAGGCGGCATCCAGAATGAGCAGGAAAAGTGATGCCCTGTCTTCATAGTTTGCGTGTTCTAATTGGTGATTGGCTGCGGTGTTTGTGCATGTTGATTGGTCCTAGTGTACGTCCATCAGTGTGTGTCTGCACCATGATATACTGGTGTATATTATGACAATTACTGCCTGCGTCATCGTCTACGGCAACTCCCCCTTCTCCAGTGCTTCATTAAATGCCCCCAACAGATGTGGTGTCAGGTCCATCGCAAATTCCTCATAAAATTCCGCCGGGTACCCATCCGTCCCAAGCGCCTTCCCTGACTTCATGCATCTGATACTATCCAGCACTTCCCTCAGCCCCAGGGGCTGCTCCAATACCTGTCTCTTTGTTTCCTCCAGCTTGTTCAGAAACCGCCCCATGTTCCCCTCCTCTCCTCTTGGGTCTGCCTCATAAAGTCCCTGGTAGTACTCCCTAAATGCCTCATTTATCTTCCCTGGCTCTGACACCACATCCCCAGCCCCAGTCAATATCTTCAACATTTCCTTGGATGCAGCCTGCCTCCACAGCTGGTGCGCCAGCATGCGGCTCGCCTTATCCCCATACTCATTTTGCACCCCCCTTGCCCTATGCAGTTGCCCTACCTCCCTCCCCATTGTCAGCCTGTGAAACTGCCCCACCAACCTTTTCCTCCTTGCCAATCCCTCCACGGTGGGCACCCTCGAATATTCCCTGTCCACCTCCACTATCTTGCTCACTTGATGGTCATGTTCCTCCCACCTTTCCCATCCACACAAGCCTTAAACGAAATAATTTCCCCACGGACTTCAGTACTTCCCAAAAAGTGGCCGCCGACACCTCTCCATTCTGATTCAGCTCCACATAATCCCTAAGGGGCTGGTTTAGCTCACTCAGCTAAATCGCTGGCTTTTAAAGCAGACCAAGCAGGCCAGCAGCACGGTTCGATTCCCGTACCAGCCTCGCCGGAATGTGGCGACGAGGGGCTTTTCACAGTAACTTCATTGAAGCCTACTCGTGACAATAAGCGATTTTCAATTTCATTTCATAATGGCCAACCGCACCTTATCACAAAAACCTCCATCCACCAACAACCCTGAGTCAAACCTCCACCCCAGCCTCTGCTCACGTCCTGATCTAAACCAAATCTCCAGCCAGTGGGGCACATGGTCCGAGGTAACTATCCCTGCATACTCTGCCGCTGCCACCAACCAAAATCTCCCCACTCACTCCAAAGTATCAATCCTCGAATACACCTTATAGGTGTGTGAAAAGAAGGAATACTCCCTTCTCCCTGGGTTCTGAAAGAGCCATAGATCCACCATACCCATCCTCTCCATAAACCCCCCCCCAGCTCCCTTGCCAATCGTACCCTACCCATCGACGTGGGGCTGAAACTATCCACCCTCGGCTCTAGGACACAGCTAAAATCTCCTCCCGTGATCAACTGGCCAAATCCGGGATCGCTGCCAGCAACCCCCTCGTAACACCCACATCATCCCAATTTGGGGCATGCACATTTACCAACACCACCGTGCCACTTCCAATACCACACTCACAATCACATGTAATGTAGGACACCTGTAGCTAATTTCTAAACAGCATATTCCCACAATATGAAACTACCAGTTACTATGCTTTTGTGATGTTAACTGAGGAATAAATATCAACCAGGACACAAGGAATAACTCCCTTGCTCTAGATTTATGGGCTCAAGTCCCTGGTTATCGACTGGAACCCTAAACCTTCTAACTCAGAGGTGAGAGTGCTATCAACTAAACCATAGCTGACACATGGAAACATCTTCTCTACATTTAGCCTATTGAACTTTTAAAAAATTTATAAACTCTATTGGGTCACCTTTCAGTCTTCTCTTTTCGAGAGAAAAGAATTCCAGTTTGTCTATTAAGCAAAGGTTTTTCTTTCATTGGACCACTTTGGGATATCCCAACAAGTGGAAGGGGGATGAATAAGGTGGCAATAGGATGGTTTGCCAAGAGCTGGCATCCTCATGAGGCACAGATTGCCAAGCAGAGCCAGCATCACCAAAACATTCTGTAAAATTCAATACAAAAGTAGTTTCAATTCTGCATACAGTTGAAATACTAGCTGATTACACAGTCCCAAACTATGAAAAACAGTATGATTGGACACAATGTCAAAGGAGGGTTAAGAGGGGAAAGCATCAGCTGGTAAAGGAAGGAAAATCACAATTTAATTTTTACTTTTACAAGGAAGAAAACTGGTGGTAGATCAACAGCACAATGAAGTTGAAATAACAATATTTATGACAATGACGGGATGGAAATATTGTTTAAAAGGGTCACCTTATTTATCGGATGAGAAAGCAAAATGGAAGCCAATGGACAGAGTCTTGCCATTTCAAAGTTAAATCTCGTGTAGGAAAAGCAGAGGGTACCCTGTCCACTGAGATCCAGATTTTCCGCGGTATTTTTCAACACCCTGCCAAAAGGAATTAAACGAGCAGGTCTCACGACATCGTAAGACCACCTGATGGAAATGAATCAAGAATGGAACCCCCCCCCTCCCAGTGCAGTGCCAGGAAACTGTGCCTGGGCATGACCCCCTCCACCTGGGGACTCTACTCACTTGTGCACCTGCAGCTGGAACTCCGATGTGAATGGACAATTTAATTTGTAAAGTCTTGATCATGACATTTAAATTGATGAAAATTAGGACACCGGCTCCCATTATGCCATTCACAAGGGGTGGGGACAATCTATCCCACTGGTGAAAAAAGGGTTTTGAGTGTCCCGTGCTAATCTCCACTCCCTTTGGCATTCCCAACCCTCTGAAGACAAGAATGGATAAGGACTGGATTCTCCATTACTGGGACTATATCCCCACGCCGGTGTCAAAACTGTGGACTTTCACACCAGAAAAACTGCCGTGAAAGGGTCACAAATTCTTAGCCCTGCAGGGGCTAGCAGGGACCCGGCATAGAATTAGCATCTTTTGCTGTCGATACGGGCCCACGCACCTCCGGGTCGGAGGGCGCGCATGCGGATGGCGGCGGCCTCCAGCAGCTGTGCCATGCTCCATGGCAGACTCAGAGCGCGGAGCTGGACACTATAAATAGACCCTATTCTATTCTAGATCGGCCGCGCGCCCAACACTAACCGCCCACTCAAACATCGCCCGGCCGTGTATAAGGCCCGCCCTACCCTCCAATCGGTCTGCCTCTGACCAGGGCGGCCGCGGACTCAGTCCGCAGCCGCCACGCTATTTGCCCGACTGGCAGGACCACATTTGATCCATGCCATCGGGACTTTGGCCGGTGAGGGGTGGAGAATGGCAGAGTGGCCCTCCAGCAATGGCCCCAGGTAGGTACTAGGCAGCGCAGCGTACTCCCGCAGAATCGTGGAACCGGCACCGGTCCCGATTCCTTCCTGGGAAATGGATTCTCTGTTCCAGCGCCAACTGCGATTTCGGAGTCGGGGTGTGGAGAATCCAGCACCCCTGTCCCCCAGTGGCTCTGAGTTTTTGCTGAGAGGGATTCTGAAAATGTTCAGTTGAGCATAGAGTGGGTGAAACACCACCTTGTGGCCAGAATGTGTGATTACAGTGTGACAAGTTTACAGAAGGATAGCGCAGAGTAAATCGTGACATAGGAATTTATAATGGGCACAGATTAGCCACAAAAATGTGGCACTCGTAGGGAGAGGAAATCAAATGCCACATTGAGGAAGTGCATACAGTCATAATATTTCACACCTTTGTCCAACCAAGTATTACGATCCTGGACAGTGATTAGGATACTGGACAGACACCCCAACATTTTAGTTTAATGTTGTAATGTTGTAAGACTGTGAGGAAAGGACACCTTGCTCCAGGAGTGATTTCACAAAGAAATAGAGATGTGGTCTATTAAAACAAATTTTATTACTAACACAGTATTAAAATATCTTTACCATTACACCAGAAAGTAGCTTACAATGACTTCTTATACAGTGCTAATCAATACAGTGAATACAGTAACCCTTATATGCTACCTCTATTCCCACTCAAGCAACAATAAAATAAACCGTCTCAGCTCTCAATCCAATGTAAAAATACAATTAGCATTCAGGAATACCTGCTTCACAGAGATCTCTGGATACTCTCCTTTGAGACAAAGAGATCTTCTGACACTGTTTAAAGAAAAGACCTGAATCCTGTCAGAACCATGCAGAAACTCTGGCTGTATTACTTCAAAGCTACTCCAGTTTGTTTCAGCTCATCTTCTAATCACACTCTTCTGAACTGCTTGGAAAGAAACTGCCACTCTAGCTACAAACATATATTTTAACTCAACGGTGATGCTTGACTTCTGCTCACATCTCCAGCTAACATTCAACTAAAGCTGTTTTTCTGCAAAATGTCTGATACCTTGACTCCTCCTAGTAATTACACCATATTACTAAGCTGAAATTGAATTAACTCCACAGGGAACCCCCTTAATCCAAACAACATTCCATTAGCCCAAGCCTTTTACGATGTTTTAATTGCACCTATGGCTCCAAAAATCTTTTAACCAACGATTCTTGAAAGGCACTTCTAACCCAGGCTTTTAACCCTTATGCACCAAATGCCTATAATATAATCTAAGAGAAATTCATCACACAAAGCAAGGTGGCTGCATAAGATGGCTACTGACATCTGTCCTCACATGTGTGCTTATCCACACATGTGCAAAAAAACAGTGACATCTTAAGATGGACATGTTGGTGGCAAACACAGCCCAGTTAAGAATATTGGAAAGTAAAACCCTACATTTCCATGGTTATTGTTAACAAAACTATGTGCATTACAACTTAGAGTGTAAGAAAAAACAGTGGATTGTATTTGACTTCATCATTTGACTTTATAACAGAGCCAAGAATAGCAAAATGTTTGAAATATTGATGAGCGAGCTGCCAGGGTTTGTATATAATCGAACTGAAAATGTATCATAGGAAAAGATAAGGCTAAAGGAAGTTACCTAGGTGAAAATGAATTTTGTATTTTGTTCTGAATGAAATAGTCCTTTCTGGTTCCAAAATCCACTCTTTCGGATTGTTAATTGAATCTTTTTCTTCGGTTTCAGTACTCATTTGGATTGCTGCGAGTTTAAGTTTTGTTTAAAAATAATGAGAAGCAAAATGGAGAGGATGAGTATCATGCTGAGGCTGAGGAATGAGCAGTTCTGGGATCTCTGTCACTCACAATGGTGTCATGCAGTCAAGCGGTACAACTGTTCATGTACCACGTTGGCAGCAAATGCAACCAATATTTTAACATATTAAAGAAAGTTAGTCTCTTATAGCATTACAGGTCAGGGAGAGTCTTCAGTTGCAGTTAGATGGCGGCAATAACTGAACCAGGGCAGCAAATTTAAAGCTCAAATGATAATCATACATTCAGTCCATGTTCTTTTATGTCTTTATTTTGTATACTTATGGGCGGCATGGTGGCGCATTGGTTAGTGTTGCAGCCTCACGGCGCCGAGGACCCCGGTTCAATCCCGGCCCCGGGATGTGGAGTTTACACATTTTCCTCGTGTCTGCGTGGGTTTCACCCCCACAACCCAAAGATGTGCGGGGTAGGTGGATTGGCCATGCTAAATTTCCCCTTAATTGGAAAAAATATAATTGGATACTCTAAATTTTAAAAAATTGTATAATAATTCATAGTTAAATAGCAAAGTTTGTGCTAATTTTGGAAGCAGAGGCAGAAAAGTAAAACACTAAAGACATTAAAAATTTGAAACAGTAATTGCTGGAAACACGGCAGCAATGTAGAGCGAGAAATAAAGTTAAGCCTCAAACCCTTAACAAAGCTTTAAAATATTTAAAACTTTAACAGGGATATTTTATTTCATTGAAGGGATTGGGATTTTTATTTATTGCCCATCTCAAATTGCTCTTGAGAAGGTGCTGGTGAGCTGCCTCCTTGAACCGCTGCAGCCGCTGAGGTGTAGGTACACCCACAGTGCTGTTAGGAAAGGAGATCCAGGATTTGATCCAGTGACACTGAAGGAACGGCAATATATTTACAAATAACAATGTGTGTGTGTAGCTTGGATGGGAACATCCAGGTGGTGGTGTTCTCATGCGCCTGCAGCCTTCGTTCTTCAGATGATAGTGGTCATGGATTGCGAAGGTGCTGTCTAAGGAGACTTGGTAAGTTCCTGCAGTGCATCTTATAGATGGTACACATGGCTTATTGTGAGTCCGTGGTGGAGGGAGAGAAAATTTGTGGATGAGGTCCTGTTTCTTGAGTGTTGTTGGAGCTCCATTCATCCAAGCAAGGGGAGCACATTCCATCACACTCCTCACTAGTGCAATGTAGATTCTGGGCAGGCTTTGGGGAATCAGTAGGTAAGTTACTCACCGGATTCCTAGCCTTTGACTTACTCTTGTAGCCATAGTATTTACATGGCTAGTCGAGGTCAACCTCTGGTCACTGGTATCCCCCAGGATGTTGACAGTGGGGGATTCAGCAATAGTACTGTGATTGAGTGTCAAGGGGCAATGGTTAGATTCTTTCTTTTCGGAGATGGTCATTACCTGGCACTTGTGTGATGTGAACATTATTTGCCACTTGTCAGCCCAAGTCTGGATATTTTCCAGGTCTTGCTGCATTTGGACATGGACTGCTTCATTATCTGAAGAATCGCAAATTGTGCTGTACATTCTGCAATCATCAGCAAACATCCCCACTTCTGACCTTACGATGGAAGAAAGGCTATTGATGAAATAACTGAAGATGATTGGGCCTGGCACACTGCCTTGAGGAACCCCTGCAGTGAAGCTGAGATGACTGACCCCCAACAACCACAACCATCTATCTTTGTGCCAGATATGATTCCAACCTGTGGAACATTTTCCCACTGATTCCCATTGACTCAAATTTGCTAGGGCTCCTTGATGTGGTCTTCAAGAGCAGTCATTCTCACCTCACCTCTGGAGTTCAGCCCTTTTGTGCATTTTTGAATTAAGGCAGTAATGAGTTCAGGAGCTGAGTGGCCCTGACAGATCCCAAACTGAGTGTCAGTGAACAGGTTATTGCTCAGCAATTTACTGCAACTTTGACAAAAAGTCATCTGGACTCGAAACGTTAGCTCTTTTCTCTCCCTACAGATGTTGCCAGACCTGCTGAGGTTTTCCAGCATTTGCTCTTTGATTGCTCAGCGTGTTGCATAATAGTACTCTTGAGGCCCCCTTCCATCACTTTACTGATGATCAAAAGTAGACTGAATGGGCAGTAATTGACTGGGTTGGATTTGTCCTGCTTTTTGTGTACAATACATATTTAGGCTATTTTCCATAGTGCTCGGTAGATGCCAGTGTTGTAGCTGTACTTGAACAGCTTGGATACGGGCGCAATAAGTTCTGGAGCAGAAATCTTCAGTACTATTGCCTGAATATTGCAGTATCCAGTGCCTTCAGCTGTTTCTTGATATCACGTGGAGCAAATTGTATTGGCCGAAGACTGACATCTGTGATGCTGGGGACCTTGGGAGGAGACCTAGATGGATCATCCACTCGGCACTTCTGGTTGATCATTGTAGCAAATGCTTCTACCTTTGAACTGATGTGCTGGGCTCCCCATTATTGAGGAGGTGGATATTTGTGAACCCTCTTCCTCGAGTGAGTTGTTTAATTGTCCACCACTATTCACGACTGGATACGGCAGGGCTGCAGAGCTTAGATATGACCCGTTGGTTGTGGAATCACTTAGCTCTGTCTATTACTTGCTGCTTATGATATTTGACATACAAGTAGTCGGCCATATGGATTCACCAGGTTGTCATCTCAATTTTAGGTATGTCTGGTGCTACTCCTGCATGCCCTCCCACACATTTCATTGAACAATGTTGTAACTAGTTTAAACTCATAACCAACCATTCACCTTTAATGTAGAAATTGCCTTTAATTCTACCCATTGTATGAAGTTTGAACTGCTGGACAAATGTTCTCTAACCACTGCACCACGTGATCAATCCTAACCCATCAGAATTGCAGAAGGCAACGTCTGCTGGGAACTTATATCATAGAATCATAGAATTTACAGTGCAGAAAGAGACCATTCGGCCCATCCAGTCTGCACCGGTCCTTGGAAAGAGCACCCTACTTAAGCCCCCACCTCCACCCTATCCCCGTAACCCAGTAACCCCACCTAACCTTTTGGACATGAAGGATCAATTGAGCGTGGCCAATCCACCTAACCTGTACATCTATGGACTGCGGGGGGGAAACCGGAGCACCTGGAGGAAACCCACACAGACACGAGGAGGAAGTGCAAACGGGAGAAAGTGCAAACTCCACACAGTCACCCGAGGCCGGAATTGAACCCGGGGCCCTGGAGCTGTGAGGCAGTGGTGCTCACCACTTTGCCACCATGCCGCCAATTATTCAAATGAGCAAAACTTGGAAGAAGTCACTTCCCTGTTGGATGACGTGAACCAGCAGCCTTCCCTGACATATTTTAATTTTGAATCTCAATGTAAGGTTATTAAGATCAAATGATTATAATTGCTCATGTTATGTAACATTTTTGTTGTAGAAACAGAAAATGCTGGAAATACTCAGCATCTGGAAAGGGAGCAACAGAGTTAACTTTTCAGGTCTTTGATTCGACATCAGATCAGTCTGACATCAGGTCATCAATCTGTAACATTGGTAGTTTTTCTCTCCACAGATAACCTGCTGTATATCAAGCACGTTCTGTTTATATTTCAGATCTCCTGTATTCACAGGGGCTCAACTTTTGTTTTAAAATTTTTGGACGGCTAATGGACGGCAGTGTAGGTACATGCCGAGAATGGGAAAAAAATTCACAGTGCCTTCATCAGAGCAGTGAAACCCCAAAGTCACTTTATGTACTTTAATCAGCCCCTTATCCAGTCCCATATTTTCTCTTGAATTCCTGTGGCTTTTAATTTCATTAAAAGTCTTCCATTTGGAATGCTATCAAAACATTTCTGCAAATCCAAATAAACAGCATTGTAGGGAAGCCCACCACCTTCTTTATTATAATTACCTCAAATAAGGCAAATTGGTTGCTGTGGCTCTAAAGGTTCTTTCATGCCTTGTGGTCAAGTTGTTGTTCTCCCTCGTGAGACCCCTGCACTGAATCAACAATGTTACAGTACGCAGTCCTTTCTGCTGGTAACATACAGTACTTATCCCAGCAATAGCCTAATCAACATTTAACTATCTATGGATTATATTTAATGATACGAATCTTAGATGGACAATTTTGAAATTAGTGTGGTTTGGCAGTTACTGAGCCCACATGTTTATTGCACAAAGGATTCAATTGTAAGACGAGGCTTTTTTCTTATCAATTACTGACATCATGTGAAAGAGCTTGAAAAACATCTTCTTACGTACTTCTCAGTGGTGCTGATAGCTCACTTTCATGTTATTCATTTTACTTTTTTGAATTATTTCCAGGTTGTCCAGTGAATAAAGATTATCTCTGCTTTGCCAGATGTCACTCTGTGCTTTCACTGTGTCTACTGTTTACACAGAGGATGCTGATAGGTCACGTATGACACTGGTTCTCACTCTTAACTCAATTGAACAGTCAAGGCTGGATTTTTCTCGGCTGTACTTTCTGGAGCAGTGTGGCAGTGTAAAATACAGGGAAACTGAGTTGGTATACTGCTATACCAAGCTGGACAATCAATTTTCTCCTTCCCACCTTGGCAGGGAAAGGTAGCTGGCTACCGCTTCAGTACAGCAGAGCTGCAAAACTCATCCAATTTGCCGATTAGAAAATAAAACAGTACAACCTGCAAATGATTGGTACAGGTCGTTACTGGAATTCTATTTAAACATATACAAGACTAGTTTGGACCAGTACCAGCCATTCATAAGTTTGACTGCTTTTTCCTTCCATAGCAGTAGTTTCAACAGTAAACTATTGCGACTGACCTCAGGAACTGCCAGGTGGTAGGAACTGCAAGTAGACCTTGCTCTAGCAGTGGAGGGCCCAATCAAGCCTGAGTTGGATGGAAGAGGCCCAGGAGTGGTTACCTGGCCCTCTCCTCAGTTCCCAAAACCATTTAAGCCCCAGTCCAATCCAAGACCTGGAATCTTATTGCACTGTCGACCTTTGAGACACTTCTGCACTAAATTTGGATGGAATTTCTTTGGATATTGCATCAAGTGACTAGATCCAGCTCTGCCATCCTTTGGCCGTGGCAGCGGACCTTTTGCTGATGGTCTTCGGTCAATAGCTCTGACCCAGAAAATGGCTTGGTGCCCTGACGGTATCAGGATGGTAGATCAGGATTTGGCCCTCCTCTGATAGGTAAACTAACACTGGAAAATTATCCAGGCCCAAGTCTGCATTGTTACTGGAACTTCGGAGTAATTGTGAAGTTCCATTTTAAGGTGAAGCTAATGTTTCAGTATCAACCTCAGCTCTGGAGAAAACCAGGAAATAGTCTCATATCATTTGAATTTGGCACCTCGTGAAAGATAATTTCAATGCAGCGTTAAAAAAGTGAATTTATATTGCGCGAGGCCCAAATTATTGACCGTGGGTTCTTATACACTGGCTCATTCACCCAAAAATCAATTGACTAAGTTGCCGGCTGCAAAGATGATTATTAACATGTCGTGTAAAATCAGTTAAACAGGCTTTAAGGTGCTCAGGATTAATTTAATGTTCAGACATTATGAATACTGCCAACAGTTCTCTCCAAGCATTTAAGTTTTAACTGTTGGGCGAGGAGCTCTGTAAGCATGTGTGCACTGAAGTCTCTCCAGGGCAGGAGAGTTGCAATTTCAGGCAGGTAGTATCAATGAAATGTAACACTGCCTGGGCAAATCTGGTGATGCTGTCAACCTTAGGCAGGTAGCTACAGTAGAATATGCAACTCGGAGTTTTGGATCAGCAAATCTTACAATTTTACCAACATACAAGATTTGATCCGAATACAAAATGCTTTTCAGGACTACTGTGAAAATGAATTTTTCAAAACCACGTTTTTATTAACAGATAAGCAAGGCTGTAGGAGGGTCCAGGCATGGACCTCTCCACAGCAGCAGATTGTGGTGCTGCATTATAGGCTAACTTGTATTGCTTGTTTTTTCCTTTCACTCTTCTTGAGACTGAATGTTCTGTTGTGTGGTGTTTCATCTACCATCCAGGCTCTGACTGTCAGAACTAACAAACTACTTGAAAGGCTCGCTTTTAACCCTTCTCACCAGATGAGAGCAAGGTACATGGATGGCAGGGGGGAGGGGGGGAGGGGTTAAAGCCATGGTAGTATGCAACTTACAGCACCCATGCCAACCTCTTGCCCCACACAATTTTCACAGGAGCATTTTGGCCAACAATTAAGTGAGGCCCAAAAACCAGGCATGTGAGGGGTACATGTGAGATTCAAAAGTCAGGGTCTGATAGCATTAATCAAACACCAAAGTTACTTAACTTTGTGGAGCAAAGGCAATGCCTGGCTTTGAACTCACCAGGAAACTTTGACCTTGTGGAGCAACAGGTCCAGAAGAGGGCATGAAAATTAATTACTTTACAAAAATCCTTGTTTGCCAAAGCTTCTTCAGGCACAAGGAACCTGAAGGCCATCTCTGGCCCAGACTTGGCTTCTCAATTAATGATCCCATCCAGAACATTCAACCTCTCCCACAGCCCTCCACCCCTCCCCCATTCCGCCATGTATTTGGGGTCTAGGTAGGGTTTTCCGGTGATTTTCTACATTCCCTAAATAAGCTACTTAAAGCTAATTTAAAAAAATGTTTATTGCTTATTTCCAGCTGTATATACAGCTTAGCAACACTGCCAAGGTTGGACTTCTCCTCCCTCTAGATCTCTGTTACTTAGTCGTGTGTCATTATGTCATTGTTACATCATCAGGTGCTTTTGATATTACCCCTTCACTCTACATAACGCCCATATTTTAATCATAACTATATACATCCTCCTACATTCACCCTTAAAGTCTCAGGCTTCACAGGGTTCGTCTCTGAAGTGTCATAACCAAACGCCCTGACCTGCTTTTGACCTCTTTCTGAGGTTGATTCATTTCTCTCATCATTCATTATGAGAGTCCTTCTCCTGGGTGGCTGTAGAGATTTGTTTTGTTTCTGATTCCCTCAGCTGGATCTGAATAGTGAGCCCAAGCTTTCTTTCCAAGTGAATTAAGTTTCTATTTATTCATAGAATTTACAGTGCAGAAGGAGGCCATTCGGCCCCTCAAGTCTGCACCATCCCTTCCCAACCGTACACCTCCACACTATCCCCATAACCCAGTAACCCCACACAACATTAAGGGCAATTTTTGGACACTTTAAATTGGGCAATTTAGCATGGCCAATTCACCTAACCTGCACATCTTTGGACTATGGGAGGAAACCGGAGCACCTGGAGGAAACCCATGTACACACAGGGAGAACGTGCAGACTCCACACAGACAGTGACCCAAGCTGGGAATCGAACCTGGGACCCTGGAGCTGTGAAGCAATTGTGCTAATCACTGTGCTACAGTGCAGCCCTTATATTTCCCTAGTCCATCTCAATTCTGTAAGATCTCGGTTGTGGAGCTCCTTCTCTTATTATGACCTTCTTTTTGTTGGTCTCATGTTCAGACTCCTTCCCTGGGCTGCAGCATTGGAAATTCTCATCCTCTGGGCTTGAATTTGTAGTTTTGAGTCTTTTTTTGTGTCTCTGTTCCTGTTCATGATTTTTAACTTTCTCATGATCACTTGAGGTAATATTTGGTTCTAATTTCTGTTGCAGAGCTGGAAGTTGTGTTTTCAGATATCTTTTCATTAACAACTCTGATGGTGGCAGCTCGTTTTCTAGCAGTGAGGTTCAATAATAAGAAGGGCAAAGTTCAGATCTTCGTTTACCATCAAGTCTTTGATGGTTCGAACACCTCTCTCAGCTTCTCCATTTGCTTGAGTATATCAAGGTGAACTAGTTGCATGAATAAATCCATATTCCTTCTCAAAGATGTCTAACCTACGATATCTAGGCTGCCATGTCTTTCCATAGATTCTCTTCAGTGAGCGAATGGCTGCTTTTGGCAAAATGCTGTGCAATCTGTTCACTACAATCCATTTGGAATAGCAATTAATAACAATAAGAAATGCCTCAATGCATTTAAAATCAAATAAATCCATTCCCTGGCATTCCCACGGTCTTGGTGGAAAAGTGGAAGGTGACATTGGTTCTTTTCGCTCCTGGCTCTTCACTGCACACGGAAGGCAATTGGAAATTAGTTCATTAGTAGAGCGTGTAATGCGGAGCCACCAGACTGATTTCTGAGCTTTTGATTGACATTTGTGATCTCTAAGTGACTTTGGTGAATTATTTAGAGAATATCAAGCTGAAGCATTCTTGGAATGACTATTCTGTCCTTAAAACCTACTTCGTCAATGATTATGAGATGCTTTTTCTGTTTAAAATACTGCCGGAGCTGGGTTGTTAGAAGTATGGTCAGGCCATCCATCCAGACAGTTTTCCTTTGGGTGTGATTCAGCGGCCTTGAGTTAAAGTCTGCTGAATGGCACATTTGGCAGTGTTTTCATGGCGCTTGCATTGTGCTATTCAATAGCACTTGCTGTTTCTTCTGGCGTCAGGGAGATTCTCGCTGCCAAGGCTGCACTTGGAGGGATTCAGCTTCAGCTCGCCAGCAGGAAAGGTTCCTCTCAGATCAGAGCGGCATTTTGTCCGGCAGCCACACGTTTCCCCCCACCTTCTCTGCTTTCAGGCCTATGCCCCCCATTTTTGACACTCCCCAACTTTGGAGAATCCCCTCACTCCCCCCAAACTGGCAAGGCCCTCCCCTCGGGCTGATCCCAGACTGTGCCAATCTAGCACCTGGGCACTTTGGCACTGCCAGCCTGTCACCCTGTCAGTGCCTCTGCCAGTCTGGCAGTGCCACATGGGCACCCTGACAGTGCCAGTGTGGCATTGCGATCGTGGCAGGCTGGTACTGCCAGGTTGTCAGTCTGGCAGTGCCAAGGTGCCCATGTGTCAGAGGGAGAGGAAGGGTGCCGCCCAGCCGCTGACCACCCAGCGGTCTCCAATGGCGTAGGCGTAGGAGACTCACCCAGGTACTGTTAAGACTGGCCCATGTTTGTGCTGACATGTACTAAACGGCGCCCTGGCGAGATCTCCCAGGTGCGACCAGTGAATCCAGTGAATGCATATTGAAATTAACCTAATTGCTCATTTAAATTTGCTGATCTGGATCGAGCCCAGTGAAGGAGAGATGCAGATCGTGACATTTTGCGGAACGTTTTGAGCATCAAGAATCTCGCGAGAGACCCCTCGTGGGATTCAATGGCCTCAACCTGACATCAAGTCGGGCATGGCAAGGCCACTGAATTGAGCCCTTCATCTCAACATTTTTGCTATTTTGCTGATGGGCTTATTTTATCTCCTGTAAGATCAATGCTGCAGCTGATTGGTGTTTGGTTATGAGTCGTGCATATATGTGCTTCCACCTTCTCGATAAATTTCAAATATTCCAGTTGGTTCCTTCAACTGTTATGCTGTATAGTGCATCCACCGTCACCTGGTACTTTCTGTGATTGTTTCACAATCCTCTGCATGCAAAGAAAACTTTCCGTCTCAAAATGAACATCTTAAGCAGGGTCTTGAGGAATGGTCAGAGAACTAGGAAGGTCATTTCCTTGAAATCTTTGATGATCCCCTTCTCTAGTCAACATGGTGTCTCCAGTTAGCATTGCTGCCTACGGCGCTGAGGACCTGGGTTCGAATCCCGGCCCTGGGCCACTGTCTGTGAAGAGTTTGCACATTCTCCCCGTGTCTGCGTAGGTTTTGCCCCCACAACCCAAAGATGTGCAGGTTAGGTGGATTGGCCACATTAAATTGCCCCTTAATTGGAAAAAAATAATTGGGTACTCTAAATTTAAAAAAAAACATGGTGTCTCCAGGAGGCAAAAGGAAATGCAACCTTGCTGTCTGAGACGTACTGGGTGGAATTTTCCAGCTGCTGCAATTTACTCTTCCAGCCAGCAGCGTACCCCCACCCATGGGATTCCCAGCGGTGTAGGGTGGCTTTAATGGAAAGTACCATTGCCAAGGAAGTATGGAATGTCACCGCCAGCGAAAATGGTTGGGGAAGCGGAGAATCCACTCCCTTTAGGTCACTTGCTGACCTGCCAGAAATTGCTCTCTAGAAGTTTCAGATGAAAAGCCTTCCGGTGGAATTCTAATGAGGTCTGGCAACTAAATAATTAGGGCTGTTTTCCGGGACATCAGATGAGCTTTGACCTGATTTCACTATCGATCTGTTAAATTCTGCCCTGAATGTTCTGTTCCACATTTATTTTGTGGGAAAAGTTCTTTTGATATCAGTTCTTTTTTGCTCATTTCATAAGCACTAGTTTTGTTTTCACAATCCACATTACGTTATTTGCTGTGGGGTCGGAATTTCCATTTTGGTGACTTCTCCCGTCGGAGCTGAATTACACCTGAGTTGCACTCACACTGGGATCCAAATCAAGAAGCGAGTCCCAATCCTTAGCCATGCAAATTTATGCATGGTGAGGAATTCCCTAGGAAATCTCGCTATCGTCCTGCCATTTTGAGCAGGTGGCCCGATAGTGAGGTTCTTTCATGCTTGAGTGGTTTTGAAGTAGTCGGTGAAAATAACTGCAATGTTTACAAACATCAAGCTATGACTGACAGCTCCTGGGTCACATCAAAAATAATTAAATGCTTTCCTTGGTTTCACAGCTGACCACTTCAAAACCACTCAAGTGTAAAGGTTTACTCTTTCCAGGAGTTGACAGGAGCTGCTTCCTCTGCCTGAGCCAGCAGGTGTATTGCACAGGTGAGTGTTAAGTGATTTTTTTTTTCACTGTCTCTGTCTGGACTCCTCTCTAGCTTCCAGACAGGAGTCTCTCTTCTGTGGGGCTTGCTGACAGGGGTCTTTCTTCTGGGGGACTTCCAGGCATAGGTATCTCTTCTGGGGTCTTCCAGATAGGGATCTCTCTTCTGTGGGGTTCCGGACAAGGGTTGCTCTTCTGGGAGGTCTCTGGTGGGAAGAGGTCTCTGGTTGGGGTCTCTATTATTAAGGGTCTATTATGGGCGTCTCTTTACTTAGGTAGGGGAAAGGTGAAGCGGTCAGGTGGGGGGTGGGTGGAAAGGTTTTGCATTGTCAGGGCGAGGGTGGCTCTCCAATGGACTTTGGGGGAAACTCCCTTGGCCCACCGCGAGGTTCACCGTGTCAGGTACACGCTTGTCAGGAGCAGCACCAATTTCCTCCCACAATGACTCCCGGCCTAGAGAATATGGTTTCTGACCCATTAATAGGGTGCAAATGGGTCTTTTTTTTTTTAAATAATTTTTATTGAAAGAGTTTTTCCATACAAACATTTACCCCTCCTAATTTTTAAATTATTTACAACACAATCCCTCTAGGCAAATGTCCCTCCCTCGCCCGCCCTCTCGCGCGCACCAGTCCTCCCCCCCCCCCCCCCCCCCCCAGGCAACCTTAACAAACAAGGCAGCCTACAGTTTCCGACATGAGCAGCGAGCAGACTGGCCCGCGTTACAGTCGTGCATGTCCCCCCACGACCCTTGCTGCCCCCCCCTCCCCCCCCCTCCCTCCCCCCCCCCCCTCCCTCCCTCCCCCCCCCCCCCCCCCCCCCCCCCCGGGTTGCTGCTGCCACGACCCCGAACGTCTATCTCTGATCTAAAAAGTCAAGGAAAGGTTGCCACCGCCTGGAGAATCCCTGTACCGACCCTCTCAGGGCAAATTTGATCCTTTCTAGCTGAATATAGCTAGCCATATCGTTAATCCAAGTTTCAACGCTTGGAGGCCTCGCGTCCTTCCATTGAATTAATATCCTTCGTCGAGCCACTAGGGATGCAAAGGCCAGTATTCCGGCCTCCCTAGCCTCCTGTACCCCCGGTTCTACCCCGACCCCAAAGATCGCAAGCCCCCATCCTGGTTTGACCCTGGACCCCACCACCTTCGACACCGTCCTTGCCACCCCCTTCCAGAACCCTTCCAGCACCGGACATGCCCAGAACATATGCACATGGTTCGCTGGGCTTCCCAGACATCTGACACACCTGTCCTCACCCCCAAAGAACCGGCTCATCCTTGTCCCCGTCATGTGAGCTCTATGCAGCACCTTAAATTGAATGAGGCTCAGCCTCGCACACGAGGAGGAAGAATTGACCTTCTCCAGTGCATCCGCCCACGTCCCGTCTTCTATCTGCTCTCCCAGCTCCCCTTCCCACTTGGCTTTCAGCTCCTCCCCTGATGCTTCTTCCGCCTCCTGCATTATCTTGTAGATGTCTGATATCTTCCCCCCTCCGACCCAGACCCCCGAGAGCACCCTATCACTCGCCCCCTTACTGGGGAGCAGGGGGAACCCCTCCACCTGCCGTCTAGCAAATGCCTTCACTTGTAAATATCTGAACATGTTTCCCGGGGGGAGCTCAAACTTCTCCTCCAGCCCTCCCAGGCTCGCAAACCTCCCCTCTATAAACAGGTCCTTCAGCTGCCGTATGCCCACCCTGTACCAGCTCTGAAATCCCCCGTCGATGTTCCCCGGGATGAATCTATGGTTCCCTCTTATTGGCGCCGCCAACAGACCTCCCATTTCCCCCCTATGTCGCCTCCACTGCCCCCATATCTTGAGGGTGGCCGCCACCACCGGGCTCGTGGTGTACCTCGTGGGGGGGAGCGGCCATGGTGCCGTTACTAGGGCCCCCAGGCTTGTGTTGCCACAGGACGCCCTCTCCATTCGTTTCCAAGCTGCCCCCTCCCCTTCCATCATCCACTTGCGCACCATTGACACATTTGCCGCCCAGTAGTACCCCGAAAGATTGGGTAGTGCCAGCCCTCCACTGTCCCTACTCCGCTCCAAAAAGACCCTCCTCACCCTTGGGGTGCCATGCGCCCACACGTAGCTCATGATGCTACTCGTCACCTTTTTGAAGAAGGCCCTAGGGAGGAAGATGGGCAAGCACTGAAATAAAAACAAGAACCTTGGGAGGACCGTCATTTTGATTGACTGCACCCTCCCCGCCAGCGACAACGGTACCATGTCCCACCTCTTAAATTCCTCCTCCATCTGTTCCACCAGCCTGGAAAAGTTCAACTTGTGGAGGGTCCCCCAGTTCCTTGCCACCTGCACCCCTAAGTACCTAAAGCTCTTTCCTGCTCGCTTGAAGGGGAGTCTCCCAATACCCTCTCCCTGGTCCCCCGGGTGTATCACAAAAACCTCGCTTTTGCCCAAATTTAGTTTGTACCCCGAAAAGTCCCCAAACTCTGCTAATAGTTCCATTATCTCCGGCATTCCCCCTTCTGGGTCTGCCACGTACAGCAGTAGATCATCCGCATACAGCGATACTCGATGTTCCTCCCCTCCCCTAGTCAGTCCTCTCCACCCCCCTGAACCCCTCAGTGCCATCGCCAACGGTTCAATCGCCAGTGCGAAAAGTAGGGGGGATAGGGGACATCCCTGCCTGGTCCCTCGGTGGAGCCCGAAATACTCCGACCTCCTCCCGTTTGTCACTACACTCGCCGTCGGGGCCGAGTAGAGCAGCTTCACCCACTTAATAAAGCCTTCCCCAAACCCAAACCGTTCCAACGTCTCCCACAGGTACTCCCACTCCACCCTATCGAATGCCTTCTCCGCGTCCAGCGCTACCACTATCTCAGCCTCCCCCTCCACTGCCGGCATCATAATTACATTCAGCAATCTCCGCACGTTCGTGTTGAGCTGCCGCCCCTTCACGAACCCCGTCTGGTCCTCATGGATTACCCCTGGCACACAATCCTCTATTCTAGCTGCCAGGATCTTTGCCAGCAACTTGGCATCCACGTTCAGAAGCGAGATAGGCCTGTAGGACCCGCACTGCACGGGGTCTTTATCCCGCTTCAATATCAGGGAGATCAGAGCCTGCGACATTGTCGGGGGCAGAACCCCCCCCTCTCGCGCCTCATTAAAGGCTCGTACCAGTACCGGTCCCACCAAGTCCACATTTTTCTTATAGAATTCCACCGGGAACCCATCTGGCCCCGGCGCCTTCCCCGCCTGCATCTGACCTATTCCCTTGACTAGCTCCTCTAGCCCTATTGGCGCCCCCAGCCCTTCTACCAGCCCCTCCTGGACCCTTGGGAACCTCAATTTGTTTAGGAAGTCCTCCATTCCCCCTCTCCTCGTCGGCGGCTCAGACCGATACAACTCCTTGTAAAAATCCCTGAAGACCCCGTTCACTTCTTGCCCCTTCTGCACTACCTTCCCGCCCCTCTCCTTCACTCCCCCAATCTCCCTAGCCGCATCTCGTTTGCGAAGCTGGTGTGCCAGCATCCTGCTCGCCTTTTCCCCATACTCATAAACCGCGCCCTGTGCCCTTCTCCACTGCGTCTCTGCCTTCCTGGTGGTCAGCAGGTCGAACTTGACCTGCAGGCTGCGCCGTTCTCCCAGCAGCCCCTCCTCTGGTGCCTCCGCATATCTCCTATCCACTTCCAATAGCTCCTACCAGCCTCTCCCTCTCCTGCCTCTCCTTTCTTTCTCTGTGCGCCCTTATGGAGATCAGCTCTCCCCTGATCACTGCCTTCAGGGCCTCCCAGACCATCCCCACCTGCACCTCACCCGTGTCATTCAAGTCCAGATAGCTCTCAATGCTCTTCCGGACCCTTTTACACACCTCGTCGTCCGCTAACAGCCCCACATCCAGCCGCCACAGCGGGCGCTGGTCCCGCGCCTCCCCCATTTCCACATCCACCCAATGTGGTGCATGATCAGAGATCGCAATGGCCGAGTACTCAGCTTCCCGTACCCTCGGGATCAGCCCCCTGCTCAACACGAAGAAATCGATTCTGGAGTACACTCTATGGACGTGGGAGAAAAAGGAATACTCCCTCGCCCTCGGCCTACCAAACCTCCATGGGTCTACTCCTCCCATCTGCTCCATGTACCCCCTCAGCACTTCTGCCGCTGCCGGCCTCCTATTGGTCCTTGAGCTCGATCTGTCTAGCCCGGGGTCCAGCACTGTGTTAAAGTCCCCCCCCATGATCAAGCCCCCTGCCTCCAGTCCCGGAATGAGGCCCAATAGGCGCCTCATAAAACCCGCGTCATCCCAGTTCGGGGCATATACGTTGACCATCACCACTTTCTCCTCCTGCAGCTTACCCTTCACCATCACATACCTACCCTCCTTATCCGCCACCACCTCCTCCGCCACGAACGACACCCTCTTTCCCACCAGAATCGCCACCCCCCGGTTCTTTGCGTCCAATCCAGAGTGGAACACCTGTCCCACCCACCCCCTTCTCAGGCGAACCTGGTCCACTACCTTCAAATGGGTCTCCTGTAACATTGCTATGCAAATGGGTCTTAATGAACCATTTGCATCCCTCGCTGGCGCAGGCGTGAACCTTGATCCCTTGGCCTGTCGGGGACTGGAGCATTGAACGGGATTGGGGTCTGGCCCCAATGGTAGCAAAGTTCTGGCTGGTGGTAGCAAAGTTCCCGACACGGAGGAGAATCCAGCCCATGATCTACATTTATCATTTCTCTCCACATTTTTTGAACTTTGAAAACGAAAAATATTAATTCCCTCCACAATGAAAAAAATTAATTACGTGCATTTTCCTTTACAAGTTAAAGCTCTGAATCAGTTGTCCCTATCACTCAGTACTATCCTATTTTCCAAAGTTATTTAAATGTATCCTCCCTAAAATTATCCTCATAAGATTTGAAGAATTTATGACGGTTGGGGAAATTGTAAATTATCAACCTTGTTGATAATAGTTCATATTTGGTGAGGTGACAGATGGTGAAATTTGAATTCAATAATTCAGTTGGAATTCAATAAAAATTCACTTTGAATTCAATAAAAAGCGATGACCAGTAACCATTGTCAATTGTCATGATAACACATATGGTTCACTAATGTCCTTTCGGGAAGTAAATCAGCCATCATAACTTGGTCTGGCCTACATGTGATTCCAGATCCACAGAAATGTGGTTGACTCTCAAATGCCCTCTGAAATAGAGGGAGCTTAGGGATGGGCAATAAATGCTAGCCCAGCCAGTGATGCTCACGTCCCGTAAAATTAATTTTTAAAAATATGGATATTTTCTGTGAACATTCTGCCCAAATTCTGCTTTTGCTACTGAACAGTTCTCATCGTGTACATATATTTCACATTGCAGTCTCTGTAATCTTGCATTTTTTCCTCTTTAAAATCAATCTATATTCGCCCAGGCAAGTAATTGTTCCAACTTCCCTGAAATGCCATTAATCTCTCTCATACTTGTCACTTAGTCACGCAGCTTGGTATCAACAGTGCTAAATTATACAAACTACACTTGCCGCATGATTTATGAACAAAACAGATAGCAGTGGATGCAGCTGTAACCCCTGAATCAAACTTGAACCTTTAGTCATCACATTCTATTTTAATTTGTTACGTTGTTTTTTAATGTGATTTGCTAGTTTGTTATTGATTCCATGAGCCTTTGTTTTTATAATGTGGAGATGCCGGCATTGGACTGGAGTGAGCACAGTAAGAAGTCTTACAACACCAGGTTAAAGTCCAACAGGTTTGATTCAAACACGAGCTTTCGGAGCGCGGCTCCTTCACCTGAGGAAGGAGCTGTGCTCCGAAAGCTCGTGTTTGAATCAAACCTGCTGGACTTTAACCTGGTGTTGTAAGACTTCTTACTTTGTTTTTATAAACTGTGCAAATGACAGGGTTTTCTGGCCCTGTCATGATGGGATCTGCTGTGGATGATTCGGTGGGCCAGCCAGGAGACCATTGGCTTATGACAGAACAGGAATATCTGGTGGGTGGGGCCAGAGAATTCCAGCCAATGGGTGAATCTGCATGGCAGTCAGGTTGTAAGGTTAACCCATGGCCATCTGGGTTAGTTGTCCAATGGCTGAATTGTTTTTCACATGGATTGTTTGCTGGACAGCAATTTAACAAACGTCTGCTTATTTCATCGAACTAGTGCTTTTTCAAATGAATTCAGTTACTTCCATTTCATTGTGAAGGCTGAGGGAACAGGTCATTTCAGATGGTTAGAAGAAATAAACATATTAGAGCTATTAGTGACAGTTGACTATTAAATGCCATGGATGCATTATGAAATTATATTGCTGGACATGTTATTGAAGTCAGATGATCAACAGGAACAAATGAATATAGTTATGGAACTCCAAAAGCACAGGTGGCAAACCTTTGAGAAAATCCATGTAATTCAAGGAACAGAGGGAGCAATGAGCATGTGACACTATTAAAAGCCAATGTGAGAAGAGGTTACAATTCAGGAAAATGCAGGGAAAGATATTCCTCTGCTTTTGGCTAAGCCACTTAGCCTCAAGTCACATAATTTTGAGTTGGGACATCCCTTGCTGGAAATGCGTGCACAATGGGCTGGATTTTGCCAACCCCAATGTTGGGCTAAGTAATGGGACAGAAATTTGGAAGTGGTGGCCAAATAAGAAACTGCCTCCTGGACCTTGTCCAATTCAAGATGGTGGGTAGATCCGAGCATAAGTCGGCCCAATCATTGGGCCCACTGTTATGCTTGGTCAGCAGCCTGACGATCAGAGGTGGGTGCTGCTTAGGCAGGCAGGCCTGAGGGAGTCCCAGTATCGAGGCAGCCTTGGCGAATTGCACTGAAGAGCACTCCAGGTGTACCTACAACACATGGGCTACAACAGTTCAAGAAGCAGGTGCACCACCACCAATTAGGAATGGACAACAAATGCTGCCGAGACAGAAATACCCACATCCTGTGGAAAAATAAGAAAAGGGTACACATTAAATGAATGAGGTTGCTAGGGAAATTGGTTTGGAAGTAAAAGCCCTCCACAGCCACATTTAAGAACAGGGCACTGGCCTTTCTTCAGCCTAGCCCTCCATTCGGCCCGCTGGCAAGTTGCCAGGAGGCTGCCTCAATTGAGCTAGCAGTGGACCACTCAGAAATCTGGAATTACAGAGATTGGTGCAAAATGACCCTGAAGCGGGGCCTTAATTTGTCTAATTGGCTGACCACATCGGTGGGGCGGGCAGCCGACCTGGTTCCCACCACGACTGGAAAATTCTACATGAGGTTGAGAAAATCTAGCCATATATGTCAGCCCCCATATTGATTCATTTGTTCAATAAGTGTCCCAGGCAACTGCTTGGAATGAACACAGGCTGCATTAAAATATGCAAATAGAGATTCTGATTTCGCATTTGAGCACCTTTGAGAATTTAGTGCCGAGGAGTGTTTGATTTGCTGATCCTTATGCTATCCCGGAAGAACATGATGCTTACATTCAGAGGCTGAGTGCTCTAACCTACCCTCTACAAGTGTAGTGTTGAGCTAGTGCTTGTTAAAGTATACTAGAGTGACAGTATGTATTCTTGGGTGATACTTTCCTGCAGTTCCTCTGCCTCTGGCTGCTCTATGTTTTGGTGAATTGAAAGTGAAGAAAGGCGCCAGGATTAACATTTTCTGAGATTGCTGAGATTTTCCAGCATTTTCCCTTTCGTTTCAGATTCCAGCATCCGCAGTAATTTGCTTTTAACATTTTCTGTGAAGGATAAACAAGGACGGATATGTCCTGGCATCTGCACCCTGTACTGCTGGGTAGCTTGGCAGGGCCTTGAGTGTTGCAGCTGAGAAGCTGGTCACGCTTGAAGATTCTGCTTCATTTTCCATCTTCTAATTGCTCTCCTGTTGCCTGCCCCCAATCAATCACCCACCAGAACTTTCTTTCTATTTTTTTCAATCAGACAAGGTACACAGTTACCCATCCCCCTTTCACAGGTGAGGCTGGCTTTAAATATCATTGATATCAAAGCCCCAATTAGATGGGCTGTCAATCAGAAACAGTGCTGGCAATGGCAGCCCACCTATTTCTTGATAATCAGCGCCTCTGACATTTGTGTGTGCTTATCGCACTCACGTTATTAGTCATGTGCTACTGGCACAGTGTGTTTCTAAGCCCGATAACAAGTCAATATAAAGTTTGTCCTGGCAATCTCTTGCTTGTGTTAGTTGCTGCCAACAAACTTGCATTCAAGGAGAATCATAAAGCAGGCATTGTGAGTGACAGTAACAGTCAGCTGTCTCCTCTCGCTCTTTCTAACACACTGATCCATTAGGATGCTATTAGGTTTGAGGAAGTTACAATCATGAAAAGACATTTGATAAGGCGACCTTTTTACACAAGAGTGGAGAAGGATGATCTGAAAGAGGCCTTTAAGGTTAATGGCATTGTGATAATGTAAATAGTCATCCATTTTTTCCACTTGCCCTAAGACAGTAAACTATGGGGAAGAGCTGATTGGAATTCTTTGCTGCCAGACCAGAGTTCATAAATCATTTTAAAAGGGAATTAGGCAGCTGCTTGCAAAAACAATCTTAAAAGTGTCCAGACTTCCTGCTTGGCAATGCATGGGGGTTCTTCTCCACCCCACTTACTCTGCCTCATTTGCACCCAGAGTAAAACTGGGGCTTATGCTTGAAATAAATATCTTTTCTCACCAAAGTGCAGGAATGGGCAAAATCGGTTAATGCAGATCAATTAACTGGTTACATATCTAGCTAGGAGAGAGACCAATGATTATAACAAAACTGAATAGCATAAATATATCCAATTCATTCTCGATTATTGTGGTTCAGCTGGGACTGTGGAAATATCACAGGTTGAATACAGCCAGTTTGGGCTGAAATATGTGGGTTGTAATTTTAAATTGATATCCTACAACTTTGCTATATTTCTTTCGAGACTGGGAGAACTTTCCCATCACCTTCAAAGTTTTACCTGAGGTTAATAACCTCTCTTGGGATTACCTCTTTTTGCTGTGAATAGTTTTCATTTTGAACATCATTTTGAACTTGAGGTAACCCCCAAGTGCTTCAATTATTTTATTACCCAAATAAGAGGCAATTTAGCGTGGTCAATCCACCTACCCTGCACATTTTTTGGAGTTGTAGGGGTAGATCCACGCAGTCACGGGGAGAATGTGCAAACTCTACACGTTTAGTGATGCAGGCCTGGGATAAAACCTGGGACCTTGGTGTTGTGAGGCAGCAGAGCTATCCCACTGTGCCACTGTGCTACCCTGCCCACGCCACGTTACCCCTTAATTGGAAAAATGAATTGGGTCCTCTAAAAAAAAATTTTAAATTATAGATTCTTTAAAGAAGTCAGAATATTTTCCATGTTAATACCATGACCAATGGAGTGACCAGAACTGCACACAATACTCCAAATGTGGTCTCACCAGGATACAAATGGAGAAATCATTTAAACTTTTAGCAATAGTGTAAAACAGGTGATATCGGATTGTCCACCCATCACCAGTACTTCCTCTCTGTTGGTTTCAATCATTGTAAATGACTAATAGTCAGCTGTCTCCTGGTGCTCCTTCTAACACACTGATCCATTAGGAAGCTACCAGGGACGGGGAGGTTATAATTGTCAAGAAACAATTGATGAGACAACCTTTTTACACAAGAGTGGAGAACGATGATCTGAAAGAGTTCTTCAAGATTAATGACATTGTGATATGTAAATAGTCATCATTTTTTCCCCCACTCATCATAAGACAGTATCCCCGGACAGGCGCCGGAATGTGGCGACTAGGGGCTTTTCACAGTAACTTCATTGAAGCCTACTCGTGACAATAAGCAATTTTCATTTTCATTTCATAAAGGGGTAGAACTGACAGGAATTCTTTGCCGCAGACCAAAGTTTATAAATCATCGTAAGAGAGCAGGTAGTCAATACAGGATCACTTTTTTATCCAATCAGGCAAAATTATCCCCTCAGAGTTTTAATTTTTGTAATGGGTATAATACTTGAAGGAAGGAACAAATTTCAAGCTTTACCTCTTTGCCTAACAAGGCTTTAAAGTTTCCAACTTCCTTAATTGCTGCAGAGAAATTGTTTGAATAGTTTGAAAATGCGTTTTGTGGTTTACAATCTGTAAGGGTTGGGTGGCACGGTGGTGCAGTGGTTAGCACTGCTGCCTTTGGTGCTGTGGACCCAGGTTCGATCCGGACCCCGGGTCACAGTCTATGTGGAGTTTGTACATTCTCCCCGTGTCTGCGTGGGTTTCGCCCCCACAACCCAAATATGTGTAGGTTAGGTGGATTGGCCACACAAAATTGGCCCTTAATTGGAAAAAAAAATAATTGGGCACTCTAAATTTCTAAAAAAAAAGAAAGGGAGGAATTCATAACAGGAACTAAATTCATATTTTGCTGCTGTCTTCACAAAGCGGGATTTGGACAGGCTGAGTGAGTGGACATATGCATGGCAGATGCAGTATAATGTGGATAAATGTGAAGTTATCCACTTCGGTCGCCAAAATAGGAAGGTGGATTATTACTTAAATGGGTGCAAATTGAGAGTGTTGGATACTCAGCGAAACCTTGGTGCCTTCGTGCATCAGTCACTGAAAGTAAGCACCCAGGTACAGCAGGCAGTAAAGAAGGCAAATGGTATGTTGGCCTTCATAGCGAGAGGATTTGACTATAAGAATAGCAATGTATTTCTGCAATTGTATCAGGTATTAGTGAGGCCACATCTGGAATATTGTGTGTAGTTTTAGTGTCCTTATCTGAGGAAGGATGTTCTTGCTAGTGAGGTAGTGCAGCAAAGGTTTACTAGGCTGATTCCTGGGATGGCAGGGCTGTCTATGAGGAGAGACTAAACCGGTTAGGATTATATTCATTGGAGTTTAGAAGAGAGAGGGAATCTCATAGAAACTTATAAAATTCTTCTTTTTTTCTAAGTTTACAGTACCCAATTATCTTTTCCCAAGTAAGGGGCAACTTATCGTGGCCAGCCCACTTACCCTACACATATTTGGGTTGTAGGGGTGAGATCCACACAGACACAGGGAGAACGTGCAAACTCCACATGGACAGTGACCCAGGGCCGGGATCGAAACTTAGAAAATTCCAACAGGAGTAGACATGGTAGATTCAGAAAGAATGTTCCCGATGGTGGGGGCCTCCATAACTCGGGTTATAGTTTAAGACTGAGGTGAGGAGAAATTTCTTCACCCAGTGGATGGGAAATCTGTGGAATTTGCTACCACAAAAAGTAGTTGAGGCCAAAACATAGCTCTTGGGGCTAAAGGGATCAAGGGATATGGGGGAAGGTGGGATCAGGGTAATGCACTTGATGATCAGCCAAGGTCATAATGAAGAGCAGAGCAGGCTGAAAGGGCCAAATGGCCTCTTTCTACTTCTATTTTCTACTTTGCTGTTATCTAAAAATTAATTTGTGCCTTCATGTTCCAAAGATGTGTGGGGCTTTAGCATCCTCTTACTATTTGTCAATAACATATACTGATTGAGATGCTGTGAAAGATTGTCTCATACCTTTAAGCAAGAGTCCTGGAATATAAGAACAATTTTAACCCCTGCCCCCTCGACGGAAACTGACTAGGCAGGGGCTGGTTTAGCTCACTGGGATAAATCGCTGGCTTTTAAAGCAGACCAAGCAGGCCAGCAGCGCGGTTCGATTCCCGTACCAGCCTCCCCGGACAGGCGCCGGAATGTGGCGACTAGGGGCTTTTCACAGTAACTTCATTGAAGTCTACTCGTGACAATAAGCGATTTTCATTTCATTTCATTTCATTTTCAGTGGATTAACGTTGTCCATGAGATTTCTTAACTTGCTGCGCTGTGCAGAGAAGAGGGACACTCCTGCAAGTACCTAGGAAAGAAAGTGATTGTGGCTTCCCCACCAACTCAAGCAGAACTATACATGACCCTGGTGAGATCACATTTGGAGAATTGTGTGCAGTTTTGGTCACCTCATTATCGGAAGGATATGGAAGCATTGGAAAGGGTGCAAAGGAAATTTAGCAGGATGCTGCCTGGTTTGCAGGATAGGTCTTATGAGGAAAGGTTGAGGGAGCTAGGGCTTTTCTCTTTGGAGCGGAGGAGGATGAGAAGTGACAATAGAGGTTGATAAGATGATGAGGGGGATAGATAGAGTGGACGTTCAGAGACTATTTCCTCGGGCGGATGTACCTGTTACAAGGGGGCATAACTGTTATATTCAGGGTGGGAGATATAGGAGGGATGTCCAAGGTAGGTTCTTTACTCAGAGAGTGGTTAGGGTGTGGAATGGACTGCCTGCTGTGATAGTGGAGTCGGACACTTTAGGAACTTTCAAGCGGTTATTGGAAAGGCACATGGAGCACACCAGAATGACAGGGAGTGGGATAGCTTGATCTTGGTTTCGGACAATGCCCGGCACAACATCGAGGGCCGAAGGGTCTGTTCTGTGCTGTACTGGTCTATCTATCTTCTAACTCCACCTAGCTGGAAGGGGAGTCAGGGCCAGAAGTTGGACAAAAGCAATGCCCACATCTTCCGATCAGTGTCATAATCTCCGCATCCCGCGTGCAGTGAGAAAGCTGGGTGCTTACCTGGTTACGTTCAAAAGGGTCTGACTTCCAAAGCAGTACCCTGGAGAACTCCCTCAGTCCAGAAATCCATGCAGGGACCGATGAAGAGGAGAAGCGCAGAAATCACACACCCTTTTCATAGCGCGGGCTGCCATGTGGTAAGTTTAAATGTATGGTTTAAATGTTAGTGTATGTATGAATGGGTGAATGAGTGAATGAGGTAGGTAAGTGGATGAGGTGTGTAAAGTGGGGAGGCGGTGACATAATGGTATTGTCACTGGACTAATAATCCAGTGACCCAGTGATGCTCTCGGGACCCAGATTTGAATCATACCACAGCAGATAATGAAATTTGAATTCGATAAAAATCTGGAATTGAAAGTCTAATGATGACCTTGAAACTATTGTTGACCTGGTAAAAACCCATCTGGTTCACTAATGTCCTTTAGAGAAGGAAATCTGTCAACATTCCCCTCCACATGAATTTGGTTGCTCAAATATCCTGGCAAACCACTCAATTCAAGGGCAATTATGTGAATATAAAAAATATAAGGGTGGATAAGGTGAATAAATTTGTCGGTGGGTGAGTAGGTCGGGTGGGTGAAGGGTGTGGTAGTAATTAGGTAAGTGTTTGATGTGGGTAAAGAGTAGTTGGGTGCTCAAGCTAGTCAGGCTGTTAGGGAGTTACTTAAGGGGTATTTGGGTTGAGGTGTAGTGGGGTGGTTGTTGGGTGGTTCAAAGCAGGGTACTTGAGATGCATTCAAGCATGAAACAAAATGAAAATAAATAATCCATGCATCTGGCTATCTGGAAGCTATTATCCTGTCAATTGAAACAAAAAGCTATTTCTTTTGGAAAGTGAATAGTACCTTTGCAGATCAAAGATCTGAGGGAGTATAAAGTCTTGTAATTATTTTTGATTTGAAATATTTTTGAAACCGCTGCTGCTTTCTAGACGTCTGTCTGAAGCAGCAAGTGGAAGGGGCAGGTGAATGTCCTCCCTGGACTGCTCTTCAGTTTCCAGGGCTGATGGAGGGGGTCTCTAATATAGGGGTGGGGTCCCTAATAGGGGTCCCTGATATGAGAGAGAGAAGGGGTACGGAAAATGTCCAATATCAGGGTGGTCAGGAGGTAGGCTGTGGCATCGGGGTGGACGGTATGGAACACCATTGCTGCAGCCGGCAAGGCAGCCATGCAGCTGGGCATGCCACTGACAGCCCACTGTGAATGTAGGGCCAAGGGTTGTATAGGTATCCACCCAGGCCACCCCACTGACACCATTCAACCCATCAGCTGTATGGAAGTGCTACAGCACAACCAGTGCCATCTTGTTGGCTGGGATGAGTGTGTGTGGGGATTGTAATGTGTATATGCGGCTACAGCTTGTCAACCTCCCGAGTGTCAATCACAGACCCGGAGAATCCCGAGCCATTTTTCATTGGAATCAATTGTGATCCAAGTAATGCCGGTGCTAGCCCCTCCACAGTTGCTGAATTAGTCCAGGTTCGGCGCCAGTCTTGCTGTCGTGAAAGTCCACTAATTCTGCCCCGGTATCACCACTTAGGGCGGGATTCTCCATTGCCCGAAGCCGATATCGTAATCGGCAATCAGGTGGACAATCCGTTCTAGCACCCAATTCAGGGGCCGCGCTGGTTTGATGCCGGTTTTCGAGCCTCTTCCCCCTCTGAAATGGAGTCATCGCGCCGCGAGCTGTATGCCACTGAAACGGCATTGGCACATCATCTGAAAGGCCTCCTTGATGGGCCGAGTTCTCGACCGCGCAGTTGACATGTGGTCTGAATGGTCGGGAACCCAGCGTGGCGGCTGCTGATTGTGATTTTACAACCTGACATTATTACACTGGAATGCATGTTAGTGCGTGTTAAGTGGGTAGTTTGATTGGCGACTCCAAGTGGTTATAGAAGAGAAATGTTTGTTTTCCTAAGAGCTCAAATACTTAATTGAAATGTTTATTTTCATAAGAGATTATAATAATAATCGCTTATTGTCACAAGTAGGCTTCAATGAATTTACTGTGAAAAGCCCCTAGTCTCTACATTCCGGCGGCTGTTCAGGGGGCTAGTACGGGTATTGAACCTGCGCTGCTGGCTTTGTTCTAAATTACAAGCCAGCTGTTTAGCCCACACTGCTAAACCAGACCCGTAGTTCAAAGAATTTCAATATATTGAATGTTTTTTTATGAATGGGAGTGTTTCTTTGTTTAGAATTATTATGCCATCAATTAACATATTGGCAGGCATTCTCCGGCCATTGTAATTAATTTTTCTTGCTGGCAGTGCAGCCTGTCCATGAGTTTCCCGGTTTCCTCGGATGGCTTCAATGGGAAGTCGCATTGGCAAATGGCGGGCCTATAGAATCCCACCGCCAGTGAATGGTGTGCTGGCGAGAAACACACTGCAGGGGAACAGGAGAATTCAGCCTATTATTTTATGTCAGCTTGGCTTTTGAGCTTTGCCAATGGTGGATGAGTAAGCATGGAGGGGGATAAGAGCATGGGTTGGCATGGGTTGGTGCTAAGTTTGAGTATGAGGAGCTATTGAAGGTGGATAGAAGGACATTGAGTGGCATGGAGTATAGAAAGGGCCATGCGGGTGGGTGGGGGTGGGAAATGAGGTGGCAGACGTTGGCAGGGGAGTCTGAGAGAGGTTAGGCTTGAGGGATGGAGGGTTGTTTTCTATTTGAATAATTTTAAAATAACTTCAACAAAGTGCTGGAGCGCAGAGGCATGCCTTCAGCCCTGCCTGCCATCAGATCAATCGGCCTCCGCACACGGCAGCTCCATGTTCATTCCCATGGTGGTGGGCCCCACTTCTATCCAACATCCCTGGAACAAAAATTCAACCTTTTGGACCCTTTTTTCCTGGTTCAGGTTGGCGGAGCCAAGAAATCCCTGTGTTCCCAAATCAGGATTGAAAATTCCGACTGAGTTTAAGTTGAAAGTCTCAGACACTGTTACGTACATTGCAGTCTTCCCACATATAATTGCTTTTTTCGCTTGATATATCTGTCAGCCAAATATATCTTGCTGTAGTTTCACTTGCTCTTTATCTTGTTTTTTTGTCATAAATTGGCAAGATTTGTAAAAAGCATTTACAGCTGTGCATTGTTGTATCATGGCTAACAATCCTGTGTTGTGTTTCAAAATGTGGTATCCAATTTGTTGCACATATGGGGATCGACTCCCAAACAAAGTTCATCAGTAACAGATACCAAACAGCCACTTTTTTTGGTTCACAATATTTATTCCCATTAATACTAAATCACAAGAGGACATTTTTATTAAAGTTTCCTTCTCCCATTTTAAAAATTGGAACTAATTACATTCGTAAAGTTTTCCTTAGCTTTGTGCTTTTTTTGCATTGAGGGAGAACAGCAAAAATGGAAAATATTCCAAGAGTCTTACTGCGATGTTTTATCAGCCACATCCAGCACAGTATCCCAACGGGCAAAATAACTCCCAATGTACTCAGTGCTTGATCTGAATGTGACATTTGAATGAAAAAAATCCCAAATTGTTTATTGCTGAAAGCACAATACGCTTCAGATAGTCCATTCATTTCATAATATGCCTTTTGAGCTTCCTGAGCAATCTCGCTGAATTACAGATCACTGCCTAATTTAGCATTAGCTTCTGCTGCCTGATGTTGCAAGCAAACTTGCTGACCTCGTGTTTTATTGCTCTGGAGTTGGAAGGTATTCCTGGAATATCAGGGACTGCGAGCTGGCACAGATTAAGAGAGAAGAACAAGGTCGTTCGCCCACCCTCCATCCAAAAAGACACATGGTTGCCTGCCAAAGTGTCAAGGTGTTAATGCTTTCCTATCATGGCAGCAAACCATTAAATACTTCTGACATTGGCCTGCGCAGCCCTACCCAGAAATCAATTCCATGTGCTGATCACTGTTGGAACAAGACCTTGCTAAGCCCTAAATTTGCTATTCACTGGTAACTTTCGACTGACATGAAGTTAACTTGAATTTTGTGATCTGTGATTTACCCAGATGATTTTTATTTACTGCAACAGTGTCCCAGAGAAACCTAATCTTCTTCATCTTCTATTTGTTTTTTTTTTCATTGAATTACTAAATGAATTGGGAATTAGTTGTGACGAGTTTGTAAAATAGTTCTTTTTTAGAGTTTATAAAAATTGATTCAAGATGAACATTTCTTGGCAAGCTATTTATCTAATGTTTGGCTGCATTATCAAAAGTTCCTTGCGAGGCCAATTCCATTTCCCCTCCGGCAGCATTCTGCTAGTGAGATAGGTGGCTGCCCATTACTAATGTTCCTCGGGATGTTCATGAATGTATCCCAACTCAAAATGCAAAGGCTCTTATTTACCGGTATTCATGATATCTTAACACACAAAGAAGTCCTAATCTAAAATTAAAATCTTTTCAGAAAATCATAAGATTACATGGCTCACCATGCTAGCTTGACTTGTCTATGTTCAGAAACAAGCATCAATTTTGCTGCAAAGTGCTTTGTCCTGAGGAAGTGGAAGGCATTATTCAAAATGTAAAGGTTTTTGTACACACTAAGAGCAGGATTTTCCAGTTTAGCCTGCCCCAAAACCGTAAATTCCCGTTCGAGGTCAACGACCTTTAAATGGTCCGTCAAATTTTCCATCCCACGGCAGGCGGGACTGGAAAATTTACCCTTAAGAGGCTATAATTGCTTTGCAATAATATCTAAATTCTCCCATGTGCGTTGGTTTTTTTGGTCAGACCCCCAACCCCCCCCCCCCCCCCCCCAGCTGAGGAGTGGGGCGGCAAGTGCAGTGCCCCGGTCACTTTGCCTGGGAGCAAAGATGGCTACTCACGTCCTCTGCTCCCCACAGAAGTCCTTCTGCCTGATTCACATTTTTCAAAAGAAGTATTAATCGGCACCAGTCCGTCCAGTTGCTGGAGAGGATAAATCACGGGAGGCCGTTGAATATGGGGTTGCTCTCGTCAATTGCATGGTAATAGGGCTTAAGTGATGATAATTGGTTTCTCGCCATACTATGGCGAGATTCCGAATTTGCCCACAGGAGCTGGCCAGTTGCATCGCAAACTGTTTGCAGCCTGGCGCTGTTCTCGTTTTCGGCCTCTCCTGCTATTCAACGGCCTCATTTTGCTCGAGCGAGAGTGCAGCGAGGCTTGAGAATCACGCCCAGGTGCAGGTTGGCCAAAGCCAATAACATTTGAATTTATACAGCATCTTTATCACAATAAAAGATCCCAAAGTGCTCAACATGTATAATAATAAAAGTAATAATGGACTTCCGGTGGCGGCAATGCGGAGCTAAGCCGCACGTTCGGCAGCTCCCACTTTTTTTGGACTTTCGGGCTCTTTTAAGAGCCCGCAACGACACTGTTTCAACTTTTCCCCTGGGGGGAAACACAGCCAGTGTGCCCAGCAGCCGGTGGATGGACTGGACTCGCAGTGGAGCGATCCAGAAGTTGGTATTACCACAGAGAAAGGCGAGAGGCAGAAAAAGCAAGATGGCGGCAGGCGGGGAAGGAGCAGCAGAGTGGCAGCTGTGGGCGCGGGAGCAGCAGGAGCTGCTTCAGCGCTCCTTCAAGGAGCTCAAAGCCGAGATTTTGGAGCCGTTTAAGGCCTCGCTGGACAAGCTGGTGGCGACTCAGACGGCTCAGACCGGAGAGATTAGGGAGCTGCGGCACAAGGCTTCGGAGAATGAGGATGAGCTTCTGGGCCTGGCAGTGAAAGTGGAGTCGCACGAGACACTGCACAAGAAATGGCAGGCGAGGATGGAGGAGATGGAGAACCACTCACGCCGGAAGAATCTACGCATTTTGGCCTCTCGGAGGGGCTGGAAGATTCAGATTTGGCAGCCTATGTGGTTCTAATGTTAAACTCGCTGATGGGTGCAGGGTCGTTTCGTGGTCCCCTGGAGCTGGAAGGCGCCCATCAAGTGCTGCAGCGGAAGCCCAGGCCGAACGAACCGCCCAGGGTGGTGCTGGTCCGTTTTCACCGCTTGGTTGACCGGGAGTGCGTGTTGAGGTGGGCGAAGAAGGAGAGGAGCAGCAGGTGGGAGAACACGGATGTTCGGATTTTTCAGGACTGGAGCGCGGAGGTGGCGAGGAGAAGAGCTGGCTTCAATCGAGCGAAGGGAGTGCTCCACAGGAAGGGGGTGAAGTTTGGCCTTCTACAGCCAGCTCGTCTCTGGGTCACGTACAAGGACCGCCAGCTCAATTTTGACTCTCCGGGGGAGGCCTGGGCTTTTGTCCAGGCTGAGAACTTGGATTCGGACTGAGGACTGGGGGGCTGGGGGGAAATGTACGTTGCTTGGAGGCTTTTCCCTCTTAGGTATCCTTTCGCCTATAGTGGCTGTGTTTGCTGATGGTTGTTTCCTGTTTGTTTTCGCTATTTTAGTTATGGTTATTTGGGTTCTTTCGGGGTTTCTTTGGGGCTGTTGGTTATTTATTGTGGTGCTTTTTTTTTGTTTTTTCCACTGGTGGGTTGGGGAGTAGTTTGGGGTCCCAATGGGTCATGTGTCCATCTTTTTCCCACGTGTTGGGTCGAGGGGCGGGGCTCGGGTTGGAAGCGCGGGCTTTCTTCCCGCGCCGGAGGAATTGGGGGCGGGGCCGGCGCTGGGAGGGAGGGATTGGCGGCTGTGTTGCATCCGGGGGGGGTCGTGGTTATGGCGGGAGTAGCCGGGATCAGCAGAAGTCAGCTGACTCACGGAAGCATAATGTTGGGGGTAACGCAGCTGAGGGGGGCCTAGCTTTGGGGGGGGAGGTTTGGAGGGGAGGAGGAGGGGGGGCGCCGGGTTGTTGCTGCAGGGACTGTGAGGGAATGGATGAAGGGGGGGTTGGGAGGGGGGTTTGCCACCATGGGGAGCGGGCTTGGGGGGTTCCCTGGGCACGTGGTGGGTTGAGGAAGGGCTATGGCTGATCGGCGTAGAGGGAAGGGACGGCCCCTTGGGTTCGGTTGGTCACATGGAACGTGAGGGGGCTGAATGGTCTGGTGAAGTGATCCCGGGTCTTGGCTCACTTGAGGGGGCTGGGAGCGGATGAGGCTATGCTCCAGGAGACGCACTTCAGGGTTACGGATCAGGTGAGGCTAAGAAAAAGTTGGGTGGGACAGGTGTTTCACTCGGGGCTTGATGCAAAGAACCGTGGGGTGGCAATTTTGGTGGGTAAGAGCCTGTCGTTCGTCGCGTCCAAAGTGGTGGCGGATAGTGCAGGTAGATATGTGATGGTGAGTGGGAGACTTCAGGGGGAGCGGGTGGTCTTGGTTAATGTTTATACCCCCAACTGGGATGACGTGGGCTTCATGCAGCGTATGCTGGGCCTGATCCCGGACCTGGAGACAGGGGGATTGATTCTGGGTGGGGACTTTAACACGTGCTGGATCCGGCTCTGGATCGTTCGAAGTCTAGGACGGGCAGGAGGCTGGCAGCGACCTCGGTGCTGAGGGAGTTCATGGATCAGATGGGAGGGGTGGACCCTTGGAGGACCCGTGGCGAGTGTGGTGATGAATGGGAGGAGGTCAGAGGACTTTTGGCTTTCCAGAGAGACGAGGCAGGGGTGCCCCTTGTCTCCCCTGCTCTTCGCGTTAGCAATTGAGCCCCTAGCCATGGCGCTGAGGGACTCGAAGGGTTGGAGGGGGATTGTGCGGTGGGGGGGGGGGGGGGGGGGGGGGGGGGGGGGGGCACCGGTTGTCGCTGTATGCAGATGATCTGCTGCTGTATGTCGCGGACCTGGCTGAGGGGATGCCAGAGGTGCTGAGGATACTTGAGGTGTTGGGGGACTTTTCGTGATATAAGCTCAAAGTGGAGAAAAGTGAGTTGTTTGTCCTGCACCCTTGTGCAGGACAGGGTGCTTTCGGGGACATGGGTTGGGGAAGGGAAGATCTCAGGAGAGGGAGATAGGGGAACTCCCGTTGAGGAGGGCTGAGGGGAGCTTTAGGTATCTTGGGGTCCACGTGGCTAGGACCTGGAGGGCTATGCATAGGCTTAACTTTTCGCGGCTGGTGGGGCAGATGGAGGAGGAGTTCAGGAGGTGGGATGCGCTGCCGCTCTCGTTGGCGGGCAGGGTCCAGTCGGTTAAAATGACGGTGCTCCCGAGATTTTTGTTTCTTTTCCAGTGCCTCCCCATGTTGATCCCGAAGGCTTTTTTCAGAAGGGTGAATAAGTCGATTCTGAGGTTTGTGTGGGCGCAGAAGGCCCTGAGAGTAAGGAGGGTATTTTTGGAGCGAAGAAGGGAGGTAGGGGGCCTGGCACTGCCCAACCTGTGTGGATATTATTGGGCGGCGAACGTGGCGATGATTCGCAGGTGGGTGACGGAAGGGGCGGGTGACGCATGGAAGAGACTGGAGGTAGCGTCCTGTGCGGGTATGAGTCTGGATGCCTTGGTGACGGCCCCCCTTCCACTCCCCCCGGCAAAGCACTCCACGAGTCCGGTGGTGGTTGCGTCCCTCAAAATCTGGGGACAGTGGAGGCGGCATAGGGGGGAAGTGAAGGCCTCAGTTTGGGCCCCGATACGGGGCAATCACCGTTTTGCGCCAGGGAGAACGGGTGGGGGATTTGGGAGTTGGCACAGGGCAGGCATCAGACAGTTTGGGGACCTCTTGTTGGATGGGAAGTTCGTGACTCTGGAGGAGCTGGTGGGGAAGTGGAACCTCCCCCCTGGGAATGCTTTTAGGTATATGCAGGTCTGGGACTTTGTTAAGAGGCAGGTGGAGGAGTTTCCGCGGCTGCCGCCAGGGGGGGTGCAGGACAGGGTGCTTTCGGGGACGTGGGTCGGGGAAGGGAAGATCTTGGCTATCTACCAACTGATGCAGAAGGAGGAGGAGGCCTCAGTAGATGAGCTCAAAGCGTAATGGGAGGAAGAGCTAGGGGAAGAGATTGAGGATGGGACGTGGTCGGACGCCCTGGAAAGGGTGAATTCTTCCTCCTCTTGCGCACGGCTCAGCCTAATTCAGCTGAAGGTGCTTCACACGGCTCACATGACGGGGGCAAGGATGAGCCGGTTTTTCGGAGGGGAAGACAGGTGTGGGAGGTGTTCGGGTGGCCCAGTGAACCTCACCCATATGTTTTGGGCATGTCCCGCTCTGGAGGAGTTTTGGAAGGGGGTGGCGGGGATTTTGTCGGAAGTGGTCGGGTCTAGGGTCAGGCTGGGCTAGGGGCTCGCGGTCTTTGGGGTAGCTTCAGAGCCGGGAGTGCAGGAGGCGAGAGAGGCCGGCATTCTGGCCTTTGCGTCTCTAGTAGCCTGGCGCAGGATTCTGTTACAGTGGAGGGATACGCGGCCCCGAGTTCGGAGACCTGGGTCAACGACATGGCCGGGTTCATCAAGTTGGAGAGGATGAAGTTTGCCCTGAGGGGGTCGGTACAGGGGTTCTCTCGGTGGTGGCAGCCCTTTCTTGATTTCCTGGCGGAGGGGTAGAGAGTGGTCGGTCTCGGCAGCAACCGGGGGGGGGGGGGGGGGGGCAGTGGGGTGGGTTTGGGGGTGGTTGGGGGGGGTTTGTTTTTGCGGCGGTGGGTTTGTTATGTTATTTTCTTCTTTCTTGTCTTGCTATTTGTTATTTTTTATTTTGGGGGGGAGAGTTCTTTTCTTGTTTTGGTGTGGAAACACGCCTTGTTTGTTTTAAATTGCGGGGAGAAAATTTGTTATTGTTATTAAAAAACTTGAATAAAAATTATGTTAAAAAAATAAATAAAAGTTATAATGATACTTTAAAGGTTCCCATTTATGTTGAAGGGGATGGTTGAAGTCAAAACTGTGCATCCCACCGGAGCAAGCTTGCTCCACCCAAAATCTCTTCATGCATTGACTTCTGGGGTGATCTGGAGGTAAATAGAAAGAATCCCAAACATTAGGGACATGTCGCCCGTATTACGTTACAAGGGTCTGCTTTGAGGCTATGTTTCCCAGTCATAAATGCTTCCAAATATATATAATTGAATAGTTGTGTCCATAACTGGTTATTTTTCAGACATTCAAATGAATATTGAGGATTTGCAGTCTGACAAGCATTAAATTGACAAAGGTTATTCATAACAGAAATGTTGCATAATTGTCTGATATAATTGCCACACAGTCATAAGTAAGTTTGCAAAAATGTTGAAATGCAAGGCTTTATCCTTTTCGTAGCGGCATTGCATATTTCTAAAATGTATATATCATATTATGTACTTAATATGCTTTCTTTATGTTGCAGTGATGATGCCCGATGATTCTCCATGCCTGAAAAAACCCCACGATTGAATTACACTTTGTCGGTTTTTAGGCCTCGGTGAGGAACTCCCCATTTCCTTCACTGACGAGCTTAGGTCACCAGTGCAGGAAGACTACCCGCGGATCGGGGCGCCATTTTTCAAGGCAGCCCGATCTTTCAATCCCCCCTCAGCACCCCCACCACAGCCTCCAGGCTCCACTATTTCACCCAACTTACCTCACAGCTTCTCCCTTTCTTTTTCAAAACATGCGTCGCTTCCAACGGAGAATGCAACACAATATTTACTTCCCATCACAATACAGTACAATACAACAAGGGCCAGTTTAGCTCAGTTGGCTGGACAGCTGGTTTGTGATGGGTTCAATTCCCGTACCGTCTGAGGTTATTTATCAAGGCCCCACCTTCTCTTTTTTTTAAAATCTTTTTATTGGCATTTTCAACATTATGTACATTGACATTTGTGTTTATTTATTGTACACTGTAATGCAAAAAGGCTTTTATCTTACCTTACTTTATTTACAGATTGCTGCCGGCTAGTTCAGTGTGTCTTTCCCCCAACCCCCCTGCACCCCATGTTGTCCCACTTTGCCCGTCTCAGACTCTCTGCCCCCTCTCCCCCACTCCCCCTGGGTTGTGCATCCCTGGCATTGCTCCTTGTCTTTTGTTTTTTTCCCTCTCTTCTTCTTCTAGTTCTCCCTCTATTGGTTGTTGCTGGCCTCAAACAGGTTTTGGAACAGGCCGCCAAATTGCCCCCGTGCAGTAAGGAAGCCTTCCTCCGACCCTCGGGTAGCGTATTTTATCTTCTCCAGCTGGAGAAATTCCGAGAGGTCAGCTTGCCAGCCTGCAGCTGTGGGTGGTGCTGTTGATCGCCAGCCGAGCAGGATTCTCCAGCATGCGATTAGGGAAGTGAAAGCCAGGGCATCGGCCCTCTTCCCCATGTGTAGCTCTGGTTGCTCTGATACCCCGAAGATTGCAGGATTTGGGCACGGTTCCACCCTCACTCCCACAACCTTGGACATTGCCTCGAAGAAGGCGGTCCAGAACCCAGCAAGTTTGGGACAAGCCCAGAACATGTGGGTGTGGTTGGCTGGGCCCCTCTGTCACCGTTCACATTTATCCACCTTCTCCGGGAAAAACCTGTTTCATTCGGGTTCTGGTCAGGTGTGTTCTGTGCACCACTTTGAGCTGCATGAGGCTGAGCCTTGCACAGGAGAAGGTGGAGTTCACCCTGCTCAGTGCTTTGCTCCAGAGTCCCCACCCCACGTCTGTCCCCAGTTCGTCCTCCCGTTTCTATCTGGTCTCATCCAGTGGTGTTTGGGCTCTGTCCAGTAACTGTCCGTATATTTTTCCACAGAGTCCTTACTGTCCGTGGCCATCAGGTCCTCTAATAGTGTAGCCTCTGGGGTACCCTACTGTCTCTTTACGGAGGAAATGTTTTATTTGTAAGTGTCTCATTTCCTGTCCTGTCGGCAATTCCCATTCCTCTGTCAGTTTGTTCAGCGTCGCTAGTCTGTGCCTAACTGTCAGCGTTTCACCGTCCTGACTCCATTTTGTAAATGTTGCAGCTAGCATGGTTGGCGGGAATCTGTGGTTGCCGCAGATGTGAGCGATGGAGGACATCCCGGTCAGCCCAAAATGTTGTCTTAGCTGGCCCCACGTTTTCAGTGTGCCCATTACCACAGGGCTCAATGTGTATTTCGCTGATGTGGCCAGGGCCCGAAGGGTCGTTCCCTTGCAGGAGACCTCCTATATCTGTACCCACTCTGAATTGGGCTTGTGCACCCGTCCCCTCACTCTTTCTGCTGTTGCTGCCCAGTGGTTGTATTGCAAATTTGGCAGTGCCAGGTCTCCCTTAATTTTCCTCCTTTTCAGTGTTGATTTGGGGACTCTTGGATTCTTGATCCTCCACACAAACACCACAATTAAGCTATCTAGGTTCTGGCAAAAGTCCTTAGGGATGACGATCGGTATGGACCTAAACTGGAAGAGGAACCTCGGCAGCACGTTCATTTTGATCATCTGCACTCTCCCCGCCAAGGAGAATGGAAGTCCGTCCCACCTCTGTAGGTCCTTTTTGACTTCCTCCATCAGGCTGGTCAAGTTCCAGTTGTGTTTCTGAGTCCAGTCTCTGGCTATTTGGATCCCCAGATGTCGGAATCTGTTTTGGGCTGTTTTGACTCAGAGTCCCCCCAGCTCTGTCCCTCCTCTGTTTGGGTTCACTGGGAATGTCTCACTTTTGCCCAGGTTCAGTTTGTAACCTGAGAAGGTTCCGAACTCTTTTAGGATCCACATGATTGCTTTCAGTCCTTCCTGTGGCTTTGAGATATTCAGGAGCAGGTCAGAGAGCGAAACTCTGTGCTCTCTGTCTCTTCTTTGGATGCCCTTCCAATTTTTTGCACCCTGTAGGGACATCGCCAGGGGTTTGATTGCTAATGCAAACAGGAGTGGGGACAGTGGGCATCCTTGCTTTGTGCATCTTTGTAGCTGGAAGTATTCAGAGCTGGTGGTGTTAGTTTGAACACTTGCCTTGGGAGCATTGTACAGGAGTCTCTCCAGGTGGTGAATCACACTCCTAGCCCAAACTGTTCCAGTACCTCGAGGAGGTACTTCCATTCGATTCTGAGAAAGGCCTTTTCTGCGTCCAGGGAGACGATCACCTCTGGTGTTCTCTTCCCGGAGGGGGTCATTATTACGTTCATCAGCCGCCTGATGTTCGCAGTGAGTTGCCTACCCTTGACAAAGCCCGTCTGGTCTTCAACGACCACCTCTGGTACGGCATTCCCCAGCCTGTTGGCCAGGACCTTTGCGAGTATTTTCACATCCACATTAAGCAGCAAAATGGGTCTATATGATCCACATTCCATCGGGTCTTTGTTTTTTTTGGATATCAGTGAGATTGTGGCCTGCGCTAGCGTAGCAGTCAAAGTGCCCCTTGCCAGAGAGTCTGCGAACATGTCCCTTAAATGTGGGGCCAGGGCCGGTGCAAATTGTTTGTAGAAGTCAGTCGGGAACCCATCAGGTCCCGGCGCCTACCTGCATGGAGCTGATGCTCTCTATGTTTTCTCCAAGATCTATTGGTGCTTCCACTCCCTCCGTCTGTCCTCCCCCAAAACCGGCATTTCCAGTCCGTTGAGGAACTTTCTTTGCCGCATCCCCATCAGGAGGTTCGGAGGTGTACAAGCCTTGATAGAAGGTCTCAAATGCCCGATTGACCTTCTTTGGTTCTGTTACCAGTCTGCCACTCCTATCCTTTACCAGCGCTGTTTCCCTCATGGCTGCCTGCTTTCTCAGCTGGTGAGCCAGTAGGCGACCAGCCTTTTCTCCGTGCTTGTAAAAGGTCCCCCGTGTCTGGCGGGTTGGTACGCTGTTTTCCTGTGGATAGCAGGTTAATGTCCATTTGTAGCTTTTTCCTCTCCGCCAGCAGCTCTAAGGTCAGGGCATCGGAGTATTTTCTGTCTACCTCCAAGATGGAGTTGATCAGCTGTTGCCTGGCCTCCCTCTCTTCCCTATCTGTATATGCCTTGTAGGCTATTATTTCCCCTCAGATCACAGCCTTCAGTGCCTCCCAGAACATGGAATTTGAGACTTCCTCATTCCGGTTGTTCGTCAAGTAGTCGCCTATGGCCTGCAATGTTTTTTGGCAGAAGGCCTTGTCGGCCAGGCGGTCCATGTCCAACCTCCAAGTGGGGGGCTGGGCCCAGCCTGTCTCCAACCTCACACCCACGTAGTGCTGAGCGTGGTCGGAGATGACTATCGCAGAGTACTCTGCTCCTGTAATTCCTGGAAGCACCAATATCCCCACTGCAAAGATGTCGATACTCGTATATACCTTGTGCACTTGCGAAAAACGAGAATTATTTTTCTCCCGGGTGTGGGAGCCTCAACGGGTCCACCGCCCCCATCTGCTCCATAAATGCTCCCAGTTCCTTAACCATGCCTGTCTTTTCCCCCGTTCTGGGATTTGATCGGTCGGTCAGCGGGTCCTCTACGCAGTTAAAGTCGGAGCGTGTCAATGTCAGGGATTTCCACAATGGTCTTTTTTATACAGTCTGTGTCCTCCCAGTTGGGAGCGTATGCATTTAGCTGTACTACCGGTGCCCCTTCCAAGGCACCACTGACCATGAAGTACCGTCCCCATGGGTCCGTAACCGTCCAACTCTCAGTAAACCATGTTCTCTTGATGATCGGTATAGCCACTCCCCTAGCCCTCATCCTGTAGCATGAATGGTATGTCTGTCCCACCCAGCCCTTCCTTTTTTAAAATTTAGTGTACCCAATGTGGTGAATGAGATTCACATGGCATTATAGTTACCAAGTTCCAAGTAGATACATGTATCGATATTGTAAGTGCAGTTGCACTACCTGACCACCAGGGGGAGTAGCTCTGGGAGTACTCGAGAGTTTGTACTGGGTTCCTCTTTTGGCTCCGCCCAGAACTCCTCCCCCTGGAGCTGCTGTATAAAGATCCGTACCACAGAGTCAGCCAGCCTGTTCACCGAAAGTTCAACGGCTAACAGGCTGGCTCTGTTGTAAGTATATTAAAACCGCTATTCTAATCCTACAAGCACGTGTCCATAGAATTGTTGGTTCCAACGCCCAATTCATTTTTTTCCAATTAAGGGGCAATTTAGCATGGCCATTCCACCAATACTGCACATCTTTGGTTTGTGGGAGTGAAACCCACGCAAACACGGGGAGAAGGTGCAAACTTCACATGGACAGTGACCCAGAGTTGGGATCGAACCTGGGACCTCGGTGCCGTGAGGCCGCAGTGCCAACCGCCGCGCCTTTGTGCTGCCCCCACTCAGCCCTTCCTTACTAGCAGTGGGTTCTACTCCCTCAGGTGTGTCTCCTGCACGTAAATTACGCCGGCCTTCAGGCTTCTCAGGTGGGCAAAGACTCTGGAATTTTTCACTGGGCCATTAAGTCCCCTTACGTTCCAGATGACTATCCTGGTGGGGGGTTTCTGACCTCCCCCCCCCCCCCCCCCCGGTCCTGTGGGATCACCCATATTTACCTAGTGGATGCACCCCTACACTTGGGGTTTCCCTTTGTTAGGGGCTCGTCCAAAATGGCCGCAGTTGGCGCCCTCCCCATGAGTTCGGGCCCCTGCGCTCCGGGGTTTCCCTTTGTCCAGGGGGTACCCAACATGGCCACCAACTGTGTGTACTCCACGTGGGTGCTCCCCTGGACTTCGGGGTCTCCCTTTGTTTAGGGACCATCCAAAGCGGTTGCTTGCGCCACCATCTTGATTCCTCCATCTGCTCCATGCCTGCTGAGGCCTGTGTCTGTCTTGCTGCCAACCCTTTCCTATCCTTCTGCCCTTTTTCAGTTGTGTGAGTTTCCCCCCCCCCCCCCCTCCCTCCTGTTTTCCCCGATCCTTACTTCCCTCTCCCTGTCCTCCTACTTTAGTCCGAGAACGAGGCAGCACAGTCCCAGGCAAACACAGAGTCCATACAACAGATCTTGGTCCCGTTTTGTCCTCCACTTTCCGTTTTTTCCCGGCTGCCCTCACTGGTGCTGCGTCTGTTCCTTTTCTAGGTTGTTGGTCTTCACTCAGCTTCTACTGGGGTGCTGAAGTAATGTTCTTTTCCTTTATAGGTTACCCAGAGTTTGGCCGGGAACAATATGGCGAAACTCCTAATCCCCTTGTTGATTACCGATTTTGCCTTATTGAATTGGCCCTGTTTTTTCGTGAGGTCTGCCCCAATGTCCTGATCAACCCTTATTCTGTGTCCTTCCCACAAGCACGACTTTGTCTGTCGGGCCCAACTCAGGATCTTTTCCCAGTCCTGGTACCGCTGCAGCTTCGCAATGATCGCTCTCGGCTGCTCCCCAGTCTTGGGTTTTGGCTGGAGCGACCTGTGTGCCCTGTCGAGTTCTGGGGGGTTTGGCTGTTTGTCCCTATCAAGTTGCCCAGCATTTGGGCAATGTCAGCGGTTGGGTCCCTTCCTTCCACCCCCTCTGGCAGTCCCACAATACAGACGTTCTGTCGCCTGGACCTGTTTTCCTGGTCCTCTACCTTCCTGCTCAGGTTCCCTTGGGCTGCCACCAACCTCTTCACCTCGGTGTCCAGAGCCACAGTCCTATCACTCTAGTCAGTTGCCACCCATTCTAGGTCCAGGATCGTCCTTTCCTGGGCTTCCACCTTCTTTCCCAGGCTGTCTATCTTGCGCTGGAGGGCGGCCATCATTTCCGTCACCACCTCTTTCACCACCACCTGGAGTTCCATTTTGATTGTCTCCCTCATGGCAGCCAGTTCTTTTTTTAGAAATGTCTGCCATCCCTCCCCCGATGTAGTGGGGCGGTGGGGGCGAAGCTGCCTGTTCCTGCTCCTCTGTTCGGGTTGCCGGTCGTGCCCTCTCTTGTTTCGCCGTGGCCTTAGCCTCGCCTTGTGCATCCGCTGGTCTGTCTGCTCGTTGATCCTCCCCTTGCCGCGGCTTCTGCCTCCTCACCGGCCCTTTGAACTACCGTTTGACGGCAACTTCTCTTCTGCTTCTTCGCTACGAATGCCTTTTGGGTTTTTAGGAGTTTTGGGTGGCTTTTTGAGTCAAGAAACCTGGAAAATTCACTATTTTGGGTCTGATTGGGAGGAGAGCCACCCGATGTGCGTCAGCTCAGCACATCACCACCACTGGAAGTTGGCCCCGCCTTCTCAACCTTGCCCCTGGCCTGAGATGTGGTGATCCTTAGATTAAATCCCCACCAGTCAGCTCTCTCCGTTAAAGGGGAAAGCAGCCTATGGTCATCTGGGACAATGGCGACTTTACGACAGTCTTATTTCTTGACAGTTCTTTCACAATCTCGGTCTGTTATGTATGAAAGAATGGTCATGGTACGCTGTTTCTGGTACTTAGGTTGTCTGGTAGTTTTTTTTTCTCTTTGCAGCATTTCAATTCAGCATCTTTTTCATCGACCATTTTATCATATTGGTGCTTGTGCTTTTCCAGCAGTGTGACCATGTTGGCAGTTTTGTTCTGGCACATAAACACAGCTTGTTTCCATATTGAACTGTTGATCCTTCTGCCAATTTCAGTGTTTTACCTCCTGTGGTGATAACCACTGTAGATATGCGTACTTGCAGTAGGGGGTGTATGGCTGTACCTGTAATACAGGTTCCTCCGGTAAGCCCCTGCCGGCTAGCTCCGCCCACAGGGAGCTTGTGTATAAATATGCGTGTGAGTCACTCAGATCCTATTCTACAGTTGCAGCCGGAGGAATAGCATCACACAGCAATAAAGCCTCGATTGTACATGTCTCTCTTCTTTGAGTGCAATTGTTAGCGCCACAATTTATTGCTGTGTGATTTTCCGTACACCATGGACATTAGGATCAAGCCTAACCGTCTGCAGCTGGATCCACATTCGCCTCACGCCAGGAAAGACTTTGTTCACTGGCTGGCAGTCTTCGCGGCCTACATCTCTTCAGCGGACCCTCCCCCGACGGAGGCTCAATAAAGACAACTCCTGTACTCAAGACTTAGCTCCATTGTCTTTCCGCTAATTCAAGATGCGCCTGACTACACCAGAGCTATGGAACTGCTCAAGGAGAACTATGCACAGGCGACGAACACATTGTTTGCGAGACATCTACTTTCTACTCGCGTCCAGCAGTCGGGTGAGTCGATTGAGGACTTCTGGAGGGCCCTTATACTTCCGGTACGAGACTGCGACTGCCGGCCCTCACAGCCATGGAACACTCTGACTTACTCATGTGCGATGCCTTTGTTACAGGCATTGCATCGGACCCCATCCTGCAACGACTGCTGGAAGGGGCCGCCCTCGACCTCGCGGCCACAAAGACTCTGGCGCTTTCCATGATGGCCGCCTCCTGTAGTCCGCGATCTTACTCCGCTAGCCACTCGGCCCACCCGTCCTACCCCTCGTGGACCCCACAACCGGCCCCCCCAGCAGCCGTCCCCGTGCACTACACCTGCGCTGTTCGCCGCACCGTGCTCCCTGGGGGTCCCCGCTGTTACTTCTGCAATCAGCAGAAGCACCCCCGCCAACGCTGCCTGGCCCGCACCGTGACCTGCAAAGCTTGTGGCAAGAAAGGCCACTTTGCAGCGGTGTGTAAGTCCCGGACGGTTGCCGCTATCGCGCCCCCGTTCCCCCCCTCACCTCAGCTGATCGCACAATGGGCCCTGCCTTCCCTTTCCCCCGACCCCACGTGCGATCAGTGGGCGCTGCCATCTTTCGCCGCCCCCACCACGTTCGCTCCATGGGCGCCGCCATTTTGTCCGCCGCCATCTTCTCCCACACAGGTACTCCAGACGCCGCCATTTTGTCCTCCCAGGACGGGGCCATGGGACACGGGTCGCTATGGCTCCTCGTCGGACTCATCTGACTCGACTGCCGATCGCCCGCTACTCGCCTCCATTACGCTCGACCAGCAACCTGGCACCCTCTTCCACAACGGTGCTGGTCAATGACCACGTGACCTCCTGCCTCATCGACTCCGGGAGCACCGAGAGCTTCGTCCACCCGGACACAGTAAGGCGCTATTCCCTTGCGGTCCATCCCGCCAATCGGCAGATCTCTCTCGCCTCCGGTTCCCACTCTGTCCCGATCCGGGGTTTCTGCCTGGTTAAACTTACTGTACAGGGCGTGGAATTTGACTGTTTCCGTCTGTACATTCTCCCCAACCTCTACATGTCAGTCTTACTAGGCCTGGATTTCTAGTGCAATCTCCAGAGCCTCACCCTCAAATTCGGCGGACCCCTACCTCCCCTCACCGTTTGCGGCCTCGCGACCCTCAAGATTGAGCCTCCCTCACTCTTTGCCAATCTGACCGCAGATTGCAAGCCCGTTGCCACCAGGAGCAGACGGTACAGCACCCAGGACAAGGCCTTCATCGGGTCCGAAGTCCAGCGGCTGCTTCGGGAGGGTATCATCGAGGCCAGCAACAGCCCTTGGAGAGCCCAGGTGGTAGTGGTTAAGACCGGGGAGAAGCACAGGATGGTCGTGGACTACAGCCAGACCATCAACCGGTACAAGCAGCTCGACGCGTACCCCCTCCCCCGCATTTCTGATATGGTCAATCAGATTGCACAGTACCAGGTCTTCTCTACTATTGACCTGAAATCCGCCTACCACCAGCTCCCCATCCGTAAATCGGACTGTCCCTATACTGCCTTCGAGGCAGATGGTCGTCTGTACCAATTTCTTAGGGTTCCCTTCGGCGTCACGAATGGAGTCTCGGTATTTCAGCGAGAAATGGACCGAATGGTTGACCGGTACGGATTACAGGCCACCTTCCCGTACCTCGACAACGTCACCATCTGCGGCCATGACCAGCAGGACCATGACGCCAACCTTTCTAAATTCCTCCACACCGCATCTCTCCTTAATCTCACGTACAACAAGGAGAAGTGCGTGTTCCGCACAGACCGCATAGCCATCCTCGGCTACGTAGTCCAAAACGGACTACTGGGGCCCGACCCCGACCGCATGCGCCCCCTCATGGAGCTCCACTCCCCCACTGCCCCAAGGCCCTCAAATGCTGCCTGGGGTTCTTTTCTTATTACGCCCAGTGGGTCCCACAATACGCGGACAAGGCCCGCCCACTTATCCAGTCCACACATTTTCCCCTCACGGCCGAGGCACAACAGGCCTTCGCCCGCATTTGATCTGACATAGCCAAGGCCGGGATGCACGCAGTAGATGAGACACTGCCTTTTCAAGTAGAAAGCGATGCTTCAGATGTCGCCCTTGCCGCCACGCTGAATCAGGCAGGCAGACCCATGGCATTCTTTTCACGCACCCTCCACATTCGACATTCCTCTGTTGAAAAGGAGGCCCAGGCAATCGTTGAAGCGGTGCGGCACGGGAGGCATTACCTGGCCGGCAGGAGATTCACTCTCCTCACTGACCAACGGTCGGTAGCCTTCATGTTCAACAACACGCAGCGGGGCAAGATCAAGAATGATAAAACCTTGCAGTGGAGAGGCAACGAGCCCCCAGACACCCTCTCCCGAGGTACATGTGCCAGCGCACAAGTGAACCAGCTCGCTGCCTTGCACGAGAGCATTTGCCATCCGGAGGTCACTCACTTGTACCATCTAATCAAAGCCCGCAATCTGCCCTACTCCGTCGAGGAAGTACGGACAGTCACCAGAGACAGCCAGGTCTTGCCGAGTGCAAGCCGCACTTCTACTGGCCAGATCGCGCGCGCCTGGTGAAAGCGCCCCGCCCCTTTGAACGCCTCAGCGTGGACTTCAAAGGGCCCCTCCCCTCCACCGACCTAAATCCTGAGTGTGGTCGATGAATTTTCTAGGTTCCCCTTCGCCATCCCTGGTTTGGCACAGTGGGCTAAGCAGTTGGCTTGTAAAGCAGACCAAGGCCAGCAGTGCGGGCTCAATTCCCGTACCAGCCTCTCCGAACAGGTGCCGGAATGTGGCGACTAGGGGCTTTTCACAGTAACTTCAGTAATTTCATTTATTTTTGCTGATTCCTCTTTATGTTCAATACCTTCCAGTTGCTTTAATTTCTGCATTTCTTCCAAGCGTAATCCATCAAATTCTTACTGGATGTATACATTTCACAAATGGAACCTTCATTTCAACTTCTCTTAACTTCAACCAAACCCATTTGGCTTCACTGTTGGCTCAGCCTGTCTGAATTTCCCTCGTTGGCCTTCATTTGGTCATTTAGTGAATGCTATTCCCCTCTTTCTGGGGTAGTATATTGCTTCGTACCTGAGATCTTCTTTGCCTGGGGACCTCTTTTGTGAGTTGCCCTCTGCCTGGGGTCTTTTCTAATTTTCCTGCCCATCCCTGTTTTTTTCTTCTTGTGGTTGCCGCTTTAAGTGTCTCTCCACTTTAAATATATCACCTCTTTGAGGTTCTAATTCTTGTTCGAATTCAGCTGTCAGCTTTTTCTCTGTGTTTTTCCCGTGCTTTCGGCATTTTGGCGCAAACCTGGCTGCTTTTTATGAACTTGTTAAAACTTATACTTTTACAAAAGGGAGACCATTTTTTTTTCAAATGGTTTTTAAAACGGCTCCGTTTTTTTGAAAAACTTTACAGCAACTCATTGTTGCAGGGGATTTCTCAACCCTTCAGCCATCTGCCGTTCTTCACATTTAAAGCAACGGTGTTTCTGTTCCTTCCAAACAGCAGCAATTCTTTTTTTAAAAACTTAAAGCCACAGTTCTTCCAGCTGCCAGCTCCACAAACCTTCAACCGTTCTTAACTCTTTTTAAACCTTGGACTCTGTCGGCTAATTTTACAGGTTTTTTTCCACCTTTGTCTTTCAACCTCTTTAACGCACTGAATCTCCAGGACTGCCACCTCTTCTACAATGTAAGTATGGTTATTTTTCTGTATGTCGTTCACTCTTCTTGTGGCTTTTGACCCAGGAGTCTTGCTGCCTTCTCTCCTCTGCTCATCCACCTTGTAACTGTACATTTTTTTTGCTTCTACATGGCTCACGGTCTGAGAATATCTCTTCTTCGACGTTTTTCTCTCTATTTATGCTGCAGTGTTCCATACATTGTTCTGCTTTCCTGCATCTAGTTTTTTTTTACTTTATCAGTCACAAAGCCAGAGCTCAGAGTGTGGACAGGGGCAAACCCCTAATCCAGCTCCTTGCCTGCTCCAAATAAAAATTCATATTGAATCCAATTCATGGTCCCCACAAGAGAGAGACATACCAGATCCAGGCATGACACTTAACCTCACGCTCATCTTAGCATCGAGTTACCGCCTTTCTTATTGCCTTTGAACACCACTATCGATCACCAAATCCCGTTCCAGCATCACGTCATATTTTATGTAATTAATATGTGCTCTTCATGTTGCAGTTGTGATGGCTCATTAATGAGATCTTGAGGCTTGTGTTTAAACATGAATACTTTTATTGTGGGTTTTAAATATGTACAGTTCCAAATGTGATCTTGCATTTGTCTGACCTTGTGACTCCATACAACCAACCACTATCTAGTCCCATGGGAACCCATGCTATACTGAGCACTTTTACATTAAAATGCATGCAGGCACATACGATCACAATATACACCGAACAAAATTGGAAAGTGCGTACATTGAGATATTTGAATGAAAACTCACATGACTACGGCAGTATCAATAACGTTGGGTGGTGTGTGATGTAGAATGCCGTGGAGCACAAATCTATGGCAGGACAGAGCTGTGCAGATAGGCCGATTTCCCCACTGCAGAATCTAGGGATCATCCTCACATTTCGGGAGTGATGTTCAGCAGAAACCAGGCAACTGGTAGGGCCAGTGCAGACTTGATGTTCCAAATGGCCTCCTTCTGCACTGTAAATCCTACGATTCTAACTCAACACAGGGAAGGAAATAGAGTCATGAGTTGCCAATAATGTCCACACCTAAGGGCAGCACGGTAACGCAGTGGTAGCACTGCAGTCTCACGGCGCCGAGGACCCAGGTTAAATCCCGGCTATGGGTGTGTGAAGTTTGGACATTCTCCCCATGTGATGCACAATCAATTATGCAAAGCCGAGAGTAGGATGTAATCGATGCTTTATTACACTGAGATGTGTGGCCTCCTACAGCAGCTGATGAAATGGCTGCTGTACGGGGAGCACACACATTTATACTCCGCCTATTGGGAGGAGCCAGCAGGCAGGGATCTACCCCCATACCTGTAGTACATGGGCCTTGCCGTAAAGCACCTATATATGATGTATGATTGGGGCCTCACGGTAGCATGGTGGTTAGCATCAATGCTTCACAGCTCCAGGATCCCAGGTCGATTCCCGGCTGGGTCACTGTCTGTGTGGAGTCTGCACGTCCTCCCCGTGTGTGCGTGGGTTTCCTCCGGGTGCTCCGGTTTCCTCCCACAGTCCAAAGATGTGCGGGTTAGGTGGATTGGCCATGCTAAACTGCCCGTAGTGTAAGGTTAATGGGGGGATTGTTGGGTTACGGATATACGGGTTACGTGGGTTTAAGTAGGGTGATCATTGCTCGGCACAACATCGAGGGCCGAAGGGCCTGTTCTGTGCTGTACTGTTCTATGTTCTATGTTCTATATACATCCTATATATATAATATATACATCAATGGTGACCACCACATTCACCCCCTGTTAAAAAATAAGTCCGGCAGGGGTGGTGGAGAACTATGTACAGAAAGTTGTGTTTAAAAGTACAGATAATATTACAAATTCAGGCGGTCTGGTGCCTTGATGTGTCGTCGAGAGCGCCGCAGTACTGGTGGTGACTCAGGCGGCGGCTTGGTCTTCGGTGACTCCGGGAGCGTGTTGAAATCCTCTTCATCCTCGGATGTGAGCAGGGGGAGGGCGGATTGTCCCGGAGCGGGGGCTGCGGTGGGGTGTGCTGGAGGAAGGGAGCGTGGCGCCGGGGCAGTGGGGGTGTATGTGGAACCAGCTGAGGAAGACTGTATCTTGGCAGCCATCGGGGTACGCTACATAAGCGTACTGTGGGTTGGCGTGAAGTAGCTGTACCCTCTCAACCAACGGGTCCGCCTGTGGAGTCGAACGGGTCTATGGAGGAGAATGGGTCCTGGAGCTGTCAGCCATGTCGGGAGCGAATCCCCAGAGGTGGACCTTCTGGGGAAGGCAAAGAGATGTTCATGGGTGGTGTGGTGATATGCATTACTGTAGATACACAAGGGGTTAATGTAAGTACACACAGACTAGCCAGACACTAGAGGGAGCACCAAAGACATGACACACAGACACAGTGCCGGCCCTAGGGTTGCTGGCGCCCCGGGCAAGCTGAACTTCGGCGCCCTTTGGGGGGGGGGGGGGGGTGGGGCCGAGGGGGGGGGGCGGGGGGGGGGGGGGGAGGGGGAGTGCGGGGGGGGGGGCAGACCCGAGAGGGGGGGGCGGACCCGAGAGGGGGGGCGGACCCGCGGGGGGGACCCGAGTGGGGGGGCGGGGGGGGGCGGACCCGCGGAGGGGGTGGACCCGAGGGGGGGGGCGGACCCGCTGGGGGGGCGGGCCCGCGGGGGGGGGAACTGAGGGGGGGGGGGCGGGGGGGCGGACCGGGGGGGGGGGGGGCCTGGGGGAGGGCGGCCACGGCGGGGGAGGGCGGCCAATGCGGGGGAGGGCGGCCACCGCGCATGCGCTGGTTGGCACCGGCCCAATTGCGCATGCGTGGGACCCGAGTCTCTGGCGCCCCCTAGCAAATGGCGCCCCGGGCGACTGCCCGAGTTGCCGGTGCCTTGAGCCGGCCCTGCACAGACATTCAACCAATAGGTCAATAAGATAGGATACGACCAATGGGCATTCACGATACACACAGAGATGACACTACCACAAGGGGGCATTACACCAACCCATATATAAAGGACACAACACACATGATCTTCCTCTTTCCAGTGGAGACACTCAGTGAGTACAGACACAGGGTTGATTCAACATCACACCCACCACGTGGATTGTAGCAGACTAGTTCGTCAGTCTGAGTAGCTATAGAAGGATTAACAGTAGAGTCGAATCCAAGTAGGAGAATTGTTAATAGTTTAATAAACGTGTTGAAGTTATCTCCAAGTCTGAACCTTCCTTTGTCAGAGTGCACATCAGGGAAGCAGCAGATGCTAAGTCAAGAGCATAACAAGACATGGTACCATTGAGTGACTGTTTCAATCCATATAGTTACAACTCAGCAAACAGTGACAACCAGCAACAACACCCAGGCAAGATGATCGAGATTCCGGTTCCACAGCGGCTCAGGTGCCACGGCAATATCAATGAAAACTGGTGTGCATTCAGGCAAAGGTTTGAGATCTTCCTGGTAGCAGCCGACCTACAAGGCGTGGCCGATGCTGAAAAAACAGAGCTTCTGCTCACCATCGCCGGTGCCAGAGCAGAATAAATCTTCAAAACATTCAAGTTCTCCAAAGAGCAAAACAGGAGCGACTTCCAGGCAATCCTGGACAAATTCGAACAATACTGCGAGGAAAACACAAACAAACCAACAGGAAACGGTAAGAGAGGGGCCAATACTCACCACGAGGCCGAGGTCCCGGAGCAGAGAACGACAATTTGATCGGCGGCCACCTTGGTAAAGGTGCTGCACATGCGGAGTTGAGAAAAAGGCCCCAAGTAAAGGAACAGCGATCTGAGCATGCCCAATCACTTCCTATGACCTACGTCAGATGCTTTGTGATGTCGGAGGCCCCAGACCATGCCCACTTAAAGGGTAAATTTCCCAAAACACGGGGGAAAGAAGTAAAGCCGTAAAACCTGATTCTTTCACCTGGAACGACAGCACAATGCCTGAAATTCAACCAGTAGCTGAAAGTAACCTCCGCAGAACCCTGCAACAAGCAGTTAGCACTGCCCAAAGAGATGATACAGTCTTTGAAGACTACGACTCCGACCTTGATTTCTTCTTTGGACATCACAAGCCCAATGCCAGCTCCGACACAAAAAGTGATGATATGGTCCCAGAAGACTACGACTCAGACGAAGGTTTCAGCATTGGAAATGGCGACTCCAATACCAAATCTGAACCGCAACGAGATGTGTTCCACAGTGAAGAATCCGACACACACGCGGATGTGTTCTTCGGATTTGAGGATCTTCAGCCCAGCATATATGACATCCCGACTCGTGAGTGCAGGATTATGCTGCGGCCTGACACCAAGAGACAGAGAGCGGTACAAGCCTCCACAGCGAGCTCGTGGACAGCCTCCACGATAGAAGCAACGCAAGACTCCAAAGCGCAGTCCTTGCATGAACAAGACCATGAGGGTCTAGCAACCTCCTCTGAGCAACCAGCAGCAGACGATGCAAGTCTGCCACGCTCCAGTGAACAGCAAGAAGACTATGACAGTCCACCCAGATTGTTTGAGTCACAAGTAGAAGACTCTGACAGTCTACCCAGCTCAAGTGAACAACAAGAAGCTACTGAGGATCTACCCACTGTATGTGAGACAAGTGACGACGGCATCCCACTTCCCATACAAGATGTGCAATGTGACAGACCTCAGCTAGTGTGTACAGAGGCACTCGACAAACACAGTGAGATTACTGGTGACTCCGGTGACACCACGTTACTTCAAACCTCATTCGCTCGAGCCTCTCCACAAGCAAATGCATTCCTGAATGTTTTGACTCCAGACGTGGAGCATCAAGAAACCTCAGCTGACTCAAGTGAACCTGCAATGACTCCGGGCGGGCAGCATCAAGAAATCTCAGCTGACTCCAGTGAACCTGCAATGACTCCGGGCGGGCAGCATCAAGAAATCACAGCTGACTCCAGTGAACCTGCAATGACTCCAGACGAGGAGCATCAACAAGCCAAAACTGACTCAGGTGACACAGCCCAGACTCCAGACGGGGAGCATCCACAAGCCAAAGCTGATTCAAGTAAGCCAGACTTGACTCCAGACGGGGAGCGCCGCAAACTCAGTGACGGCACGCTCAAAGAAACAGCATATGCCACAAAGGACGCTGACACGAGTAACTGTGTGAAGGACTCGTATTATCCACAGTGTGGTCCTTGAACGCAACAAACACAACAGAACCGTCCAACACAACAGCACAACCTCTGAAAACCACATCAATGACAATAACGAGAAGCGTACCAAAGGCAACAACGTCGACAACAAGAACGCAAACACAACGCCACTGTAACTACGACTGGTACGACCTGGTACAACTCTGCCCATGAGGGACACTGTTACTGCTCAGCTCAGTACAATGACATACCATGCAGGACGATGCATCTTCCCAATTCACGTTTGCTGCACCACCAACAGGCAACCTGGCCTTCAGGACAGATGCCATCCAACATCGCCACCGCAAGCATCGGAAGAAAAAAGACTCCAAGTCAGACAACAAAGTGATTTGACCACTTCTCGGATATGGGGATACAGGGATACGGATAGCGTTTACAAAGCAATGCCACCACAACATCACCAACTCACCACCCAAATAAGAAAGCCACTCAACCATAATAATTAATGTATTTGGGACTCATACATATGATTTGGACTTATTGTTTACTTATCACTGTTATCATGATTTGTACAGAGCATCACTTAGCTACCTGTTTTTGTTCAATTTTCTTTAACACTGTACAGAAAATCTGTAACACGAAAAAAAAGGGGGACGTGGTGATATGCATCAGTGTAGATACACAAGGGGTTAATGTAAGTACACATAGACTAGCTAGACACTTGAGGGAGCACCAGAGACATGACACGCAGACATTCATCCAATAGGTCAGTAAGATAGGACACGACCAATGGGCATTCACGATACACACAGAGGTGACACTACCACAGGGGGGCATTACACCAACCCATATATAAAGGACATAGCACACATGATCTTCCTCTTTCCAGTGGAGACACTCAGTGAGTACAGACACAGGGTTGATTCAACATCACACCCACCCCGTGGATTGTAGCAGACTAGTTCGTCAGTCTGAGTAGCTATAGAAGGATTAACAGTAGAGGTGAATCTGAGTAGGCGAATTGTTAATAGTTTAATAAACATGTTGAAGTTATCTCCAAGTCTGAACCTTCCTTTGTCAGAGTGTACATCAAGGAAGCAGCATATGCTCAGTCAAGAGCATAACAAGACAGGGGGTTTCATTAGTCGTGGTGCACAGGAGTGACCAAATGGAGTGAAATGCGTTGGGGAGGACCTCCTGCCAGCGGGAGGCCGGGAGATTTCTGGACCGTAGGGCCTGCTGGACGGTCCTCCAGACTGTCCCATTCTCCCATTTCACCTACCCGTTTCCCCTGGGGTTGTAGCTGGTCGTCCTGCTCGAGGCAATGCCCCTGTTGAGCAGGTACTGGCGCAGCTCATCGCTGATGAATGAGGATCCCCGTTCGCTGTGGACGTAGGCAGGGAAGCCGAACAGAGCAAAGATGTTGTTGAGGGCTTTGATGACGGTGGCAGACATCATATCGGGCCATGGGACGGCAAAGGGGAATCGGGAATATTCATCGACCGCACTGAGATAGTACGTGTTGCAGTCGGTGGAGGGGAGGGGCCCTTTGAAGTCCAAGCTGAGGCGTTCAAAGGGGCAGGAGGCCTTCACCAAGCGTGCACGGTCTGGCCGATAGAAGTGTGGTTTACACTCCGTGCAGACCTGGCAGTCTCTGGTGATCGCCCTGACTTCCTCGGGCCTTGATGAAATGGTAAAAACGTGTGACCCCTGGGTGACAGAGGTTGTCGTGCAGGGTCGGTCCACTTGTATGCTGGCACATGTACCTCGGGATAGGGCATTGGGGGGCTCGTTGAGCTTACCGGGGTGATACTAAATCTCGTAGTTTTAGGTGGCGAGCTCAATCCTCCACCTCAAGATTTTATCGTTTTTGATCTTGCCCCGCTGTGTGTTTTTTTTTAACTTTAGAGTACCCAATTAATTTTTTCCAATTAAGGGGCAATTTAGCGTGGCCAATCCACCTACACTGCACATCTTTGGGTTGTGGGGGCAAAACCCATGCAGACACGGGGAGAATGTGCAAACTCCACACGGAGAGTGACCCAGAGCCGGGATTGAACCTGGGACCTCAGCGCCGTGAGGCAACACGGCTAACCCACTGCGCCACCGCGCTGCCCGCCCCGCTGTGCGTTGTTAAACATGAAGACATCCGACCACTGGTCAGTGAGGAGAGTGAATCTCCTGCTGGCCACGTAATGCCTCCAATGCCGCACAGCTTCAACGATGGCTTGGGCCTCTTTTTCGACGGAGGAGTGCCGAATTTTGGAGGCATGGAGGGTGCAGGAAAAGAATGCCACGGGCCTGCCTGCCTGGTTGAGAGTGACGGCCAGAGCGACGTCTTATGCATTGCTCTTGACTTGGAATGGTAACGTCACGTCGACCGCGTGCATCGCTGCCTTGGTGAAGTCGGCCTTGATATGGTTGAAGGCCTGGTGAGCCTCGGCCGTCAGAGGAAAAACATTGGATTGAATGAGTGGGCGGGCCTTGTCCGCATAGTTTGGTACCCACTGGGCGTAATACGAAAAGAACCCCAGGCATCGTTTGAGGGCCTTGGGGCAGTGGAGGAGGGGGATTTCCATGAGGGGGCGCATGCGATCGGGGCTGGGCCCCAGAACTCCGTTCTGGACCACGTAGCCGAGGATGGCTAAGTAGTTCGTGCTGAACACGCGCTTCTTGTTATACGTGAGGTTGAGGATGGTAGCGGTGTGGAGAGATTTGGCAGTGTGGGTGTCATGGTCCTGCTGATTGTGGCCACAGATGGTGACATTGTCCAGGTACAGGAAAGTGGCCCGCAGTCCGTACCAGTCAACCATTCGGTCCATTTCCCGTTGGAAGACCGAGACCCCATTGGTGACGGTGAAGGAAACATGGCGGCGCCTGTTGGTCCTGGGAGGAACAAGATGGCGGCACCCACGGGCCGCACGTGTTGTAAGTCGAGCAAGATGGCGGCATCCACTGGCCGCACGTGGTCCGAGGAGTGGAAGATGGCGGCGCCCACTGGCCGCATGTGGGGGGTGCCGGGACAATAGCGGCGATTGAGCGGGCCTGGCACACTGCAGCGAAATGTCCCTTCTTGCCACAGGCCTTGCAGAGGGCACTCATGCCGGGCATTGCTGTCGGGGGTGTTTTGACTGCCCGCAGAAGTAGCATTTGGGCCACCTGGGCTTGGTTGGCTGCCCCGCGGCACAGGCGTGGGGTTGGCTGAGGGCAGTCGCTGATGGGGTCCACGATGAGGTGGCCGTCTGCGGAGTCCATGATGCACAGGGAGGGGTGGGCCCCGCGGTCGGGGGCATAGGCCTGAATGTTGCATGATGCGACCGTAAGCGAGAACGCTAGTTATTTTGTCGCCGTGAGGTCGAGCGTGGCCCCTTCTAAGAGGCGCTGGCGGATGTAGTCAGACCCTATGCCCGTAACAAATGTGTCTCTCATCAGCAAATTTGAGTGCTCCTTGGCCGAAATGGCCTGACAGTCACAGTCTCTAACTAGGGCGAGCAGGGTGTGCCATATATCTTCCACTGACTCACTGGGAAGTTGACGCCGCATGGAGAGGAGGTCCCTGGCATAGATTTTGTTAGTCCGCTGAGCGTAGTTTTCCTTCAGTGGTGCCATGGCCTCTGCGTAGGTCGGCGCGTCCTGGCCAAGTGGAAAGATGTTGGAGCTCAGCTGCGTGGAAAGGATCTGGATCTTCTGTGCTTCTGGAATTGTGTCTGGCACAGACCCGATGTACGCTACAAAACAGGCTAGCCAATGTTCAAAGTCCTTTTTGGCGTTGTCTGCTTGAGGATGCAGCTGCAGGCGATCCGGCTTGATGCGGAGGTCCATCTCTGAAAATCTCAGTGTAATAAATTGATGCACTATCAATTACGCAAAGACGAGAGTAGGATGTAATCAAGGCTTTATTACACAGAGATGTGTGGCCTCCTACAGCAGCTGGCGAAATGGCTGCTGTACGGGGAGCACACATATTTATACTCCGCCTACTGGGCGGAGCCAGCAGGCAGGGATCTACCCCTGTACCTGCATTACAGGGGCCTTACCGTAAAGCACCTATATATACAATATATACATCAGTGGTGACTACCACACCGTGTTTGCGTGGATTTCACCCCCACAACCCAAAGATGTGCAAGGTAGGTGGATTGAACATGCTAAATTGCCCCTTAATTGGAAAAAAGTAATTGGGTTCTCTAAATTAAAAAAAAATAATGTCCAGATCTTGGCAGCTGGTTCTAGGATGGCCTATGTGCAGGCCTGTATGCAGGTTACTTGCTTGTGTGCTCCCGTAGGTTTACCAGTGTTTTGGTGGTTCCGGTAAACAGAGGGAAGCATAAAGAAAAATAATAAATCATATTTCATAACCTATTTAGCCAAAAACACCTCTTTGTTATTTTTATTTTTCTCTCTGTTCCCTGTGGCAAATTGCTGAATTTTTGCCTGGCAGCTCCAGCTGAGGGCATGATGATGACCATGAACAAAGCTGATGAAAATTACAGGGGAAAATTTGTGACCTCCCATCCATTTGGGGCACCAATCTACTGTGATATTACAAGATCCAAAATAACTCACATTAATAATTTCTATACAATATTATTTATTTCTTGGACTCTCTGACCGACACAAAATTGACATCTGCATTTAATTGCAAAATACAATCAGTCCAGAACATTTAATCATAAATGATTCATGACTCTGCCGCTTTTGTTGTCATTGATTGCTCCATCTCTCCCTAAAATTGGGCTAATGAAAGTAATGCACAGAATCTAATCATATTCAGGTTGCTGATATGCAGGTGGTTCCATCAGAACTTTTCTGAACTCACAATAACTGAGTAGCATCTCTACAGCTGATATTTTCCACAGAGACCTAGTTTGAGTCGATATTTTCATTTCATGTCAAAGAAACTTTCACTTCTTTGGGACATTGTTTTGGCTTTCCAAGACTCTTACATTTCCAGAAATCTGTAAGTATTTATGAGATTGAGGAAATCTCCTGAGAGCGGTAGTTTGAAATGGAACATGGCGAATTTAGGAGGAGAAAAATGTGAAATTTTCCCTTTCCGTCATCTTCGACAGCATCTAGTTCAGGAGACCACATTGACCATGATTTTGTTATTTATTTTTTTGTGCTCTGTGATTTCCGTGCCCAGCCAGTAACTGGTTGCATTCTGTTTTGAAGTTACACAGCGAATCAGCACTGACTGCACAATAGCCCCTGGGAAAAGAGAAGCTTCTGACAGCCAAACGAGTTCTGCTTTTGTGTAACTTATATACATGACGCCTGCTGCTCTCGAACATATCCAATTGAAGTAATCTGTCAATACAAACACAGCCTCTTCCCTTTGTTATTTGAACACCTCTATGAGGTAGCTCTGGAGTCTAATAGACCCAGTGATGTCAGCCTTACAGAGTGACTGAGGTATTTTAAGTTAGTTATGCTACTTGTGGCTGGACTCTGAACCTATTTCAATGTATTCATGTCACCCAAAATTGGAGGAGACCGAAACTGGACACAGTGGGGTAGGAGTTACACCTGTTTTTTAAAAATTCTTTATTATTGTCAAAAGTAGGCTTACATTAACACTGCAATGAAGTTACTGTGAAAATCCCGTGTCGCCACATTCCGGCACCTGTTTGGGTACACAGAGGGAGAATTCAGAATGTCCAGGTTACCTCACAGCACGTCTTTCGGGACTTGTGGGAGGAAACTGGAGCACCCGGAGGAAACCCACGCAGACACGAGGGAGAACATGCAGACTCCGCACAGACAGTGACCCAAGTGAGAATCGAACCTGGGACCCTGGTGCTGTGAAGCAGCAGTGCTAACCACTGTGCTACCATGCTGCCCAGTGGTGCCAAGTAAATGCAACAAAAATTATTATGGCACATTTGGCTCATCATGCCTGCACTGGCACTTCAAACGAGCATCATGATTTTGTGCCATTCTTCTGCCTTTTCGCCATACTCCTCCACATTATTTCTATTCAAGTAATCATCATTGGTTCCAGATTATTGGCACCAAAGTCCTGTGCCTGAAAGATGTCCAACCTGATTTTTCGGGTGTCTGTCACATACTAATGATGTACCAAGCACCGGTTATAAGACTGTTCAGGGAAATCTGGCTGCCTTGACTGAAGCAGGCCTCCAAGGTGGCACTCAGCAATGCTCCCATTTCAGGTCCAAAAACATGTCTCAAGGAATGTTGTCCTCGTGTTCAAAGTGTGGTATTTGTTGCTGAAATACTGTGTTATATTTGAAATGCATTAATAACCTCTGGTATTCAGGGGGGTGCGGTGGCGCAGTGGTTAGCACTGCTGCCTCATGGCATCAAGGACTCACGTTCGATCCCGGCCCTGGATCACTGTCCGTGTGGAGTCTGCATATTCTTCCCTTGTCTGCGTGGGTATCGCCCCCACAATCTAAAAAGATGTCCAGGGTAGGTGGATTGGCCACACTAAATTGCCCCTTAATTGGAAAAAAAGAATTGTGTACTCTAAATTTATGGAAAAAACTCTCTGGTATTCATTTTGTGCATTTCATGGCATTTTCTGATCATTTACATACAATGTTCAGATTTAGATACTGCTCATTATCATTCTGAGCTTAATAAATAATTTTTTGTGCATGACTTGCTGTTGGACTTACTTGGTGCTTTAGCAAGTCAGGGTTAATAGACACTGAACAATTGTGCACATTGGAATTGGAGACTGGCAAATTAAATCATAATGCAACCCAAATTGGATGGTGTAGAACTGTTTAGTGAGATACCATTTACATCTAAGCACAGGTAAACCCAATGTGATTCTGTGAACATAACATATGTCACCTATGTTAGCTGACGAGATGAAGGATCCATTTGGAGAATTGTTGAGGCACTGATCTCACTATTATTAAAGCTTCAATCAAGAAAATTGATGAAAGATGGGGCTTCAGTGGAGGCAATTTGTTAATAAAAAATAAGTTGGGGAGTGACAAGGGGATATTAAATAAAGATCAGGTGCGACATTCTCCTGTCTGCCAGCTGCATTTTCCTGGGCGGCGCTCCCTCGCCGGCAGGGGATTCTCCATTCCCGCCACCTGCCAATGGGATTTTCCATTGTGGACACCCCACACCGCTGGGAAACCCATGGGCATGAGTGCACTTCCGGCGCAACGAAGAATCCTGCCGGTGAAGAATCCCGTTCCAGAACTTCGTTGAGTAAAATAATTGAATTAAGGAATGGAATTTTGTTGGGGAAAATTAGTTTAAAATTGTGATTTTACTAGCACTGCTGCCTCACAGCGCCGAGGACCCCGGGTTCGAATCCCGGCCCTGGTCACACTCCATGTGAAGTTTGCACATTCTCCCCGTGTCTGCATGGGTTTCACCCCCACAACCCAAAGATGCGCAGATAAGGTGGATTGGCCATGCTACATTGCCCCTTAACTGGAAAATAAATAATTGGGTCCTCTAAATTTATTTTAAATTTGTTTTTAAATGATGAATACTAGTTAATAGTCAGATTCACACATGAAATGTAATGGTAAAAGAAAATACCACAACCAAAGTTATAATAATTTTCTTTTACAAAGAAAGGGGGATGTGGTACTATCATAGCTGTAAGAACTGCAAGGGTTAATGAAGTGGGCCTAGAGTAACAACTAGAGGAAGCTACAGTTACAAGTATATAAGGCAGTGATGCTAAGCCTTGTGGGAGACTGTGTACAGGTGTTACCTAGAGAGAGTCAGAAGTACAAACAGTATGAGTGAGAGCAGATTATAGTTTATATCAGTGTTAACATTAGCTGTAGATGTGTGTAGTTTAAATGTTAACAATCAGCTGTGTATTCTTTAGGAGTATGTGTCGAATCCAGATCAGAAGTGTTAATAAACTTATAGCTTTGTTTAAGTTCAAGCTATTATGTGGTCTTTGTGAACACTATGCCAACCATCCTGAAATAAGCAACACAAAGGACACCACAACAGCAAAAGTGGTTTTGGAGCCTCCGCGCTTTGGTTACTCTGGTTAAATTCCAATTAAGTTATCCTGTTTGTGCTCTGAAACCTAGAGAACTGACCGGCTGGGGTGTGTCTGGTGGCTTGGGCAGGCTGCTGTGACTTGGATCTGCAGCATTTTGCGAAATGGTTCCATTTGCTGCACTTTTTACAGCGATTGCCAAATGACAGACATGTAGTTCTGTTCTGTGAGTGATGGCTGTTGCAGTTGGAACAGGGCATGCCCTGTACTGTGTAAACCTCTGTGTCCGCCTTATCTCTTTGCCGCTTCTTTCTGACTGCTCATTCAGCACATAGATGCTGATGGCAGATTCCAAGGTTAAACCCAACTTGTGAAGGATCTGCTTGGGGACAACATCACTATGGACCCCACAGACAATGCAATCTCTCACCAAATCATCGGCGAGTGCGCGTTTCTTTGTCAGAGACTTTACAATCGCATTGTCTGACCAAATAGGCTCGTTGTATTGAACACATGTCCATCCAAAAAGATGTTCTTTACTGCCATGCATATGTGCTTGAATATTTTCAATATTTTTGGATCCTCCTTCTCTTCCTCCATTTGAAAAACATATGACTTGTATTTCTCAACTGCCTCGGGACCTGCTTGACTTAGGAGAATGCATGCCTATATCTTCTTTGATTTGTCTGACAAGTCAGCTCCACAGTAGACACCCCACTCTTTTTCAAACTTTGCCCAGTTGTTTGCCATGTTTTCATCAAACACGAGTGGGTCAATGTGGTGAAGTCGCTGTGCCATTTTACCAACTCCTGACACCATGTTGAATCAAGTTTCAATTAACAGGTGACCAGGGACTAACAACAGTATTAATGGTAACTGAGCAGCTTTTACATGCTGTTTTTCTGGGATATCTCTTGTGCTCCTGACACATGACCGCTTTTGTACCCATGCCATCCCAACGTCCACGTGGCATCCGGTCTACATCAATATTCAGCCAATTCAATTCACTCCATGTCAGGAAACAACTGAAAGCACTGGATACAGCAAAGGTATGAGCCCCGACAACACCCCAGCTGCAGCACTGAAGACATGTGCTCTCAAACTAGCCTCACCAGTAGTCAAGCTAATCCAGTACGGCTACAACGCTAGCATTTACCTGAAACAGTGGTGAATTGCTCAGGTATAATCCGATCATGTAAATCACAGAATTGATCACAGAATTTACAGTGCAGAAGGAGGCCATTCGGCCCATCGAGTCTGCACCGGCTCCAAGAAAGAGCACCCTAACCAAGGTCAACACCTCTACCCTATCCCCATAACCCAGTAACCCCACCCAACACTAAGGGCAATTTTGGACACTAAGGGCAATTTAGCATGGCCAATCCACCTAACCTGCACATCTTTGGACTGTGGGAGGAAACCGGAGCACCCGGAGGAAACCCATGCACACACGTGGAGGATGTACAGACTCCGCACAGACAGTGACCGAAGCCGGAATCGAACCTGGGACCCTGGAGCTGTGAAGCATTTGTGCTATCCACAATGCCACCGTGCTGCCCAAATCCAATCCAGCCCATAACCACCAGTCTACTCTCAATCATTGGCAAAGTGATGGAAGATATAATTGACAGTGTTATCAAGTGATACTTACACTGAAATGTTCATTTATGTTCCGTTTGGGTTGTACCAAGATCACCCAGCTCCAGATCTCTTTCCAACCTTTTCCCAAACATGGAGCAAAGAGCTAAATTCCAACTGTGGAGTGAGAGTGACTGCCCTTGACAGCAAGGCAGCAGTTGACTCAGTGTGGCATCAAGGATCCTGAGTAAAACTGAGTCAATGGCAAACAGAGGGAAAACTCTCCTCTGTCCGGAATCATATATGACCCAAAGAATGATGGTTGTGGTTGACAGAGGTCAAACCTCTCAGCCCTAGGACATGACTACACAGGTTCCTCAGAGTAGTTTTCTCAACCCAACCATTTTCAACTGCTTCATAAATTATCTTTCCTCCACCGTAAAGCCAGAGTGTTAGTCAGTGATGATATACAGTGCCTCTTATTGCAGGTGACACCCTATGTGACTGTGACAAAGGCAAATAATCATTCTGATTTTCCTCAACTTATCTGCAATCTTTCACACAGTTGATCACAACTCTTTTCCAACACCGCTCCACATGCATCCACCTGGGTCGGTCTGTAGGCTTCAATCATTCTATCTAATTATGGTGGGAAAATCACCTGCAATGATTTCTCTTCCCACTCCTGCACACTTACCTCTACTGTCCCCTAATGAACGATTCTTGCCCCCCCCCCCCCCTCCTATTTCTCATTAATATAATGGCCCTTGGCAAAATCATCCATTAATAAGGACATGGGGGGCGGGATTCTCTCAGCCCGGGGCCGATCCGGAGAATCGCCGGGCAGGGCTCGAATCGTGCGATGCCGCCCCAACGCCTGGAGAGTGGAGAATCGGCGCTAATCGGGAGCCACTCTACGCGGTCCGCCCCCCCAACAATTCTCTGCCTGGGAAGGCCATCAAAAAATCCAGGTCCCGCCGGCGCCGTACACGTGTGGTTTTACCCGGCGGGACCTCAGCGTGCGCCCGCAATCGGGGCCTACCGATCGGCGGGCCGGCCTCTCGGGCTGGGGGCCTCTTTTGTTTTCCACGCCAGCCCCTGCAGCCCTATGCCATGTTGCGTCAGGGCCGGCACGGTGAAGGAAGCCACCGTACATGCACGCAATCACGCCGGTCGCTCTGCGCATTGGCGCCGGTCACACTGCGCATGCGCAGACCCATGGCGTCCATCTGACGCCGGTATCGGCAGCTGGAGCGGTGTGGGCCGCTCCAGTGCCGTGCTGGCTCCCTGGAGGGGTCAGAATAGCTGCTCCTGAGGGCATGTTGATGCTGTCGAGAAACGCGACAGCGTTTACGACGGCGTCAACACTTAGCCTCAGGATCAGAGAATCCCGCCCGGGGAGTCCACACCAAATAAAATAAAAGACTCTGATTTTTTTACAGTATGGTATAAACACTTGCCAGTAGATCTCTATCAGGTCTCTTTATGAACGATGCCTTACTGGCCTACCTTTTATACAACGCTAAATTGAATTTCCCCGCCCCTCAGTGGTGGAGCTCGTACTCCACGAGAATCTCGGGGAAGATAATTATTGCCAACCCGTAATCCTGTGCAAGATATTACACCCAAAATCAATTTTCACATGTGCACTGACAACGTTCAGCTCTAGCTCACCACCATTCGCTCCTCCACTGTCTTTGAATTATCAGGCTGACATCCAGTACTGGATGAGCAAATATTTCCTCTAATTAATCATTGAGGAGACTGATGTCATTGGGCTGGATTCTCCGCTCCCGACGCCGAAATCGTGTTTGTCGAAAGGGGCGGAGAATCCGTTTTCGCGCCGAAAATCGGAAGCGGCGCCCGTTCTCAAATTCTCCGACCCCCAAAAATTGGCGTACTTGTGGAGTACGCCGCGCCCAGTATCCACTGCTTGAGGCCATTGCCTGAGGCCCGCCTCACAATGCTCCGTTGCCGACCGCCCGAATTCCCGACGGCGTGGGACTCATGTGGTCTCCCCGTCTGGGATCCTCATGTGGCAGCAGCGGACTCAGTCCAGCACGCCGCAGTCGGGCGAGGGCCGATCAAGGGGCAAGGGGTGGGCTTCATTCAGGTCTGGGGGCAATGTGGGCGGGTGGTCCGGGGAGCGCAAGTGGCCGATGCGAGGCACTGTTTTGGCGGTCCAGGTCTGTGGGCTGAGTCTACCGTGCGCATGCGTGGCCTCTGACCCAGTGCTGGGGGCCATATCGGCAGCGAGTGCTGTGAGCTCTACGATGGCTGCCTGCTAGCCCCCAGCAAAATGCAGAATCTGTGGCCTTTTGACGCCAGTTTTTCTGTATTAAAGAGCACAGCTTTCACGGCAGTCCCAAAAACAGTGAATCCAGCCTATTGTCTTTCTACAAACTCTTTCCCTCGCCATCAACTCCATCTCTCTTCTTGACAACTGTTTGAGGCTGGACCAGATTGTTCACAAATTCAGGATCATATTTAACCCTGATATGCCATGATAAATCGCCGTTAGTGAACAAAAATGTTAGGAGGGGTTATTGGGTTATGGGGATAGGATGGAAGTGAGGGCTTAAGTGGGTCGGTGCAGACCCAATGGGCCGAATGGCCTCCCTCTGCACTGTATGTTCTATGTACTATGTGCTTCCAATACACAACCATCGCTAAGTGCCCCTATTTTCATCTTCATGACATTGCTCAACTCTGCCCCTGCTTCAATTGCTGAAACCCTATGACTTTGCTACTTCTAGATTTGAATATTCTACTACACTCTTGGCCAGCCTCCCACATTCTACCCAACGTAAACTTCAGGTCATCCAAAATTCCCCTGTCCTTGCATATCCCAAGACCCATTCACCTATCACCAATGTGCTCACTCACCTACATTGACTCCCAGTCAAGCAATACCTTGATTTTAAAATGTTCTTCTTTGTTTTCAAATCTCTCCATTCCTCACCCCTTCCTATTTCTGTAATGTCCTCCAGCCCCAAAGTCCTCTGAAATATCTAAGCTCATCTAATTCTGGCATCTTTCTTTTAAAATACATTTAGAAAACCCAATTCATTTTTTCCAATTAAGGAACAATTTAGCGAGGCCAATCCACCTACCCTGCGCATCTTTTGGGTTGTGGGGGCGAAACCCACGCAAACATGGGGAGAATGTGCAAATTCCACACAGACAGTGGCTCAGATCCGGGATTGAACCTGGGACCTCGGTGCCGTGAGGCCGCAGAGCTAACCACTGCGCCACCGTGCCGCCCATAATTCTGGCTTCTTGAGCATCTCCACTTTTAGTTGGTCATGCCTTCAGCTTTAAAAAACTATTCTTTTTTTAAATTAATTTACAGGACTTGGGCATTGTTGGCTGGGCCAGCATTTATTGCCCATCCCTAGTTGCCCTGTAGAAGGTGATGGTGAGCTGCCTTCTTGGACCGCTGCAGTTCATGTGGTGTAGGTACACCTACTGTGCTCTTCAGGAGGGAGTGACGGTGACAGTGAAGGAACGGTGATATATTTCCAAGTCAGGGTGGTGAGCGACCAGGGCACCATGGCTGCATTGTATACCATATACAACATGCGCTGCAGCAGGTCACCAAGGTTTCTTCAACAGTACCTTCCAAACCCACAACCTCTGTCTTTTAGACAGACAAGGGCGGCAGGTGCATGGAACACCACCATCTCTGGTTTCAGACTGTATGCATGGGGGGGCCTTCTGACCTCCTGTGAATCTGGGACATTATTCTTCCTTCCCTACCTCTTGCAACAAGACCTCCTGTGCAATGTCAAAAAACCTTGGAGCCTGTGCTCGCTCATGTGATGCAATTTGTTTTTACTAATTCCCAGGTCTAATTCACTTGATCATAACTCCCAGGCCCCGCACCAGCAACCAGCACCTCCCATTTAAAAGGTTCAGCTTAGCTGTGACATATTCAAAGAATTTTATGCTCCCCCACTGATAGACTTTTAGGTTGGGGGGTGGGGAAGGGGGAAATGTGAATTTGAAGGGATGGGATTCCTTATGGGTTTCCTGCCCCTGCTATCACACAGTGATTATAGTGTGGGCTGGGCAGGGCCTCATACGGGGAGCCTGCCCTTGCCCCAGTTGAGGCACTTAAGTTGCAAATAATTGGCCATATAAGAGCAGTTTCCCACCTAGCCTCAACGTTTAGTCTGGCGGGGGGAATTGAACCTGCATGATGAAGGAAAGCCAAATTTAAACAGGTGGCTCTTGGAGGGGACCAGGCGCCTCAAACAGAAGCCCCCTTCTGAAGTTGGTCATCTCCCCCCCTTAAGGTCCAGTTACCTCCAGATTTCTCCTTCCACCATCCCCAGCCTCTCCCCCAAGCCCCTGATTGTCCCTGCTATGCCCCCACCCAGGCCTTCCCTACCCTCACTTCCCTGAGACCCCTTGAACGTACCTGGGCTTCCTGTGCCTTGACTGTTATATTACGTGATTGTAATACGTTGTTACTCTTTTGCTTACTTCCTGAATAGTCTGATGGTTCTAGTTCAATGGAACTATCAGTCTTCAATGTAAAGCAAAGAACATTTAATGAATAATGAATATATTAATACGAATGAGTTTGTTCACTCTTCACAACTATAAATAATGATAAAGTAAATCAGAAGTATTAACTATTTTTAACTACATGTGCCAACTGAGCTATATCTCTCGAACACTCCGCTATCTAGTCACTCCTGTTTCGAAGAGGCGGGAAGATCCTCTGAGTTCCGTTTATATACATGTATCTAGTGCTGCCATCTATTGGTTGTCTAACGCAATGATACAGTTGTTAACCCTTTACATACTATCAGATATACAGATCACTACATTGACTATAATTAGCAACCCCTGCATTTCCTCTTCCATCCAATGCGGCGCTGCCACTGCAGGGACTGGAGAGTTTCTGACCAATCAGATTGGCTGGCAGCTCTCCAAGGCAGGACTTCCACACAAATGAAGTGTGGAGGGACTGCCTGCAGCTACTTCATGCTTATTTGCATGTGAAATAGCTGTGAGTCACTAGGAGTCGACTCTTTGGATGCCTGAAGTGAGACCCTGCCATCCAAATAACTCAGGCCATGAATTTGAGGTCCGCGTGATGTCCTCAGCCAACGTCTTGTGTGGTTAGTGCATGATGCACACAGAAATCACACTGATTCACAAGCAGAATGAAGATGGCAGGCTGCCTTCATTTCAAACCACAGGTATAGTTTAATAGTGTACCATGCACTGTGCCCATTTTCAGGAATTATTCTGTTTATTTCCCATAGTTTTTAATATATAATTAGCCAGCTTTCCTAAATTTAAAAACACAGCCCCAAAACATACTATTCTTAGAAACCTCATCATTGTAACAACTATAGTGAATGCGTTTAATGAATCTTAAGGTAAGGTGTTTAGTGATAAATTGTGACATAGAACGACAGAAATAATGGCCTGGGTTCTCCATTCCTGCATCTATCATAGAATAGAATTTACAGTGCAGAAGGAGGCCATTCGGCCCATCGAGTCTGCACCGGCTCCTGGAAAGAATACCCTACCCAAGGTCAACACCTCCACCCTATCCCCATAACCCAGTAACCCCACACAACACCAAGGGCAATTTATCATGGCCAATCCAGCTAACCTGCACATCTTTGGACTGTGGGAGGAATCCGGAGCACCCGGAGGAAACCCACGCACACACAGGGAGGATGTGCAGACTCCGCACAGACAGTCACCCAACCGGAATCGAACCTGGGACCCTGGAGCTGTGAAGCAATTGTGCTATCCACAATGCTACCGTGCTGCTGTCTAAGTGCTGACACGCCAACGGAGGATCCGTGGAGTTCCACTACAGATTCCCCACTCGCACAGATTCCACTACCGGTGAGGGGCTAGCACTGGCACAGTGTGAAACACCTGCAGAACACGTGAAAAACGGTGGGGGAATCGTGCTGGACACGCGCAGGACTGACAAGCTGCAGCCACGCGTACACTTATAACCCCCACACACGCACCCATTGTGCCCGAAAAGATTGTGCCGGTTGTGCTGGACCACGTACCCGTCAACCCCAACCCAACAGCCCACCGCATGGCCACCCCCACTATTCCCCCCAGCCTTGGCAGAAGCCCACTGGTGGTGAAGTATGGCAAGGCTGGACTTGACCGTACGCTCTCTCTCTCTCCGCAGCCGCCATGCCAGGCTCTCCCGGCTGTTGGGACCACATGTGGCGCAAGCCGCTGGGAACTCAACCCATCGGATGCAGAGCATTGCGGGTGGGCCTGATAATGATATGCAAATGCAGTTGCAACTACGCATGGCGCGCGTCACAATGATGCTGATATTGACGAGGCAGAGCATCGCAATACGGTGCCAAAGCGTTGCCTGCCGTGATTTCGATGTCATGAGCTATACTCTGCCCGATCGCCGTTCCAATAAGTACAGACGAAAGAGAGAATATTAACAAAATGTGAAGACAGGTGAGAAAAACAAGCAGAATAAAAGTACATTTTTATATAATTTATTGTCATACAAAATCACATGATGTATTTTGGTAAGTATTGCAGCAGTAAAGCAACTCCTGTTATCTCAATAAGGGTAATGGTGGAATGTCATACTGAATGAAAACAGAATGCTTCAAAGTTGCTAAAGGTTAGTTAAGTGCAAAATAATGATTGTTGATTGGCAGTTTGTGATAGTGAGTTGTCAGGTTATACTCATTTTACCGACCACTTCTATTTATAAAAGTTATATAATTCCTGTGTGCATGTGTGTGTGTGTGTGACTGAGTAACAATCTGTCCTTTCACTTCTGCCATTTGCATTCAGATCTAATCCAGACTAATTGCATTAAACGCTCCTTTGTACGATGCTTCAAAGGCTCCTCACTGTAGCTTCAATCCACTTATTATTGGCCTAAGTTTACACCACAAAACTAGCACTCAACTGGCAATTTAATTCAGGAGCCACCCAGACAGTGTGAAACGTGAAGCTGAATTTTAAAACTTGTATAAAAGTTTTTTTTAATAAATTTAGCGTATCCAATTTTTTTTTCCAATTAAGGGGCTATTCAGCATGGCCAATCCACCTAACCTGCACATCTTTGGGTTGTGGGGGTGAAACCCACGCAGGCATGGGGAGAACATGCAGACTCCACACGGACAGTGACCTAGGGCCAGGATTCGAACCCGGGTCCTCAGCATCGTAGGCAGCAATGCTAACCACTATGCCACCATGCTGCTCTAAAACTTGTATAAAAGTTGTGGAAAAGGAGTACTACCCAATCTCATCAGTTCATTATTGATTTTGATGGTGGGTGAGCAACATTGGAAGTTTCTACACCAGAAGCATATCAGTGGAAAATGCACCCAAATAAACAAAATATCGTCAGCCCCACACATCAAATATTTGAGGGTCGATGCTAGTAAAGTAAATGTTGTGCCAATTTTCACAAAGTTAAATGCAAGGCATTAATCACATGGCTGATCATTTGTCACAGTGAGATGTCAGTTGATACACAGCTTAATTGTTAAGCTTAACCACGGTAGCATGGTGGTTAGCAAACATGCTTCACAGCTCCAGGGTCCCAGGTTCGATTCCCAGCTGGGTCACTGTCTGCACGTCCTCCCCGTGTGTGCGTGGGTTTCCTCTGGGTGCTCTGGTTTCCCCCCACAGTCCAAAGATGTGCGGGTTAGGTGGATTGGCCATGCTAAATTGCCCTTAGTGTCCTAAAAAATAAGGTTAATGGGGGGGTTACTGGTATAGGGTGGATACGTTGGCTTGAGTAGGGTGATCATTGCTCGGCACAACATGAAGGGCCTGGCCTGTTCTGTTCTGTTCTTAATATCCACTGATAAGTGGTGTCTATTGGAATTCTGAAATAATTTCCCTGAATAATTTTAATGTTTGCCTCGGCCTTTCAGTGAAGGGGCAGAACCTGAACAGAGGATGTGACCCAGCTGAATAAAGCCTTCTGTTCCCAAGCACACTCACATGCTCCAAATACTAAATCATCCTGAAAAATCCCTTCTTGTTTTGATCTAGTCAACAGAGCAAGGGTGGAATAAATTATAATTATGTAATTTATGGCACAGCAGTAAAATGCTTAACCTTTCAGTTGGTGCACAAAAATGATTAAAGCCAAAAAGTTGAATCACGCATAGACCACTCTGCAGTCTGGAATGCATTAGGGTAATCCTGCCACATTTGACAGCAGTTACAATCAAAATGTATGCGTTAAAAAGACAATAACTATAAATTTCCATTGCAGAATGGAATCTTGTTTGAAATTTGAAAACTGAGGAATCCAAATTAGACACCGAAAGTTACGTTTTTACAGAATTGACAAGCTTACACATCACAATATAGATTCAAATTCTTACAATAACAAAGTTTAAAAAGGTAAATTTCAGTGGAAAAGACGAAAGTACCCAGCATAAAAATATCCATCATCCGATAAATCTTCCAATCCACAATCTTTCTGAAAAATATATGCTTTAGAATTATTTAGTTGTGTCCCCCATTTAAAATTTTTTTTCTTCTGCTTGTCCGTTACGCAATTGGCTGGCCAGTGAAGAGAATATATATATATGGCCCATTCCTCGGCCTTTCTTAACTTTCAATCTGATCAATAGAGGGTGACTATTTCTACAATTCTCCCTTTTACAGAAGGGATCCACCTTTACTATCTTTCCAATGATATGCTTGGGTCGATAGTTACACTCATGTGGCCTTGCTGGGACTGAACTGCGCAAATCCCTTATATTTTACAACAAGCAGTGGCAGAAAGGAACTGTTACACTGGTGGGATTAGCAATAGGACTATTACAGATAGCATGACAAGGAAAATCTGGATTCAACAAGCGATATAATGTTCTACATAAGAGATTAAATATTGGCCTTTGCTGCACCCGAAAAGCAGTTCACTGTGGCGCAGCTTGGCTGACATAAACCGGGAGACCCCACTCCCAGGATGTACCTGGCTCGCAAAGCCTCGCGAGATCTAACGTGATCTCACGCGACTCTGCAATGTGAATTTTGCCCATTGTGGGCAGGGTCACTTTTTGAAAATCTGCATATTAAAGCGAGACAGCTAGTTTCACTTTAATGTGCAGATTCGTGAATGTCCCGCGGCGTGGGATCAATCTCCCTAGCCTTGGAGACCTCAGCTGAGCGCCATTCAGTACTGGTCTCCACAAACAGGGAACGACACTCGTGGGGGTCTTCGAGGGGATCTGAGGCTCCCAGGTGCATACCTTTTAGGCAGGGTGGTACCTGGCACTACTGGTGCTATCCTGGCACCCTGGCACTTCCAGCCTCGCACTCTGGCAGTGCAGCCTGGCACTGCCAAGGTGCCCATAATAATAATCTTTATTGTCACAAGTAGACTTACATTAACATTGCAATGATGTTGTAATGATATGTAGAATATCATTTGTGTATGGTTTAATAACCGAACTATAGGTTAGGATAGGTGCCATATGCATAGACTGAGCTTCTAGCATCCGACCACAGGTGGCATAGTGACAGAGTAGGTCACTAGAGGACAGGCCTCATGGAGATATGAGGTAATCTCCTGGACAGAGACAAAGAATCTGGACAACAAGCACAGAGCACAGTCACATATTGAGCAGCTCCTGAGTCAATAGTTGTTAATAAGAGTTAACCATAGTTGTTTGTATTAAGCCGTAATATCCAACTGCAATCTTACATCATAGAAATCCTTTAGTGATTTAGTCAAATAATAAACAGATCTGTTCATTTACAAAGTCGTATGTTCTATGAACCTCCTCAAAAACCGTGTTAGGGACCTGGAGCTTGAGCTGGATGAACTTCGGATCATTCGGGAGGCGGAGGGGGTCATAGATAGGAGCTTCAGGGAAGTAGTTACACCAAAGACTGGAGATAGATGGGTAACTGTAAGAGGGACTGGGAAGAAGCAGTCAGTGCAGGGACCCCCTGCGGTCGTTCCCCTGAGTAACAAGTATACCGTTTTGGATACTTGTGGGGGGGACGACATGGGGTACGGGCCTCTGGCACGGAGTCTGTCCCTGTTGCTCAGAAGGGAAGGGGGGAAAGGAGTAGAATATTAGTAATTGGGGACTCAATAGTCAGGGGCACAGATAGGAGATTTTGTGGGAGCGAGAGAAACTCACGTTTGGTATGTTGCCTCCCAGGTGCAAGGGTAAGTGATGTCTCGGATCGTGTTTTCCGGGTCCTTAAGGGGGAGGGGGAGCAGCCCCAAGTCGTAGTCCACATTGGCACTAACGACATAGATAGGAAAGGGGACAAGGATGTCAGGCAGGCCTTTAGGGAGCTAGGATGGAAGCTCAGAGCGAGAACAAACAGAGTTGTTATCTCTGGGTTGTTGCCCGTCCCACGTGATAGTGAGATGAGGAATAGGGAGAGAGAGCAATTAAACACGTGGCTACAGGGATGGTGCAGGCGGGAGGGATTCAGATTTCTGGATAACTGGGGCTCTTTCTGGGGAAGGTGGGACCTCTATGGACAGGATGGTCTACATCTGAACCTGAGGGGCACCAATATCCTGGGGGGGAGATTTGTTAGTGCTCTTTGGGGGGGTTTAAACTAATTCAGCAGGGGCATGGGAACCTGGATTGTAGTTTTGGGGTACGGGAGATTGAGAGTATAGAGGTCAGGAGCACGGATTTGACTTCGCAGGAGGGTGCCAGTGTTCAGGTAGGTGGTTTGAAGTGTGTCTACTTCAATGCCAGGAGTATACGAAATAAGGTAGGGGAACTGGCAGCATGGGTTGGTACCTGGGACTCCGATGTTGTGGCCATTTCAGAGACATGGATAGAGCAGGGACAGGAATGGTTGTTGCAGGTTCCGGGGTTTAGGTGTTTTAGTAAACTCAGAGAAGGGGGCAAAAGAGGGGGAGGTGTGGCGCTGCTAGTCAAGGACAGTACTACGGTGGCAGAAAGGATGCTAGATGGGGACTCTTCTTCTGAGGTAGTATGGGCTGAGGTTAGAAACAGGAAAGGAGAGGTCACCCTGTTGGGAGTTTTCTATAGGCCACCTAATAGTTCTAGGGATGTAGAGGAAAGGATGGCGAAGATGATTCTAGAAAAGAGCGAAAGTAACAGGGTAGTTGTTATGGGAGACTGTAACTTTCCAAATATTGACTGGAAAAGATATAGTTCGAGTACATTAGATGGGTCGTTCTTTGTACAATGTGTGCAGGAGGGTTTCCTGACACAATATGTTGACAGGCCAACAAGAGGCGAGGCCACATTGGATTTGGTTTTGGGTAATGAACCAGGCCAGGTGTTAGATCTGGAGGTAGGTGAGCACTTTGGAAACAGTGACCACAATTCGGTGACCTTTACGTTAGTGATGGAAAGGGATAAGTATACCCCGCAGGGCAAGAGTTATAGCTGGGGGAAGGCAATTATGATGCCATTAGACATGACTTAGGATGTGTTGGTTGGAGAAGTAGGCTGCAAGGGTTGGGCACACTGGATATGTGGAGCTTGTTCAAGGAACAGCTATTGCATGTTCTTGATAAGTACGTACCAGTCAGGCAGGGAGGAAGGGGTCGAGCGAGGGAACCGTGGTTTACCAAAGAAGTGGAATCTCTTGTTAAGAGGAAGAAGGAGGCCTATGTGAAGATGAGGCATGAAGTTTCAGTTGGGGCGCTTGATAGTTACAAGGAAGCGAGGAAGGATCTAAAGAGAGAGCTGAGATGAGCAAGGAGGGGCCATGAGAAGTCTTTGGCAGGTAGGATCAAGGAAAACCCAAAAGCTTTCTATAGGTATGTCAGGAATAAAAGAATGACTAGGGTAAGAGGAGGGCCAGTCAAGGACAGTGGTGGGAAGTTGTGTGTGGAGGCTGAGGAGATAAGCGAGATACTAAATGAATACTTTTCGTCAGTATTCACTCAAGAAAAAGATAATATTGTGGAGGAGAATGCTGAGACCCAGGCTATTAGAATAGATGGCATTGAGGTGCGTAGGGAAGAAGTGTTGGCAATTCTGGACAAGGTGAAAATAGATAAGTCCCCGGGGCCGGATGGGATTTACCCTAGGATTCTCTGGGAAGCCAGGGAAGAGATTGCTGAGCCTTTGACTTTGATTTTTAGGTCATCATTGGCTACAGGAATAGTGCCAGAGGACTGGAGGATAGCAAATGTGGTCCCTTTGTTCAAGAAGGGGAGTAGAGATAACCCCGGTAACTATAGGCCAGTGAGCCTAATGTCTGTGGTGGGTAAGGTCTTGGAGAGGATTATAAAAGATACAATTTATAATCATCTTGATAGGAATAATATGATTAGGGATAGTCAGCATGGTTTTGTGAATGGTAGGTCATGCCTCACAAACCTTATCGAGTTCTTTGAGAAGGTGACTGAACAGGTAGACGAGGGTAGAGCAGTTGATGTGGTGTATATGGATTTCAGTAAAGCGTTTGATAAGGTTCCCCACGGTCGTCTATTGCAGAAAATACGGAGGCTGGGGATTGAGGGTAATTTAGAGATGTGGATCAGAAATTGGCTAGTTGAAAGAAGACAGAGAGTGGTAGTTGATGGGAAATGTTCAGAATGGAGTTCAGTTACAAGTGGCGTACCACAAGGATCTGTTCTGGGGCTGTTGCTGTTTGTCATTTTTATAAATGACCTAGAGGAGGGCGCAGAAGGATGGGTGAGTAAATTTGCAGACGACACTAAAGTCGGTGGAGTTGTAGACAGTGCGGAAGGATGTTGCAGGTTACAAAGGGACATAGATAAGCTGCAGAGCTGGGCTGAGAGGTGGCAAATGGAGTTTAATGTGGAGAAGTGTGAGGTGATTCACTTTGGAAAGAATAACAGGAATGCGGAATATTTGGCTAATGGTAAAATTCTTGGTAGTGTGGATGAGCAGAGGGATCTCGGTGTCCATGTACATAGATCCCTGAAAGTTGCCACCCAGATTGATAGGGTTGTGAAGAAGGCCTATGGTGTGTTGGCCTTTATTGGTAGAGGGATTGATTTCCGGAGCCATGAGGTCATGTTGCAGTTGTACAAAACTCTAGTACGGCCGCATTTGGAGTATTGCGTACAGTTCTGGTCGCCTCATTATAGGAAGGACGTGGAAGCTTTGGAACGGGTGCAGAGGAGATTTACCAGGATGTTGCCTGGTATGGAGGGAAAATCTTATGAGGAAAGGCTGATGGACTTGAGGTTGTTTTCGTTAGAGAGAAGAAGGTTAAGAGGTGACTTAATAGAGGCATACAAAATGATCAGAGGGTTAGATAGGGTGGACAGCGAGAGCCTTCTCCCGCGGATGGGGGGTGGCTAGCACGAGGGGACATAGCCTTAAATTGAGGGGTAATAGATATAGGACAGAGGTCAGAGGTGGGTTTTTTACGCAAAGAGTGGTGAGGCCGTGGAATGCCCTACCTGCAACAGTAGTGAACTCGCCAACATTGAGGGCATTTAAAAGTTTATTAGATAAGCATATGGATGATAAGGGCATAGTGTAGGTTAGATGGCCTTTAGTTTTTTTCCCATGTCGGTGCAACATCGAGGGCCGAAGGGCCTGTACTGCGCTGTATCCTTCTATGTTTCTATGTTTCTATTCGTGCGTGCGGAGGACATTACATTGTATCACGGAGTGCAAGCAGTTAGGAAAAATCAGAGGCTCAACAAGAAAGAGATCGGCTGCGAAATTCAAGACGCCCAGGTGAAGCGAGATGGAAGTACTCAGGACTCCCGACCCACTCCTCATAGCCGATAACCAAGATGCTAACTGGCGTGCTTTTAAACACTTTTCTTTTTACGTGGAGGCCGAGGACTCCAAGAGGCCTCAGATCAGAGGAAAATAGCCCTACTGATGACTGTAGCTGGTCCCCAGGCAATTAACTTATATAACACGTTCCAGTTTGCCTCAGAGGATGACAGGAAAAGCTATGATAAAATAATTGGACGATTCGATGACTACTGTATGCCCACTGAAACAAGCCAGCACCTCAAATACCCTGACGTAGTAAACCGGCATGCTGCACTTAGAATTAATATGGACCACACTGCTCAAAATCAATGGCACAATAATACAAGTAAAGCTTGATACAAGGGCTCAAGCAAAGCTAAATTAACCTAAATTAAACCAAAATTAACAAAGCTTAAGTTGAGGATAAAGCCAATCACAAGAAGACCCAATTGCATCCTGTGTGACTATAGCAGGCAACGCATAGTGACTCCAGGTGCGTGTCACCTGAAGGTAACAGTTCAAGGCAAAGAACACATGATCAGGTTCATAATAGTGCAGTCGGCATGAAAGTCGCTATTGGGCGCCGAGGCCTGCAAGCAGTTACAGCTAGTGCGGCGTGTCCACAGCGTAATGGAGCAGTCGCCTGACCAAATTCTCAGTCAATTTCCACAGGTATTCAAGGGAATTAGGGTGCTGCCATCACAATACAAAATTCAGCTGAAGGATGATGCGCGCCCAGTGATCCACCGGCCGAGACGAGTACCTGCGCCACTTCGAGAATGCCTCAAGACCGAACTGGACAAGATGCAGGGGCTTGGCATCATTGAGAAAGTAGAAGAGCCAACCGACTGGGTGAGCTCCATAGTGTGCGTGAAGAAGCTCAATGGAGAGTTGCGCATCTGCATTGATCCCAAGGACCTAAACGAAAACATAAAACGCGAACACTGTCAGATCCTCAAAAGAGAGGAGATCGGCAACGAAATAAAAAATGCCGCAGTATTCAACAAATTGGGTGCATCAAAAGGATTCTGGCAGCTGAGCCTGGACAAGGATAGTGCTCATCTGTGCACTTTCAACACATCGTTTGGGCAGTATTGTTTCTTAAGAATGCCGTTTGGCATCATTTTGGTGTCTGAAATTTTCCACCGAGCCATGGAGTAGATAATAGAAAACCTACCTGGAGTTCGGGTGTATGTCAATGACATTATCATCCTGCCATCAAATTTAGTGGAAGACCATGAGCGACTACGTCAAGTCATGTTCCGGATTAAGCAGTACGGGTTCAAACTCAACAGGGACAAGTGCCAATTCGGCGTCAAAGAAATCACCTTTCTTGGTGATAATGTGTCCAATCACGGAATGCAGCCCAATCCAAAGAAACTCCAAGCCATCATCAGCATGCCTTGTCCGCAGGAAAATAAAGTGGTGCTACGTCTGTTGGGGATATAAACGTTGTCAGAAAATTCATCCCCAACTTAACTGTAAACTTAAAGAACCTAATTAGGAAATCTGTTCCTTTTCTATGGACGGTCATCCATGAAACTGAGTGTGCCGACCTAAAACGGTCTTTGACCACCGCACCAGTGTTGCCGTTCTTCGACAGGAGAATGCTAGCAACCAGTGGCGTATGCATCCAGGGCAATGACAGACACCGAGCAAAGGTATTCCCAATAGAAAAGGAATGCCTTGGGCTAGTGGAGGGCATTGAGAAATTCCATGGCTACATCTTCGAGCTACCAACGTTTACGGTGGAGGCTGGCATTGGGGCGGGGGGGAGTTGGGGGTCATTTCAGGGGCCTTGGAGATCAGGACGCCATTTAAAAATGGCGAGCCGAGCTCCTCAGTGTACAAAACTAAGTTTGGCTCGGCCGCACGTTCTCCGTTGGGGCCCCTTATCAAATGCAAGTCGCATTTTAAAGCCTTGTGTTTCTTGGCACTGCTTTGGGACTTTGTTCCCATTTAGTTAAATCACACCCATTGTGTCTTTGGTTTTGTCTTATTTTAGTGATGGAGTTAAGTGCAACAAAGTTGTAGATAAATCAGTGCTTTACTTCCCTCTGGATTCAACTACTCCATTGTTTTCCTAGCTGGCCTCCTATTTTGCAACCTGCATAAACATACGCTCATCCAAAAATTGTGCTACCTTTATTCTAACTCTCACCGTGCACGTTTCACCCATTACCCCGTAATCCTTGGCTCCTGGTATCCAAAACGGCTTCATTTTAAAATTCTCACCCTCATGTTCAAATTCCTCAACAGTTCTGTGTTGCCTTTCTATGTAACATCCTCCAGCCTGACATACCTCTGAGAATTTACATCCCTCCAATTCCGACTCCTGCCATTCACCCGTACCTTCATTGATGGTGCATCTTCAGGTCTCTAGGTCCGAAGCTCTGGAGTCTCTTTCTCGGCCTCTCTGCCTTTCCACTTCTGTTTCACCCCCTTTAAAACCCTCCTCAAAAAACACCTCTGGCCAATCTTTTGGTCATCTATGCTAATGCATCTTTCTTAGGCATAGTGTTAATTATTATCCCGTGAAGTACTTCATGTTACATTCAACAGTTGTTGCCTTTATTTATTCATATATGCCACTGAATTAGAAAACAAAATTATATCATAAAATTGATATGACGATTTCCTCTTCAATATCATTTGTATACTTATATCAAATTAAGTCTTCATGCCTTATTTATTTTCGATTTCAGCCATATCTCAGAGGTGTCAGATTTCCTCTTCTTCGAAATGTTCACCTTGACTGAAAGCTAATAATGCATATCCAGGTGAGCGATGTTACTACTGAAGGCAGAATTCAGAGACAAAAAAGGGATTACATATTTTGTGACAGCGATGTGAATTTTATGGGGGTCGTATTCCTTGCCCTGCCAGTCGGCAAATCAGTCAGTAGTTCAATGACTGAATATGGTTGCTCCACAGCGATAATACGCTGGGGGCAGCTTTAGTATCCTCTGCCCCGATGGGATGGGAAGTCCTGCCCAATCTGATTGGCTGCAGGTCTGTAGTCCCAGCAGTGCCAGACTACAGTAGTGGCCACTGCTGGGACTACAAGAACAATGTCCAGAGAAGATCTAAAGATGATTGCCAGACTTCAGGCCGTCTGGGCATTTTGTTCACAGATGGATTGGAGACCCTGGTGAGGAGAACTTGGGGGTGGCTGGTTGGGTTTCAGAGGCTGGGGGAGGAAGTGCAAAGGAGGGGGGCATGCTTGGGTGGTGCCCCGGATGAATACAGGCTTTTCCGCATAGGATGTACCTCTCCTTTCGTTCCCACTTTTAGCGGTGAAACTAGCTAGACTGGTTGCCCAGAATTAATGTTTATAAACTGGGCAGCGGGGTGGCACAGTGGTTGGCACTGCTGCCTCACAGCGCCAGAGATCCAGGTTGAATTCCAACTTTGGATGATTGTGTGGCGTTTGCACATTCTCCCTGTGTCTGTGTGGGTTTCCTCTGGGTGTCCAAAGATGTGCAGGTTAGGTGAATTAGCCATGTTAAATAGCGCCTTACTGTCCAAAGATGTGCCGGTTAAGTAGATTGGTCATGCTAAGTTGGCCCTTAGTGTACAAAGGTTAGGTCTGGTTACCGGTACAGGTTGTCAAGTGACCCTAGGTGGGGTGCTCTTTCAGGGTTTTAGTGTAGACTCGATGGGCCAAATGGCCTCCTACTACAGTGCTTCTATGAGAATTTTACACAGATGTCTGTGCATGATTAGTGCTGAAATTTAATAGCCATGACAAGTGATTAAGCTGAATATCCAGGTCTTTATATCGGCATCTATGATAAGATCCAAGATCCCACATCCCTCTGACGAAATGGGCAAACATAGATGATAAACCTGCTGGTATATGTCAACGAATGAAGAGTGATTCTGGCTGTAATCTCTCAAATATTTCTTGGATGAGGAGGGTCAAAATTTAAAAGAGAAGCTAGAATGGATATAAATCCGTCCTCTCTGACGGTTCGATCCTGGGAGTGAAGTTGAGGGGCTGGAAATTATCTGGTTCCAACTTGCCATAAGAACTTAACTTTAGGGCGGGGGGGTGGGGGAGAGTCAGTGTTGGTGGGGGAACTGAACCTTCGTTCACCCCAGACATGTTCTCTGTTATGAGTAAGGCAAAGCCGGAGGATGTACTTTATCGCATCTCCCATCTACATTTGGTTTTAAAAGTGTGTCTATTGTGGAATGTGTGCTTGTTGGACAAAAGCAAGTAAACAAACTTCCCCCTAATTCCAATCACAAAGGCCAAACAATCCTCGGGCTTCCCATTCTAAAACTAGGAAAATCTGAGTCCTTTCGGGAGCTTTTATTTGTCATTACTTTAAAGTCAGCATCACGTCAGATTAAGTTCTCGGCAGTTGAATATTGGCATCACTCCAGGTGAATATTATGGCACCTGAACATTAACATTACTCCAGATTAAAGTCATGGCAGATAAATGTTGGCTTCACTCCAGGTTAAGGTTCTGGTCATCAAATGTTGGCATCACTTCATATTTAGATCACTGCATTTGAATGTGGCATCACTCCAGAGTAAGATCATGACCGCTAAATATTGACATCACTGCAGATTAAGATCAATGTCCAATGTTGGCTTTGTTCCAATTTAAGATTATAGCTACTCAGGTTGCAAAATGGAGAAAGTATGTCATCTTGTGATATGCGACACAGACTAATTGGGTGAAAGTCTCGTCTATCTGCTGGAAGTAAGGACTCTACATGAAATGTGATTTACAAAGTCCCATCTCACTTCATTGAAGTTACAAGCCAGTGGTTCACTCATAATTTATAATCGATCTACTCTGACTCAAAGAAACCACAATGACGGAAAGTGGAAATCATTTTCCTCATAGAATAAAAGGAATTTTTCCAAGGCTGAGGTTAAGCCAGACTATTGACCAGAGCAGAGGTAGGCTTACTCTCCATCTGCTACACCTCATCTGGGAGTGGTTGATGTTGGTATTGTGTGACTAAATAGAAAAATGGATCTTTTCCCCAATCCTAACATTCATCACCTTGATGAGAAAAAATCTTTAGATAAACCCTTTTATTAAAATCGACTTGCCTGCCTACTGTGTTTTGGTCTGGCCAATTTTTTTTCTGCCTCAATTCCCCAAAAAAATGCAATAGAAACTTATAAATTCAGCAATGAATACCTCATACCAGTCAACAGCTGTGTCTGAGAAATATAAAATAACGTTATTAATGTACAGTCACCATATGATTCTGGCACATTTTTGTTTGCTTTCTCTGCAGGGAAATTCCTGCCGGAAAGCTTACTGACTGCCATTTTAGAAAATCTTAGTTTCCCGCTGTTGCCTTTTCTGTGGCTCTGCTGTAACTATGGCTATCAGTGAGGTTGCCCTCCTTTCTTTTGATATCTATATTCTAATGCTTAGAGTCGCCAGGTATCTATTGACACCACCACAAGGTTCAACCAGCTATCGATCAAAGAATCAACCACCAGTTTGTTAGTTCAAGGTCAAGGGTACTTTATTTACACACACAATTAGTCATGCAACATAAACACTACACCTATCGACTAAGACAACCTGTACTTGACTTCAGGCACCCGGCTTAGGTCAAAGGAACAGTGGCCATTGTTTGATTCTGGATCTATCGAGTCCGAAGGAGTAACTGCTGCTCAGCTAGGCTCATCCGTCTGGTAGCGGACGTTGAACTTGGACTTACTTCTGGCGGTGCTGCGATTGGAGATGGGCGATGCCGGGGCGCCAGGTCCAAAAGAGGATGAACACATGGTGGACTCTCTTCTTATGCTTGGGGGTTTTCGCGCTCTTTTGGGAGGTCCCTCAGTTTGGACCCCACTAATTGGGTGATCTCCGATCGCTATATTTGATTTTGAACCAATAAATGGGCGGGTGCCTGGATGGCTGGGCGTGTTCCAAGCGGTCACTGACCCTGTTGTTTACGCTTCCCTAGTACAGGGAGTGGCGCGAAATGTCTGGGACTGTACTGGTCGCTCAAGTACCAGTCCTTTGTCTTAGTGGAGATGGACCATCAAAATGCTAATTGGCCGGAGTTTCGATACCGTCTGGATTCCTCACTTGCAAATATACATTTCAGGCTCTGACCGTGCCTGAATTTGCTCTGTCCATTTTACCCGCTATGCTTTGCGAGCTTCTCTGTTCCTGGTTGTAAGTGGGCATTCCAGATGGCTACACCCCCCACCCCCCCCCCCCCCCCCCCCCCCCCCCCGCCCAACTGAAACTAAGGCTTCCGGCCCCGGCCGCAGCAGGTCCCACTGTAAGTCTATTTAAATGTCCTCAGTACTCCAACCCAACTGAACCAATTAATTTCCTATGACTATAGTTTGGGCCTGGTATTATTTGTCTTTTCTCCCTGCAGCCAGTTATCTAGATCGGAGTTATTGTACTTGGGTGGGGTCAAGACGTTTCAAAGATGATTCAGTATTGCACATATGTGCAGACACTCTTCCTTCCATCAATCCTCCATGTAAGTGTAGCTTCCATATCCAGAATAAACTGAAAGTAGGACTGGCTAAGGTGGAAAGCGATGGTATAATCTGTAAAGTCAAACACCACACAGATTGGTATTGTCAAAAAATATGATTTAGACCCAAGGGGCGGGATTTTCCATTGCCCGACGCTGAAAACGGGAAGGGTGATCGGGCGGAGAATGGCACCCGACACCATAATCACGGCCGGTGCCGGTTTGACGCAGGTCGCAAATCGGTGTCATCGAGATGACACAGTTGACACAGATGACACAGTTACAACCCTGTTTAATATCATAATCGGGCACAGCCGCGATGCTCCGAGTTCATGATGGCGCGGGGCACGTGTGGTCTCAGAGATCATGAGCCTGGCGTGGTGGCTGCAGAGGGAGAGAGAGGGCATGTGGACAGTGTCCAGCACTGCCATACTCCGGCGAGAGTCATATCGCTGGCCAGCGTACTTCTGCCAGGGCTGGGGGGAGTAGTGGGGGGTGGCCAGGAGGTGGGCTGTGGGGTCAGGGTGGATGGGTATGCAGTCCGATACATGCGGCGCCATCCTTTGCGGCGCGATCGGTGCGTGTGTGGGGGGGGTGTAGGCGTATGCACGGCTGCAGCTTGTCAGCCCTGCGCATGTCCAGCACAGGCCAGGTGATTCTCCCACCGTTTTTCACACATTCCGTGGGTGTTTCACGCAGCGCCGGTGCGAGCTTCTCACCGGTAGCAGAATCAGTGCGGGTGTGGTGCCGATTTTTCCATTGTGTAACACCACGGATCTTCCATTGGTGTCAGCACTTAGATGCAGTAACGGAGAATCCAGCCCAAGGTTTTTGAATATGGCACTGAAACTATGCCTTCATAAAATTCCCACATTTCAGGAACTAAACCCCAAATTAGTGAACGCTAAATTTTTCTCTAAACTTGGTCTGTTGATTTGGAAAAGCTTTCTCGGGTCCTGATGTCATGAAATGAAATGAAAATTAAATTAAATGAAAAATAAAGTGAAAATCGCTTATTGTCACAAGTAGGCTTCAAATGAAGTTACTGTGAAAAGCCCCTACTCGCCACATTCCGGCGCCTTTTCGCGGAGGGTAGTTCGGGAATTGAACCGTGCTGCTGGCCTGCCTTGGTCTGCTTTAAAGGCCAGCTATTTAGCCCTGTGCTAAACCAGCCCCGAATGTCGTTCTGTAATCCGTTCAGCAGATTTTGTTTCCAATGACTACCATTTGGACTTTCCACAAACCAAGATCCTTTGCAACAGTATGTGAACCATATCACTTGCAAAATTGCAGGATGCATCTGTTAAGCAGATGACACGCTGTTGTTGGCCAAACAAAATGGGAGCACGATCGAAATTTGCACCTCATACTGGAAGCAGCTCTTTGAGAGAAACTTGTGTTCAATAGCCAAAAATGCAACATTAATGTACAACAGATCAATATTCTCGGGCCAATATCTTCAGACATGGCATTCATCCTGATCCGAGCAAACTGGAGGACATTAGTGAAATGCCCAACCTGAAAGATAAAACTGATCTTCAACAATGCCTAGGTTTCTTCAATTGTCTTGCCATACATACCGAATTTTGTACAGGAAATGTCATCTCTGAGAAATCCTGAAAAAAGTACTATTTGACTGGCAGGAGGATCATGAACACACATTTGATGAGTTCAAGAAGTCATTGACCGAAGGGTGATCAACATTTTGATTCTATGACCCAGCAGTCTATCAACAGCCCAAAGCAACTGTTTGAATATTGAACGGGAAACATTGATATCGGGCGCGATTCTCCCAGACAGGGAGAAATCGTAAGGCTGGCGTCAAATCCGGGCGGGTTTGACGCCAGCCTCCCCCTCCCCGACCGGGAACCGATTCTGGTCCCCGGTCGGGGCTAGTATGCCGCGGCCGTGAACTCCGGCATCGCGGGCTTAACGAAATTTGTTAAGCCCGCTTGCCAGAGTTTGCGCCGGCTGACGCGTCACATGACGTCAGCCGCGCATGCGTGGATTGGAAGACTCCAACCCGCGTATGCGCGGATGACGTCATCGCGCATTTGCACGAAACTCGCGCATGCGCGGGCCGGGATGCCCCTCAGCCGCCCCGCGAAGTGATACAGCGGGGCGGCGGAAGGACAAAGAGTGCGCGGGAATCGGTCCCGCTGCCCGCGATCGGTGGGCCCATGGCACCCTTGGCACGGCCGTGGTACTGCCGTGCCAATCGGTGCCATGGTTTTCAAAATCGGGACTTTACGGCCGTTTTTACGAACGGCCAGACCAGGTGTGTTTGCCGTTCGTAAAAACGGCCGTAAAGGGCTTGGAACTCGGCCCATCGGCCAGCTGAGAATCGCTGCTGGCCGTAAAAAAACGGCGGCAGCGATTCGTATCGGGAGTCGGGGCGTGGTGGGGGGGGGGGGGGGGGGGGAGAATAGCGGGAGGGCGTCGGACTAGCGTGGCCGTAAAAATTTTACGAACCCCGATATTCTCCGCACCGTCGTGAGTGCGGAGAATTGCGCCCAAGCCTTGGCTTTTACAAATGCCAGCAATTGTAACAAGACATGTCCAATTATCCTGGAATGTAACAATTATGGAAGATCATGATTGGCGGGTGGCCAGTGTACCTTCCAGGATGTTCCAAAGTTTCCAAGACCATATTGCATTTCCAGAGATGAAGTCTGGATATTCCAATTTGCTATCTTCAAGAGCAGTCAAGTCCTTAATCCAAAATTGCTTCGAATTGATATCCCTCAGCACTTGCATCAAGCACATATGTGGATCAATCAAACCAGTTGACTGGGCTGCAGAAACAGTCTACTGGCCTGGGATGAATCAAGACATCAAAACAGCTAGGAGGGAATGCGGGGCATACCAAGCCAACATGCCCAGTCATCACAAAGAAACGGTATTACTCCACCACGTAACTGCATATCCATGGACCAGATTTGAAATTGGTCTCTTCAGCATTTGTGGAGATGATTTCTTGGATTTGATTGATTATTTCTCAAAATGTCCCAATATCCATCAGTTACAATGCACATCCAGTGCAGCCTTTGCAGACAGTTCCACCTTTATCCTGTTTGGGAAACAGAAAGAAGTTCTTCTGGACAATGGATCACAATAGAATAATAATAATCTGTATTAGTGTCACAAGTAGGCTTACATTAACACTGCAATGAAGTTACTGTGAAAATCCCCTCCTCACCACATTCCAGCGCCTGTTCGGATAGACTGAAGGAGAATTCAGAATGTCCAATTCACCTAACAAGCAAGTCGTTCGGGGCTTGAGGGAGGAAACCTAGCACCCAGAGGAAACCACCGCATGCACAGGGCGAACATGTAGACTCCGCACAGAGAGTGACCCAAGATGGGAATCGAACCCGGATCCCTGACGCTGTGAAGCAACAGCGCAAACTGTGCTACTGTGCCGCACTTACCAGAAAACTCCAAGGTGACACGTACAAAATGGGGAATTGACCATACTACCTCATCACTAGGTTCAATGGCAGAATTTAAGGTATGTACTGGAAAGTTCTTACTTATAAAACATTAGTAAACTAAAATAAACTTGCATGCCACAATGCTGCACCTTGGAGCGACACTGCTCAGTGCAATCATTCTTTCACCAGCAGAATTATTGTTCGGCAAACAACCCATCTCAGTCATTGCTCATCAATACTTCCAGGAATATTTAGATATGTTCATTGAACGGAAGTTGAACGATGCACGTAACCAACATGTGGGCAAAAGAATGACCTAATGCAAACATTGGGCAAAAGCTATGAATACAACACCCAAATGATGGAACATGGAATCCAGCCAAAATCATTAGCATCTGTCTACAACCACGATATTATGAAGTCTGAATACCCAACGGCATGAAATAGTGAAGAAACCAATGTCAAACTAGGAAAGTACAAGAAAAAGAAACAAAGTGACCCCATTGTAAGTAGAACATGATCTAAGACAGGACGCAAGCATAATACTCCTGCAGACAAACAGAACATACAGCAATCGTAAACTAACTTTACTGTAACCAAATCTGGGCAGATTAGCTAACCACCATTATGCTTCAGAGCATCAGACATTCATCATTTGTACAATTGTATGTTTAAAACCTAACTGTTTTCTTTTGATGTGATGGAAATAGCTCTGATTATTTAATAGTTCAACAGAAAAAATGTGGTGTTGTTGTTTACCTTAAACGGGCATAGTTAAGTCTGCCATGCATCACCAGATGTGATATATATACTCATGTAATCATTGGGCAGATGATAGGAGCTGTCCCAGGAACAAGACACTCTAGGCAGAATCGTGAGCTGTGCCAGTAGTGAGGAGCTTCGCGGGCGGGGAACTTAATTTGGTGTGATGCCAAAAACCAGTTTCCCAACAGCAGGATGAACTGTAGCAATTAAGTTCTCGGGACTTTAACGGCTATTTAAAGGCAGGCTCAGCTTCCCGATAATCAATGTCAGGAAGCCCTATTGCATGCGCAATAGAATGCCAGCTCACTGGAGTGCCCCCTCAAAATTAAGTTCCCCACAAGCAAGAAATTAGAATGTTCACTTTTATGGCTGCCTAAAAGAGGCTTGCACCTGACGAGGTAAACTTCCTCCATGACTAACGGTGAGTTGCCATTGCATCTTCCTCTTTGGTTACCATCTCTCAATGACAGCCTATGTTTGAAACTGTGTAGTGGCAGTGCAGGTTGCGTGGACGATGACCAAAGAAAGGAGAAAGGAGTGGTGGGGCAGGGTGGGCCAGTAACTGGACAAATAGTTGGAAGAGGTAGTGCAGGCTGTCTGGAGGGGGATAGTGCAGACTGTCTGGAGGGGGGTAGTGCAGACTGTCTGGAGAGGGATGGTGCAGACTGTCTGGAGAGGGGTAGTGCAGACTGTCTAGAGAGGGATAGTGCAGACTGTCTGGAGGGGGATGGTGCAGACTGTCTGGAGAGGGGTAGTGCAGACTGTCTGGAGAGGGATGGTGCAGACTGTCTGGAGAGGGGTAGTGCAGACTGTCTAGAGAGGGATAGTGCAGACTGTCTGGAGGGGGATGGTGCAGACTGTCTGGAGAGGGATGGTGCAGACTGTCTGGAGAGGGATAGTGCAGACTGTCTGGAGGGGGATGGTGCAGGCTGTCTGGAGAGGGATGGTGCAGACTGTCTGGAGAGGGATGGTGCAGACTGTCTGGTGGGGGATAATGCAGACTGTCTGGAGGGGGATAGTGCAGACTGTCTGGAGAGGGATGGTGCAGACTGTCTGGAGAGGGATGGTGCAGACTGTCTGGAGAGGGATAGTGCAGGCTGTCTGGAGAGGGATGGTGCAGACTGTCTGGAGGGGGATAGTGCAGACTGTCTGGAGAGGGATGGTGCAGACTGTCTGGAGAGGGATGGTGCAGACTGTCTGGAGGGGGATAGTGCAGACTGTCTGGAGAGGGATGGTGCAGACTGTCTGGAGAGGGATGGTGCAGACTGTCTGGTGGGGGATAATGCAGACTGTCTGGAGGGGGATAGTGCAGACTGTCTGGAGAGGGATGGTGCAGACTGTCTGGAGAGGGGTAGTGCAGACTGTCTGGAGGGGGATGGTGCAGACTGTCTGGAGGGGGATGATGCAGGCTGTCTGGAGAGGGATGGTGCAGACTGTCTGGAGAGGGATAGTGCAGGCTGTCTGGAGAGGGATGGTGCAGACTGTCTGGAGAGGGATAGTGCAGACTGTCTGGAGAGGGATAGTGCAGACTGTCTGGAGAGGGATGGTGCAGACTGTCTGGAGAGGGATAGTGCAGACTGTCTGGAGAGGGATAGTGCAGGCTGTCTGGAGAGGGATAGTGCAGGCTGTCTGGAGAGGGATGGTGCAGACTGTCTGGAGAGGGATGGTGCAGGCTGTCTGGAGAGGGATGGTGCAGACTGTCTGGAGAGGGATAGTGCAGACTGTCTGGAGAGGGATGGTGCAGACTGTCTGGAGAGGGATAGTGCAGACTGTCTGGAGAGGGATAGTGCAGACTGTCTGGAGAGGGATGGTGCAGACTGTCTGGAGAGGGATGGTGCAGACTGTCTGGAGAGGGGTAGTGCAGACTGTCTGGAGAGGGATGGTGCAGACTGTCTGGAGAGGGATGGTGCAGACTGTCTGGAGAGGGGTAGTGCAGACTGTCTGGAGAGGGATAGTGCAGACTGTCTGGAGGGGGATACTGTAGGCTGTCTGGAGGGGGATAGTGCAGACTGTCTGGAGGGGGATGGTGCAGGCTGTCTGGAGAGGGATGATGCAGACTGTCTGGAGGGGGATAGTGCAGACTGTCTGGAGAGGGATAGTGCAGACTGTCTGGAGAGGGATAGTGCGGACTGTCTGGAGAGGGGTGGTGCAGACTGTCTGGAGAGGGATAGTGCAGACTGTCTGGAGAGGGATAGTGCAGACTGTCAGGAGAGGGATGGTGCAGACTGTCTGGAGAGGGATGGTGCAGACTGTCTGCAGAGGGATAGTGCAGACTGTCTGGAGAGGGGTGGTGCAGACTGTCTGGAGAGGGATAGTGCAGACTGTCTGCAGAGGGATAGTGCAGACTGTCTGGAGAGGGATAGTGCAGACTGTCTGGAGAGGGATGGTGCAGACTGTCTGGAGATGGGTAGTGCAGACTGTCTGGAGAGGGGTGGTGCAGACTGTCTGGAGAGGGGTAGTGCAGACTGTCTGGAGGGGGATGGTGCAGACTGTCTGGAGGGGGATGATGCAGGCTGTCTGGAGAGGGATGGTGCAGACTGTCTGGAGGGGGATAGTGCAGACTGTCTGGAGAGGGATAGTGCAGACTGTCTGGAGAGGGATAGTGCAGACTGTCTGGAGGGGGATAGTGCAGACTGTCTGGAGAGGGATAGTGCAGACTGTCTGGAGAGGGATAGTGCAGACTGTGGAGGGGTAGTCAGTGGCGGACTGGGTCTAAAAATATTGGTTGCCAGGAGACAAAGGGGGCCCACCCACAACTACAATGCTATCATTTAATTTTCATAACGAATAAATAAAATTTTCAAAAAATACATATGAAAAAAAGGGTACAATTAAAGTTTTGTGGGGAAAATGTGTATTTCTTAGTAATTACAGTGTACTTGTACTGTACATATTACTGGCAGTAGATACCAAATGTAAATACAGAATGTTATAATTGAATTTTTTATTTATTTTTTTAAATTTTAAGTAATTGGTTGATATTTTTAAATAGTTTACTGCACAATTTACACATTAATAGATAGTTCAAAAGCACAATAGAGCATTGCATGCAGTCCTCTATATTAAGAGCAATCGTTTGTGTTCGCTAGATGATTGTGCGAATCTGCCAATAATTGCTTCTGCTTCCAATTCATCTAACAATTCCTTTTCAATGGATAGCAACATGTATGATTCCAAATTCTCCTCAGACAGCGAATTTCTTAACCTTGTCTTTATGATCTTTAGCTTTGAAAATGTCCTCTCACATTGGACTTGAGTAACTGATAGTGTGCAGATGACTTTATAAAGTTCATAAAGGTTATCATATGCCTTGTCATGAAGTCTGCTGGATGCCAGAATTTTTAGTACACACGATGGGCAAGTGCTGCAAATTTTACAATTGTTGCAACTGGAATCCATATTCTCACCATCATTAAGCAATACCTTTAATACATCAAAGTTTGAAGCAAAAGAAAACAATTCCAATATTACTTGATCTTTGCTGATTTGTGGAAACAGCTTAATAATACCTTCCAATGATTCATCTTCAAGTCCCTTGTCGGCAATAGTTTTAAACTTTGCTGGGTCCAAGCAGGACAAATCTTTATACAACTGTTTGTGTTGTACAAAGTGTGATTCTAGTGACTGGACAATGCGATCCATTATTAGGTTAAACACATTTACTTGAAAATCAGCTAGAGAATCTGAGGAATTTCTTTCATCATCAATAAGCTTATCTGCCATTCTTTTCTTCTTCCTCTGCCTCTTAACTGGCAATGCTGTTTCCAACGCATCAATTTCCAATGTTTGATTTTCATCCATATTCATCTGTGAAATCCTGTCATTACATTTATTTACAAATTCCAAAGCCTTGCTGTGAACGTTATCAAATGTTCTTGTCTGTTCCTTCAACTTTGTTGTAGCTGAATCTACCAAACTCCATGCAGTAAACATATCTAAACCACTTGTCTGTAGATAACTTGATAACGGGGTTGTAGTTTCAAATATATACAAGTAAGTAAATGCTGTCAATATGGTTTCAACTTTAGAAGACTTTGAAGTAAAACATTTGCTTCATGTTTTGTTTTTGCATCAAACTTTTCTGAATCTTGTATCATTGATAAGCATGTCAATAGATTTACGAAAGTACTGGTAGCGGCCTCATCAAAACACCCAAATATAGTTGTTGCTGCATTGGATTTTCCTGACCATCTGGTCTCACCAATTAGCTTTAATCGTTTCATTTTTTCTTGTCCTAGATGTTTTCCAACAACTTCTATCCATACAGCCATTCTCTTGTATGATGCTTTCACAAAAGTTGCTATATTCTGGAGCAAATTGAAAAAAGAAACTGCAGGCACACAACATTTTGTTGTTTCAGTTATCACCAAATTCAAGACATGGGCATAGCACCATATACGAACATGTTGATCAGCCACATCAGCAATTTTACTTTGTAAACCATTATACTGGCCATGGTAGCTTGCAGCGCCATCTGTGCTATCAGATAAACATTTTTGGGGGTCAATTTTAAGATGCTGTAATGTTTCAATCAATAGATCAAAAAGTCCCTGTCCTGTACCATCATTACTTGGCACAACTGAAAGTAACCTCTCACAGATAATACCTTTAAGCACATACCGAATAATAATGCTAAACTGATCGATGGACGAATTATCTTGTGTTGAATCAACCTGAATAAAATAATATTTTGCTTGAGAAACTTCATGACTAATTCTTTTTTGTATCATATTCTTCATAATTTTGATTAACATGTTTATAGTTGTTTTACTCAGGTATGTGACAAGTCCACCACGGTCTTTACTTTGAGCCTTTCCTTGTTGCTCTAATCGTTTGATTCTTTGTTTAGACTTGTTTTGCACTGCAGAAACGTGAGCTGCCATAATGGGGTCATATTTTGCCATGAACTGCACTGTAGCTAAAACATTGCCACGATTCAGAACCTCATTATCTAGAGTGTAGGCCGATTCATTTCTGTGACCTCGAAAAGGAAGTGCTTGGTTGTGATGTCTATAATCCTCATGACAATACTTCACTGCTTCAATACTTCTGTTTTCCTTTTAATTAGTGATGCTGCAAAAATTTTATCTAAGGTGCCATCATTAACCACACTGATATATTGCTGAGCATTTCTGACATGTGTTGTTGTCGATTCATGTAAAGTCAAGCTCTGGCTAATACGCCTGTAGTCACTAAAGCCACGTACAAACGGTGATGGATTACAAGTGTTGGGAAACTCAAAGGCTAAGCAGTATGAACAATATAAGCATCTATTTTCTTTGTTATATGTTAGCCATTTTCTTGGGACTGAGTCATTCATAATTTTCCTCTCATACAAACGAGCATCAAATGGCAGATCATCAAGTGGCTGAAGTGGATGTTCAGCAAAAAACTGTTTTAGCTTTGCTCGTGATGGATATTGGAAGATTCCAATAATTGATCTTTCATTTTCTTGCGTAGGTTCATTTGCAGGATGTGCTTCAGAAACCAAGTCATTTATGCTTGAAGGAATATCTGATTCCCTGTCACTAGTTGAAGCTATGTGTTCAGATGTGCAACTGCAGTCAGTACAGATACCGGAACAAGGAAGCCAGAAGAAATATTGGGCCTGGGTTGATTAGTAATGGATGCACTTGTATTTGTCTCTACATTCAAAGTAGCTCTTCTTTGTCTTGTAACTCGCATATAATTGCATCATCACCATGAGTATTGTTTCTTGCTTCTTGATTATTTGTTGCAGAACTGGATATTGATGTGGATTGTGCTTGTGGTATTATAAACTCTGCAATAGGCCTGCATCGCTTGGCTGATTCCTTCCTTTCTGCTTCTTTTTGTTCTTTGCATTTTAGTGACCCAGATTTATGCTTCTTCTTTTCCATGCTGGTAGGGGTAATATTCCTAAAATAAAAACTTAATTAAAAATAGCCCACATTGGGAAAAATGAATATTGATGATTGCAAGAATAACTTGAAGGAGCGCCAGATAAACCCCTACTTGATAAAAAATATAAAATAACTTACTTACACTTCAATAGGCTATGTTCATTAGTCAATACTACTGTGGCCTATGCAGCTTCAGAAGAGGAGACAATCCACTGTCCAGTGTCCACACCAGCAAGCAACTGAGACAACTGTTGAAACTTAGAAGTTTGGTCCGACTATAGTAAGACATTAAGAATGGTCCCACGACCAAAGTTAACATGTCCAGTTTGATACCAGTGTAGTGTTACAAGTCGCAACCCTTTGAGTTTACCGATCATGGCTTATCACTTCAATCTCTTTGACCTCATGATTTTCTCCTTTTCGGTGACCTCACGACCCTATGTACTGCTTGATATCCTTTCAAGTTGCCGACCATCTCAAATCACGAACTGTAACTTTACTTTTAAATTCACACACTCTTGCTGAAAACGTGGACTTCCAACTATGTCCGACCCGGGTGAACCAGCACCCCCCCCCACCTCCATTTCACATCCGTTTAACACTGCTTTGTTCCTTCATACACTGAGTGATTATTTGTTTGTTTCTTTATTGCATTTTTATTTGGTATTGCTCTTTTTAAAAACAATTATATTTTATTAAGTTAGAATACAAATCTCAGGAAAGAAGTTGGAGATTTATTTATCTAATTAATTATAATTTTTAAGGGCCCTTCAGAGATTCACGGGCCCCTTCTTGGCTCTCCGGGCACCGGACCGATGTACCGGCTGAACCAAGGCTACTGCTTGATATCCTTTGAAGTTGCCGACCATCTCAAATCACGAATTGTAACTTTATCTTTAAATTCACACACTCTTGCTGAAAACATGGAATTTCCTTAATTATGCCCGACCCGGGCCCCCCTATTCCACATCCTTCCACTACCTCCCCTGCTTCGTTCCTTTTCATGCACTGCTTATTTGAGTCCTGTTCTCTTTTTTTTCTTATTCCTTTTTATTACTAAAACAGTTGTCTGTGTTTGTTTCTTTATTGCATTTTTATTTGATATAGGGGGCCCACTTCATCAGGGGCCCACTTGCCATCGGGCAAGCTGACACCCTGGCCAGTCCGCCACTGGGGGTAGTGCAGGCTGTCTGGAGAGGGATGGTGCAGACTTTGTGGAGAGTGATGGTGTAGACTGTCCGGAGAGGGATGGTGTAGACTGTCTGGAGACTGATGGTGCAGACTGTCTGGAGACTGATGGTGCAGACTGTCTGGAGAGGGATGGTGCAGACTTTGTGGAGAGGGATAGTGCAGACTGTCTGGAGAGGGATAGTGCAGACTGTCTGGAGAGGGATAGTGCAGACTGTCTGGAGAGGGATAGTGCAGACTGTCTGGAGAGGGATGGTGCAGACTGTCTGGAGAGGGATAGTGCAGACTGTCTGGAGAGGGATAGTGCAGACTGTCTGGAGAGGGATAGTGCAGACTGTCTGGAGAGGGATAGTGCAGACTGTCTGGAGAGGGATAGTGCAGACTGTCTGGAGGGCGATAGTGCAGACTGTCTGGAGAGGGATGGTGCAGACTGTCTGGAGAGGGATAGTGCAGGCTGTCTGGAGAGGGATAGTGCAGGCTGTCTGGAGGGGGATGATGCAGTCTGTCTGGAGGGGGATGGTGCAGACTGTCTGGAGAGGGATGGTGCAGACTGTCTGGAGAGGGATAGTGCAGGCTGTCTGGAGGGGGATGATGCAGGCTGTCTGGAGGGGGATGGTGCAGACTTTGTGGAGAGGGATGGTGTAGACTGTCTGGAGAGGGATTGTGCAGACTGTCTGGAGAGGGAGAGTGCAGACTGTCTGGAGGGGGATAGTGCAGACTGTCTGGAGAGGGATGGTGCAGACTGTCTGGAGGGGGATGGTGCAGACTTTGTGGAGAGGGATAGTGCAGACTGTCTGGAGAGGGATGGTGCAGACTGTCTGGAGGGGGATGGTGCAGACTGTCTGGAGAGAGATGGTGCAAGTTGTCTGGAGAGGGGTAGTGCAGACTGTCTGGAGAGGGATGGTGCAGACTGTCTGGAGAGGGATAGTGCAGACTGTCTGGAGAGGGATAGTGCAGACTGTCTGGAGGGGGATGGTGCAGACTGTCTGGAGAGGGATAGTGCAGACTGTCTGGAGAGGGATAGTGCAGACTGTCTGGAGAGGGATGGTGCAGACTGTCTGGAGAGGGATAGTGCAGATTGTCTGGAGGGGGATGGTGCAGACTGTCTGGAGGGGGATGGTGCAGACTGTCTGGAGAGGGATGGTGCAGACTGTCTGGAGGGGGATAGTGCAGACTGTCTGGAGGGGGATGGTGCAAGTTGTCTGGAGAGGGGTAGTGCAGACTGTCTGGAGGGGGATAGTGCAGGCTGTCTGGAGGGGGATGGTGCAAGTTGTCTGGAGAGGGGTAGTGCAGACTGTCTGGAGGGGGATAGTGCAGGCTGTCTGGAGAGGGATGGTGCAGACTGTCTGGAGGGGGATAGTGCAGGCTGTCTGGAGAGGGATGGTGCAGGCTGTCTGGAGAGGGATGGTGCAAGTTGTCTGGAGAGGGGTAGTGCAGACTGTCTGGAGGGGGATGGTGCAGACTGTCTGGAGGGGGATAGTGCAGACTGTCTGGAGAGGGATGGTGCAGACTGTCTGGAGGGGGATAGTGCAGACTGTCTGGAGGGGGATAGTGCAGGCTGTCTGGAGAGGGATGGTGCAGGCTGTCTGGAGAGGGATGGTGCAAGTTGTCTGGAGAGGGGTAGTGCAGACTGTCTGGAGGGGGATGGTGCAGACTGTCTGGAGGGGGATAGTGCAGACTGTCTGGATGGGGATGATGCAGGCTGTCTGGAGGGGGATGGTGCAGACCGTCTGGAGGGGGATGATGCAGGCTGTCTGGAGAGGGGTAGTGCAGACTGTCTGGAGAGGGATAGTGCAGACTGTCTGGATGGGGATGATGCAGGCTGTCTGGAGGGGGATGGTGCAGACTGTCTGGAGGGGGATAGTGCAGACTGTCTGGAGGGGGATGATGCAGGCTGTCTGGAGAGGGATGGTGCAGACTGTCTGGAGGGGGATAGTGCAGGCTGTCTGGAGAGGGATGGTGCAGACTGTCTGGAGGGGGATGATGCAGGCTGTCTGGAGGGGGATAGTGCAGACTGTCTGGAGAGGGATAGTGCAGGCTGTCTGGAGGGGGAGAGTGCAGACTGTCTGGAGAGGGATAGTGCAGACTGTCTGGAGAGGGATAGTGCAGGCTGTCTGGAGGGGGAGAGTGCAGACTGTCTGGAGAGGGATAGTGCAGACTGTCTGGATGGGGATGATGCAGACTGTCTGGAGAGGGATGGTGCAGACTGTCTGGAGGGGGATGGTGCAGACTGTCTGGAGAGGGATAGTGCAGACTGTCTGGAGAGGGATGATGCAGACTGTCTGGAGAGGGATGGTGCAGACTGTCTGGAGGGGGATAGTGCAGACTGTCTGGAGAGGGATAGTGCAGACTGTCTGGAGAGGGATGGTGCAGACTGTCTGGAGAGGGATGGTGCAGACTGTCTGGAGAGGGATGGTGCAGGCTGTCTGGAGAGGGATGATGTAGGCTGTCTGGAGGGGGATAGTGCAGACTGTCTGGAGAGGGAGAGTGCAGACTGTCTGGAGAGGGAGAGTGCAGACTGTCTGGATGGGGATGATGCAGGCTGTCTGGAGGGGGATGATGCAGGCTGTCTGGAGGGGGATAGTGCAGGCTGTCTGGAGGGGGAGAGTGCAGACTGTCTGGAGGGGGATGGTGCAGACTGTCTGGAGAGGGATGGTGCAGGCTGTCTGGAGAGGGATAGTGCAGACTGTCTGGAGGGGGATAGTGCAGACTGTCTGGAGAGGGATAGTGCAGACTGTCTGGAGGGGGATGGTGCAGACTGTCTGGAGGGGGATAGTGCAGACTGTCTGGAGAGGGATAGTGCAGGCTGTCTGGAGGGGGATAGTGCAGACTGTCTGGAGAGGGATGGTGCAGACTGTCTGGAGAGGGATAGTGCAGACTGTCTGGAGAGGGATGATGCAGTCTGTCTGGAGAGGGATGGTGCAGACTGTCTGGAGGGGGATGGTGCAGGCTGTCTGGAGGGGGATGATGCAGTCTGTCTGGAGAGGGATAGTGCAGACTGTCTGGAGAGGGATGATGCAGACTGTCTGGAGAGGGATGGTGCAGACTGTCTGTAGGGGGATGGTGCAGGCTGTCTGGAGGGGTATGATGCAGTCTGTCTGGAGATGGATGGTGCAGACTGTCTGGAGAGGGATGATGCAGACTGTCTGGAGGGGGATGGTGCAGACTGTCTGGAGGGGGATGGTGCAGACTGTCTGGAGGGGGATGATGCAGGCTGTCTGGAGGGGGATAGTGCAGACTGTCTGGAGAGGGATAGTGCAGACTGTCTGGATGGGGATAGTGCAGGCTGTCTGGAGGGGGATAGTGCAGACTGTCTGGAGGGGGATAGTGCAGGCTGTCTGGAGGGGGATAGTGCAGACTGTCTGGAGGGGGATGGTGCAGACTGTCTGGAGGGGGATAGTGCAGGCTGTCTGGAGGGGGATAGTGCAGACTGTCTGGAGGGGGATGGTGCAGACTGTCTGGAGGGGGATAGTGCAGGCTGTCTGGAGGGGGATAGTGCAGACTGTCTGGAGAGGGATAGTGCAGACTGTCTGGAGAGGGATGGTGCAGACTGTCTGGAGAGGGATAGTGCAGACTGTCTGGAGAGGGATAGTGCAGGCTGTCTGGAGAGGGATGGTGCAGACTGTCTGGAGAGGGATGGTGCAGACTGTCTGGAGAGGGATGGTGCAGACTGTCTGGAGAGGGATAGTGCAGGCTGTCTGGAGGGGGATAGTGCAGACTGTCTGGAGGGGGATGGTGCAGACTGTCTGGAGAGGGATAGTGCAGGCTGTCTGGAGGGGGATGGTGCAGACTGTCTGGAGAGGGATGGTGCAGACTGTCTGGAGAGGGATGGTGCAGACTGTCTGGAGAGGGATAGTGCAGGCTGTCTGGAGAGGGATAGTGCAGGCTGTCTGGAGGGGGATAGTGCAGGCTGTCTGGAGAGGGATGGTGCAGACTGTCTGGAGAGGGATAGTGCAGGCTGTCTGGAGAGGGATAGTGCAGGCTGTCTGGAGGGGGATAGTGCAGACTGTCTGGAGAGGGATGGTGCAGACTGTCTGGAGGGGGATGGTGTAGGCTGTCTGGAGAGGGATGGTGCAGACTGTCTGGAGGGGGATGGTGCAGGCTGAGAAGGTATTTGATCAGGTTCCACATCAAAGTAAGAGCTCACGGTGTAGTGGCTAACATATTGGCATGGATTGAAGATTGACTAGCTAGCAGGAATCAGTGAGTCGACATAAATGGCTCTTTTTCCAGTTGGCAGGAAATGATGAAGAGTGTGCCACAGGGATCAGTGCTGGGGCTTCAGCCTTTTGCAATTTACATGAATGAAGGGCTAGAAGGCATGGTTGCTAAATTTGCTAACGACAGAAAGATACGCAGGAAAGTAAATTGTGAAGAGAATTTAAAGAGGCGACACAATGAATGAAATGAAAAATGAAATGAAAATTGCTTATTGTCACGAGTAGGCTTCAATGAAGTTACTGTGAAAAGCCCCTAGTCGCCACATTCCGGCGCCTGTTCGGGGAGGCTGTTATGGGAATCGAGCATTGCTGCTGGCCTGCTTGGTCTGCTTTCAAAGCCAGCGATTTAGCCCAGTGTGCTAAACAGCCTCAGGGCATAGATAGGTTACGTGAGTGGGCCAAAATCTGGCAAATGTGATATGGTCCATTTTGGCAGGAAGAATGAAGAAGAAGCCTATTATTTAAATGGTGACAGATTGGTGCAGAAGAATCTGAGTGTACCAGTGCATGTATCACTAAAGTGTACAGGTAGTGTACAGGTACATCAATTAATCAGGAATGTTAATAGAATGTTACTGTTTATTATGAGGGGAATTCATTATAAAAATAGGGAGGTTATGCTTCTGTTTTACAGGCCATGGTGAAACCACATCAGGAATATTGTGTACTGTTTTGGCCTTCCAATTTAAGGAAAGATGTAAATAAATTAGAAGATGTTCAAAGAAAGTTTAGGATTAATATCAGGAAGCGACAGGTTGTCTTACGAAGTAAGGTTGGAAAGGTTAGGTTTGTATCCACTGGAAGAGTAAGAGGCGACTTGATTGAAAACTTAAAGATCCTGAGAGGTATTAAAGGTTAGATGTGGAGAGGACGTTTCCTTTTGTCAGAGAACTAGAACTAGGGATCACTGTTTATTTGCTCATTTGAAATAGAGGTGAGGAAAAATAAATTCCCTCAGGGGGTCGTGGGTCCCTGGAACTCTCTTCATAAAAAGGCAGTGAAAACAGAAGGCGGCATCTATCGGCCACGTTGCACCCGAAAAGCAGAGCAGCAGGTAGATGCCAGGAGAGTTAGCCTCACTCCAATATGCATTACTGAGATCTAACCAAGGTCTTGAGATCTAACCTAATGCCTTGGTTAGATCTCAGGAATGTATATTAGAGTGCCTTGGAGATCTCGGGTGAGTGCTGTTCAGTGCTGGTCTCCACAAACGGGAACCAATTGGAACGTCATGCATGGTGGGGGTCTCCCAGGGGATCGGAGGCCTCCAGGTTCCTGCCATCTAGGCAGGATGGTACCCTGGCACTGCTGATGACAGCTGGACAATCTGGCTCTGCCAGTCTGACACCCTGGCAGTGCAACCTGGGTTTCAACCTGGCACTGCCCAGGTGGCACTGCCAGCTGGCAGGAGCACTGTCAGGGTGCCAGGCTGGCACTGCCAGCTGGCAGGAGCACTGTCAGGTTGCCAGGCTGGCACTGCCAAAGTCCCAGCTGCCATTTTTTGTGCGACGGGGATTGGGCCCAGGGGTGCCTTGTGGGAGGTCGGCCTGATAGTCCCCCAGGAGGTGAGTTGGGGTTTGGGGGTCAGGTTGCGGGAGTCAAGAGGTCAGGACACCAGTTAAAAATGGGGTCCCAATCTCTGCCTTCACTAAGGAATTCCGGCAAGTGGAGCTCCTCAGTGCAGAAAATGGGAGTGAATGTCGCTTGGCCATGTGTTCCCCACTGAGACCCCTGATCAACCCGAATATCTGCTCGATAGCATGGTGTTACTCTGCACTCCAAGTGCCGGGAAACACCCGGCTAATTGTACACTACGGGACCCTTGTTCCCATTCGGGTAGATCATGTCCGGAGACCTTTTTTTTCAGTGTTAGAAACTTTTATTTAGCTTGAATGGAGGCTACAGTAATTTTGTTTTGTAGGTGATTCATTTAATATTTAGATATTATGGTTTCTCTAAAACAAAGGCAATGGTTGGTATTGGTACAGTATATGGAAAGCATTATCATTGAACAGCTGTCAATCGAATGCAAATTCAACTGCCGTAATGCAAGAGTTCAGTTGGTTGATGTTCTGCACATCATCTTTACCAGAGAAATTACTTCATTCCAAGGGACTGAAAGAACCTCAAACTTGCAAAGTATTTCCCATGGAGTTTCATGGAGTTCACAGGATTCTAGATCATCAACGTCTTCCAGTCCTCATCATGTTCACCTCATTTCAACTGAAGAATATACTTTATCCCAGAAACAACCTGCTTCTGGGCAGGCACGACACTCGTGATCTTGCTGCCGAACATGTCGTTGGAAACCTTGTTGTACTCGGTGCACCTTGGGCTGGTCGGGGGACACGAAGAAATGGGCAGAGATGCCACCAACACTGCTCCCCGTGCCGATATCATCATCCCTATCTTGTCCCATCTCTCCAAAAACCTCAACTGTCCACAGGCCGCTCGCCAAGGCATAGCTAGATAGATTCTTGATTAACAAGGGGGTGAAAGGTTATTACTAACTGATAGAGTCTAGTTCTATTCATATAGGTGCTAATTGAATGCATTTAACTAAGAAGCAAAAATATTAAAAGTGCCTTGACTGTGGGAATCCAGTCATTTTCTTATATAAATAATTAACCAATGTATTCCAGTGTATGCAGCACTGAGAAAATATTGTTCTCTGTCTAATCAACTAACCAATTCTTAAGGTCTCTGCCAAGCTGCGAACCATAGTGAAGTATGGGAAAACATATCCAGTAATTTTCCTAAGACTCCGCACGCTGACGCTAAGCTAGTTGTGATAGGCACCAGTCAATCTTAAGTAATGTCCAATGTTTGATAAACAAATCATCCTCTATGTAACAGATATTCATTTTAACAAACCAGGAGGTTTCAGCTGAGAATTAGAAGCCAATGAAAGTAAACGAGGGGTTAAACCAGAGATAAGGGGCGGGATTCACCGACTCCTTGCCGAGTCGGAGAATCGGCGGGGGGGCGGCGCGAATCCCGTTCCGCCGCCTGCTGAATTCTCCGGCGCCGGGGTTTTGGTGGGGGCTGGAATCACGGCGCGCCAGTCAGCGGCTGCTGGCAGTGGCCCCCCCCCGGCGCTTCTCCGGCCTGCAATGGGCCGAGTGACTGCCCATTTTCGGCAGGACCCGCCGGTGTAAATCACAACAGGACCTTACCGCCGGTACCTTGCTCCATGGTTGGCCTGCATAGTCCTCGGGGGGGAGGGGGGGGATCTGGCCCCGGGGGGGGGGGGGGGGGGGGGGGCCCTCATGGTGGCCTGGCCCACGATCGGGGCCCACCGATCCGCGGGCGGGGCTATGCCTTGGGGGCACTCTTTCCATCCGCACCGGCCGCTGTCAACCTCCACCATGGCCGGTGTGGAGAAGAATCCCCCTGCGCATGCGCTGGGATAATGCCAGCACATGCTGGCGCTCCCGCGCATGCGCCAAACACTCCGACTCCAGCCTAGCCCCTGAAGATGTGGAGGATTCCACACCTTCATGGCGGCCCGACGTCGGAGTGGTTCACGCCACTCCTCAGCGTCGGAATCGCCTGCCCCAGAATTCCGTTAAAAATAGGACTTGTGGTCAAGGTCTTTGATCCTGAATTCTTGAATCATCTATCTGTTTGTTTGTATTTAAAGTGATTTCTTTCAGTGCTTATTGCTTTTGTCATGTGCTGAACTTCTTTATGTATTGTTTGATATTTTGTTTCTCAGTTTTTATTCAGTTCTTATCCAAGTGTGTACCAATGAGTAAATAACAGTAATAAAGTCGTATTTTTGACACCTCCCACCAACCGGACTGCCCATTCTTATTGGAAGGTAAAAAAAAGAGTCCCTGCAGTTGGCAGGAATATGGGTTTGAAGCTACAAACAGTTATTGAATAGGTTTGTGGGGCTGAATGGCCTACACCTGCTCCTAATCTGTAGGTTTGGAAGTCAGGGTTCACCTTTGACCCTACATTCAAATATAATTTTTAAAAGATATTTATTTGTGGCAAAATAAATATGTCAGCTTCTGGTCTTTCAAGGTTTCCTCAGTATCTGCCAAGCAAAAAATTGTTTTTGATTCCTTCCCCAGTTTAATATCTATCCATGAAGTCTTGATCTGAAGGAGCTGGTGGCAACTATGAATTTTATAAGTTCAGTACAGCAAATAACAATAATAAAATACCTAACACATTATATATTTACCTCTAAAAAGAATTTTAATTCTCAAATGTTTGTTAAAAACTCCTCATTTAGGGTGCAGCAGGTTCTGACCAGACTGGAGAAGAAAGTGGATGCCCAAGGGAAGATACTGGAAGCCCAGGGGGCAACCATTAAAGAGCTGGAGAAGGCAGCGACTGACGCGAGCGACCGGGGCATATCCCTGGAGAGGGGAATGGTGAAACTGAGGGCAACACAGGGGAGCCTGAAGGGCAGGGTAGACGACCAGGAGATCAGCTCGAGAAGGCAAAATATTAAGATAGTGGGCCTGCCAGAGGGGATAGAGGGTAGAAATCCCACAACATTCGTGGCTGCGATGCTGGGCTCCTTAGTGGGGCGGGAAACTTTTCCTACCCCACCGGAAATGGACAGAGCTCATCGGTCACTGCGCCCGAAGCCCAAGGAAGGGGAAAAACCGAGAGCAGTTATAGCCAGACTGCACCGGTACCGGGATAGGGAGACAATCCTGCGCTGGGCCAAGGAGAATAGAGCCTGCAATTGGGACGGGCACGCCATCCGAATCTACGAGGATTTTGGAGCGGACATAGCTAAGAGACGGGCGGAGTTCAACAGAGCGAAAGCAGCTCTCTATAAGAACAAAGTACGTTTTGGTATGCTGTACCCAGCAAAACTCTGGGTCACATACCAACACAAGGAATATTTCTTTACAGCCCCTGCCGAGGCGAATAGATTCGTCGAGGAGCACGGGCTGGAAAAAATAAATGGGAAGTAGGGACGAGGGGCCCATGGCAAGGAGATACGTCATGCCAACGGGGGTTGGGGAGGGGCGAGGCAAAGCCAGCCCCCTCCCCCCTGGCAGGAACACCTAGAACGAAAAACAACCCAATGCCCAAGGGCCCGCTCCAGGTGGGAGGCCAGGCCCCGGCACGAGGGAACGGGAGTACTGGAGAGGGGAGAGGGGAAGCGGGACAGCAACCTCCGAGAGGGGAGCCACCGTGCTAGCAGGAAAGCTAGCGAAGGGGGCGCGCAACAGAGCAGGGCCGCAGCGCACCCCCAACAGGGGGGAAGGCGCCAGGCAGGGGAGGGGGGGGATCACCCATCAAAGGTGGGAGAGCAAATGGGGACAGGAATGGGGGAGAGAGGGGCAATGGAGGGGTATACAGGGGTATCCCCGAAAGGGATAGAGCGGGGGGGGGGGGGGGGGGGGGCACTCGGGGGGCGAGAGACCAGGGAGGGGAAATGCAGGGACGAAGGGACAAAGGAGGCCAGTAAGGGAATAGGGCCACAAAGTGCCACAGACAAGGGCTCGAAACAGGGAACTGCTGCAAGCACCCACCCAGTACGGTCTGTGGGTGAAGGGGCCCCCCGGAGTGCAGGGGACTACCCGCGTGGCGGACACACAGTGGACGGCCATGGCAGGTGTCCCCGGGACAAGGGGGAACCCCGGAGCGCAGGGACCCGACCGCATGGGAAGAGCAGTGATAGTGGACATCCTGGACGGCCCCCTAACAAAGGGAAACCCCAGAGGGCAGGGGCGCGTCCACCGGACAAATATGGTTAACCCCACAGGAGCAAGGGGGCAGAAGCCCCCCACCAGAATAGTCACCTGGAACGTAAGGGGACTTAACGGCCCAGTGAAGAGATCTAGAGTCCTCACCCACCTTAGAAACATGAGGGCCGACATAGTCTTCCTCCAAGAGACGCACTTGAGGGAGCAGGACCAACTGCGGGTAAGAAAGGGCTGGGTGGGACAAACCTATCATTCCTGTTATGGGGCAAGGGCCAGGGGGGGTGGCGATCCTGATTGGCAAGAGGACAATGTTTAGGGCGACAAAGACGGTTACGGACCCAGGGGGACGGTATGTCATGGTCAGCGGGGCCCTGGATGGGGCGCCGGTAGTTCTAGTTAACGTGTACGCGCCCAACTGGGACGACACGAGCTTCATCCAAAAGACCATGGCAGAAATCCCGGACATAGCGACGCACCGACTAATCATGGGGGGGGACTTCAACTGTGTACAGGACCCAACGACGGACAGATCAAACCCCAGAACGGGGAGAACCTCAAACATGGCAAGGGAACTCAGCCACTATATGGAGCAGATGGGAGCAGTAGACCCTTGGAGATTCGCCCACCCGGGGGAGAAAGAATTCTCTTTCTTCTCCCCAGTACACAACGTGTACACCAGAATTGACTTCTTTGTGGTGGGGAAAACGGTGCTTCCAGAGATAGACAAGGTGGAATACTCCGCAATTGTGATATCAGACCACGCTCCACACTACATGGATGTGCGGCTAGAGACGGGAAGGGCCCAGCGCCCCAAATGGAGGTTGGACGGTGCCTTACTAGCTGACAAGGCCTTCAGCGAAAGGATAGCGCAGGCCATAGCGGAGTACACTGAGATCAACCAAAACGGGGAGGTCTCACCCTCCACGTTCTGGGAAGCGCTTAAGGCCGTACTAAGAGGGGAAATCATAGCCTACAAAGCGCAAAGAGATAGGGAGGAAAGGGTGGCTAGGCAGAAGCTGGTCGACTCCATACTGGAGGTAGACCATAAATACTCCGAGGCCCCGACTGTAGAACTCCTGGCGGAGAGAAAAGAATTACAAAGGAACTTTGACCTGCTCTCCACCAGGAAAGCAGTACACCAACTCCGCCAGGCACGCGGGGCCCTATACGAACACGGAGACAAAGCCAGCCGCCTGTTGGCCCACCAGCTGAGAAAGCAGGCAGCCAGCAGAGAAATTGCGCAAATCAGAGATACCAGAGGCACGTTGGAAACAGAACCAGAGAGGATTAACAAAACCTTCAAGGCCTTCTACCAAGAGCTGTACACCTCAGAGCCCCCAACGGGGAAGGCTGGGATGAACCGGTTTCTTGACGGACTGAACATACCAGTTGTGGGAGAGGGCAGAAAACGGGATCTGGAAGCACCACTAGCACTGGGAGAGATCATGGAGAGCATTAGCTCCATGCAGGCGGGGAAGGCGCCGGGACCGGACGGATTCCCGGCGGACTTCTACAAAAAATTTGCGGCAGCGCTGGCCCCGCACCTGCGGGAGATGTTCACAGACTCGCTAGCTAGGGGCACGTTGCCACCCACGTTAGCACAGGCCTCAATCTCGCTGATACCTAAGAAAGACAAAGACCCAACGGAATGTGGGTCATACAGACCCATATCTCTGCTGAATGCAGACGCCAAAATACTGGCCAAAATCCTAGCCAAAAGGCTAGAAGACTGTGTACCTGAGGTGGTCACAGAGGACCAGACGGGCTTTGTCAAAGGTAGACAGCTGACCGCGAACATCAGGCGCCTGCTGAACGTGATAATGACCCCCTCCGGGGAGAGAACACAAGAGGTGATCGTCTCCCTGGACGCAGAAAAGGCCTTCGACAGAGTCGAGTGGAAATACCTCATAGAGGTACTGGAGCGGTTCGGGCTTGGAACAGGGTTCACCGCTTGGGTAAAGCTCCTGTACAACGCTCCCATGGCGAGTGTACAGACCAACAATACCAACTCCCAATACTTCCAGCTGCACAGGGGCACCAGACAAGGATGCCCACTGTCCCCGCTGCTGTTCGCACTAGCAATTGAACCGCTAGCAATCGCGCTCAGGGCAGCAAAAAATTGGAGGGGGATCCGAAGGGGAGGTAGAGAGCACAGAGTCTCACTCTATGCGGATGATCTGCTCCTCTATATCTCGGACCCACAAAGCAGCATGGACGGAATCATCGCGCTCCTGAAAGAGTTTGGAGCCTTCTCGGGCTACAAACTCAACATGAGCAAAAGTGAGATCTTCCCAGTACACCCGCAAGGGGGGGGGGGGGGGGGGGGGGGGGGGCAGCACTAAAGGGGCTGCCGTTCAAACAAGCCCGACATAAATTCCGCTACCTGGGGATCCAAATAGCCCATGACTGGAAAGGGATCCACAAATGGAACCTCACCAGCCTGACGGAGGAAGTTAAAAAGAACCTGCAAAGATGGAACACACTCCCGCTCTCCCTCGCGGGGAGAGTTCAGACGATCAAAATGAACGTACTGCCCAGGTTCCTCTTCCTGTTTAGATCCATTCCGATCTACATCCCCAAGGCCTTTTTCAAAGCGCTGGACAAACTCATCATGGCGTTCGTATGGGGGGGGTAAAAATGCTAGGATCCCAAAGAAGGTCTTACAAAAAACAAAAACCAGGGGAGGGTTAGCCCTCCCGAATCTACAATTCTACCACTGGGCAGCAACAGCCGAGCGAGTAAGGGGATGGATCCAGGAGCCAGAAGCTGAGTGGGTGCGTGCGGAGGAGGCCTCCTGCATGGGAACCTCCCTTCGGGCCCTCGCCACGGCAGCACTCCCATCCCCACCCAAAAAACACTCCAGCAGCCCAGTGGTGACAGCCACCCTCCAATCCTGGAACCAACTGCGGCAGCAACTTGGCCTGACCAAAATGTCGAACAGGGCTCCCATCTGCAACAACCATAGGTTCAAACCAGCACTGACCGACGCCACCTTCAAAAGGTGGAGGCAGGACGGGGGGACACTGACAGTCAGGGACCTATACACGGACGACAGGATCGCAACACTGGACGAACTGACAGAGAAATTTCTGCTAGCTGGGGGGAACGAGCTACGGTACCTGCAGCTCAAAAACTTCCTACGAAAGGAGACAAGGACGTACCCACAACCGCCACGACAGACACTACTGGAAGACCTACTGGACGCAAGTATCCTAGAGAAAGGGAACTGTAGTGACATGTATGACCGACTGGTAGATAGGGACGACACCGTACTGGACGCAACAAGGAGGAAATGGGAGGACGACCTGGGGATGGAGATCGGGTGGGGACTCTGGAGCGAAGCACTGCATAGGGTCAACTCCACCTCCACGTGCGCAAGGCTCAGCCTGACGCAACTAAAAGTGGTACATAGAGCCCACTTAACAAGAACCCGTATGAGTAGGTTCTTCCCGGAGGTGGAAGACAGATGTGAACGGTGCCAAAGAGGCCCGGCCAACCACGCCCACATGTTCTGGTCTTGCCCCAGACTCGTGGAGTACTGGACAGCCTTCTTCGAGGTTATGTCCAAAGTGGTGGGAGTGAGGGTGGAGCCATGCCCGATAGTGGCGGTCTTCGGGGTTTCAGAACAGCCAGATCTATTCCTGGGGAGGAGGGCAGACGCCCTTGCCTTTGCCTCCCTGATCGCCCGCCGTAGAATCCTGTTTGGCTGGCGGTCAGCAGCACCGCCCAGAGCTGCGGACTGGCTGTCCGACCTCTCGGAATCTCTCCAAATGGAGAAAATCAAATTTGCCATCCGAGGGTCGGACGACGGCTTCCACAGAACGTGGGAGCCATTCATGCAACTGTTCCGGGACCTATTTGTGGCCAATGTACAAGAGGAAGAATAGTCGGGGGAAGGTAGCGGGAGGGGGGGGGCTACAGGTTCGTTACGGGGGTTCGATGGCTAGCTAAGGCCCAAAACCAAACTAAATAAACATGTTGAGGGGGGGGGGGGGGGGGGGGCGCAGTTACTACTACGAAGATGCTTACCTGTAAATATGTATGTTAATTTTTGCGTGTTTGTTTTGTTTCTTTTTTCTTTCTCCTAACAATTTGTAATTTGTTCAATATAAAATATGAAAACTGAATAAAAACATTTATAAAAAAAAACTCCTCATTTTCCTCCAGCAACACAGTTCAGTCAAGATTCTCAATTCAAATAATGCCGTTCATTTGTAAGTATCCGTGTGTTCTATATTGAAGTTATCCGTACTGTACCCAAGTAGGGCACTGACTCTCAACCAGAGGCCCAGGAAATTAGTCAGCAGGAAACCCTTCAACCTCAAACAGACGAAAGCTTGTGTCAATTGGGAAGTCTGTTGGGATTTCTCCCAGCATGCCACTGGGTCTTTAGGCCCATGGGCTACCTACAAGCTACAATGTGCACTTTTAGTGTGTAAAAATATAAGTTATCATAAATCTCCAAGTTACAAAATGAAGCAAAGGGCAAGATTTTCCACAAGATATATCTGTCACTTCTGTGTAAAGGTATATTTTACTGTAATAACAGTCTGTGGAATTCACCTTTAAGTTGAAATATGGGACTTGAAACGAGACATCAATGTTGTTAAAGCTTAACTAAAAATTGGGAGTAAGACTTTACTTGTAAACGTGAAACTCACAGATCTGATTTAAATGATTATGTGTAACAAATATTCAAAAGCTTTTCTAAATATTTTTCTAATGTCTTTTGGCATAGTTCCAAGCAGTGTCTCCTGGTAGTCTTCAATGCCTTTCTTTTTACTGTTTGACCAAAACCAGTATCTCATTTGTACTTTGTGAATGTTTACAGTTCTGAAATGGACCAAGAATGAAGAATTTCTGCTTCTCCATGATTAGAAGCACTTGTCGTAGGTCATTCATTCGCCTGTATTTTAATTCCCCTGGCAACAGTTAGACTTAATTCAGCCACGTAAAATAGCAGTCGATAAAGGGAGAGCAGCCACTGGTGATTAATAGCTGAGGATGTGATGCTTGACTGCACATCAAAAATGTAAACAGTTTGAGAAATAATTAGTATTATACTTGTGGTGAACCAATCCTTTTCAAATAAATAATTTGAAGTCCTTCGAATTTTTTAATAGTGTACACATATATCCTACAGCAGAAACTTAATGTGCTCGTAGAAAGCCACTCATTGTGCTGAAGAAAAGAAAAGGCCAATTTAAACAGTGCAAAACCAGACAATGCACTTGGGTAACTGGACGATGTTTCCTTTATTTTTTTATTTCACTTATTTAAATCCAATCTCTCTTCCCCTCTCGATTTCTATTCCTGTACTTGTTTTGAATTTACCCACCCCAGTTCACCTTCCTGCTGAGTTGCCTACTTAATTCTCAATTCTTTAATCTAATTAATTGTTCACCAACGTTTCTGATAGCCTGTTGCCCTTGCTGTGTGTTGTCACTTTGCGTGTCCAGCAGATTTATGAGCAAAGTACTTTAAAAGCTAAAAGTGCAATTGTTAGTCTACTAGTGGGGTGCATGCTTGGGTGCTCTATTCCAGAAAAAAATCTGGCACTGTACCACCAACAACGCTGGACTCGTGCACTCTGTACTGAACTACCAGTTTAGATTATGCTCTCAAGTCCTACAGTGGGCCTTAAAGCCAAAACCATTGATTCAATGGTGAGAGAGCTACTATTCGGCATGTATTATTCTAGCATATTGTTAACTGAACACTAGGTAGCCTGCTAATGAGGGTAAACAGATTATCTAATTACACTCTAAAGTCTCTCTTGTAATGTTTCTGTTATTCTTCAATAGAATTTTCTTAAAAGTCAGGGAATTAATCTATTAGTTATTCCCATACCAACTTTATTATATTTGGACATAACAGCGGTGACAGGAATAAAGGACAATACATTGTTAAATAGATGGAACACTGAGTTGTTATTTAATTTTTTAATCACGTCATGATTAGTTGCAACAATCAGAACATTTGAATCAGGTTGAGTTGAATTGAATTTGTACAAATACGTCATTTTTATTTTGACGCAAATGAACTTACAATATGCCCAGAACTATGTAATGTGTCTGCTGTGGCTCAGAGCATGTCATTGAATCACAAGATTCTAGATTCAAGTCCCATTCCAGGGGTTGAACACAAAAATAAACACTGACACTCAAGTCCAGCACTTAAGGAATCCTGCATTGTCAGAGGTGCAATCTTTGTGAGCCATTAGACTGAGGCCTCCATCTGTCTCCTTGGTTGGTTATAAGAAATTCGAGAGTTCTGACGAAGAGCAGTGGTGTCCTGGCCAATATTTATCCCTCAATCAACATCACAAAATCAGACTAAGTGGTTGTTGTTTGTGGAAGTTTGTTGTGTATCACTTGACTGCCACATTTCCAACTTTACAACAACAGCGACACTGGGAAAGTACTTAATTGGCTGTAAAATGATTGGAAACATCGAGTGGTTGACATGAAAAAGTGCTATATAAATTCAAATCTTTCTTTCAAAAAGAGAGCAGTTTTACTTACTATATGCTAATCTGCAATGTATATATTGATTAAAAAACTGATTACTCTTGTCCTGCCTACAAAATGAAAAATCAAGAATTGATCCAAGTGATTGAAGTACAGCTGAATCCAAAAGCTTTCATTCTTGCAGAACAGTTCATGTTTAATCACAGGAGGCAGAAGGTATGATGAAAATGTTTCTTGACCGACATAAGAACAGTGAAAACTGCCTGAAACAAGCTGTCATGTGAGAATACCTTTAATAAATGGGAGTTTATCAAATAGCTGCAGTGATGTCAGAGTGTGGGTGGAGCTGGGCTGTCTGTCTGCTTTACTTTCGTTTTTGAGCTGGCAGCTATAGTGTGTGTTTAGTTTCGATTTCAGAGTTTGAGCTGCATCCAGCCAAACAAGGTGTAATTCTGATCTCTCGCTGCATGAAAAGAATGTCTTCAGATCACTTGCTAATTTAAAAGTGATAAATGCTCCCAGTAGAGAATTTAAATCTGCTGTCTTTGTTAAAGAGGATATTTGTCTTATGGATGTTGCTATGAAAGATTAAGGGTTACGTATAGAGTACTGTATTATTTGGGGGGAGTATTTGAGTTGATAGCTGCAAAGATGTTTACTGTGTGTTTATAAAATGGTAACTGGATTCATTGAATAAACATTGTTTTGTTTCAAAAGTACTTTAGATCTCTGTTGCATCACGCCTGTAGATTGGCCCCATGTGCTCCCCATAACCAAAATCTATTAAACATGGTGGGTCAGTGGGCAGCACGGTGGCACAGTGGTTAGCATTGCTGCCTACGGCGCTGATGAACCAGGTTCGAATCCCGGCCCTGGATCACTGTCTGTGTGGAGTTTGCACGTTCTCCCTGTGTTTGCATGGGTTTCACCCCCCCAACCCAAAAGATGTGCAGGTTAGGTGGATTGGCCATGCTAAATTGCCCCTTAATTGGAAAAAATAATTGGGTACTCTAAATTTATTTTTTTAAAATTAAAATTAAAAAATTTTTTTTAAACATTGTGGGTCAGGTGAACACCATGATACACTTTGGGGTTCTCTAAACCCTGGCCTGTAATAATGTGCATTTCTTGATGGTGCAGAGAGATAGCTTAGTCTGTAGTTTGTAGGAAACATTGATGAAGGAAATGGTTGGTAGAAAACAGAAAATATCTGCTACAGTCCCAAAGTAGCACTTGAGATACAGACTGCTGCCAGGCATGCAAATGAGTTACACACCACAGAGTCAAACAATTCCAGCAAGATAAAGTTGCTCAATCATGTTGGGGTGCTGTAACTAAAAGCAAAATCCAGACCAATGTTTTTGAAAGAAGGACAAATGTTACAACTGCCATTTCCTGAAGTATTGTCAGTAGGTGTCGCTAGATTGGAGACAGTGAAAACATTTTCAAGTTATATCATAGCACTGTGAAGAACCAATAGAAGAAAGGACAAAAATCCAGTGTACATGATGCCAATTGCAAAAAGAACCTGAGGAAGAAAATGACAGATTAAGAAGTGATACTTTTTCCGATATATTGCATTGCAGCAAAAAAACGATGTTAAATTATGGCCCCTGTCTGGATAGAAGGAATTAAATTTTAATTTTTACGGACACTGTTATGCATTCGAGTAACACTGCCTGCTGGTGAAACATTGCGTGATCTGTAGAGGGCATCAGAGAGTTTGTGCGGTCTTTGGAGAGTTCAGCATCTTACCCTGCAGAAGCAACATCTCTGAAGAAACCCCAAACTATGTTTTTATGAACATAGAGCATGGTACCTTTACTTCTTTTTCTCTTTGCGGCTAACAAAAAAAAGCAGAAAAGAAATTTGGCGTTGAGGATTCAAGTCAGAAGCAGTCATCATTGCCGATTTGGGTCAAAGTTAACCATCGATGAGGATTCGGGTTGGGAACAATTATTGATGATGGCAAAGTTTAAAAAAGCAGAATCATTTTATAAAAAACTGTTCCGACCTTGGGAAGCCTTCACGAGTAAACTGATTGAGTGCGACTGCTGCTAATGCAAATAGGGTTTTGAAAATAAATCGACACAGCTGTGAGTAACTGGAGCATATCTTCAAGTACAAAAACACAGTTTCAGACATACCTATTGTTTGTAGTGGATAGAAGCTGCGGAAACCACGTGTGTGGCATTATAAACGGGCTGCAGGAACGGGAACCTAGAAGGCTGCCAACTCTGCAAACCACTGCTCAGGAACCGATAGTCCAGGCAAGGAAGAACTGTTTGCTTGTGGGTTAGGTGATTACTTGCTTCAGGAAATGAAACAGAGGGAGAATGCTGAATAAGCGCAGACCAGGGAACCACGATCCGAAAAATGGTGGGGAAATGTGCCAATCTTAACAAAACTGACAATCTTAGAAGGAAATATCTCTTCCGTCTGCTGTTGACAGCTGAAAGATTCCGCTTTCATCTGCATGTTCAAGACGAAGGGGAAAGCCTTTTACAATTTGGAGCAACACTATGTCAATTAGCAAAGTACTGTGAATTTGGTCAAACACTTGATGATACACTTTGAGAGAGATTGGTCTGTGGACTCAGAAATGAAACCTTCCAAAAGAAACTGTTGACTCAGATGCATTACAATCTGCCGTGGAAATCACTACTTCCATAGAACTTGCAGCAGAAGCTTCGTTGATTGGAGTCCGAGTAAAAGTTCATCTGACGGAGGCTGCGTAAAGCCTAACTTGTTATCCTTGTACTTACGTGAGACATTTAGCAAGAGAATGTTGGAGTAAGGTGAATAAATGCAAAAATAGTGGTAAAGTAGGTCACATTGTCAAGGCATGTTGGTCATGCCAAACTTCATCAGCACAAAAGATATGTATCAAGAAAAATAAAGCCACGCCCTTTAGTCAAGTTTACCAGTTTAGTAATGGAACTAAAGGCACACTAGGAGACAATGTGTCAAGTAAGTATCAAGAACTCAAGCTGGGTATCTTATCAGTACAAGATTAATGCTTTTGGGTTTAACTAAAACATGATGGGAATAATGCCAAGATGCAAGTTGATTTGGGCACTACAATATCACTAATATCTGAGACAATATAGAGTCAGAAGCTAAAACATCTACCTTTACAACCATCAGATATTGTCCTAATGACATACACAGAAGAGGTTGCACCACTTAAGGGTTGCATTATGATGAATGTGCAAGTTAATGGTCAAAAAGCGGATTGCCTCTCCACGCTGTCCAAGGAAACCTACCTGCTGTGTTTGGTGGATTATGGTTGAGAAAGATTAAACACAATTGGGCCATCATGAACCAACTAGTTGATTGAAATAATGAACAAGTGTGCAAAGGTGTTTGAAGAGTTTCTGGGCTCAATGACTGGAGTTGAAGTTAAACTCAAGATCAAGCCAGACAGTGCACCTAAATTTCTTAAAGCACGTACCGTATCATATGCCAGTGAGCCAAATATAGAAAAACTGGAAAGATTAATGAAGACAGAAGCCATTAAACCCATTACCATCAGTTATTGGGCGACACCAGTTGTTCCTGTGTTGAAGTATAATGGTTCAGTAAGTGCATATATTTTAAAACCACAATTTACCCACTTTTGTGTGCAGACTACTGTCCTCTACTGTTTATTGCAGGTTAATTTTTTGAACTCTCAGGAGGCCAAACATTTAGCAAAATTGATTGTTCTTAGGCCTATCTTCAGGTGAATGTGGCTGAGGACTCATTTTTTTTTTTATAAATGTTTTTATTCAGTTTTCGTATTTTATATTGAACAAATTACAAATTGTTAGGAGAGAGAAACAAAAAAAAAAAACAAACAAAAACAAACACGCAAAAATTAACATACATATTTACAGGTAAGCATCTTCGTAGTAGTAACTGCGCCCCCCCCCCCCCCTCAACATGTTTATTTAGCTTGGTTTTGGGCCTTAGCTAGCCATCGAACCCCCGTAACGAACCTGTAGCCCCCCCCCCCCCCCCTCCCGCTACCTTCCCCCGACTATTCCTCCTCTTGTACATTGGCCACAAATAGGTCCCGGAACAGTTGCATGAATGGCTCCCACGTTCTGTGGAAGCCGTCGTCCGACCCTCGGATGGCAAATTTGATTTTCTCCATTTGGAGAGATTCCGAGAGGTCGGACAGCCAGTCCGCAGCTCTGGGCGGTGCTGCTGACCGCCAGCCAAACAGGATTCTACGGCGGGCGATCAGGGAGGCAAAGGCAAGGGCATCCGCCCTCCTCCCCAGGAATAGATCTGGCTGTTCTGAAACCCCGAAGACCGCCACTATCGGGCATGGCTCCACCCTCACTCCCACCACTTTGGACATTACCTCGAAGAAGGCTGTCCAGTACTCCACGAGTCTGGGGCAAGACCAGAACATGTGGGCGTGGTTGGCCGGGCCTCTTTGGCACCGTTCACATCTGTCTTCCACCTCCGGGAAGAACCTACTCATACGGGTTCTTGTTAAGTGGGCTCTATGTACCACTTTTAGTTGCGTCAGGCTGAGCCTTGCGCACGTGGAGGTGGAGTTGACCCTATGCAGTGCGGCTGAGGACTCATAACCATTACTTACCATAGTCACACATAAGGGTCTTTTTCAATATTGGACACTTCAATTTGAGATATCTTTGGTATCTTTTCTTTTTCAGAGATCCATGGATCAAATTCTGACTGGGCTATCTGGTGTGCACTGTTACCGAGATGACATTCTTATTGCAGGTTCAAATGATGAACAACATATAAGGAGTTTAGAAGTTACCTTGCCACAGTTTCCAGGTCACAATCTGGATGGATGATGAAATAATTTGGCGACATGATGCTGACCAATTGCTGGCTTCACCAAGTGAATGTACTGAGCCTTCACCAGAAGTATTCATGTCTGAATGTTTAGACAGTAATACATCAGAACCAAGATCTGCTACAGAAGAAATTTCCGAATCTATCACCGCAGAATCTTTAGTACCAACAAAGACAGATATCAAATTAGTTTCTCAGAAAGTACCACCAATAAGTGAACAGGAAGACACTGCCATGATCTTAAAGAGCCTAATTCCAGAACATCAAATATTATCTAAAAGAGACAGACATCCTCCAATAAGACTCTTACCAATATATATATATTTATATATGACATAATGGTGTAATGTAAGGAAGATTTAATTGGGTCAGTTGTTAAAGTGTTTAAAAGAAAATTCATTGGCCCTAAATGAGTTAAGGGGAAGAGATGTTACGTAGTCAAGTAACATTGCCTGCTGTTGAAACATCACGTGGTCTGTAGTGACGTCAGTGGAGCGTTTGTGTACGCTTTGGTGAGTTCAACATCTTACCCTGTAGAAGCAACATCACTGAATAAGCCCTTCCCTATGTTTTTATGAACTTAGAATATAATAATAATCTTTATTGTCACAAGTAGATTTATATTAACACTGCAATGAAGTTACTGTGAAAATCCCCTAGTCGCCACATTCCAGCACCCGTTCGGATACACTGAGGGAGAATTCATGATGTCCAAATTACCTAACAGCATGTCTTTCGGAACTTGTGGGAGGAAACCGGAGCACCCGGAGGAAACCCACGCAGACACAGGGGGAACGTGCAGATGCAGGGGGAACGTGCAGACTCCACACAGAAAGTGACCCAAGCTGGGAATTGAATCTGGGAGCCTGGAGCTGTGAAGCAACAGTGCCACCCATTATGGCTAAGAACAAAAGTATAACAGAAAAGAGGGATGGAATCTTGAGGAGATGATGCGCGTTTCGACTGCTGGCTGGTGAGTTGGCGAGAAACCCACATTGTCTCTTTTGGGGAAGGCCTGCAGAATCACACGCGGTGGACTTTTCTTCAGGGTCAGGACACAGACAGGGTAGAAGTCCCGCCTACGAGGAACTGCTATCTAATCAGAAGCCAGCAGCTCTTTTTTTTTTAAATTTAGAATACCCAATTCATTTTTCCAATTAAGGGGCAATTTAGTGCGGCCAATCCACCTACTCTGCACATCTTTGGGTTGTGGGGGCGAAACCCACGCAAACACGGGGAGAATGTGCAAACTCCACACAGACAGTGACCCAGAACCGGGATTCGAACCTGGGACCTCGGGAGGCAACAGGGCTAACCCACTGCGCCACCGTGCTGCCCCCGCCAGCAGCTCTTTTGAGCATCAACACCACTGGGGAGGTGTTGACTGCTGCTGGAACGACACCTACAGGAGTCCCAGAATCCTGGAGTGATGCAGGCCACACGTAAATAATAGCAGGAGGGCTTTCACAGGGTGGGATTGCACAGTAGGGGGTGAAGCGAGGTCAGCAGCAGGAGTAGGAGTGGCTTTCAGCAGGCACCACTCCCCCACCATTTCCCAATACCGGGCCCCTTGTTTAAGCACTGAGTGCCTTTGAGGGGGAGAGCCCGCACCCCTCGGTAGATGACAAGCATCCCACACATCTCTACTTATCATGCATGCTGCATGGCAACGGACCCACCCGGAGCTGGGTTAATGACAGCAGTGATGGAATGAAACCCTTAAGTAGTCATTGATTGGCCACTTAAAAGGCCTCAATTTGTGGTGGGGTGGGAAGGCCAATCAAACGCTTTCTCGTCTTGTACTTAATCAGGGTGGAAGTAGTGGGGTGTTCTCTCCCCTCCCTCTGCCTGATTGAATGATCTCCCCACCTCCAAATATGCTGCTAGAGAGGGCAGAAAAATCCACTGTAGATCTGCAGTAACTATGATGCTATCATGTGCATTCATCAGAAAATTGACCAACAAATAAAGAAACGTTTGATTGAAAACGTATCCTAGATGCCCAGTACCAAACCTGAGGAAAATACATGCCCAAGTAAAATATAAAAATTGGACAAAATAATTATTTGTAATTGTATTTGAGAGCAAAGACCTCTCATTACTTGGTGGAGATTTGTCTTGTCGCTGAATTTGAACTGGACTAAGATTAAGATCATCACCCTGAAAGACCATTGGGCATTCCAATGGAAGATTAAAAATTCCTTATGCATTTCAAAACTTGCTACAGCAAAGGATATTAATCACCGTGTACATCCCAATGACTTAGTGCCAAGTTGACAATATTGCTAGAACACAGAACAAGTTGTGTTAAATGGGAGCAGAAAGTTACAAATGTTCATAAACAAATTAAGTAAGTGACATGGAGTTCAATGTGAAGAAGTATGAGGCCATTCACTTTGCATCTGAGAAAGGCAAATCATAATGACGAGAGAGTCGGAACTGTAAATGAGAAAATGGATTTGTGTGTCTGTGTAAACGAATCACTAAAAGTTAGTGCACAAGTACAAAATATAAACAATAAAACTTCTCTCACAATATGCTTGAAATATAAAAAGTGGAAAGTGATGCTCCAGTTGTACGGAACTTTCTTTTATGAACTTTCTTTCAATATACGGTATTGCATTGAGTTTTGGATACCAAGCCTCAAGAAGAATCTATTGGAGTGGTGGCTGGAAGGGTACAGTGTAGATTCCCCAGTTTGATATCAGAGTTCAGAGGGTTAAATTATGAGGACCGCGTGCACAAATATGACTTGCACTCCCTGAGTTTGCAAGGTTGAGGCAGGACACAACTGAGGTGTAATAAAAGGATTCATTCGGTTAGACACGGAGAAGCTATTCGTTCAGTAAGGGAATGCAAAACAAGATGAGCACAATCTTAAAATTAGAGGTTGTCCATTCAGGAATGAAATCAAAAAGCACTTTTTCACACAAGGATAGCAGCCCCCACAGCCTTGATGGAAAAGTAGAAGATAATAGTGGTTTGGTTTGTTCTTGGCTGTTGCTAGCACAAGTATGACAGTTCGAAATAGTTTCTTCTCTCGAGCAAGTAATGCCTGGCCACCAGGCTGACTGCTGTATTCAGGTATGGCATTTTGCTCTTCCTAGATGACATTGGTGAAGTCTTTGAGGAATATCAAGCTGAAATATTCTTCATAATAATCGACAATAATAATCCTTATTGTCACAAGTAAGCTTACATTAACACTGCAATGAAGTTACTATGAAAAATGAAAAAAACTGGGACCCTGGCGCTGTGAAGCCATAGTGCTAACCACTATGCTACCGTGCTGTCCAATAATCTCTCATTGAAGATAAGTAAGCCATCAATGACTGTGAGGTTGGTGTGCTGTTCGAAGTATTGCCTTTCTGGATTTTAAGTATGCGCAGTAGGGTACAGTAGTAGGTGGGTGGGCAGGGGGGAGGAGGGGGGGGGGTGTTGGGGTGGCGGAGCATATTCAGTATATCAAATAGTAAATGTAAACTTCACGACTACATCTTCAGTTACACTCAACTCTAACATTTACAAAACCTTTAGCTTGTATGTCTCCCTTAACAGACAACTGGATAGAACCATGTACTATGTTGTTCTAATGGTGAAGACAGTACATTGCAAGGTTTGCAAACAGAAAAGTGGGGTATCATGAGAGATGTACAGCCAGTAAGAGGGCAGGATCGGGCCTTTTCCTGTGCTTTTATTTTTATCTTTAAAATGACATTAATGATTCATCAAAGCCTTAAGGTAGGAGCAGATGTTAAAAACCGAAATATTTTTCATCTTCATCTACTCTCCTCTTAATTTTTGAGAATTTTCTAGATGTAAATTCTTTCCAAGTAATTATACAGTTTCCCATGACACAGTTGTCTGTGTTTATGCTGCAAATTCCACAGACTTATGCAGTGCATCGAACCCTGCGTGACTGTTTCAGTAAAAGATCTATTTATTTTTGTACTGAAGACCTAGAGAAAACAAGCATCAGCGCTAATGTGCCTATCCAAGCACTGGCTAAGCATTTCATTCTTCTGTGAAATATTTCTCTTCCTCTCCTTTGAAGTCTAGCTCCAGGGATGCCAGCCCTCGACCAAATGACAACCCTTACAGTGAGCTTTGTCAGGCTATTTGACCTCTGGTGCCACCAAGCCTGGGCCTAATCCTGCTGTTATTTAGTATCCAATAGAAGTGCCTGGATAATGATTAGAATTGAGAAACCAAACTTTCTTCCTCCTCCTCCTCACGAGTACAAGCCTCTCAGACAAATATTATTCACCGTGGCTTAGGTCAGCTCCCTCCCCCTAGACCAACATAGATTGGACACTGAATATCGAACCTTACACAATATGCCTTAATTGCTTCCTGTGCAGCATCAATTAAGTCATCAGAGAAGCACATGGAAAGTGTTTCTAATAGGTGAATAAAAATACAGCAGGAAACATCATGGACAGGGTGTTCCACTCCAAAGCTCTTGGTTCCAGTAATTCCTACAAGGAAAATCTTTTTTTAAATATAAATTGAGAGTACCCAATTATATATTTTTTCCAATTAAGAGGCAATTTAGCGTGGCCAATCCACCTAACCTGCACATCTTTTGAGTTGTGGGGGTGAAACCCATGCATACATGGGGAGAATGTGCAAACGCCACATGGACAGTGACTCAGGGCCGGGATTCGAACCGGGGTCCTCAGCGCCGCAGTCCCAGTGCTAACCACTGCGCCACCGTGTTTCCCTCTGCAAGGAAATTACAATTACAATCAAGAGCACACAATTTCCTGATATCAACCTCGATTCCCAGCTTGGGTCGCTGTCTGTGTGGAGTCTGCATTTTCTTCCTGTGTCTGCATGGGTTTCCTCCGGGTGCTTCGGTTTCCTCCCACAAGCCCCAAAAGACGTGCTGTTAGGTAATTTGGACATTCTGAATTCTCCCTCTGTACCCAAACAGGCGCCGGACTGTGGTGACTAGGGGCTTTTCACAGTAATTTTATTGCAGTGAATTTCATTCCACAAACATTTGTGTCATCCGCAAACTTATTAATCAGACCAATTACATTTCCTCCACATCATTTTTATATCCTACAAACAGCAAGGGTCCCAGCACTGATCCCTGAGGAACGCCACTATTCACAGCCCTCCATTCAGAAACTCACCCGTCCATTGCTACCATCTGTCTTCTATGACCGAGCCAGTTCTGTATCCATCTTGCCAGCTCACCTCTGATCCTGTGTGACTTCAACTTCTGTACCAGTCTGCCAACAAGAATCTTGTCAAAGGCCTTACTGAAGTCAATCATCTTCATCACTTTCTCGAAAAACTTTATCATAACAGTGAGACAGGATCTCCCCTTCACAAAACTATGTGGCCTCTCGCTAATATGTCCACTTGCTTCCAAATAGGAGCAAATCCTGTCTCAAAGAATCCTCTCCAATAATTTTCCCCGTGTCTGCGTGGGTTTCGCCTCCACAACCCAAAGATGTGCAGGGGTGGTGGATTGGCCACGCTAAATTGCCCCTTAATTGGAAAAAATAATTGGGTACTCTAAATTTATAAGAAAAAAAACTTTTGACTGGTTATATTTTGTAAAATGGGCCGTATAAATGCAAGTTGCAGGTAAGGCATTTGGCTCTGGGGAACATTACAGCTCAGCTTTGTTCTGTCCTAGCTTGACGTGCAAGCATGTGCTCTTCCCACAAGAAGGGGATCCAGTTTTCTGATCAGCTATTAATATTGGGCAGTGACACAGGGAGAAACAAAATAAAGACGTATACATAGCCAAAGAAAAAACAGATGAATTAAGATAAAAATAGATTCCCAAAATGACTTGGATTGCCCTTAAAACGCCCAAATTATTCACCACCAAAAAGTGACATTTGTTCCCCAATCTGCTACAATGGTGAAAATGAAGGATCCCTGGAGAGATTGGTTGGTCGGCTTTTAACATTGCTGTTTGTTATTTCAGCATTGTTGTCGTTTAGATTTCACAATTATACAGTAATAAAAAAGCATTCCATAGTTTAGATTTTCACTTTGATAAAACAGAAAGATTGATGTCTTTGAATTGCTGTGTACGTGTGATTTTTTTCTCCAGAATCTGGACTATGTCTCTAGGTAATATAATGTTGATAATGCTACCAGCTCCCAATAGTTTTCAACACAAACCTTTGGCTTTCCTTATTGAGTAAATAAAGCCTTTAAAAGAAGCAGGCTGAAGGTGTTATTATTTCATGTTATAAAAGATAAAGATCCCGCACCCCTATTTTTCTGAAAAACACATCCCCTTGTTGACAATGATCTGCAGCTGACACACCTTATTTGTCCTTTGCCTAAACTACTACTGCACTGTATGTGCAGCCAGTGTTAAATATGACAAAAAGTACAGATGATACCTTCCTCAAGATTGCAATTTTCTAAAACAAGCAAGTAAAATATGCTGCTTTAGTGATGACTGGCAACACTGTGGTATCTGAATATTTAATTACATATAAAGAGATTATGGGCACAATGTTCTGGCTGTGTCGCGCTCAAGTGAGAGCGCAAAGAGGTCATTAAATCACGGGAGAGGCCAAAAATGAGAGCCGTGCCGGGTGCTGATCTATTTGTGATCTAATCGGCCCGTTCCTGTTGGCGTGATCAGTATCTTGCCATATCATGGCGAGAAACCAATAATCACCACATCAACCCAATGGCCTCCCCAACAAGTGGTCACGCAGGTGCCGATTGGTACTCCTTTTTAATAATGTGCAGCTGGTGGAAGGGCTGCTGCGGGGGCCTGAGGAGGTGAGTAGCCATCTCCGCTCACAGGTGAAGAGGCCGAGGGCACTGGGGTTGCTGCCCGGGTGGTCGGAGGGAGTGGCGGAGACCAGCCTCAGTCATCGTGGTCCATCATTGGGGGAGGGGGCGACCAATGGCCTTGGCTGTGGTGGGGGGGGGGGGGGGGGGGCTCACAGAGCAAGTGGGTCCACTATGGCAGCCTCTGTACCATGTAGTCCCATTAGAGGGGCATCCCCAGCCCCAGCCAGCTTGCCCCACCACTACCCATAACTCCCACTGACTATGGAGGCCTTTAGCCCTGTGGCTGAAGGCTATTGCTAATTGGGAATTGGCAATCATAGGAGTTGAGTACCTCACATTTCCGAAGTGGATTCCCTTGGGTAGGCATGCCATGTCGCATGTAGGGGTTATCGCCTAGCATCGCAATCAGACCATGATGCCTTGACACTGCAGGAAGCAACACCCAGGGGTGGGGCCCCAGAACTGGGGACATTTCCGAGGCTGGAGGGTGCGTGAGTGCAGCAAGGAGGGAACCTTCGCCCGGTCCAGGTAACGTTGCGTGCAGATGTCTGGGGTACAGGGTGTGGGGTCTGGTGACCAAAGGCCCCTACTGTGGCCGGGGTGTGTGGGCAGAGCGTGTTGAATGGCAGGGAGCGATGGGGGACATGGGGTGTCCTGGGGTGGAAGACACCGCTGGTTGTCAGTCTTGCACCCTCACCCAATTCCTTACAGATATTACATGGTATGGACGATATCGTGGACCTCACGGAACCTGCCGTGGTGGTGCTGCTGGCAGGCCAGGTGGCCAGACACTGGAGGAGGTGTGGCAGCTACATTGACAGAGGCTTGAGGCGGTGGCCCATGTGCAGGGCCCTATAATAATAATAATCGCTTATTGTCACAAGTAGGCTTCAATGAAGTTGCTGTGAAAAGCCACATTCTGGCACCTGTTCGGGGAGGCCCGTACGGGAATTGAACCCGCGCTACTGGCATTGTTCTGCATTACAAACCAGCTATTTAGCCCACTGTGTTAAACCAGCCCCTACCCCACACTCTGATGACCGGCTGATCATCAGGCCAAGGAGGGACCCAGAGGGGGAGTCCTGCGACGGCTCAAGGTGTACAGGCATCGCTGGTGTTTTGAATGTACACACTGTGCCGCAGGTGGCACCACCTCACCAAGGGGATGGTACTGCACCTGTGCCATGTGCTCATGGAGTTGGCACCCGCAGGATCAGCCAGAGGATGGAGTACAGGCGGGTGGTGCAAGGGTCAGGCAAGCCCAGAGGGCCAGGGAGGACCTCATCCTGGCCCGCTTCACATAGGACGTGAACTCACCCTCATTCCCCCTCTCCCTAACCCTCTTTTCCTCCCCCTCCCCATCCCTCTGCCTTCCCCCTCCCCCCTTCACTATCCTGCCCCCCCCCCCCCCCGGCCCCAATTCCCTCCCTCCCAGGGTCTGTGTAACATCACGTCAGGGTGATGGGACTTTGTCGGCACTGTCAATGGGTCACAGTTGATGGCAGAGGGGTGATGATAACCCACAGAGTGCTGAGCGCTGGGTCTCCTCATTCAATGCCATAATCTGACCCCTGCCTGCCTGCTGAGTGTTCGCTCACACCCATTACCTGCATATGGTGTGCCGGGGGACAGTGGGTTGTGGGCGGGAGGAGCACAGGACCTCCATGTCTGGGAGATGTGGCATGGGATCGGTGCTTGGCCCGCATTGCGGAACAAAGTGCCAGAGGCATCATATTGGTTGAGGTCAAAAAATATTAATTATTAACAGAAGTGTCCCCAATAGCCCTACTCTCCCGGTGGTGCTGCCCCACTATCCCCACCCCTCCCATACCATCCCCCCACCATTTCCTTCCAAACACACCCTCCCCCTTTACCCACTGACCCCCCCCCCCCCTCTCTCCCTCCCCTACAACCTCCCCAGGGCCCTCTCAGTGATCGTCAGTGTGCTTAGCTCTACTGCTGCATCTAGCTGTGTCGCTCGAATGCACATCAGAGGTGGAGGCAGCCTGCTGCTTACCGCGTTCTGTAGCCTTTGATGCCCCTGACAGTTAGGCTCTGGGGCTAGAGAGCCCCGGCGCACTTGCCGGTGGCACATGCTCCACTGTGCCACACTGTACCGGGTGCTGACTGCGAGACACGACATTGTCGGGGGGGGGGTGGAACTCGGGGGTGCTGGTGGCTGCCGTCACCACTCTATAGGATGGCTCCAGGTTGACACCCCGAGCCCTCTCCCCCGGTCGGTGCCCATGGGTTCGCCTCGGGGTGGAGGGGTGGCTGGATCAGACCCGGCTACCCTTGCGCCATCTGGCGCTGCCAAACCTGGTGGCTCCCCAATGTCTGCAGCACAGTGTTGATGTCCTTGGTAACGCCCCTCAGCAACTGGAACATGCTCTGGAGTGCCCGGCAATGCCCACCTGAGACTAGGACATGCTTTGCAGCATCTTGTCTATGCATCAGGGACTGGTACATGCCCTGCAGTGCCTCATCAAAGTTCACCTAGTACTGGTGGCGAGGGGGTGGGGGGTGGGGGGGGGGGGGGGGGGGGGGGGTGGAGAGAGAGACACCCCGGATGGTCGGTGGCTGCAGGTCCTGTGGGAGAATGGACATGTTAGTCAGTGTGAGGGATTGTTCAGTCTGTATGGCATTAACAACTCATGTTTCACAGGTCATCTGGGCGGGGGGCAGAGGGCCCTCACCTCTCTTTCATGTGCCAACCTCTATGGTGGTCACTGCTCTGTCCTCGGTCACCCATGTGGCCTCCAGGGCCCATTCCACATGGCGTGTGAAGACACCCCCATCGCCTATTTTGGCCCTCTCCCGTCAGTTGTGGTTAAACTTCTGCAGGGACACAGAGGTGGCGCGTGGTTCATTGTGGGGGTAGGGGGTTGTGCTCGGGGTTGGAAGGGGGGGCTTGGGAGGGGTTGGGGAGATGGGCCGTAAGAGGGGGATGGGGAATATGGGGAGAGTGGGGAGTATGGAGGGGGGTGGGGAATGGGGCGGCATGGGTGGCACTGCTGGACATGGGCCAAGGCACATAACGGTACTGGGCAGGTTCATGCCAGGCACCTTCTCTTGGGAGGCGGTGGGGTCTGGGGTCCGGTGTCAACTCACCCAAGCAGCCTGGTGGAGTTCCTTGACCTTCTTCCGGCACTGGGTACCGGTCCTCCTGGTCATGCGTCCTGTGCTGACTGACGCTGCCACTTCCTCCTAGGCAGCACTGGTTGCCCTGTGGCTGACCCTCTGACACCCTCAGGGGAACAGAGCATTCCGTCTGGCCTTGACCGCTTCATGTAGACTGCCCAGGTCAGCATCCCTAAATCTTGAGGCTGGTCGTCTTGGTGGCATGGCTGTGAGCTGAGTGGGGTTGACAGCACAGGAGCAGTTTCAGTGCTGCTCTTCCACGTTCACAGGGAGTTTGTGAGTGTGGTCTTGCGGGACCATGACAAGGTGAAGGCCTCACCAGGCCGAGAGTCGGGAAGCTCATGGCAGTTCCAGTTCGCTACCACAGTTAGAAATCCTTTGGTTAAATCGTGCCCTATATGTTCTCTGCCCAACTATCCAAATCAGTTTTATTTATAAACCATTCTGGGAACTGAAACACTGGATTTCAGTATTAAAATATCAAATAATCCAATACTGATTAGTGAAGGAAAAGTTGGCATTGTCCAAGGTGACCACAGGCTGCTTTCGTCTTTGAGGGGGAGAGCTGCCTGGTGGTGATTTGATCTGAGGATCATCACACTTCAGGTGAGGGGCAAGGTTGAGATTAGTATAAACGAGCTGTTAGAAACCCTAACCCTAAAAATCTTGGGCGGGATTCTCCCCTTCCCAGCGGGGCGAGGGGTGTTAGCGTGATGGAGTGGCGCAAACCACTCCGGCATCGGGCCGTCCCAAAGGCACGGAAGTCTCTGCACCTTTAGGGGCCAGGCCCTAATATTGAGGGTCTAGGCCCGCGCCGGAGAGGTTGGTGCCCTGCCGGCGGGCGGGAACGGCCTTTGGCGCCATGCCAGCCGGGGCCGAAGGGACTTCGCTGGCCAGCGGAAGTCCGCGCATGCGCCGGTGTGTCAGTGGCTGCTGACGTCATCCCCGCGCATGCGCAGGGGAGGGGGTCACTTCCGCGTCCGCCATTGTGAAGATTATGGCGAAGGCGGAAGGAAAAGAGTGCCCCCACAGCACAGGCCCGCCCGCCGATCGGTGGGCCCCAATCGCGGGCCAGGCCACCGTGGGGGCACCCCCCGGGGCCAGATCGCCCCGCGCCCCCCGCCTCCCCCCCGGAGCCCGCCCGCGCCGCCTGGTCCCACCGGGAAGGTAGGTGGTTTGATCCAAGCCGGCGAGACTGGCATGACAGCGGCGGGACTTCGGCCCATCGCGGGCCGGAGAATCGTGGGGGGGGGGCCCGCCGACAGGCGCGCCGCGATTCCCGCCCCCGCCGAATCTCTGGTGCCGGAGACTTCGGGACACGGCGGGATTGACACCGGCCCCCGGAGATTCTCCAACCCGGCAGGGGGTCGGAGAATCCCGCCCCTCCTTTCAGCTGTGGTGAGAAATAAACTCACTTTGTGGTGATCTCCGAACAAGTGGCACCGTGCTTGGAGCTGAGAAGGGCAGGGCACATTTGATTAATCTCTAGCTTTGACCAGGAGTCATCTAGAGAAACCTTTGCTCTCTTCTCTCTCCTTCTGGGCAGCAGGGTAGCACAGTGGTTAGCACTGTTGCTTCACAGCACCAGGGTCCCAGGTTTGATTCCCACTTGGGTCATTGTCTGTGCGGAGTCTGCACCTTCTCTCCCCGTGTCTGTGTGGGTTTCCTCCGGGTGCTCCGGTTTCCTCCCACAGTCCAAATATGTGCAGGTTAGGTCGATTGACCATGATAAATTGCCTTTACTGTCCGAAAGAGGTAAATTGGGGTTACTGGGTTTCGGGGACAGGGTGGAGGTGGGGGCTTATGTAGGGTGCCCTTTCCAAGAGCCAGTGCAGTCTCATTGTGGCTCGTTGGGCCAAATGGCCTCCTTCTGCACTGTAAATTCTATGATTCCACAGATGCTGTCAGACCTGCTGAGATGGTCCAGTATTTTCTGTGTTTGCTTCAGATTCCAGCATTCACAGTAGTTTGCTTTTATTTTACATTTGAGTTCTCTCGGGCAACTTCCATTAGGCGCCTGATAAAATAGTTCTGCGGAGGGCAGCACGGTGGTGCAGTGGGTTAGCATTGCTGCCTCACGGCGCCGAGGTCCCAGGTTCGATCCCGGCTCTGGGTCACTGTCCGTGTGGAGTTTGCACATTCTCCCTGTGTTTGCGTGGGTTTCACCCCCACAACCCAAAGATGTGCAAGGTAGGTGCACTGAACACTGTAAATTGCCCCTTAATTGGGAAAAAATGAATTGCGTACTCTAAATTTATATTTTAAAAAATAGTTCTGCAGGAAAATGAAGAACTGCCATTAAACCTTTCTCAGCTCATTTGCATTACTCCCGTTGCAAATGCAGGCTCTCCACACTCTCTTGCTAAGTGAGCATTATAGGCATCCATCGTGTTTTCTTGGCTATCTGCTGGGTTAGGTACCTCCCAAAGGGTACATCATAAGATAAGAGCCCATGGTATTGAAGGTAGTAGATTGGCATGAATAGAGAATTTGCTAATGAACAAGAAACAGTGAGTGGGATAAGGGCTTCTTTTTCAGGTTGAGCAGTGGGGTTCCTCAGGGATCAGTGCTGGGACTGCAATAGTTTACAATTTATATTAATGAATATTATATCATATTAATTTATTGTATTATTGTAATGATATGTATATAGGTATGCCAGTGAAGGGTTAATTATTACATCTCAGTGTAATTCAAACACTAGAGAGCAACACTAGTTCCCAGTATAAATATCATGGGCACGATTCTCCGCCCCCACGCCGGGTGGGAGAATAGCGGGAGGCCTTCCGCCATTTTTCACGCCCTCCCGCTATTCTAACCCCCACGCCCGACCCACGCCACGAATCGCCGCTCGCCGTTTTTTACGGCAGTGGTGATTCTCCGAGGCCGATGGGCCGAGCGGCCGGGCCTTCACGCCCGTTTCAACACGGCAGCAAACACACCTGCTCGCTGCCGTCATGAAACAGGCGCCAGATGTCCGTTTGGGGCATCTGGGGGCCCGATTGGCACAGCCGTACCACGGCCGTGCCAAGGGGGGCATAGGCCCACGATCGGTGGGCACCGATCGCGGGCCGTGCGTCCGTAACGGACGCACTCTTTTCCCTTCGCCGACCCACAAGATCAAGCCGCCACGTCTTGCGGGGCGGCTGATGGAAAAGACGGCAACTGCGCATGCGCGGGTTGGCGTTGTCCAACCTGCGCATGCGCGGCTGACGTCATCGGTCGCGTTAGCCGGCGTGACGCTTGACGTGCGGCCTTGACGACCGTGCCGCCGTGACGCACGGTGCCCCGCTCCTAGTCCCGCCCGGGGGGGAGAATCGGCCCTGGAAGTGGGCGTGAAGGCTGCCGTGGGTCCCGGCCTGTCCCACAGCAGCCTTTACGATTCTCCACATTTGCGGAGAATCTCGCCCTGTATCTCAGGGAATGCTGGGGAGTTTAGTAAGAGTTAGCAAAGGAGACAGACTGATCACTACACGAGGAATAGTTTAGATGAGACAGAGTTAACACGAGGATATCATTAGTGACTACTAGATTATCGATTATTGTTAGACAGATTCAACATTACTTTATTACTAGTTATAGCTCAGTAGCATGTGCAAACTTCATTTATTTAATCTTTATCCAATCAGTTAGTTTAAATTCAATATAAAGATAGGTTGTTTCTTTGTCATCAACTCAATGGACCATTCTGGATCAAACGACAAAGAACAAAGACATATTACCACCAAAGGTAATATAACCATTATATTATTATATAATATTATATTAATAAGGAAGCAAATGTACTGTAGCCAAATTTGCAGACACCACAGAAATAGGTAGAAAGGCAAGTTGCGAGAGGGATTCACAGTTTCCAAAGAGATATTGATAGGTTAGCAAGTGGGAAAGAAGCTGGGAAATCATAGAATCACAGAATCACTACTGTGCAGAAGGAAGTCATTCAGCCCATCGGGTCTACACTGACCATCTGAATAAGTACCCTACCAAGACACACTCCCCCACCCTATCCCTGTAACCCCATAACCTCACCTAACCTTTAGGACACTGCAGGCAATTTAGCATTACCAAACAATAAAATAGAGTATAATGTGGAAAAATGTGTGGGTTCTTTGATTTGAGGGGTCTCTAATAAGGGTGTTCTCTGATGGGTGAGAAGCTGACTGGGTTTGAGCGGGGTGGGCAGTGGTGTACATAAGAACATAAGAACTAGGAGCAGGAGTAGGTTACCTGGCCCCTCAAGCCTGCTCCGCCATTCAATGAGATCATGGCTGATCTTTTGTGGACTCAGCTCCACTTTCCAGCCCAAACACCATAACCCTTAATCCCTTTATTCTTCAAAAAACTATCTATCTTTCTCTTAAAAACATTTAATGAAGGAGTCTCAACTGCTTCACTGGGCAAGGAATTCCATAGATTCACAACCCTTTGGGTGAAGAAGTTCCTCCTAAACTTAGTCCTAAATCTACTTCCCCTTATTTTGAGGCTATGTCCCCTAGTTCTGCTTTCACCCGCCAGTGGGAACAATCTGCCCGCATCTATCCTATCTATTCCCTTCATAATTTTATATGTTTCTATAAGATCCCCCCTCATCCTTCTAAATTCTGAGTACAGTCCCAGTCTACTCAACCTCTCCTCGTAATCCAACCCCTTCAGCTCTGGGATTAACCGAGTGAATCTCCTCTGCACACCCTCCAGTGCCACGACGTCCTTTCTCAGGTAAGGAGACCAAAACTGAACACAATATTCCAGAAGTGGTCTCACTAACACCTTGTACAGTTGCAGTATAACCTCTCTCGTCTTAAACTCCATCCCTCTAGCAATGAAGGACAAAACTCCATTCGCCTTCTTAATTACCTGTTGCACCTGTAAACCAACTTTTTGCGACTCATGCACGAGCACACCCAGGTCTCTCTACACAGCAGCATGTTTTAATATTTCATCATTTAAATACATAAGAATTCTTCAATTGGCTGGGGTCAGTGGGGAGAGATAGATGGGGGGAGGTGGGGGGAGGGCAAGGTTTGCTATACACATTGACCTGATCACAAAATATTTCAACACTTGTTTGCTTAGATTTTTGCATTAACTACCTTTGTCATATTTCTCCTACAGGACGGAGTGGGAAGGAGATAAAAGGTTTGTTAAAGCAAATATTGAGTTGGGTCAGTTGAAGGCCTTTGCTTTAATGAATTCAGTTAGTGTTAAATCAAAGCAGTCCTTCCTAGTTATCTCCTTGTACAGCTTTGAAGTTTCCTCCTTGGACAATCAAAATATCATGCAAGTGATTAACATGATGGGAGCACCGCACCGCCCGAATTTGTGTTGTCTTTTTGTTTGTTTTTAGAAATAAGCTTTAAAACCAGGAATATAAAAAGAGAGCTTTGCAGTGCAAGAATTTTTATGTTCAGTGACACCCTCCCCCGTTGCCAATCCACTGGTTTTCTGGAACACATAGATAAAGAAATTTATATTCACTGTTTTCAATAAACTTTGGTAAATTTTCCATCACCAAAGGTTTAATAATTGGGCCTTAAATTCCTTGGAGAGGCAATCAGCATCAAACCTGAGGTGGGGTGGGGGGCCCAGATCCCTGGTGAGGTGGGGGTGTTGGACCTCACATGGGATGGTGGGGGCTTGTACCTCAGAGGTGGGGGGGGGGGGGGGGGGGGGGGTTTGGAGCTAGGAGTTGGGCTCGGAGTTTGAGAGGGGGTGGTGAGAGGGGGAGCAATGGGAAAGATGCAAGTGGATGACCTGTCTCAAGTGAGTTGTTCATGTCAGGCAAAATGATCCTTCCCACTCACTGACCAACCACATGTCCATTCTCTTGTAGCATCTCTATCTGATGGGGCTGGGCCATCAGGAGCCGCCCCCCCCCCCCCCCCCCCCCCGGCACCCCCGACACCCAAAAGAAAACCTTGGAGGAAAGCTCCGAGGAGATCACATCAAGGTGTCACAGTTTTCACCCCAACCTTCCACCAGTGCAGAGATACACATCTCGGTGGCCAGCATTAGTGGGCCGGCTTCTGGGGCACAACCTGGTCAGCACCACACAGTTGCTGATACACATCAGGTGGAGGCAGAAACATCCAAGAAAGTTAGCAGTCGGAGGTCTGCTGGATCCTCGGACTCAGCTGAGTTCAATTCAGATTCTGAGCCTTTTGGACAAGCCCCACTGCTGTGCTAGGTTGTGGAGGGAACAGCAGACCAATGCAGAGCAGGCGGCCCTCTTGGGGGTGTACTGCAGTGCACCACCAGAACGGTCCAGCCATTGGAATGGATTTTGAGAAGTCCAATGCAATGCTCAGTGACAGCATGGGTAAAAACATGGGTCTCATTATATCAGGTCTCTGCCTTGTTGTCCGGTCTCAGCACTGCTGTCATCAGCCAGGACCTCAGTGGGCACCCTTATCCCCCCCCCCCCCCCCCCCCCCCCCCCCCCAGAGCCAACCCAACATCCTGGGGTGGTCCTCAATGCTCGGGATTTCCAAGTGCCCAGGATGTAGCTGTCATGCATGTTCTTTGGGAAGCACATGAGTGGAACCCCTTTCTGTTAATGAAGGGCAATCCCTGACTTCCCCATGTGCACAAGGCAACGTGCATGCCATCAATTACCTCCTGGACCTGGGGCATCTCAGCGATGGTGGAGAATCTTGCAGCCCAACATCTTAATGGGCTTCGTCCAGCTCAAAGTTGATATAGTCTGCTGCCGGGAATACCGGGAATCCATGACTTGGTGCATGCATTTGTGCGCTGTAGCTTGTGAAATGCCACATAAATCCCTGCTTGAGCCCTGGAATGAACCAGTTGTATAACGGTTCAGAGCTGCGGTGACCTTCATGGCCAATGGGAGCGGGTGTCCTCCTCCACGGGGGGCCAAGTCCGTGAACACTTGGCACAGGTGCAACAATGTCTTTTTTTTGAGACGGAGTCTCCTGCGGCACATGCTATCCATCTCCTCGAAAGACCAACGCCGCCTTTTCTCCTTGGCCCGATGGGCACCTTCAGGTTGTGTGGCAGCCCCTTGTATTTAGGGTGTCACCTTCAGCCTGCCTTCTGCTGCCTTCTCCACCGTATGGCCGCCTGGGCTGCCACCAGCACTGTGAGGGTGCCTCTGTGGGATCGACACAGTGGCACAGTGGTTAGCACAGTTTCTTCACAGCTCCGGGATCCCAGGTTCGATTCCCGGCTTGGGTCACTGTCTGTGCGGAGTCTGCACATTCTCCCCATGTGTGCGTGGGTTTCCTCCGGGTGCTCCAGTTTCCTCCCACAGTCCAAAGATATGCAGGTTAGGTGGATTCGCTGTAATAAATTGCCCCCAGTGTCCAAAAAAGGTCAGGTAGGATTACGGGGATAGGGTGGAGGCGTGGGCTTAAGTGGGGGTGCTCTTTCCAAGGGCCGGTGCAGACTTGATGGGCTGAACGGCCTCCTTCTGCACTGTAAATTCTATGATACTATGATTCTATGACACCACCATCCATGTTTGTATCTGCAAAGAATTGGAGAAGGAGGGAGGCCAACAATCAATTAGGGCTTCCACCCTGAGACCTTTAAATCCCGCAAGCCTCCCCCACCATTACATGTTCTGCCTTCTCTCAGAGTGTCATCCAGCAAGCAGGTTGTGATGGAAAACCTCACTCTGCACACTCATCCCTGGACACCAGACCCCTGCCGGGAACATTAGGGAGACTGCGCTCAGGTGGCCTCCCCTGATCCACAAGGTCAATCTTTGGTCGCGAGGATATCCCCTGTGCTGAAGTCCAGTTCTTGATTGTTTGATTGTTGGCTGCTGCCTGTATTGTACTGATGCTTCTAGAGTTCAGGCACACTATTCCGGCTTCAAAGTTTGACTGAAATGTGATGTAAATCATTGTTTGAGGCATGGCATGTGTGCCCACTGGAATCCACTTGAGAATATTTTCTTTATTAAACGATCAACATTAACAATGATTTGAAAATGCCTTTTCTTGACCCGACCAAAGAGACCAAAATCTCTACTGATGCCAGTAAGTCGGGGATTGGTGCCATGCTCCTGCAACGAGACGAGGCCTCGTCATGGGCCCCGTTGCGTATGCGTCGCGGGCAATGACTCCCACAGAGCAGAGCTATGCGCAAATTGAGAAAGAATGTCTCGGCCTTCTCACTGGAGTCGTGAAGATCCACGACTACGTCTATGGACTTCCGCAGTTCACCCTTGTAAATATTATCAAAAGGGACTTGAATGACATGATGCATCGCCTCCAGTATATCCTACTCAAGCTGCGCAGGTACGACTTTCAACTGATCTATACCCCTGGCAAGGACCTGGCCGTTGCCGATGCCCTCTCAAGGTCGATCACAACTCCGTGTGATCATGACGGCTTCATTTGCCAAATAGCTGCTCACGTTCAGTTTGCAGCTTCCCATTTGCCAGCTACGGATGCACGACTGATGCAAATTCGCCGTGATCCACTTCTGCAGCGGGTGATGCGCTTGATGTCAGACGTGTGGCTCAAGGACCAATGCCCGCAATTTTACAACGTCCATATGACCTGGCGGTTGTCGAAGGGGTGCTCCTGAAATTGGATTGCATCGTCGTCCCACAAAGCATGCACCAGCTAGTGTTGGAGCAACTCCATGAGGGCCATTTAGGAATCGAGAGGTGCCGCCACAGGGCCAGAGAAGCCGTCTACTGGCCGGGCATCAATGATGACATCGCCAATGTGGTGCTCAACTGCTCCACCTTCCAGCGTTTTCAGCCCGCCCAACCATGGGAGACCCTGATGCCCCATGAGCTCGTCACATCGCCTTGGACCAAAGTGGGCATCGACTTGTTCCATGCATTGGGCAGGGACTACGTCATCATCATCGACTACTTCTCCAGTTACCCGGAGGTCATCAGGCTGCACGATCTCTCATCCTCGGCTGTGATTAGGGCGTGTAAGGAGACATTTGCCCGACATGGCATTCCGCTGATGGTCATGTCAGACAATGGCCCCTGTTTAACGAACCAGGAATGGGCCGGCTTCACCCCGACACTACAACTTTGAGCACGTTATGTCCAGTCCCCTATACCCCCAATCCAATGGGAAGGCGGAAAAGGGGGTCAACATCGTTAAGCGGCTCCTCAGCAAGGCCGCCGACGCCGGCTCAGATTTCCATCTTGCTCTGCTGGCCTATCGCTCCGCCCCGCTCTCCACCGGCCTGTCGCCTGCTCAGCTGCTAATGAACCGCACCCTCAGAGTGACAGTGCCATCAATTCTCGCTCCCAACCTCGATTATGTCCCCGTGCTCCACTGCATGCACATGTCTCAACTGCAGCAGAAAACGTCCTACGACTCACGGGCTGCTGACCTGCCCGACATCCATCCACGCGACAAGTTCGCATCCACCTCCCGGAAGGTGGCTGGTCTGCGCCTGCTGTCTTTCTAAGGGAGGTGGCCCCCCGCTCCTTCCTGGTCCGCTTACCGGATGGATCCATTCGGCGCTGCAACAGGAGTGCTCTTCGCCTGGTTCCAGGGTCGTCACGGGATCCTCCAACCAGCACTTCTACTGATCCTGCCGTGGACTGTGTGGCGCTTCCGGTCACTCTGCCTGCCCCTGACAGTGCTGCAGCCCTCTCGGCTCCTGAGGCGCCAGCCATTGCTCCACCCTTGAGGCGGTCAGCCAGAGAGTTCGTCGTCCACCTCAGAGACTGAACTTATGAACTCTGTACACATGTGGACTCTCTGAAATGTTTTTTTTCCTGTATCCTTTATTGTTGCATTCGTTATCCAGTGATTTGTAAATAGATTTGTTGGTTGTTCCAGTTCATGGTAGTCATCTGCACCAGGCACCTTCCTCTGTAAATAGTCTTGTTCCCTGTATATAGCCTTGTACATATGTCTTCGCACCTCACACATAGCTAGGTACATTCTCCACAAACCCACACTATTTATTATCACATGCTTATATCAACATTTTTTTTATAAAAGGAGGGATGTCATAATATACACCAGTATATCATGGTGCAGACACACACTGATGGACACACACAGGGACCAATCAACATGCACAAACACCGCAGCCAATCACCAGTTAGAATACATGCATTATAAAGGCAGACGGCACCACGGTTCCCGCTCATTCTGGGTGCTGCCTCTGAGTGTAACAAGAACTCATCCAGCCCAGCATGGACTCACAACACGCGCTGAGAGAATCAACTGGTTCGGACAAGGCTTAGGTCTCTAGTTTAAGTTAGCATCACTTAGACCCACAGTCATCATGTGTTAGTTAGTTAGAAATAGTTAATAAAATTGAGTTGAACCTTCATCAGTGTTGGAAGTGCCTGTTCATCTCTCAAGTCTACACAAGCCAACACTTAACCCCCAACTCCCCTTGGACCATGGGCAATCCTCAACCTGGAATGCTCCCCCCCCCCCCCCCACCGACCAAGCCCACCCACCCTGAGAGGTCTTCTCCCTCCCTCCCACCCCCAAGCGGCTCTAGTGTCCTTGAGCACCATGCCCGAAATGGAAATGCTGACTCATCTCCTCAGTTCCCCACAGCAGCCATTGCGCAGTTTGACCTTTTTGAAAAGGAGTGCGAAACGACACCCACGCGATCTATCGCTGGAGAGCCGGTTAAACCCCGGAAGCTGTTACATTTGACTTCAATCTCACGAATCAGATGGAAAATGGTGCTAATTGGTGTCAACTAAATGTATGCCATATTTGGGTGCAATCCAGACTCACCATCGAGAGCGAGTTGCTGAGATTGTAAACTGAATCGCGCCCGGCGCAAATTTCGATTTTTCCCTTTCCTGCTATTTAACCTGTGTGCCCAGACCCAGGCTGGGCACAACAAAATGGTTAAATTGTGCCTTTAGTCTTTAATGATGACATCAGCACTCCCTGTTAAAACAAACTAATTCTTCAGTTTGACATTAAGGTTACCTTATCCCATCTTACCCAATGGAGACATCGGCCGGGATTCTCCGAGCCTCCGCACCGAAATCGCGCTCGGCGTGGGGACGGAGAATGGGGCGTCAGACCCGCGATCGGGTCCGGTGCCGAACACGAATCTCCGCCAGCCGGAGAGTTGGTGTCAGTCGTGCACGCGCGGTCGACACGGTGCCGGTCAGGGGCCGTTGAAAGAGGCCCCTGCCGTGATTCTTCGCTGTCATCCGGCCGCGTTCCCACCGGCATGGTTCACGTATGGTTCCTCCCGGTGGGAGCTCGGCGTCGTGGCTAAGGTGGCCATCCTGGTGGGGGCAGGGGTCAGTCTCCGGGGGGGCCATCACGACGGCCAGGCCCGCGATCAGGGCCTACTGATTGGCGGGCGGGTGCGATCTGGAGGGGCCTACTTTCTTCCGCGTCGGCCCGCTGTGCGGATCCACCATTTCTCAGGGCCGCGTATCGGCAGCGGGAGCGGCATGGAGCAGTCTGGCGCTGTGGTGGCCCCCTGTGGGCCACGGAATCGCTGAGCCAAGAGGCCTGGAACACTCCGGTATTTACGCTGCCGTCAACACTTAGCCACTGTTTTGAAGAATCCTGGCCTTGAGCTCCCCTTGAGGGGTAATCACTGTGCTGAAATAATAAAAGGTATTTATCTAAATGCTTTTTGTATGTGGGCAGCACTGTAGCACAGTGGCTAGCACAGTTGCTTCACAGCTCCGGGGTCCCAGGTTCGATTCCTGGCTTGGGTCACTGTCTGCACGTTCTCCCCATGTGTGCGTGGGTTTCCTCCGGGTGCTCCAGTTTTCTCCCACAGTCCAAAGATGTGCAGGTTAGGTGGATTGGCCATGATAAATTGCCCTTAGTGTCCAAAATGTTTAGGTGGAGTTACTGGGATACGGGGATAGAGTGGAGGCGTGGGCTTAAGTGGAGTGCTCTTTCCAAGGGCCGGTGCAGACTCGATGGGCCAAATGGCCTCCTTCTGCACTGTAAATGCTATGATAACTATGATGTACATGTAAAAAAATGGTTTCTCCTCTCCAGTTTTGACAATGCTCCCCAATCAAATAAAACTTTACAATTGAAATGTCAAATCTATCATGAGGACAAGAGTCTTGGTTTAAATATTTTTGTACTAATTTGAAGACCATTAACTGTGATGAGGTAATACCTGAAACTGAAAAGCTAACCAGAATTTGTAACTTGCTAAGAAAGCAGAGGTGTTTGGGAAATCAAAGACCGCTTTGCAGCAGATGGTTTGAATTATTTGAGATCTTGCACAGGAATTCAGTCTCCCACCTCACCAATTTTTGTATCTACTTACAAATTAAATCATTGTTTCTCTTTTGACCTGAGGTCATTCTCTAACTTTGCCACCCCTATCCCTTATTCAGCAAAATGCCAATCATTTTAACTTTAATTTCCCTTGGTGCGTTTGTAAATGTGATCTTAGAGACATGAAAACATAGGTCCAATTGGCCTCTGCGTGCAAAAAAATACATCTTCATCTCAAGTACATAAGAATGACAAATTCATTTTAAATGACCATGTATGCACATCAGAAGCATGCTTGCAAGTTGGGTTACTGATATGGATTATAAAAACTGCCACATTTTACAAGGAAGTTGCTTACCAATTAGTTGAGTGTTCTTAGGATTTTTTTTTAATATGGGAAATATGGGTGCGTGTTCCACTGCTGCAGATATGCCCCAATTCCCACCAGGAATTCACGTTTGGGTTAAAGTGTTTATTTTGGAACAGATAGCCAGAGTCTGTATCCCCTTGATGGCTTTGTGGGTAAATGCACAGGTTGGTTTGGTACTGGAGGATTTTAGTTTAGGATCTGTACTGCATTGATCGATCTCGACAAAGGTGGCAGGAGGGAGGCTGCAGTTAACCCAAAACTTTTCAACTAGTGAGCGACAAGAGTCTTTGGTCTTTCTTCTGAGATACATCTTATTTTGAGCATTCAATAGGTTCACAGCAGAAAATGAGGTTGGGGTCCATTTCCATTCAGCATTTTCTGTTGGTGTTTCTGCTTGTTGGAGGAAGGCGCTATTTATTTTCTGAGTCAATGCTGTAATGCTGTGGTATGTTATTTCCCCCATTTTCTGTCATTAAAATAGTCAGATGACTATTTGTAGTAACTTAGCTCCACTAATTATGAATGAGCTTTAATGTTTATTAACACAACAGCTATTTACAGTGTGATGCAAATTCAATGCTCCCAATCATTGGTCCAGGACCTAACTCAGCAAAAGCCTGCGCTCTGCTTGGGATGATCCTGCGCACTAATTACTGACTGGACGAGTGGGTCACATGACCCTTCAGAGGAATGCCCCTTAAAGGGGCTAGTTACTACATCCCAACAGCTTTGAGTTCCTTACTATACAGAATAATAGTTAACTTATACAGTTCCCCATATTTTACAACAATTAACATTTTTAATCTGTCCATCAAAAACTCAGGGCTAGATTCTCCGATTTTCAGGCTATGTCCTGACGCCAGCGTGGGATCGGTGGCCTTTTACGACCGAATATACGGCGCAAAACGGCCACCGATCCTCCTTTTGGCTGGGGGCTAGCAGGAAGGCAGCATAGAGCACCCGGCTCTAGCTGTCTGCAGCAGCCACGCCGTGCAACATGGTGCCGGCCGTGTGTGGACCCGGCCTGCCATATAGTGGCCCCCTTTGGCTGGCTTGCGACCCCCAGACTACCCCCCAATAGTGCCTGATGCGCGATCAATGAACACAGAAATGAAGGGGTAGTCCGAATCGAAGGCTTTAATCTATAAGAAGTGTGCCCAGCAGCAGGAGTACAGAAATGACCTGGCTGCTGGGAAACACGGATTCTTATACTCAGCCTCATAGGCGGAGCTACCTTCCTCCCAACCAATGAGAAGACAACACTTGGGCCAATGGGTAGCGAGCCTTCTACACCAATAGCAGCTCATACTCTCAGGTACCATAATACCCCTAGTCGTACTACCACAGTGCCCCCAGCCCCTGCCCGCGGATCGGCCCTCCCCCGACTGTGGCGGCGCTGGACTGAGTCAGCATCCACCACACCGAGTTCCCGACAAGGAATGCTGTGAGAGTCCCACGTCGTCGGGAATTTGGTCGGTCGGAGGCAGAGCAGCGCGGAGGGGGGAGGCCTCAGGCAATATTCTGAGGCCGTTGGTGTGGCATACTTCTAGAGCACGCCACTTTGGCGGGGGCAGAGCATCGCGAAAGCGGCGCTGCCCCCGATTTTGGCGCAAACTTTGATTCTCCAGCCGATCGCCAAACGTGATTTCAGCATCGGCGACCAGAGACTCCCTCCCTCAGTCTCTCTGGTGGCTTTCGGTTTCTCGTAGAGCGGCGCAACTCCACCAACTGGGGTGCTTCTGTTGGGGTGCTTCTGTAGAAACTGTCAGACTGGGTTCCTCTTCTGGTACCGGTGCTTCGACCTCCTCTGTTTCAGTTGGAACAATATCTCATCTGTCACAGGCTGAGTGGACATTTCACTTCTCGGGCTGCCAACAAGATTCTCAGCTGGCAATGAATCAGGCTGTAACACTGGCTCTTGGGATGACTCTCATCTATATAGATGATCCACATGTTTCTTTGAAATCCTGCCTTGTATACTCACTTCATGAAATAGCAGTCCTGGGCAGCACGGTGGCCTAGTGGTTAGCACAACCGCCTCACGGCGCTGAGGTCCCAGTTTCGCTCTGGGCCACTGTCCGTGCGGAGTTTGCACATTCTCCCCGTGTCTGCGTGGGTTTCGCCCCCACAACCCAAAAATGTGCAGAGTAGGCGGATTGGCCATGCTAAATTGCCCCTTAATTGGAAAAAATAATTGGGTAATCTAAATTTATAAAAAAAAAATGAAATAGCAGTCCTGCCTTGGCCACAACAATTCCTGGAATCCACTTTGGGTTACTTCCACAGTTCCTCGCATAAACTGGGTTATCTATTTTGAACTATCTTGTATCTTTTGTCAAATCATGGTTCCTCTTTTGATTTCTGTCTTATCTCTACATTCACCGCTAAATCTGGGAATATCAGGCTTTGCCTGGTCCTTAAACACCGACTCATCAATAGTTCTGCTGGAGAGATACCTGTGGTCAACTGTAGGGTGTTCCTGTATGCGAAGAGGAATCAAGCTATTTGCAGCTGATTGTTTCTTTAAGCTGGCCTTGAAATCTGGACTTCCCACTCAGCCAGTCCATTGGATGAGGGATGATACGGTGCAGTTCTGATGTGCTTTATCCCATTGGAAGACATGAAATTCTGCACCATTCTATCCGTTATCTGATAGGAGTCGCTCAGGTAATCCATGGAGCGCGAAGCACTGGCAAAGCTTCTCGACTGTGGCATGTGCAGTTGTGGTACTCATCTCAAATGCTTCCAGCTATTTGGAGTGGTCATCTACCAATAGTAGGAAAATTGTACCAAAAAATGGTGCTACATAATCTATGTGGTCTTCCACCCATGGCTGACCTGGCCATTCCCAAGGGTGCAAAGGGGCTGTAGCAGTTAACCTCTGCTGTAACTGGCACTGAACACAGTGCTTCACTAATCTCTCAATATCGCCATTGATGCCTGGCTACCAAACATAGCTTCTGGCAAGCATCTTCATTTTTGACATGCCTGGATGGGCACTGTGTAACTCTGCAAGGAGCAATAGCCTCCCTGGCAAAGGGACGATTACTCTCACTTTCCATAGGATGATGCAACCCTCACAGCTTAGCTTGTCTTTCCTAAAGTATTATGGCATCAGGCCTTCAGAAATCCTCTCATTCTGCCAATCTACTTACACTTTCTGTCCTACCTTTGACAATAGTAGGTCTCTGTTGGTCCAAAATTTTAATTGCTGTGTTGACACCGGCAAAATATCCAGGAACTTAATTAGCATCATAATTTCTTGTGGTACTAGATGGAGTGAGGCTGTACGCTGGCAGTGGAAGGTGATTAAGGGCATCAGCGTTGGCTATTTGTGACTCTGGTCAAATGTGTATTCAAAGGCTGATAAGATCAATGCCCAGCACTAAATCCTGGCTGATGCAATTGGCAGAATAGCCTTGTCCTCCTTGAAAAGATCCAACAGTGGTTTGTGCTGTTGCAAAAGTAAAATGTCTTCCATAGACATACTGGTGGAATTTTCTCACTCTGAACACAACAGACAGTCCTTCGTTTTCTACCTGTGAATAACCTTTCTCAGCTTCTGAATGGGTTCTTGGCCCATGTGCAATGGGCCTCGCAGTCTCATCATCCATTCTGTGAGGTGAAACTGCTCCTGCGGCATATGGGGAGGCATCACACTTGGGTGGGTACCAAGGTACCAATATACTAGTAGGCAGGATGAATGTAATAGCTGCTTGACCTTGTTAAATGCTTCTCTCTGTGGTACTTCCCAAACCAACTCTGGTGTTTCTTCAGCAACACGTGTCAAGAAGCCAATAGTGTTGGCGTATTTGGAAGGAAACATCAGGAATAATTTTTTTTTTAAATTTAGATTACCCAATTATTTTTTCTAATTAAGGGGCAATTTAGCGTGGCCAATCCACCTACTCTGCACATTTTTTTTGGGTTGTGGGGGCGAAACCCACGCAGACACGGGGAGAATGTGCAAACTCCACACGGACAGTGACCCAGAGCCGGGATCGAACCTGGGAACATCAGGAATAATTAACCATCCCTCAGAATTATTTAAGCTCTGACATGTTTCTAGGGACTGGTGCCTCCTTTATTGCTCTTACCTTGTCCTCCATAGGATGCAATCCCTGGGCATCCACATAGTAATCAAGTAAGTGTCATAGAGTGTTATTACTATACATCTTCTTATTTAAATCCATTGCTGATGTCATCAGTAAGTGTTGTGGCATCATTAGTTGTTGTTGTTACCTGTGTATATTTGTATTTAACTGCCGTTAATTCTGATTCTTTTTAGTTACTATTATTGTGATGTTTAGCTAGCGGCTCCTGTTTTTGAGTCCATACGGTACATTAAACTTTGTTAGTTTTGAAGAAGATTAACCTTAACTTTAAGATTAATGCATTTCGACTACTTTTTTGTGGTCAAGTTACCTCAGTAAGCTACTTTGCTGGTCTGGAAAGTACATTCTTCCCTTTTTATGTGAATTCCCACCTCCTGATATTGTTTCAGTACTTCATCAAGATTAGCCAAGTGCTTTTTTTTAGGTTGCACTGTAATCAACAAGTTATCCAAATAAATAACGATATGTGACAAGCCCTATAATAAACTTTCCATGATTCTTTGAAATATGGTGCAAGCTGATGAAATGCCAAAAGGCAAATATGTATACAAGTATGTGGGTGTTAATAGTCACGTAGTCTCTGGAAGCATAATCCAACTCCAAATGTTGATATGCATGGCTCATATCTAATTTTGTATATGAATGTCCTCCAGCCAATCTTGCATAGAAATCTTTCAGGGGCTTTTCACAGTAACTTTATTGAAGCCTACTTGTGACAATAAGCGATTATTTTTATTATTATTATCTTTGGGATAGGACAGCTGTCCAATATTGCTGCTTGGTTTGCTGTTAATTTATAGTCTCCACAGATGCGGAATGTTTTATCTGGTTTTACCATAGGCATGGTGGGTGTTGCTCATTCTGCAAACTGAACTGGCTGGATGATGCCCAGTTCTTACGGCCTTTTTAGCTTGGGCTCAACTTTCTCCGACATAGCATCGGGCACAGGACTAGCCCAGAAAAACTTTGGGGTGGCTTCTGGGTCGACATAAATTTCTGCCTTTAAGCCTTTGAATTTTTAGGTAGAGAAGTTGAGTTTGGATAAATTTTACTGATAACCTTCATTCCCGTGTTTTATTGTTTTTTCTATCTGGAATCTTATCTTCTCAAAGGAAAAGGAGAAGAAGCACTGGAATGGTATGTTGATCAGACGGAATCACAGGTTGATGGGCAGCACGTTAGCATGGTGGTTAGCATAAATGCTTCACAGCTCCAGGGTCCCAGGTTCGATTCCTGGCTAGGTCACTGTCTGTGTGGAGTCTGCACGTCCTCCCCGTGTGTGCGTGGGTTTCCTCCGGGTGCTCCGGTTTCCTCCCACAGTCCAAAGATGTGCGGGTTAGGTGGATTGGCCATGCTAAATTGCCCGTAGTGTCCTAAAAAGTAAGGTTAGGGGGGGGGGGGGGGGTTGTTGGGTTACGGGTATAGGGTGGATACGTGGGTTTGAGTAGGGTGATCATTGCTCGGCACAACATTGAGGGCCGAAGGGCCTGTTCTGTGCTGTACTGTTCTATGTTCTATGATGGCACTCATGTGTTGGTGCCTTATCAGGCAATATAGCTAGATAGCCTGCTATTCCATTTCTTTATCGACTCCCATTCACCTCTTCCAACAGGCCCAGATGTACTACCCAGGATACTACCTGGCTTCGTTCCGCTTGCCCTGGGGGCTCTACTTACCTTTGTACCCCTGGAGAATTTTCCTCGTCTGGTTCCATTTTTGAAAACTTAATATAAACCTCACCCACTCGCCCGCCATTACACCTGCTGCTGACAGGAGCGGAAAATCCCAGGAGGCTAGCACACTCCAGCCAGTGTAAATATCACAACGGTACACAGATCCTCTGATCTAATTACCTGCTGCTGAATGCTGCATCAGTGCTTCTGCGAAACCAAACCGACCAAATTTCAAAAGCAAATTGGCCACTGAGCAGGACCTGTACCCTTTCACCTTAAAATTGTATCTTTTTGCCTGTATTCTGGATGACCTGCCTAACTCTCCTAATGGGCTGTAACTCCCTCAGAGTGGCAATCAGCTTCAGATTGTCATGGCATGACCAATTATTTTCTTGAATTATTTCTGTGTCTGTCTTGCCCGACCTTCCGACTCAGGCTGGGTGAGATCCTGGTAGCGCAACCCATCCTCAAGGCCCAGCATCAAAGTCCAAAAGAGTCAGATTGAAGAAAGATGCAAATCCTCCTTTTTCACAGCATGAGCTGCCGTAAACCAGGTAAATTAAAGATCCATTGAAATTGCCAGGCCAAGGTGCAGGTACTGTCTAACGCAGTGGATAAGCTTTGGGGTGTGGGGCATTGGAGGTTGACAGAGGGGATTGCAGGTCTGGATGGTTTGGGGGTCAGAGGGGACCAGAGGTTGAGAGGGGCGGATTGCAGTTTGGAGTGGATTGGAGATCAGGTGGAAGGTCAGAGGTCAGTGGATCAGAGGTCACAGGGGATTAGATGTTGGCAGGGATTGGTGTACAGTAAGGGGGGATCGGAGGTCAGGGGTAATCAGAGGTTGTTTGGGGATCAGAGGCCATGGAGATTGGAGGTCGAGGGATCAGAGGTCACGAGGATTGGACATTGGGGATCAGGGATCAGTGAGAGGCGTCAGAGGTCTCAGGGGATCAGAGGTTGGGGGTAGATCAGAGGTCAGGGGTATTGGATTTCAGGTCAGGGGTGGATCAGAGGTTGGTTGGGGATTGGAAGTCATGGAGATTGGTCATGGTCGTAGGGATCATAGATCATGGGAGGTGATTGGATGTTAACAGCGGATTTGAGATCAGTGGGGGTGGGGGATCCGAGGTCAGGATTGATCAGCGATCAGTGGGATCAGAAATCACGGGGGATTGGAAGTTGGGGGGTTTGGAGTTTGGGGTAAGTGGCCAGAGGAAGTTAGCACTTCTGGGCATTTGCCGTGCAAACCTTACTTGTAATGTTATGAGAGGGATTCCCCAGCCCACATTCGGAGTACCCCCCAAATCTGACGCTGGGGAGCTCGGACGTTACGACCCAATGGCTAGAATTTTCTGGCCAATCATGCTGGTGGGGTCTTCTGGTCCTGCCGACAGTGCACTCTCGCCGTGGGATTCCCGACGGTGAGGGATGCATTCAAATGGAAATCCTGTTAACCACAGTGGGACCAGAGAGTCTCACCGTGGGCCAATGGTGGGCTGCTTCCGCCGCTGTGAAACATGCAGTGGGTTGCGTGGAAAATCACACCCAAAGTGTGGTTAAAATGGCAGGAATACAAGCAGAAACAGAATTCCTTCACTGTAAGTTTAAGCACCCATGTCATAACCTCCCCACCACCCCTCTGACTGCCCCACCAACCCCCCAACCCCCTCCCCCCATCCCCCGCCAATCTTCTCCCAAACTTAGGAAGACCTTTCCTTTCTGGATTTGCTCAATTTTTTCTACAATTTCAGACGTTTAATTTTCAACCTTCATATGACCTTAACAACACTTTCTAATTGAAATAATCTTACACGTTATTTTGTCAACCCCATTCAACCTGCACTGTTGACTCTTCAGCTGCCTTGTTACTCTGGATGATGTATTAAAATATCTTGGGTCGAATTTTTGTCTTCGAACCATCGAATTCCATAGAACCTTGGAATTCCTACAATTCCGGAGGGGGCCATTCAGCCCATCGAGTCTGCACTGATCCTCTGAAAGAGCACCCTACCTGGGTCCGCTACCCCGCTTATCCCCATAACTCCATGTAACCTGCACTGCTTCGAACTCTAAGGAGCAATTTTAACAAGGCCAACCCACCTAACCGGCACATCTTTGGACTGTGAGAGGAAGACGGAGCACCTGGAGGAAACTCACGCAGACAAGGGGAGAACGTGCAAACTCCACACAGACAGTGTCACGAAATGCAAGCCAGGCAAGCAGGGTCTAATCTTACCCCTCTCATTTTCATCAATTTCCAGAGGTGGCGGTTCTGGGTGCAGTTTGCATCAAGCCACAGGGATAGAACACGTCCGAGGCAGAGGTGGGTTCCTCCTGTCCTTTAACCATAGAAGAGCTTCAAACAGCGTGACACCCACAGAACCCGATATAGCCCAGACATGCTGCTGGAGATGACCTGTGAGTGTATGTGTTTCATTGCTGGCTGATACATTGTCACCCTGTGTGAGCTGGCCCATTGATTGTATTCCCTTAGTTATTTATGTGCTCATTGTTTCCAGTTGATTTACCTCTCAGCATTTACATAGTGTGCCCTTATCACTGCTACACACTGCACCTGAGAGAATCCTGAAACTGAGGCAAATTTTGTCACTCATTCTGTCTGCGCTACAACATCTAAGTTGAAGGAGATGAAGTGCCCCACCCTGGTAAAAAGGACATTGGTTACCTGATGGATGCAACAGTACACTGTGAACCATGTGATCCGAGAGAGGTTTGAATCCTGTACTGGGAACCCACCATCAGCGAGTCTGGATTTGCATTTCACAGAGCAGGCAATCCCCACCCACGATAAAGGCAAACAAACATGGTGTAGGGTCGAGTATGCGGGGAAAATTTAATTTCCTCCAAAAAAAAATCAAAGTGTGGCCATTCGTGCCCTGAAAAACACCTCCACACCAGACTGCCTTCTAAAAAACACTCTAGTATCATAGTTCCCTGTTTTAAATGTCTTTGACCACAATTATAATATCTGTGTAAACCGATCATGGCATGATTGAATCTTGCCCGTTGCAAGTTTTGCAATTTCCAGCTCCTCAATTGGAGAAACTCCTGTCCAACCAATTCTACTTCTCTACTTTCCAAATTGTCCGACACATTGCTTTTTAACTACAAATACCAGAACATTAAATCAAAGTATTCTGGAAAAGTAAGGATACAGGTTTGGAATTTCCTCACAGTTGCTCTATTTCTGCTGTTGCAACTTTGCTGGAGGGTTGCCAGAACCCTGTTATCACGCATAAGTAGGATTTCAGGTGAACCTGCAGCAGTGAAGTGGGGGCAACTCCAAGGAACAGCATATGACTTTAAGCTGAAAATTGAATTATGTCTATATCCCATGCTTCTAATACTGCTTTACTTGAAGTTTGCTTTTTAATTTATCTCTCAATGCAAAATTCCATGGGAAATCAATGGGTAGACCAGTAAAAGATGGATTTCTTGGTACAAAAACAGCAGGTGCTAGAAATCCTCAGCAGCTCTGACAGCATCTGTGGAGAGAGAAGAGTTAACATTTCGAGTCAAATGTGACTTCTTCAGAACAGCTGTCTTCGGAGTATTTCATGTACTTTATGCTTTTATTTCAGATTCCCAGCATCCGCAGCTTTTGGTTTGTTTTTGGTGCTTGTGGTGTTATCAAGGTTACCTTACCTGTACTACGGTGATATTTTCTGATAATAAAGCAACCACTTCATTAAAATACCCATTTGGAGTATTTGAGGATGTTTTATACAAAGCAGAGGTGCCACTGATGAGCTTTCTGAGACAATGGTCTTCTGCTATTCTTAACTGTGTTGAATATCTTAAATTAGAACTTTTCCCTTGAGCAAGTTCTCATTTATGAACAATTTTCTTTCTTTTCAAATGATCATCATCTAACAGACCCTTCTTGATATTCCTGTTTCCTCCCTGCCTTCTTTATTTGTGTCTTGTAAAGCATCTGTCAAAATGGAATACGCTTTCCGAGTCTGAATTTCTTCCGATAATCTGAAATGTCTGCATCTTGTCTCAGTCACGGAAGGAGCAGTCTAGGAACTAGACTAGGGTCTTGTACTCTACACTAATTTGTTTTTTGAACAAGAGTGTGTTGTTTCTTTTGTCAAATACTGCACAAGGCACATTTTCAAAGTCCACCCAAGACATTGGTGAATTTGAATGCTAGTAACAGTGCCTGACTCCAGAGTTACTGAGTACCAGTGAAGCATTCTGTTCCTGGTATTCCCAGGTAATTCCAAGGCTTGATCTAAACCAAAGATGTTCAAACAAGAGCATCTGGTCCTCCCCCTTTGGGGCAAACCTTAGCAATCCTCGAAGTAATGTAAAGGAGCGGAAATATAGGTGTAACCTATTTCTAATGTTTGTATTTGTGCTGCAAGGTATGTCACAACCCAGACAGCAGGAATATGATAACCATACACCATCCCGCCCACCACCCCCTCCCCCCGACTCCCACACTTACCCCCAACCATCCCGGATATCTTAAGATCCCATTGACAATGAAAGAAAGAAGAAGCAGATTAGGAAAAAACCAACAGTGAAAACAAACGAAGATTAGAAAAAAATTAGGGAAACGGGGAGGAAAAGGAACAATGTTGTGAAAACAGAGTAAGATGAGCAGCAACAAAAGAAAACCACCAGAAGCACCGAAAGAATGGATGGAGAGAGGACATGAATAACAGCAGTAAAGGAGCATGGCCCAGAAACAGCTTTAAAAAGGATTAGAGAAACGGATAAGAAAACAAAGAGGAATCTTGTCAGAAAAAGAAAAAATGAAAAAGAGCAAGATGGAAAGAAAGGGTAAACGGTAGTGAAAAAAGAGCAACAGAAATCGGGAATGAGTAAGAATTATAAGTAAGAAAAAGCAAAGGAAGAGCAAAGAAATATACAGAAGTCAAAAATAACAACATGACTTCATTGCCAAATATACTACAACACTAGATTTAACAAAATCCCTTTTCCCCATTATAATCCACATGATAACAAATAAAGGTAGATGGTAATCATGTTATTGTATACCTTTTGGTCTGTCCACATTTTTGTAAATTCTAAAACATGCATGGGAACAAAGGACCCAGAAACACAGGGAAAATGGTGATCGAAAGGACAGGCCTCATCCAATTGCACCACAAATGATATTAATACTGAACTAAACTACTAATAAATAAGATCAACTCCTTATTAATAGCATTGGCTAGCTTTCAGGATGAAGATTAGCAAACTGTGTCCCATTCAGAACATTCACTGTGGACAGTGTTCAGAGATTAATGTAATAGAAATTTGAAATGAAAGGAGAGCCAGGTTACTCATTCTGTGCGGTCAAAACTCAACACGAGATGGCTGAAGACTCAGCTTGTGTCTTCAGAGTTTGTTTTTATAGTTTTATGTAAAACTAAAGACTTTCCACACTTCATAGAATTTGAGCCATTTCTTAACATACAACCGTTTTGTTTTAAATAATGTATTTTACTAGTAAGGCAGGCGACCCTCCTGAAGGTTTCAATGTTCAGTAGTTTTGGCACTATATTGTTGGCTGATTTCCCTTATGTTCCAACATGAGCTTTTTACCAGTCTCTTTGACCTGCTGTTGATTGATCCTTGTAACCTAATACATTTTCAACCAATCCTTTCTTCTTGTAATAAAAATAAGAATTGCTGATTGCGGGTCTCTGTTGGGCGTATTTTATTCAAAGCCTGAAGGGACATATTTCAGAATTATATTATGTTTAGGATTCTTTTCCCTGTCTTCGCAAAGAAAGTATTCAAAATAATTTTTAAGCCCTTCCGAGCTGAGTTCTTTGGTTGCTATTTTCCAACTTGCTAAATCAGTTCCTGTCAGGCTAATTCAACTGCAGAGATAGCAAAAAGGCAATTATTAAGATGAAAGAGGCTTCATTGCCAAGTGTGCAACTCAGCCGTACAGACCAGTAAAGTTCTTGCTTCCGTATCTAAGTTTTAACTGAGTTTGATGAGTTATACAATGAGCTAGTCCCGGACAGGCTTATCCATCCGTCCCCAATCCCTGTCATCTCTTCACTTCCCACTACTCTCCCACGATATCTGCACTCATCTAATTCTGGCTTTTTGAACATCCATGGTTTTAATCACTCCAAAATTGGCAGCTGTACCTTCAGCTGCCAAGGTCTTAAGCTCTGGAATTCCCTGCCTAAAAATTTCCAGCTTGTACCTACCCCTTTGACGAAGTGTTTGGCCATCTGTCCTAATATTACTCTAACTGATTTGGGATCAAACTTTGCGTTATAATGTGAAGGCTGATGCAGTTTTTATTACTTTGAAGATGGAGATAAATGCAAGTGTTGGTGTTGTTGAAAGTGGAGTTGAGGTTGAAGATGAGCCACCATCTTATTGAATGGTGGAGCAGGTTTTCAGGTCCATATGACCTACTCCATCCTTATTTTTTCTTATGTTCTTATTTCAGCTGGGAAAATGACAGGGGTGCTACAATAGATCTCAGTGCCTGGAAGAGGAAGAAGACTTCTGTTCCTGATTGCTATTTGATGATTCCTGCTGGAAAGTACAAGGGCATGGCTGTCGACTGAGGAAAGCAGCCTGGTAACATCTGCCGAATAGGCTCAGTTCTGAGGAAAGACAATTTGCTTGAGGTGCCTGAGGGTAGTTCTCAGCCAGAGATAATTTTTAAGTAATGCACCTGTGACTTCAGGAGATGTACATAGGAAATTGTGAAGCAAACACAATAAAACATAGGAGCGATTGTTTGCACGTCTTGCTCTGATGTTGAATATTTATTGTTAGGCCACCAACGTTATTGTGAAGGTTGTAGGGATGGAGGAGAGGACAGAGGTGGGGGAACGGGTCGCCTGTTCTGAACTCAAATATAACTCATGGAACCCAGCCAAACCTAGATATGGAACCAAGGTCTTTCCGGATCTGGAGGGCTGAGTTACACACTTGTGTAGCCCTTTTCATTTTAACAATTACCCTTTGGCTTTCTCTGTGCATTTGAATTAACATCACAGGAATAGATTTCAAAAGATGGAAAACAGAAATCAAAGAACTCAGTTTCAAAAGTTTCAAAAATATTTCAGAGTACTTTATTGCGAAGACAAGAAAAATGATCTGAATCTTAGTGCCCTCTTTCTGGTTTACTACTATTGTAAATGGGTCTGTATAACTAGAAGGATTGAGACACAAGTTCCATATAATCATCATAATTTATCCTTTTATTTATCCGCTACAAACTTGAAGGAAGAGTAGATGCTCGATAGTTTTTAGTAACAGGGTTTTTAAAAATCCTTATATTTCCTCTAGTTACAGAGAAGGTTTGTTCTGGTTTCTCATGAAGGAAGTTATGACAAACCATTATAACCCACTGGATATATCTCTGTTGGAGCATTCAAATTTAACCATTGCACTTTCAGATGTCAAGGCTTGGGAGGTGGTGCAGAAGAGTTTTACTGAAATGCTATCAATGGTGAAACAATTCAGTTTCAGGGCGAGAATGGAGAAGTTGGGATTGTTCTTCTTCAGGCAAAGAAGATTATGGGAAAGTTTAAAAGAAGTATTTAAAGGATTTGATAGCGTGGGTAGACTAAGGCTTCATCTGTGGATATTTTTTATAAAATCTATGTCGATATCCTCATGGTTATTTCTAAAATTTTTAAAACTGGACAAAGACTTTTATAAAATGGCTGAACCAATGTCTGTCTGTGATTCTGGAGGAAAAGGAGCTACCTCTCAGTATCAGAGAAACTTGCATCTCACTATCTCTGAAGAGACACCAACGAACCCCCTGTGGACTGTACAGGGCAAATTCAAAGAAAGCTATAAAACGGCCATCAGCAATTCATAACCAGGCTGGTCAACCGGAGTCTACTTGTCTGCTAGGTCAAAGGGCCCAGAAACCTTCCTTTCAAGTCTTAATGGTTGGGCCATTTAGCCATCTCGAGGACCCAGATGAGGTGCACACATCCCTTGTCAAAGGCAATGTGGAGCGGTGGGGATCATACAACATGGACCTATAGCTGGTGGAACCAGTTATAATGCCTTGCTGTACTGCAAACCCTCCATCATACAAGCAGCCTCAAAGAAAAGGAGCTCTGCACAGGTTTAACTGCTGAACCCATCTACACTGTTTCAGTTGGAATTTCTGTACCATTACCTACAAGACTGATTCATCTCAGCACATCTAGCTCAACATGTGAAGTCAACAAAAGTAAGTTATCCAGCATTGGTTTTCAACCCACTGACCACGGTGAAGGAATACCTCATTGGACTTTGATTCTGGACTCTGGAACCCATATGCAAGAATAGTTATTTTTTCTATGCTCTCTGCATTGTAAATCTTTATTTTCTCTATCCCTCTTTTACTGTATGATTGCTCTATTGTGTGCAAATAAATTAACCCCTCAAGTTGATTGTATTGCACATTTCTGGTGGAGTTCTCAATGGAAAATTGGATCACACCAAGACTGAAGCGTTGGAAATACGTCACTTGTTATAAAGCAAATTCAAACAGCTTTTTGTTTACGGATGGGTGGTGAGATGAAACATTAGTGTTGTATAAATTTCCCTCCCAGCCCCTCCAGTCCTTAGCAATAGAGTTGTGTTATGGAGAAAACGTTTTCCACTGCAGCTGAGTCAATAAGGAGCAATCAAGGATTTAAGATAATTGGCAGAGGGATGATTTTTTTTTGTGCAGTGAATTATTACAATCTGTAATGCACTGCCTGAAAGGATAGTAAGAAGTCTTACAACACCAGGTTAAAGTCCAACAGGTTGGTTTCAAACACTAGCTTTCGGAGCACGGCTCCTTCTTCAGGTGAATGAAGAGGTATGTTCCAGAAACATTTATATAGACAAATATAGAAAGGATAGTGGGAGCAGATTAAATAGTGACTTTCAAAAGGGGATTGTATATACTTGAAGTGGAAAAGAAATGGAGAGTTATGTAGAAAGGACAGGGGAGTGGGACTAATAGCCTTTTCAAAGTCCCAGCATAACCAAGGTGGACCGAATGGCCTACTTTTATGCTGTATCGTTCCATGATTCCGAGATATGATGCCATCAGTTTCCTGGACAATTAAGTTAAAATGACAATTATTAATTTTGTTTGAGGACTCAAAGAGAAATGGATCAATGCCAGATCCACCTTACAAAATATAAAGAAATTGTAATTTAGCATGAATCACCCCCAATTATCATACGTTGATCATCATGTCAAATTCAGAGTTCCAATACCAAAAGAGAAGTAAATTTCCCCATCTGCTACCACTGTCATCTTGTCATACAACATAATTATATTTTAAAAATATTTTTCCAAGTAATGATGTGTTCTAACATATCTCAAATTCTTGTTCAATTCTTGACTGAGTTGATATGAATAATGTGATAGTAATTAACGTTACCTTTTATGTTGCAGATTCCCTTGTGTTTTCTGATTATGATATCCTCATAACAATAAAGTGAAATATTTTCTAAAATGATCAATTGCATTGAATGTGTCAGAATGTTGTACTCTTGATAGCAGAAAATTATCCTCCTTAATTTTGGTCAACTTGCTCGCCTTTTCCTGTGATATAATACTGCTGTTTTTTAATTGAATCAAAGAAAGAGTTCATTGCATTTATTATATGAAACAATGGCTGGTCAGGAAATGAATTGCAGATTCTCCCTCTCTGTGTCTAACTTATAAATGCTCTCAATAAGTGCTCATAAATGTGCCATTCATAGGCAAATTAGCTTTAAGCTAACTCAAGGGACTCCATAAACACCTACAATTTATCCCTGCATTCATTATTTTACATCAGGACATCACTGCAGGAATTGCTCAGGGTGGTACCAAGCCCCGAACACTTTTAGCTGCGTCATCAATGACATTTCCTCCATCGGAAGCTGAGAAGTGAGGTTGTCCTCTAAGGATTGCAGTCTTCGGTGCATTCAGAGCTCCTCAGATACTGAAGTAATTTGCGCCTTGATGAGACCATCATTTCACGCGACACGTGGTTAGAAGTGAACAGTGGTTTTAACCGTCTTACAACAGAGCCTGCCTGTGACGAGATGAACTGGCAGCAGGCTCACAGCACTGATCTTTTATACATCCGGTTGGGGGAGGAGCCATGGGCGGAGCCAAAGGTGGAGCCCAGTACAAACTCCTCATCTCCCCCTATGGGCAGGGCCGTGTGATTACACACAATCCGGTACAGAGTACAGGCTCAATACATGTGGTACAATACAGTGTGAATTACTGAGGTTTGTAATTCACCACATTCACCCCCTGTGAAAAAAATCAAGTCCGGCGGGGGTGATGGGTCTACAAATTGAGTCTGTCCGGTGGCCGAGTTGTCCTTTGTGATCGGAGGAGCACCGGAGTTGCAGCCTCTTCTGGTGGCTGGACGATAACGGTTGGTTGGGGTACGATGGTGGACTCCGGGGTGATTCTGTCTGAGCTTCATACCCGACTGATTCGACTGGTGACGGGAGTGCTGGATGCTTGTGGGCGCGGGTGCGCGGAACATGGATAGCGAACCGGTAGGTGCGGGGGCGTGAGGCATGGCGAATTGGGTGGGGTGTAGTGTGAGGGGTACCTCGGTGGTGGTAGTGGTGGGATTAGATCCTGCAGGCGCTAGGTCCCGGAGGGATACAGTGTCCTGACGGCCGTCAGGGTACTCTATGAAGACGTATTGGGGGTTTGAGTGGAGTAGGAGCACTCTTTCTACGAGTGGGTCAGTTTTGTGTGCCCTGACGTGCCTCCAGAGGAGTACTGGGCCCGGTGTCTTCAACCATAGAACATAGAACATAGAACAGTACAGCACAGAACAGGCCCTTCGGCCCTCGATGTTGTGCCGAGCAATGATCACCCTACTCAAACCCACGTATCCACCCTATACCCGTAACCCAACAACCCCCCCTTAACCTTACTTTTTAGGACACTAGGGGCAATTTAGCATGGCCATTCCACCTAACCCGCACATCTTTGGACTGTGGGAGGAAACCGGAGCACCCGGAGGAAACCCAGGCACACACGGGGAGGACGTGCAGACTCCACACAGACAGTGACCCAGCCGGGAATCGAACCTGGGACCCTGGAGCTGTGAAACATTTATGCTAACCACCATGCTACCATGCTGCCGCTAACCATGTTGGGAGCGAAGCCCCCGTGGTAGTGCCCCTGGGAAAAACAAAGCCGCTCGTGAGGGGTCTGGTTGGTGGCCGTACATAGGAGGGACCTAATAGTATGGAGCGCGTCGGGGAGGACCTCCTGCCAATGGGAGGTCGGGAGCTGCCTGGACCGGAGGGTCAGTAGGATGGTCTTCCAGACCGTCGCATTCTCCCTCTCCACCTGCCCGTTCCCCCTGGGGTTATAGCAGGTAGTCCTGCTCGAGGCGATGCCCTTGTCGAGCAGGTACTGACGCAGCTCATAGCTCACGAAGGACGAACCCCTGTCGCTGTGCACGTAGCTGGGGAAACCAAACAGGGTGAAGATGCTATGCAGGGCCCTAATGACTGTGTGGGAGGTCATATCGGGGCACGGGATAGCAAAGGGGAAGCGGGAGAACTCGTCGATGACATTCAGGAAGTACACATTCCGATTAGTCGAGGGGAGTGGCCCTTTGAAATCGATAGCGAGGCGTTCAAAGGGCCGAGAAGCCTTGACCAGGTGGGCCCTATCTGGTCTATGGAAGTGCGGTTTGCACTCCGCACAGATCGGGCAATCCCTGGTGATGGCTTTTACCTCCTCAGTGGAGAAAGGCAGATTTCGGGCTTTGACGTAGTGGGCGAGCCGGGCGACCCCCGGGTGGCAGTGGTCATTGTGGATAGCCTTCAGGCGGTCGTCTTGCACGCTGGCGCACGTACCGCGGGACAGGGCATCTGGGGGCTCGTTGAGCTTCCCCGGTCGATACATATTATCGTATTTGTAGGTGGAGAGTTCGATCCTCCACCTCAAGATTTTATCATTTTTTATTTTGCCCCTTTGAGAGTTGACAAACATGAAGGCAACCGAGGGTGAACCTTCTACCTGCGAGGTAGTGCCTCCAGTGTTGTATAGCCTCCACAATGGCTTGTGCTTCCGTTTCGACCGAGGAGTGTCGAAGTTCCGAAGCGGAGAGGCTTCGGGAGAAAAAGGCGACTGCTCTCCCTGCCTGGTTTAGTGTGGCTGCGAGGGCGACCTCTAAGGCGTCGCTCTCTACCTGAAAAGGGACGGATTTATTCACCGCCCGCATGGCCGCTTTGGCAATGTCCTCCTTGATCCGAGTGAAGGCCTGGCGAGCCTTATCCGATAGAGGGAAGAGTGTGGCCTTAAATAGTAGGCAGGCTTTGTCCGCATATTGAGGGACCCACTGGGCATAATACGAGAAGAATCCCAGGCACCTTTTGAGGGCCCTGGGACAATGAGGGAGAGGGAGTTCTAAGAGGAGTGTCATACGGTCCTGGTCGGGCCCCAGGACTCCGTTTTCCATGACATAGCCGAGAATGGCTAGTCTGGTCGTGCGGAAAACGCATTTCTCCGTGTTCTAATTGAGGTTGAGTTTCTGGGCCGTCTGGCGAAATCGATGGAGGTTGGCATCGTGGTCCTGCTGCTCATAGCCGCAGATGGTGATGTTATCCAAGTACGGAAACATGGCCCGCAGCCCGTACTGGTCCACCATTCGGTCCATTGCTCGTTGGAACACCGAGACCCCATTCGTGACGCCAAAGGGAACCCGGAGGAAATGGAAGAGGCCTCGAACGCCGTGTAGTGGCGGTCCTCCAGGCGGATTGGGAGCTGGTGGTATGCAGACTTCAGATCCACCATGGAGAAAATGCGGTACTGGGCGATCTGATTCACCATGTCTGCAATCCTGGGGAGGGGTTACGCATCGAGGAGCGTAAACCGATTAATGGTCTGACTATAGTCCACTACCATTCGGAATTTTTCCCCGGTCTTGACGACCACCACCTGAGCTCTCCAGGGACTGTTACTGGCCTCTATGACTCCCTCACGTAGGAGCCTCCGGACCTCGGTTCTGATAAACACTCTGTCCTGCAGGCTGTACCGCCTGCTGCGAGTGGCTACGGGTTTGCAGTCCGGAGTGAGGTTAGCAAAGAATAGAGGGGGAGATTCTTAGCGTCGCTAGACTGTAGATAGTGAGTGGGGGTAGGGGTCCACTGAAGCTGAGAGTGAGACTTTTGAGATTACACTGGAAATTGAGTCCCAGTAAGAGTGGGGCGCAGAGTTCGGGCAGGACGTATAGCTGAAAATTCGAGTAGCTAGCGCCTTGGATCGTTAGAGTCGCGTCGGTACGCCCTTGGAGGTGAAGAGAGTGGGAGCCCGAAGCGAGGGAGATAGTTTGCCGTGCAGGAAAAGCAGGGAGCGAACAGCGTCTTACCAGATCTGGGTGTACAAAGCTCTCGGTGCTCCCGGGGTCAAAGAGGCACGGTGTACTGTACCCGTTGATTTTAACGGTCATCATCGAGTTGCGGAGGTGTTTCGGACGCGACTGGTCCAATGTGACTGCGCTGAGTTGCGGGTAGTCGGCGGCTCGATCAGCTGTGCTGGACTGGCCCTGTGATGAATACCCGCTGAGGTCGCAGCCTTCGATTTCAGTTACTGAGTTTGGAGAGGATGGAGCCCAAGATGGCCCCGCCCGTGGATCGCACGTGGCGGGTGGCGAGGAAGATGACGTCAAAGATGGCGGTCCCCATGAGTCGCACGTGGCCGGCCACGTGGTGGGGGGTTGCCAAGATGGCGGCCCCCATGGGTCGCACGTGGCGGTTGGGGCGGAGTCGGAGTACAGGCCGCAGCGTTATGGGTCCTGCGGGCCTGCGAGTTCGGGGAGCGAGTGCTCTGGGCTGCGAGACAGTTTGAGGCACGAGTTTTCTTCGCCAGGCATACCCGGGCATTGTGTCCTTTGCGACCGCAGCTGCTGCAGGTCGCGTTGCGGGCCGGGCAGTGCTGCCGCGGGTGCTGGGGCTGTCCACAAAAGTGGCACGTTGGTGCAGTATAGTGGTTGGGTGGCCGCGCGGCGCAGACCTGGGGCAGTCGCTGGTCGGGGGCCGGTTCTTCAGTGTCTTCTAAGTTTTGGGCCCCCTTACCAAGCAACCGCTGGCCCACGTAGTTGGACCTGAGGCCTGCAATGAATACATCTCAGACAGCGAGTTCCCTGTGTTCGGCAGCAGTTATAGCTTGATGATTACAGTCCCGGGATAAGGCTTTTAAATTGCCCAGAAATTCTTCTAGCGATTCTTTTTTTTTTAAAAATTTAGCGTACCCAATTATTTTTTCCAATTAAGGGGCAATTTAGCGTGGCCAATCCACCTAAGTTGCACATCTTTGGGTTGTGGGGGTGAAACCCACGCAGACACGGGGAGAATGTGCAAACCCCACACGGACAGTGACCCAGGGCCGGGATTCGAACCCGGGTCCTCAGCGCCGTAGGCAGCAATGCTAACCACTGTGCCACCGTGCTGCCCCTTCTAGCGATTCTGTCGAGCGCTGGCGGTGAGTCGTAAAAACGTGGCACGCGTAGACCTCATTGACGGGCCTCACGTGCATTCTGTCGAGCAGGGCCAGGGCCTTCGTATATGAGTTGGTACAATTAAGTTGAGTAGAGATACGATGGCTCACCCTTGCGTGCAGTAGGCTGAGTTTCTGCTCCTCCGTAGTTTCTGTAGTGCTTGCTTCAGCCAGGTAGGCCTTGAAACATCTGAGCCAGTGTGAAAAGATTTATTTCGCCTCTGCATCCTGTGGGTCGAGTTCCAGTTGATCAGGTTTGAGGGATTCCATAGTTGGTTCTTACTGTTTCTTAAGATGATTAAATTGATGAGACCATCAATTCACGCGAAACGTGGTTAGAAGTGAACAGTGGTTTTAATCGTCTTACAACAGAGCCTGCCTGTGACGAGATGAACTTGAGATGAACTGGCAGCAGGCTCACAGCACTGATCTTTTATACATCCGGTTGGGGGAGGAGCCATGGGCGGAGCTATGGGTGGAGCCCAGTACAAACTCCTCATCTCCCCCTATGGGCAGGGCCACGCGATTATACACAATCCGGTACAGAGTACAAGCTCAATACATGTGGTACAATACAGTGTGAATTACTGAGGTTTGTAATTCACCACATGCCTGCTTGCAGCAAGACCTGAAAGAAAGACTTGCTTTCATATAGTGCCTCTCACGACCATAGGGTATCGCAAAGTGTTTTACAGCCAATTAAATATATTGACGTACATGTTGTAACGTTGAAATGCATGTTTGAAGTACTTGTGCAGTTATGTTATGACAATCAGGTAATCTATTTTTGTGATTTAGAATAAGGGATAAATACTAGGGAAAACTCCTCTGCTCATCTTCAAATATAGAACATAGAACAGCACAGCACAGAACAGGCCCTTCGGCCCTCAATGTTGTGCCGAGCCATGATCACTCTACTCAAACCCACGTATCCACCCTATACCCGTAACCCAACAACCCCCCCCTAACCTTACTTTTATTAGGACACTACGGGCAATTTAGCATGGCCAATCCACCTAACCCGCGCATCTTTGGACTGTGGGAGGAAACCGGAGCACCCGGAGGAAACCCACGCACACAGGGGGAGGACGTGCAGACTCCACACAGACAGTGACCCAGCCGGGAATCGAACCTGGGACCCTGGAGCTGTGAAGCATTTATGCTAACCACCATGCTACCCTGCTGCCATGGTATAGTGCCATGGGATTCTTTACGTCTACATGTGAAGGCAGACAAGGCCTCAGTTTAACTATTTATTCTCAGCTTAACATTCACTACAATTTAACAGCACTCACTTAATACCTCTAGAGTGGGGTTTGAACTCACTACCTTCTAACTCAGAGGCAAAAATGCAACCAACTGAGACATGGGCGGCACAGGCAGCACAATGGTTAGCACTGCTGCCTCTCAACAGCAGGGACATGAGTTCAATTCCAGCCTTGGATAATTGTGTGGAGTTTGCTCGTTCACCCCGTGCATGCATGGGGTTCATCACACAGTCTAAAAATGTGCAGGTGAGGTGAGGCTACGGAGATAGGGCAGGGGAGTGGGTCTGGGTAGGGTGCTCTTTCAGAAGGTTGCTGAGACTCGATGGGCCAAATAGCCTCCTTCTACATTGTAGGGATTCTATGGTTCCATGGTCTGAAGTCTGAACAGCATTTAAGCTTAGGCTAGTAATTGATAAACAACATTCACACCAACACAAATGCCACACAATGACCATCTCCGAATGAAAATCTAGAAGGACAGGGCAGCAAATGCATCGAAACACCACCTTCCAAATCACACACCATCCTGACATAGAAATAAATCGTCGTTGCCTCATTGTCACTGATTGAAAATCATGGAACTCCCTCCCTAACAGCACTGTGAAAATACCTACACCCCGTGGGCTGTGTGGTTGACAAAGGTTCATCACCACTTTTTCAAGGGCACTTAGTAATTGGCATTAAATGCTGGCCTTATCAGTGACATCCACATCCCTTGGATGAATAAAAAGACCCATTTGGAAAGGTTTGTTAGACAAAGATCATAAGAAATAAGAAGTTGGCCATCTAGCCTTCTCCGCCATTCAATAAGATCATGGATGGTCTGATTGTGGCTTTAACTGCACTTTCTTGCCTGCCCCCTATAATCCTTGATTCTCTTGTGGATCAAAAATCAGTCTAACTCAGTCTTGAACGTATTCAATGACCCAGCCTCCACTTCTCTTCGTGGAGGAGAATTCAAAAGACTAGCAACCCTCTGAGTGAGGGAATTCCTCACTCATCTTCATATTAGCACAGTGGGCTAAACAGCTGGCTTGTAATGCAGAACAAGGCAGCAGCGCGGGTTCAATTCCTGTACCAGCCTCCCCAAACAGGCGCCGGAATGTGCCGACTAGGGTTTTTTCACAGTAATTTTATTGAAGTCTACTTGTGACAATAAGCAATTAATGTTATTATTATTATTAATAAACAGGAGATGCCTTACTTTTAAACTGTGCCTTGAGTTTTTAGATGCCCCTATGTTGGAAACAGTCTCTCAACTTCTATCCTGCCAAGCCCTCTTAAAATTGTATGGGCCCTACTAGAAGAAGTTAATGCTCACTTACTAGCTCTTGAAAACTGCCAATTGAACTTAAAATTGGCAGAGCTGCATGAGGCTTGCAGGCCCCAGTGTTGTCCAGCTCCAACGGATTCAAATAGGCCAGGATGGGGTTGGGGGTGGGGGTGGAAGTTGGATCAGGTCTATGTATCAGGTTGGGGTGGGGGCCGGGTCCGCAGATCAGATCACAGGTCATTGTATCATAGAATTTACAGTGCAGAAGGAGGCCATTTGGCCAATCGAATCTGCACCAGCCCTTGGACAGAGCACCCTACTTAAGCCGAGGCCTCCAAGTTATCCCTGTAACCCCAATTCGCTCAAGTCAGGGAGCAGGGAGGGGTGCAGGAGTCGGGTACTGGTCTACGGTTCAGATCAGGGATTGGGTCAGGTTGAGGGGGAGGCGGGTGGATCGAGGGCAGTGGTTGGGACAAATGTGCAGGTCAGGGAGGTCAGCTGGTTGGGGGGGGGGGGGTGGGTGGGGTTGGGTCAAGACAGTAGTGTGGGATGGTCAGGTCAGGGGTCCGGTCCACAAGTCAGGGGGAATTATTGGGGGGGATGGACCAGAGTGGTGGGGGTAGCCCCATGGGCATTGGGAGTTTGGGGTGGAGGCCTGTGGGGCAGATCAGTCTAGATGTTTACAAAGGTTATCCAGACATCAGAAATGGTTTTAATCCTTCTAACTTTTTCAGAGTAACTATTGGTGCAACCCTTGCGGAAGTTCGCGATTACAACTTCAGGCAAATATGAAACATAAATTGCGGGACTTAGGCCAAGCTGAAAAATACAAGTCTTTAGGTGCTTGAAAATGATTCATCACCATTCAGAAACATGGGCTCATTTTAATGGCCACGTGCATGTGAATCTAAAACAGTTCATTTTAAATTCAGTTTGTTGCCCCTTTCTTCCTTCTATTGTTCTATTGTTATGCACATTTTTTAGATTCCTTTGACTTATTTACCAATTTGTACAAGTTATTTGTCTACTATGGAGGTTTTTTCCTGGATCCTTCCTCTTTGATCACTGTCACTGATTGGAAAACGAACAAGGGCCAAATGTGTTTACTTACTGACTAATGTACCACAGAGGTAACAGTGTGGATGATTTTGAGCCTTCACTGGCCATCCCCGGGATTGGCGGCGCGGGTGGAAAATCCCACGAGAATCGGGAATCACAATTCTTACTGGAGAAATTGTGTTTCCTGATTTTCCCCGATCCTCGCTGATGACATAAAATTATGAAATTATATCCTGAAGGCATAATGGATTATAATGAACCAACAGCTCTGACTTCAGTAAAGCTTATTTCACTTCAATGTTTGCAGTTTTGCACATTTTCTGACCAGTGCCACGCCAATTTGATACATAGCAAAGTATGTAAAGACTTCAATCGTGCTGCTCAGTTCGGCACTAATTTATCATCATACTTGAAATCAAGTACTTTGATCTATCAAAAAAAAGACCTCAATTCTATCACATTTTGAGGACATGGAGCTGGATTCACTGATTCTGGGGCTATGTTCCCACGACGGCGTGGGAACGGTGGCGTTTTACGCCAGACAAAATGGCGCACAATGGCCCCAATTCCCTATTTTGTTAGGGGCTGGCAGGATGACAGCGGAGGGCACTCATTTCTAGCTACCAATCTGCTCTGGAGAATTGCCGGGTCTGTGGCCGTGCATGCTCCAGCGGCCGCGCCGTGCTACATGATACCAGCCGCTCGTTGACCCAGCCTGCAAAATACCCCCCCCCCCCCCGTTCGGCCAGCCCGTGAGCCCCAAACAACCCCCCCACAGTGCCCCCAGTCCCAAATAATGTGCCTCCCTGCCTGCGGATCGGCCCTTCCCCGACTGTGGTGGCGCTGGACTGAGTCCGGAGCCGCCATGCCGAGTTCCCGACGGGTAAGATCACACGTGTCCTACGCTATCGGGAACTCAGCCAGTCCAGGGTGAAGCATCGGGGGGCAGGCCTCAGGCAATGTCCTGAGGCTGTCAATGCATGGCGTGGCATACTCCTAGAGTATGCCGCTTTAGAGGTGGCAGAACATCATGAAAGTGGCACCGTCCCCTATTTGACCGGCATGGGGACATAACTCAGATTCTCCGGCCTGTCGCTGACCCCAATTTCAGCGTCAGCGACCAGAGAATCCAGCACCCGGTCTGTCTCAGATTGCTGACATTTTCTTCGCTTCCTTGTCTAAACCACTTTTGTCAATGATATGACCAAGCTTATTTTTGGATGACTTGAAAAAGACATTTTTCCTTTTTAACTCTCAGGTTGGGGCTCTGTATAAACTTCAGGGTAGTTTTTAAGTTCTCCAAGTGTCCCTGTTCACTCGAGCCGATGATGAGTAGATCATCTAAATAACATTGCACTCCATTCAACCCACTTAGAAATGGTCCATACATCTTTGAAAAAGAGCAGGCACAGATGCTATTCCAAAAGGAAGTTGTCTGTAATAAAACAGACCTTTGTGCGTTACGATAGTAAGTAGTGGCTGTGATTCGGTAGCCTCATTCATCTGCAGATATGCCTGTGAAATATCAGTTTTACTAAATTTTTGTCCTCCAGAATGTCCAGCAAACAAGTCTTCAATCAGCGGCAGTGGATAATGATTGATGCACAAAACTGGGCTAATGGTAGTTTTAAAATCTTCACAAATTCTCACTGAGCCATCCTGGTTTAATACAGGAACGATTAGTGCAACAGATTTGACGACTCCTGTCCTTACTAATCTTTTTAGTTCTTCTTCAACTTAAGGCTTGATGCCGTATTTTATGGTTCTACCTTTGACTCATTTGGGTGCACTCTCTGGCTTAATTTTTATGTGGAGCTCAACTCCAGTCATAGGGCTCAGTGAATCTTGGAACAATTTCTTATACTTCTTCAAAAGTTGTTGCAAATTGTTCTTTGAATTAACAAAATTGATTGATTGTTTCCCAGATAAGCTTAATCTTAGCCAACCATTCAGCAGGAAAGTTTCCACGGACAACATGAAGAAGTAACTTCACCGTCTGTCCATTTGCTTCTACTTCCATCACAATGCATCCTTTTAATGGTACGACCTCTTCAGTGTTCATCCTTAGCATCACATTTGGCGATTTTAAAGGTAGGTGCTTCAGCTTTTGATGATAAATTGTCTCAGGTATTAGTGATACAGAAGCGGTCATATCCACTTCCATTTTAATTTCAGACCTTCAAGTTTTGGATTCACTCAAAAACGTTGTTGATCTCCCTGCATTGACAAAACATCTTGCTTTAGCTCCTGCCGTAGCTCGGTTTTGCTGTCTTTTAAATGATCACAGAATCCCTACAGCGCAGAAGGAGCCTATTCAGTCCATCGAATCTGCACCCTACCTCGGCCCACTCGACCACAACCCCACCTAATCTGCACATTTTTGGACTGTGAGACAAAACTGGAATTCCTGAAGGAAACCCACGCAGACACTGGGAGAAAGTGCAAACTCCACACAGACACCCAAGGCCAGAATTAAGCCCGAGTCCCTGGTGCTGTGAGGCAGCTGCGCTAACTACTGTGCCGCCTTGTCACCCTTTTGAACATTATCCACTAATTTGTAAACATGACTAGATTGTTTACCTCTGTTGTTCTTCTTGCACTTTCTTGGTGTAGGAAAAGCTCCTGGAGCCGAATATGCCTTGGCCTCTCTTGGCACATTTCTTACATGTATTTGATTTACTCCAATATTTTCCCACTAATTGTCCAACCTGTGTATAATGGTGATATGGTTGCACCTTTATTGCCTTAATGTATCCATTAATGGATCTTCACTCCAGCCCCTATCTACGAAGCATCTCTCGCAGCAACCTCCATAGATGTGGCAACTTCCACAGCAGTTTTAGAGTAAGCAACTTCCTCTGAATAGCTTCTCTGCGTAACTCACAAACTAGCCTGTCTCGAAGAGTATCATCAAGTGTTATACAAAATTCACAATATTCACTAACCTTCTTAATGACGCTACAAACTGCAAAATAGCGTCATAGAGTCATAGAGATCTACCGCACAGAAAAGGATCTTTGGCCCATCAAGTCTGCGCTCATCAAAAACAACCACCTAACTATGCTGATCCCATTTTACAGCACTTCGCCCGTAGTCTTGAATGCCCTGGCATTGCAAATGCACATCTAAATGCTACTTAAATGTTATGAGGGTCTCTGCCTTCGTCACACGTTCTGGTAGTTCCAGACTCCCACCATCCTCTGGGTGGAAAAGGTTTCCCTCATACCCCCTCTAAACTTCCTGCCCCTTACCTTAGATCTATCCCACCTGGTCATTGATACCTCCACCTAGGGGAAAAGTTTCTTCCCGTCAACTGTATGTATGCCTCTCATAATTTTATACATCTCATTCATGTCCCCCCTCAGTCTCCTCTGCTTCAAACAAAACAACCCCTGTCTATCCAATCTCTCTTCATCGCTAAAACTCTCCAGCCCAGGCAACATCCTGGTAAATCTCCGCAGCGTCTTTCAAGTGCTCTCACATCCCTCTTATAATGAGCATTCCAGAACTGCACACAATACTCTAGCTGAGACCTAACCAACATTTTATACATTCAACTTTTTCCTGACTACGGTGGTGGAACCAAAACCTTTCTGCAATCAATAACAGGTTAGGAGACAAATGTCCCTCTTAGATTTTCATTAATACACTGTAGGACGTGTCTCCGGGTTGTGCTGGAAGAACTAGATTCTGTAGCAGCATGTACATTTTATTGCCAACTGAGCTGAGAAATGTTCCAAACTTTAGGTCCTCCGGTGTCTGATCAGCTATTAAAAACAATTCAAATCTTTCTTCATATGAATTCCATATTTTGTGATCCTCATCAAACAGGTCTATGGCACCCGCATTTCCTGCCAATTTTTGATCCCGGCTCCTCGGGTCTAGGCTTCCTACCTTCCGTCTGTGTTGGAAAATATGGAACAACCTTCAACCCTCCAACAAGCAACTCAGAAATCATTCCTCTTTATGCCTGAGAATATTTCAGGTTTTCACCATATAGAGTTGGCAGACTTCAAAATCCCTATTCTCCACAGCCCGTGTAACTTCGTCACATGGGCGGACCACGGAGCCCTGACCCCAATCACTTCCATGCAAGCATGTCTTTCCCAACTGTTGATCTTCTTACTCACAGTTGCTGTTGAAAACTTTTGTTAAACTTTCACATCGGTGACAGTGCTTCGCCTGACGTGTATGTGTGTGTGTGTGTGTGTGTGTGTGTGTGTGCGTGAGCCTGGTTCCGGGAATCTTCTGTTGCTCCTGGTGCTGTCCCACAATAAGTCAATGAAAATCTCCTTTCCAGCTATTTTCCTGCGACAATCCTCATCGCCAGTTCTCTCTCCTGTCATATTTCTTTGTTGCCATAGTTACTTGGATTCTTGTTCAATACAACACAAGGTTTATTAAAGATTTTGTTCATACAATCAAAATGGTGATCTGGCCAATTTCCGTGCAAACACTCTGCTGACCTCATGGCACATCATGTGACACAGAATCAGCAAGAATGTATTCTCAGATACATAACAGAGTAATACAGACATCACTTAGATCCGTGACTTGCACAATGACATAATGCAGGAGGTGCCAGTGTTTTGCCTTCAGGTGGCTTTGCATTTGTCCGCCTGTGGAAGCAGGTGTTAGTTACAATGAGGTCACGCTGAGCACATTTTGTCAGAAGGAGGACATCAATTGCATTGGTTTTTCCTACCCTGTTTCTCCAAATGGTTTTGTTCTGTAAATTGGAGTCATGGCCAACCCTGGAATTCAAGTTCCCTAGATGGAGTATCTTTTCTTCTTTTGGGATGGCAGTGAGCTCTTCATCAAAGTCAGAGTTATTTATTACGCTGCAGTAGAACAATATTTTCCAACAGGCCAAGAAGTACAAGGAACAGAACTGTTTAGTTCATTAAATTATATCAAGGGAGTACTGGGTCATCTCTTTCCATACTCCACTGTGACTTTCCTGTCAAAGAGTAGGATTGCTGGCACAGTGGTTAGCATTGCCGCCTACGGCGCTGAGGACCCGGGTTCGAATCCCGGCCCTGGGTCACTGTCCGTGTGGAGTTTGCACATTCTCCCTGTGTTTGCGTGGGTTTCACCCCCACAACCCAAAGATGTGCAGGTTAGGTGGATTGGCCACACTAAATTGCCCCTTAATTGGAAAAAGTAATTGGGTACTTTAAATTTTTTTTAAAAGAGTAGGATTGCACATGAAACTTAGAAATGCCCAGGGCTGATTAACTCCTGAATACATATAAATTTGAACTGATATCAAGTACATAACTGAGAATGAGAATCAGATAAAAAAAAACCTCTTGCCCCATTATATCCAAACAGACCCTTTCACAAATAAAACTAAAGATAAATCTCTCCATACACAACAAATATTTTATGTGTTTTTGTCAGCAATGGAAGACAAGAACCTTTTTTTAACACATTGTTTTTTAAACATTACCTTATGAAAAAATACCCAATTTTTCTATTGGTAAAACGTTTAGCTGCTGCAATGGGTGCGATTCAGCGAAATCGTTGTGCTCAGCACAGATCCGGACGCAATGGGTGAATCATCTGAAAACTCCAAATCAGACTAACCGCTGGGCACGAAACCTCACATGAGCCACCCAAATTTCTCCGGCTGGGCGATCTGGATCTCACCCTCGCTGTGCAGGATCCATACCGGAATATTTAAATAAAGCGTTAGATGGGGATTCACCCGACGCCGGGCACTCACTGGCTGCTCCTGCAATGCCTCGCCAGGGTGCCATTTAGTACTGGTTCACACAAACATGGACCAGGCATCATGGCACCTGGCAGAGGTGGAAGGGGGCCATGGGAGATCTCCAGGTGGTCAGGGACAGTGAAAGGTGGCACCCTGGCATTCCCCCTCAAACCTGGACACCATGGCACTGCCAGCTTGCCACTATGGTAGTTTTGTCCAGGTGGCACTGCCAGGGACACAGCCAGAGTGCCAGGTTGGCACTGCCAGGGGTCGGGCCAGTGGGACCTTGCCAAGTAGAGGAGGTTGAGGGGGGTTCCTATGGGCCTCCCCAAGGTTGGGGGATGAGGGGACAGGTCAGAAAGAGGCAGGGGAGGGGGAAGATCAGGGCTGTTGGACAAAATGATGCCCTGATCTGTGGGGAGCCTTTCCTGCTGGTGAACTTCAGCTTGCCTGCAGGAAATCCCTCTGTGTGGCCTTGGCGGGGAGAAGGACCCTGAGGCTATAAAAAACAGCAAGGTGCTGTTGGATAGCCTGATGTTTCTCAGCACTGCAGGCGCTAAGCGTGCCGTTCAGCGGATTTTAACTTTGGTCCACTGAATCCATAGAATCCATGGAATAGAATCCCTACACTGCAGAAGGAGGCCATTCAGCCCATGAGTCTGCACCAGCCATTTTGAAACAGCATCCTACCTCGGGCCAATCCCCCATCCTATTCCCTATAACTACACCTCATCTGCACCTGTTTGGACTGTGGGAGGAAACCGAAACACCCAGAGGAAACCCACGCAGACACTGGGATAATGTGTAAACTCCAAACAGCTAGACACCCAAGGCCGGTATGGAACCCGGGTCCCTGGCTCTGTGAGACAGCAGTGCTAAGTGCACCTGGGAGTAGAAGTTGGGGTGTGAATACAAGGGTTGGTGACAGGAACGTTAGTCTTTAAATCTGGGGTCTGCACTCAGCTAAGTAATTGGTGGTTGAAAGATCTACTTTAACTGAGAACAGCCAACACTGGCCCTTGCTGCTTCACTGAAGTGGTGGCCTCAAACGGGTGTTGGGCTTCTCAAAATCCCTAACACCTGTTTCAGCCAACGGTCACCAATATGGTGGGTAAAGGAAATGTGGGCGTACTTCCTGTCTTTCATACTGGGGGCTCAGTTGGCAGTTTAGTGCTGCATCGCCAAATTTATTAGCCATGAACCTGTTATTTTAAAAAAGCAGTGCGTGGAAAGATGAATTATATGAATGTCCAAAAAACAACAGGCATTTACTATTCTGTTAGAGGATGTAAATAATAGCAAAATTAGTTATGAAATCGTTTTTCCAGCAAAGGGGAAAAAAATATTCTTTGTCCGAAAACAGCTTGCCACCATCATGGCTGGATTATGAATTTGTCATGTGAGAAATTGAAGTTGTAAACCCATATTTACAATTAAATTTTCAACAGTCTGATTAAGGTAAAAGGTTTCTCAGTGTGGGGAGGAAACTGCATTTTATGAGGTGTTTACTGAAGTTGGGAACAATGTTACCAGCTGCTGCATATCACAGTGTAATGGTGTTTTAGGACTTTTTTGTGTTGTTGTGTGATGCCAGAGAACTGTGAGGGATGGTTTTCAGCCCAGGGTCAGCAGTTTGCTCAGTTCCTCAACTTATTTTCTGGAGAGGTGATCGGAGGAGGCCATGGGAGGAAACCAGACAGCAAGCCATTGCCCGGATGAACTCACTCACTGCCTCACATTAGAGTATTTCACCTGCTTCCTTCTCAGCCAGTGAATGCATAATATAAGGAAATATGAAAAAAGAAAAAAAAAAGGAACATTATTTGAAAGATTGCCAAGTACTTGCAATGTGCTGAATTTACGACGTGGAAACAACCATTCAGCCCAACAAGTCTGTACTGGTCTTTATCTTCCACACAAACAAGTAATGTGAAACACATTTGCTGACCCTGTTCCAATATCTATTCAATTGCTCTTCTTCCTTCACCCACCTCATTTTGAAGAAATCTCTGGTCCATTTGCTGGCGCTCTAAGTGAATTCTACTGCCTCACAATTCTCTGTGTAAAGCTATTAACTCTGCGCTCTGTTCCAAATCCCATTTAATCTCATATCTAAAACACCTTTCCCGTGACCCTTCATCTGCAAGAAATCCCCATAAAAACTGTTACCAGCCTTTCGAAAAGAAACAGCTCAGTTATTAGAAACAGGGATGGAAGGGAAAGAGTTCCTCCTGTGCGCTATGGGCAACATTCTTTATAAATGGGTTTACAATTTCATATTACATGGTACATAGAGCACATTTTCTGCCAGGACATTCTAGTTAATTATGGTTCTCAGTTTTGGTAATGCAAGTAAACTATCAAAGGATAATTAGACTCCAAGGATTATTGCGGCCCCAGGTTCTGAAACAAATGCTGAATTTGAAATGCTTGCACACAATATAAAATTAATCATTTACTTCTTCAAGCATTTTGTATGAGATTAAAAGTGTTTTTTAATAAATGACATTACATATTCATTTGGTTTGGTTATAGCGTGACAAATCGAAATACTCACTGTGGTGATATGATTTGCATAGTTGTCTGCCATTGGGGCAGAACACCGGCTTACCATTGGCTCTGGTCGGTCATGTGCCTCTCGACCGATTGGTTGAGACCAGTCAGGTGACAGCTCTCCGATTGGTCGAGAGGCTGAGTTAACCACGCCTCCTTACTGAGGTATAAATAGTCGAAACGCCCGGCGGTCGTCCATTTTATTGTAGACAACCGCAGGGCTAAGTTCTGGCTTATTAAAGCCTAACTTTTGTAAAGCAACTCGTCTCTCGTGCAATTGATGGCTCATCAATTTAATAAGCTAGATTTTTGAAGATGGGGTTCCGGATCAAGCCCGAATGCCTCCGCATCAGCCCGCAAACTCTGAACTCTGCAGAACTTTTTCAACATTGGCTGACATGCCTCGAAGGATACCTGGAATTTGCAACCAGCCCCCCCCCACCATGGCACAGAAGCTGCACATCCTCCACTCCAGCGTGGGTATCGAAGCCTACGCGATAATCAAGGAGGAGAAAGATTACGATGCAGCCATACTAAAGCTGAATAGACAATTCATTAAACCAGTCAACAGGGTATTCACCCGACATCTGCTGGCCACCAGACAACAGCTCCCCAGTGAGTCACTAAACCAATTTTACCAGGCCCTCGCTATCCTGGGGAGGAATTGCTCCTGCCTCCCAGTTTCAGCTACCGAGCACATGGAACTACTGATCAGAGACGCTTACGTGGCTGGGATGCAGTCCCCCGCTATCCGCCAGCGGATGCTGGAGAGAGACGACCTCAGCTTAACTGAGGCACAGACTCTCTCCATCTCCCTGGAGGTCGCCGATCAAAACGCCCGCGCCTATGTCCCCAGCACCATCCTGGGCCTCCTGGCACGCTTCCCCACCGCCATCCGCCGCTCCCGACCTCCCTCAGGCCTGCGCCGCGGGATGCCCCGACAAGTCCACGGGGCCCCGCTGCTACTTTTGCGGGTTCGCGAAACACCCTCGCCCGCGCTGCCCAGCCCGCTCCGCCCTCTGTAAGGGCTGTGGGAAGAAGGGCCACTTCTCCATTGTCTGCCAGGCCAAAACGGTTGATGCGGTTCCTCTAGACGCCACACAACACTCTCCCCCCCGCTCCCTGGCTCCTGCGCCCGGCCTGTGCGCCTCTCTCTCTCCTCCGGGCACTCTCGGTCCCCTCCTGAGCGCCGTACAACTCTCCCCCCCCCCCCGCCCCAGGGCACCCGCGCCTGGCCTGCGCGCCTCTCTCTCTCCTCCGGGCCCTCCCGGTCCCCTCCTAGCCGCCGCGCAACTCTCCCCCCCCTCCCGCCCCAGGGCCCCCGCGCCTGGCCTGCGCGCCTCTCTTTCTCCTCCGGGGCCCCTTCAGCGCACTGCGCTCCTCCCAGCTCGCTGCCCCCGGGCCCCCGCGCCTGGCCTGCGCACCTCGCTGCCCCCGCTCCCAGCTGCTCCAATCGGCCCGCCGGCACTGCTAACCCCGCTCCCAACAACCACGAGGGCCCCACGGACGCTGCCATCTTTGGGCGCCGACTCCATGTACGGGCCCTGGGCGCAGGCATCTTGGGGCAACGACCCCACGTGCGGGTCCTGGGCATCGCCATCTTGGGGCCCCGACTCCATGTGCGGGTCCTGGGCGCCGCCATCTTGGGATCCCGACTCCACGTGCGGATCCTGGCCACCACTTTCCGGGACTGGCATGCAAGGTCCTTCCAGCATCTACTTGGATGACGACGATGAATACGGATTTTCTCCACGGAGGGGGGAGTGTGGGAAACTGAGGGGGGAGTGTGGGAGACAGAGGGGGGGAGTGGGAGACGGAAGGGGGGAGTGTGGGAGACTAAGGGGGGGGAGAGTGGGAGACTGAGGGGGGAAATGGGAGACGGAGGGGTGAGGTTGGAGTGGGGGGGTAGAGAGAGAGTGAGCGAGTGACTTGTCCAACCCCAGTTACAAAGTGTCTGCCAGCATGCCATGGCGTGCCGGTCACGAGGACACGGCCGCTGGTTCCCCTGTGGCTTACGGCCACAGGCCACTGACGCATCGGCGAAGAGAACTGCCCGTTGGATGCAGAAAGTGACCAGGGGTTAGGCTGCCCGCGTGTCAGCAGCGCGACCAGGCCACCGGGACACACAGGTATCCCGTGGCAGGCGGCTGCCGAGGTGTCAACTAACGTCCGTCTAACATGTCCCGTTTCTCTGCCCCCCACCATCCTTCTGTAGGTTAGCACAATGTCTGTGAACAGAACGGCTATGTTCTGCGCAGTGGTTGGGGCCGCTGCATTGCATTTGGAGATGGAGCAGCATCCACACCCACAACCCGCAGTGGATGCAGGGCCAGCTGCAGCAGCAGAGGGAAGGGCTGAGGAGTTGCCAGTCGTCGAGCAGCATGGGGGGGGAGGAGGAGGAGGGGGAGGAGGAGAGAGTGAGGGTGCAGCCATGGCGCCAGAGGCGATGACCAAGGCCGAGGGTGTACCGTGCCCGGATCTCTTTCCTAACATTGTCGGACATCACCTGCAGGAGGAGACTCCAGCTGAGTAGGGGGACGGTGATACATATCTGTCACCTCGTGGCGCACCTCGCCCCACGTGGAACGGGGGGAGGACACGCGATCCCGGTTGCCATCAAGATGACGGTCGCTCTTAACTTCTATGCAACTGGCTCCTTGCCGTCTCCGAGCGGGGACCTCTCCGGGATCTCCCAGTCATCGGTGCACAGGTGCATCCGGGATGTGACCGACGCCCTCTATGCCATCACGAACCACTACATCACGGCTGGCCTCACGGTAGCATGGTGGTTAGCATCAATGCTTCACAGCTCCAGGGTCCCAGGTTCGATTCCCGGCTGGGTCACTGTCTGTGTGGAGTCTGCACGTCCTCCCCGTGTGCGCGTGGGTTTCCTCCGGGTGCTCCGGTTTCCTCCCACAGTCCAAAGATGTGCGGGTTAGGTGGTCAATGATATTGTTGTGTAAATAAAAATTATTTCCTGAAACAGAAGAATACATTCCAAGGTTCAAAATGATTCAAAGAGCAGAGCATTGATACCACCTGTCTATTCAACTCACCAGGTATTCTCCTAATTTATTCTGTTATAAACGCATTGCTTTTTGAGACCCCAAGTGGACTCGTTAATGAAGCAGTTCCTCGACGGACTGGACATGCCAGTTGTGGGGGAAGAGAAGAGACGGTGCCTGGAGGCACCAGTAGAACTGGGGGAAGTCATGGAGAGTGTCAAGTCCATGCAGGCAGGGAATGCGTCGGGACCAGATGGATTCCCTGTGGACTTCTGCAAAATATTTGTGCCAGCATTGGCCCCGCTTACGGGAGATGTTCACAGACTGGCTGGTATGGGGCTCCCTGCCACCAACACTGGCACGAGCCTTAATATTGCTGATACCTAAGAAAGACCTGACTGAGTGCTGGTGGTACAGACCCATCTCGCTGCTCAATATAGACATGAATGTTGCAGCAAATATGCTCAATAGGTGGTCGTACCAGAGCTGGTCGCAGAGGACTAAACAGGCTTTGTCAAGAGCATACAGCTAATGTCAAACATCAGGCGCTTGCTAAATTGATAAAGGCTCCATCTTGGGAGGCACCAGAAGTGATCATCTTCCTGGATGCAGAAAAGGCCTTTGACAAATTGTGGCGCTAACAATTATACTCAAAGCCGAGAGACTAGTACAATAGAGGCTTTATTGCTGTACGATGTTGTCCCTCCATCTGCAACAGTAGACTAAGGGTCTGAGCAGCTCTCATACATTTATACATAAGCTCCCTGTGGGCGGAGCTAGCCGGCAGGGGCTGACCGGAGGAACCTGTATTACAGGTACAGGCATACATCCCCCTACTGCAGTACACATAACTACAGTGGTTATCTCACCACACAAAGTCAAGTGGAAATACCTGAGAGAGGTACTGGAGTGGTTTGGGCTTAGATCGGGGGTCATCGCATGGGTAAAACTTCTGCACGACGCTCACATGGCGAGTGTGCGGACACACACCACCATCTCTAAACACTTCCAGCTGCACAGAGGCACAAAGCAGGGATGCCCTCTATCCCCGCTGCTATTCGTCCTGGAAATCGAGCCATTGGCGGTCACCCTCAGAAGGGCGAGTGACTAGAGAGGTAATCAGAGAAGGGGCAGAGATTATAGGGTCTTAATCTATGTGGATGATCTGCTCCTTTACATCTTGGACCCCCAAGAATCTTTCCACCCCCACCCCCAGACTCCCTCCCCTCCACCCCTCCCCCCAGTCTGGCCCCTCCCTTCCCCCCAGTCTCCTTCCCCTCACCCCCTCCCCCCCGTCTCACTCCCGTTAACCACCCCAGTCTCCCACTCGTCCACCCCCTCCTCCCAGTCTCCCTCCCTTCCACCCCCACCCCCCAGAGTCCCTCCCCTCCACCCCTCCTCCCAGTCTCCCTCCCTTCCACCCCCACCCCCCAGTCTCCCTCCCCTCCCTTCCCCCCAGTCTCCTTCCCCTCACCCCCTCCCCCCCGTCTCACTCCCATTAACCACCCCAGTCTCCCACTCGTCCACCCCTCCTCCCAGTCTCTCTCCTTCCACCCCCACCCCCCAGAGTCCCTCCCCTCCACCCCTCCTCCCAGTCTCCCTCCCTTCCACCCCCACCCCCCAGTCTCCCTCCCCTCCCTTCCCCCCAGTCTCCTTCCCCTCACCCCTCCCCCCTGTCTCCCTCCCCTTCACCACCCCAGTCTCCCACTCGCCACCCCCTCCTCCCAGTCTCCCTCCCTTCCACCCCCACCCCCCAGAGACCCTCCCCTCCACCCCTCCCCCCCAGTCTCCCTTCCCTCACCCCTCCCCTCCAGTCTCACCCCCCCTCTCCCCACCGACTCCCTTCCTCCCCAGGGCAACACCGGGAGCCCAACCAGAGTCCAGAGCATTGGGGTTGCGGGTGGAGAGGGGGACAAGTAAATAGTCATAGGGTTCCTTGGTTGAATATGTTTATTTTCTCTTTCTGCTTATGTGTCTCTGCTCGTCTCTCTGAGGGAGCTCTGTAAATATGAAAGCACTTACTTTTCAGTGATTGCTGAACTATATACCAAAAATTATGAAAACGTTTTTTAAAAAATAAACGCATTTCTTTTATATGTTAGGATAGGATGATAAAATGCTAACATTCTGCTTTTAAATGAGTGAAAGACTTCCATCTTCCACACATATTCAAGGTAACTACAGCATCAAGCTGCGACAGCTTGATGTGGACAACTGCATCTTCTGGTACAGTGCTGACCCAAACAAAGCACAAACTGTGGTGATCCACTGTGTAATTATGTGTGTGCCTGTATTAGGGGATGTACAGCAGTACCTGTACTACAGGTTCGTCGGTAGCCCCTGCCGGCTAGCTCCACCCACAGAGAGCCGTATAAATATGCATGAGTTCTCCTGAGCAGCCATTCTACCAGCTGCAGTCGGAGGATAAACATCTAACCGTAATAAAGCCTCTCTTGTACCCATTTGAGTCTTCAGTACAATTGATAGTGCATCAATTTATTACAGTTAGATTTTCCGCATCATGGACCTCAGGATCAAGCCAGATCGCTTGCAGCTGGATCCGCAATCGCCGAACACCAGAAAGGACTTTAATCACTGGCTGGCTTGCTTCGAGGCCTATATCAACTCAGCGACTCCCGAGTCGACGGAAGCTCAGAAAATCCAGGTTCTCTACTCAAGGTTGAGCTCCAGCGTGTTCCCGCTGATAGAGGACACGCCGAATTATGCAGGCACCATGGAACTCCTTAAAGAAAACTACATCCAGAAGATGAACACTCTATTTGCAAGACATGTACTCGCCACTCGCGTACAACTACCTGGTGAGTCGATTGAAGACTTCTGGCGGGCCCTTATCCCTCTCGTACGGGAGTGCGGCTGCCAGACCATCACGGCCATGGAACATTCCAATCTCCTCATGCGTGATGCATTCCTGACGGGGATTGCATCGGACCCCATCCGGCAACGACTGCTGGAAGGGGCCGCGCTCGACCTAACGGAGACGAAAGCTTTAGCGCTCTCCATGATGGTCGCTTCTCGTAATATCCAGTCCTACCCCACGTGGACCCCGCAACCGACCCCCCCCCCCCCCCCGACTGGAGCGGCTCCTGCACAATATGCCTGCGTTGCACGCCACACCGCGCACTCTGGGGGTCTCCGCTGCTACTTCTGCAGCCAACAGAAGCACCCCCACCAGCGCTACCCAGCCCGCGCTGCCACCTGCAAATCCTGTGGCAAGAAGGGCCACTTTGCGGCGGTATGCCAGGCCCATGCAGTTGCCACTGTCGCGCCTGATTTCGCTCCCTTCTCTCAGCTGATTGCACAATGGGCACCGCCATCTTCTCCCCCCTGGGTCCACGTGCGGCCCGTGGATGCCGCCATCTTGCGCCGCCCCCACAACGTGCGCACCATGGGTGTCGCCATCTTGCCCCACGTCCGCAAAGTGTGCTGCATGGGTGCCGCCATCTTCTCCCCCACAGGTCCTTCGGACGCCGCCATCGCCGCCCTTGTGTCTCCCCCTCGGGACTGGACCGCTTGTCCCGGGTCGCTGCCGCTCCTCATCGGACTCCTCGGACGACCGCCCGCTGCTTGCCTCCATGGCGCTGGATCAGTCCCGTCCTGACAACCTGGCTACCGCTTCGACGACGGTGCTAATCAACGGCCACGCGACCTCCTGCCTGCTAGATACCGGGAGCACCGATAGCTTCATCCACCCGGACACGGTAAGGCGCTGCTCCCTCGCGGTCCATCCTGCCAACCAGCGGATTTCCCTGGCCTCCGTATCCCACTCTGTCCCGATCCGAGGTTTCTGTGTGGTCAATCTCACCGTGCAAGGCGTTGAATTCAGCGGTTTATGCCTGTACGTTCTCCCCAATCTCTGTGCTGCACTATTACTGGGCCTGGATTTTCAATGTAACCTCCAGAGTCTCACCCTCAAATTCGGCGGGCCCCTACCCCCACTCACCGTTTGCGGCCTCAAGGTTGACCCTCCCTCCCTCTTTGCCAATCTGACTGCAGATTGTAAGCCCGTCACCACCAGGAGCAGACGGTACAGCACCCAGGACAAGACCTTCATCAGGTCCGAGGTCCAGCAGTTGCTTCGGGAGGGTATTATTGAGGCCAGCAATAGCCCCTGGAGAGCCCAAGTGGTAGTGGTTAAAACTGGGGAGAAACACAGGATGGTCGTGGACTACAGCAAGACCATCAATCGGTACAGACCACCAGCATCCCGGGGAATCGCTAGAAGACTACCTAGGCGACCTCAAAGTCCTCACACGCAGCTGCAACTACCAGGCCATTATGGCCACTCAACATATGGAACTCGCCGTCCGAGACGTCTACGTGGCGGGAGTCCGGTCCAACTATGTGCGACAGCGCCTAATCAAGAAGTAGCGTTCCAGAGCCTTAACGCGTTCCCGGCTGACCACGTGATCCCCTTGTGGACCTCTGACCAAAGACTACCCCAGGCCTGTGCTGCGCGGCCGCCAGCCCATCATGGGGGGGCTACCCTGCTATTTCTGCGGCCAGTCCCAACACCCCCGGCAGCACTGCCCGGCCTGTAACGCGAACTGCAGCAGCTGCGGGAGAAAAGGACATTTTGCCAAAGTTTGCCTGGCCAGGTTCAAGAACGCTAACTCACAGGCCCGATCCTCTGACTCACAGGCCCGCAGACCCCGCAGTGTTGCAGCGTGTCTGCCAACTCCGCCCCCTGCAGACGCGACATCAGCCATGTGCTATCCGTGGGGGTAGCCATCTTCCAGCCCTCACAGCACGTGCGACTCACGGGGGCCGCCATCTTGGCCATCCTCCCCCACGCGGCCGGCCATGACGCCATCTTCCTCACCGCCCGCCACACTCGAACATCGGGGGCCGCCGTCTTGGCTGCCATCTGCTAAGCCGCTCGACGTGTACGATCAACAAGGGCAGCCATTGCGGAGCCGCCCCAGCACCTCCGATCACACCGGCTACCCGCAACTCAGCACGGTCACCCTGGACCAGTCGCGACCCAAGCACCTCCGGAGCTCTATGATGACTGTCCGGGTAAACGGGCACAAGACGCTTTGCCTTTTCGACTCCGGGGGCACAGAGAGATTCATTCACCCGGACATGGTAAGACGCTGCTCGCTCACAATTTTCCCGGCGCACCAAACCATCTCCCTCGCCTCTGTGTCACGCTCGGTGCAAATCCGAGGGTGCACTACCGCAACCTTAGCAATACAGAGCGCCGAGTATGCCAATTTTAAATTATATGTGCTCCCAGACCTCTGCGCCCCTCTCCTATTGGGACTAGATTTACAATGCAATCTCAAGAGCCTAACCCTGAAGTTAGGGGGGCCCCTACCCCCACTCACCATATGCAGCCTTGCGACCCTAAAAGTCGACCCTGCCCCACTCTTCGCAAACCTCACCGCTGACTGCAAACCAGTTGCCACCAGAAGCAGGCGGTATAGCATACAGGACAGGACTTTTATCAGGTCCGAGGTCCAGCGACTCTTGCGGGAGGGAATCATCGAGGCCAGCAATAGCCCCTGGAGAGCTCAGGTGGTGGTCGTCAAGACCGGGGAAAAGACCGGTTGTTGATTACAGCCAAACTGTAAACTGGTACACGCAACCCGATGTATACCCCCTTCCCCGGATTGCAGACATGGTAAACCAGATCGCACACTACCGGGTGTTCTCCACGGTGGATCTGACGTCTGCATACCACCAGCTCCCAATCCGTCCGGAGGACCGCCACTACACGGCTTTTGAGGCAGACGGCCGCCTTTTCCACTTCCTCCGGGTCCCCTTTGGCATCATGAACGGGGTCTCGGTGTTCCAAACAACAATGGACCGAATGGTGGACCAGTGCGGGCTGCGGGCCACATTTCCGTACTTGGCCAATGTCACCATCTGCGGCCATGATCAGCAGCACCACCACGCCAACCTCCACGGATTTCTCCAAACCACCCAAACCCTAAACCTCACGTACAAGGAGAAATGCGTTTTCCGCACAACCAGACCAGCCATCCTTGGCTACGTCGTGGAAAACGGGGTTCTATGACCCGACCCTGATCGTATGCACCCCCTCCTGCAACTTCCACTGCCCCAAGACCCTGAAGAGGTGCCTTGGGTTCTTTTCATATTATGCCCAGTGGGTCCCCAACTATGCGGACAAAGCCCGTCCACTAATCAGGGCCACCATCTTCCCACTGGCAACTGAGGCCCGCCAGGCCTTCAGCTGCATCAAGGCGGACATCGCCAAAGCCGCGATGTGCGCAGTGGACGAGTACGTCCCCTTCCAGGTGGAGAACGACGCATCAGAGGTCACCCTCACCGCTACCCTCAATCAGCAGGCAGACCGGTAGCGTATTTTTCGCGCACCCTCACCACCTCCGAAATACGGCACTCCTCAGTAGCGTAGGAGGCCCAAGCCATCCTGGAAGCTGTACGGCACTGGACGCACTACCTCGCTGGTAGAAGGTTTACCCTCGTCACAGACCAACGATCGGTAGCCTTCGTGTTCGACAATACGCAGCAGGGCAAAATCAAGAATGATAAGATCTTGAGGTGGAGGATCGAACTCTCCACCTATAATTACGATATAGTATATCGTCCTGGGAAGCTCAACGAGCCCCCAGGTGCCCTGTGCCGCGGCACATGCGCCAGCGCGCAAGATGACCGACTATGTGCTATCCACGATGACCTCTGCCACGCGGGGGTCACCCGGCCTATCCACTATATCAAGGCCCGCAACCTGCCCTACTCCACCGAGGAGGTCAGAGCCATGACCAGGGTCTGCTAGATCTGTACGGAGTGTAAACCGCACTTCTATCGACCAGATAAGGCCCACCTGGTAAAGGCATCCAGGCCCTTTGAGTGCCTCAGTATCGATTTCAAAGGGCCCCTCCCCTCCAATAACCGCAATACATATTTCCTCAATATTATTGATGAGTTCTCCCGCTTCACCTTTGCAATCCCTTGCCCCGACATGACCACATCCACCGTGTTTGGTTTCCACAATTATGTCCACAGTGACCGGGGCTCGTCGTTCATGAGCTACGAACTGCGTCAGTACATGCTCGGTAAGGGCATCACCTCGAGCAGGACTACCAGTTATAACTCCAGGAGAAACGGGCAGGTGGAGAGGGAGAACGCGACGGTCTGGAAGACCGTCCTACTGACCCTGCGGTCCAGGAATCTCTCAGTTTCCCACAGGCAGGAGGTCCTCCCCGATGCGCTCCACTCTATTAGGTCCCTACTTTGCACGGCCACAAACGAGACCCCTCATGACCGCCTATTTGTTTTTCCCTAGAAGATCCACCTCAGGGGCCTCGCTTCCATCCTGGCTGAAGACACCGGGGCCAGTCCTACCTTAGCTGCCTTCCTTAGGGCAGCAAGGTAGCATTGTATATAGCACAATTGCTTCACAGCTCCAGGGTCCCAGGTTCGATTCCGGCTTGGGTCACTGTCTGTGCGGAGTCTGCACATCCTCCCCGTGTGTGTGTGGGTTTCCTCCGGGTGCTCCGGTTTCCTCCCACAGTCCAAAGATGTGCAGGTTAGGTGGATTTGCCATGATAAATTGCCCTTAGTATCCAAAATTGCCAATAGTGTTGGGTGGGGTTACTGGGTTATGGGATAGGGTGGATGTGTTGACCTTGGATAGGGTGCTCTTTCCAAGAGCTGGTGCAGACTCGATGGGCCGAATGGCCTCCTTCTGCACTGTAAATTCTATGAGCCATAAGTCCGATCCTCTGGAAGAGAGGGTCCTGCTCTTACACTCCAACCCCCAGTACGCTTATATCGAACACCCCGATGGCCGACAGGATACGGTCTCCCACCGGGACCTGGCGCCCGCCGGTTCCACATCACCACCGCCACCCCTCCACCATATCCTGCTCAACCTACCATGACCAGCGCCCCCGCCCCTATATGGCTCCCACTCCCTCCCGCCCATCAGCCCCCTTCACTGATCCACAGGAATGAAGCTCCAGAAGAGATGCTCCCGGAGTCCATGTCTGTACCCGCATCGGCGCCCTCACTACCGATGCCAGCACAGACGAGTTCGATACCCGGGCCAGCAACACGCCAGAGCTTCGGCGATCACAGCGCACAACCGTGAGCCGGACCGGCTGAACTTATGAAACCGTCACCCCCGCCGGACTTCATTTTTTTAACAGGGGGTGAATGTGGTGAATGTATTATGCCAATAATCCACCATTGTATTTGTATCTGTGCTGTTTCCCTTGTATTTGTATCTGTGCTATGCTGTTGCCCTTGTGGGCTTCTCCTATGGGCCATTGTATGGCATTATCCACAGGGGAACATGTTGGGGGATGTATGGGCTCCACCCATGTCTCCTCCCCTTGAAGGGAGGTATAAAGAGCAGTCAACCTGTAGGCAGTTCTCAATATTGGATCAGTTGCAGGCAGGCACTGTTCTAAGTTGATTAAAGCCACGGTTTACTTCTACTCATGTCTCGAGTGAATACATGGTCACATCAATCACGATCCTGGCTCAGGCATGGTGAATGCCATTTGGATGACGTTTCAGAACACAGAACATAGAACATAGAACGGTACAGCACAGAATAGGCCCTTCAGCCCTTGATGTTATGCCGAGCATTGTCCGAAACCAAGATCAAGCTATCCCACTCCCTGTCATTCTGGTGTGCTCCATGTTCCTGTCCAATAACCGCTTGAAAGTTCCTAAAGTGTCCGACTCCACTATCACAGCAGGCAGTCCATTCCACACCCTAACCACTCTCTGAGTAAAGAACCTACCTCGGATATCCCTCCTATATCTCCCACCCTGAATCTTATAGTTATGCCCTCTTGTAACAGCTACATCCACCAGAGGAAATTGTCTCTGAACGTCCACTCTATCTATCCCCCGCTGTGTAAAACATTCTTCCTCACAACCCCCCTGGATCTGTGTGTGTGTGTGAGGGGGGGGGGGGGGGTCTGCAGAGAGGGTTCCTTTAGCAGGAGGTTTAGGGTCCCTGTGGGGGGAGGGTGCTCCTATTACAGGGGTCCCTGTGGGGGTGTCCCCCTATTTCAGGGGTGCCCGGGGGGTTCCCCCATTACAGGGGTCTCTGGGGGGGTGGCCTATTACACGGGTCTCTTGTGGGGCACCTTATTACACAGGTCTCTGGGGGGGGCAACCTATTACAAGGGCCCCTGGGGGCATCCTCCCATTACAGGGGTTCCTGTGGGAGGGTGTGGGGGGTCTGTGAGAGGAGGCTTGGGTAGGCAGTGCATTGCTGTGGGGAAGGCTGGCCGTCGGATGGGCTTGGATGATATCTAGCAGCATATCCCTGGCACAGTGAACCTCATGGTGGGCTAAGCCGACCCCCTTTAGCCCACCGTGAGGTCCATCACGTCAATTTCTTGATTGCTGCGACCACGAGTGATCTGCCCCCACATGATTCCTGGCTGCGGGTTTCAGAGATTCACAGGAGGCCGGAACATAGGGTGTCGGGCTTGCTAAATAGATGCAAATGGGTCATCAAGAATCATTTGCATTTATTTACATCCCCCACCAGCACACATCGTGGATGTAGCTCATACCACCAGTAGGAAGGGTGGGTGGGGGAGGGGGGGTAGGCGGTGAGTGGGGTCAGTGTATCGCATTTGGATTGGTGCCAGGTCTCCGTCCCATGGGGAATGCATTCCGGTTGTCCCAGTGATGTGACCATCAATGCACTCGGAACACGATTGGAAGTAAACTGTGGTTTTAATAGTCTTACAACTGAGCCTGCCTGTGACCAGAAGAACTGAGAGCAGGCTCACGGCTGCAGCACTTTATGCTTCTGGTAGTGGGAGGGGCCATGGGTGGAGCCATGGGCGGAGCCAAGGGTGGAGCCCTGTACAAGCTCCTCATCTCCCCCTATGGGCAGAGCCGCGCAACGGCTCACAGACAGAGCCCACAAGGACATAATACTATGCAATACAATACAGTGTGAATTACAATACAGTATGAATTCACCACATTCACCCCCTGTAAAAAAAGGCAAGTCCGGCGGGGGTGACGGGTCTACAAATTGAGCTGGTCCGGTGGCCGAGTCGTCCTTTGGGATCGGCGGAGCACCAGGGTCGCAGCCTCTTCGGGTGGCCGGGTGGTGATGGTCGGTGTGGGTATGAGGGTGGACTCCGGGGGTGTTTCGGTCCGAGCTTCATTCCTGACCGGTGCGACGGGCGAAGGGGGGCGCAGGAAACCTATAGACGCGGGGGTGCAGAGTGTGGGCAGTGAACCTATAGGCACGGGAGCGCAGGACGTGGGGGGTTGGGTGGGGTGTAGTGTGAGGGGTACCTCGGCGGTGGTGGTGGTCATGGTGGATCCTGCAGGCGCCAGGTCCCGGAGGGAAACGGTGTCCTGATGGCCGTCGGGATATTCAATGAAGGTGTAGTGGGAGTTCGAGTTAAGCAGTATCACTCTCTCTACTAGCGGGTTTGTTTTGTGTGCCCGGACGTGCTTCCGGAGGAGAACCGGGCCCGGTGTCCTCAACCAGGATGGGAGCGAAGCCCCTGTGGTAGTGCCCCTAGGGAAACAAATAATCGTTCGTGAGGAGTCTGGTTGGTGGGGGTGCATAGGAGGGACCTAATTGCACGGAGCACGTCGGGGAGGACCTCCTGCCAGTGGGAGGTCGGGAGATTCCTGGACCGGAGGGTCAGTAGGATGGTCTTCCAGACCGTCGCGTTCTCCCTCTCCACCTGCCCGTTCCCCCTGGGGTTGTAGCTGGTAGTCCTGCTCGAGGCAATGCCCTTGTCGAGCAGGTACTGACGCAGCTCGTCACTCATGAAGGACGAACCCCTGTCGCTGTGGACGTAGCTGGGGAAACCGAACAGGGTGAAGACACTGTGCAGGGCTCTGATGACTTGTGGGAGTTCATATTGGGGCACGGGATAGCAAAGGGGAAGCGGGAGAATTCGTCGATGACGTTAAGAAAGTACACATTTCAATTGGTCGAGGGGAGTGGCCCTTTCAAATCGATGCTCAGCCGTTCAAAGGGCCGGGAAGCCTTTACCAAGTGGGCCTTGTCTGGTCTATAGAAGTGCGGTTTGCACGCGCGCAGATCGGGCAATCCCTGGTGATGGCTTTCACTTCCGATGTGGAGAAAGGCAGATTTCGGGCTTTGACATAGTGGGCGAGCCGGGTGACCCCCGGGTGGCAGAGGTCATTGTGGATAGCCTTCAGGCGGTCGTCTTGCGCGCTGGCGCATGTGCCGCAGGACAGGGCATCTGGGGGCTCGTTGAGCTTCCCCGGTCGATATATGATATCGTAATTATAGGTGGAGAGTTCGATCCTCCACCGCAAGATTTTATCGTTTTTTATTTTGCCCCCTTGCGAGTTGTCGAACATGAAGGCAACCGATCTTTGGTCGGTGATGAGGGTGAACCTCCTACCTGCGAGGTAGTGCCTCCAGTGCCGTACGGCTTCCACAATGGCTTGAGCGTCCTTTTCGACTGAGGAGTGTCGAAGTTCTGAAGCGGACCGGGTTCGGGAGAAGAAAGCTACTGGTCTCCCTGCCTGATTCAGAGTGGCGGCGAGAGCGACCTCTGAGCCGTCGCTCTCCACCTGAAAGGGGACGGATTCATCCACCGCCCGCATGGCGGCTTTGGCGATGTCCTCCTAGATGCAGTTGAAGGCCTGGCGGGCCTCGGCTGACAGTGGGAAGAGTGTGGTCTTAAATAATGGGCGGTCTTTGTCCGCATACTGGGGGACCCACTGGGCGTAATAAGAGAAGAATCCCAGGCACCTCTTGAGGGCCTTGGGACAATGAGGGAGGGGGAGTTGTAAGAGGGGGCGCATACGGTCTGGGTCGGGGCCCAGTACTCCGTTTTCCACGACATAGCCGAGGATGGCTAGTCTGGTAGTGGCGGAAAACGCATTTCTCCTTATTGTAGGTGAGATTGAGTTTCTGGGCGGTTTGGAGAAATCGGTGGAGGTTAGCATCGTGGTCCTGCTGGTCATAGCCGCAGATCTTGACATTGCCCAAGCACGGAAACGTGGCCCGCAGCCCGTACTGGTCCACCATTCGGTCCATTGCTCGTTGGAACACCGAGACCCCATTCGTGATGCCAAAGGGGACCCGGAGGAAATGGAAGAGGCGGCCATCTGCCTCGAACGCAGTGTAGTGGCGGTCCTCCGGGCGGATTGGGAGCTGGTGGTAAGCAGACTTCAGATCCACCGTGGAGAATATGCAGTACTGGCCGATCTGATTGACCATCTCTGCAATTCTGGGGAGGGGGTACGCATCGAGGTGCATGAACCGGTTAATGGTTTGGCTGTAATCAACCACCATCTGGAACTTTTCCCCGGTCTTGACGACCACCACCTGAGCTCTCCAGGGTCTGTTACTGGCCTCTATGATCCCTCACGTAGGAGCCGCTGGACTTCGGCTCTGATGAATACTCTGATGAATACTCTATCCTGCATACTCTCAGGCTGTACCGCCTGCTGCGAATGGCTACTGGTTTACAGTTGGCCGTTAGGTTAGCGAAGAGTGGATTTTTAGAGTCGCTCAACTGCAAATAGTAAGTGGAGGTAGGGGTCCGCCGAAGCTGAGTGTGAGGCTCTTGAGATTACATTGGAAATCGAGCCCGAGTAAGAGTGGGGCGCAGAGGTCGGGGAGTACGTACAGCTGGAAATTAGAGTCGCTGGCGCCCTGAATCGTTAGGGTCGCGACGGTGCGCCCTTGTATGTGGACTATGTGCGAGCCTGAGGCGAGGGAGATACTTTGCCATGCTGGGAAGATACCTGACTCTTACCAAGTCAGGATGTACAAAGCTCTTGGTGCTCCCGGAGTCAAAGAGAGACGGTGTCCTGTACCCGTTGATTCGAACAGACATCATTGAGCTCTGGAGGTGCTTCGGACGCGACTGGTCCAACGTGACTGCGTTGAGTTGCGGGTAGTCGGCGGCTCGATCAGCAGTGCTGGAGTGGCCCCGTGATGACTGTCCGCTGAGGTCGTAGTCGTCGAGGTTCGGTTCGGTTGATGGCCAAGATGGCGGCCCCCATTGATTGCACGTGGCGGGTGATGAAGAAGATGGCGTCCAAGATGGCCGCCCCCGTGGATCGCACGTGGCGGGCGACGAGGAAGATGGCATCCAAGATGGCAGCCCCCATGACTCACACATGGCCGGCCGCGTGGAGGAGGATTGCCAAGATGGCGGCCCCCATGAGTCGCACATCTCGGGCGAAGGCGGAGTCGGCAGACACGCTGCAGCATTACGGGGTCTGCGGGCCTGCGAGTTGGGGGGGGGGCGAGTGCTCTGGGCTGCGGGGAGTTAGGAAGTTTCGACTTCGCCAGGCATACTCTGGCATAATGTCCTTTGCGACCGCAGCTGCTGCAGGTCGCGTTGCGGGCCGGGCAGTGCTGCCTTGGGTGTTGGGGCTGGCCACAAAAATGGCATGCTGGCGCTCCGTAATGAGTGGGTGGCCGCACAGCGCAGGCCTGGGGCAGTCGCTGGTCAGGGGCCCACGATGGGGTCGCTTGGTCCGCTGGGAATGAGTTCAGACTGCGGAACGCAATCTCCATAGTAGTTGCTAGCTCTACCGTGTCCTCCAAGTTCTGAGCCCCTTTCTCAAGTAATCGCTGGCGCATATAGTTAGACCTGAGCCACGCAACGTACACATCACGGACAGCGAGTTCCATATGCTGGGAGGCCGTTACAGCCTGAAAGTTGCAGTCCCGAGCAAGGGCTTTTAAGTCGCGCAGGAAGTCTTCCAGCAACTCTGCGGGGCGCTGGCGGCGGGTTGTGAAAATGTGCCGCGCGTAGCCCTCGTTTATCGGCCGCACGTATAATCGGTCGAGCATAGCAAGGGCCTCAGTATATGAGGTGGTACAATTGAGTTGCATAGAGATACGATGGCTCACCCGTGCGTGCAGTAGGCTGAGTTTCTGCTCCTCTGTAGTCTCGGATGTGCTTGATTTAGCCAGGTAGGCCTTGAAACATCAAAGCCAGTGTAGGAAGATTTCCTTCCCCTCTGCAGCCTGCGGGTCGAGTTCTCGTCAATCAGGTTTGAGGGCTGATACCATAGTAGTTTTCTTCAATTTTTCTAAGACTATTAAATTGATGTGACCATCAATTCACTCGGAACACGATTGGAAGTAAACTGTGGTTTTAATAGTCTTACAACTGAGCCTGCCTGCGACCAGAAGAACTGAGAGCAGGCTAACACGACTGCAGCACTTTATACTTCTGGTAGTGGGAGGGGCCATGGGCGGAGCCGATGGTGGAGCCCTGTACAAGCTCCTCATCTCCCCCTATGGGCAGAGCCGCGCAACGGCTCACAGACAGAGCCCACAAGGACACAATATCATACAATACAATATAGTGTGAATTACATTCACCACAGTACCCATCTGGCCCCGGGGCTTTACCCAACTGCATGGCCTTTCTTCGATCCCAATCGGGGCTCCAGCCCTTCTACCAGCTACCCTGGTTTTTTTTTTTATAAATTTAGATTACCCAATTATTGTTTCCAATTAAGGGGCAATTTAGTGTGACCAATCCACCTACTCTGCAGATTTTTGGGTTGTGGGGGCGAAACCCACGCAGACACGGGGAAACTGTGGTTTTAATAGTCTTACAACTGAGCCTGCCTGCGACCAGAAGAACTGAGAGCAGGCTCACGGCTGCAGCACTTTATACTTCCGGCAGTGGGAGGGACCTGGGCGGAGCCATGGGCGGAGCCAAGGGTGGAGCCCTGTACAAGCTCCTCATCTCCCCCTATGGGCAGAGCCGTGCAACGGTTCACTGACAGAGCCCACAAGGACATAATACTATGCAGTACAATACAGTGTGAATTACAATACAGTATGAATTCACCACACCCAGGACAGAGAATCCCACGCCATGTCTTTTCCTCTATGTCTGTTCTCCTTCTTCACCCTTTCTCCCTTATAAGTCTGAACCTCTCCTTCAAAGACTGATGTCGTGACAATCCTCTTGGAGGAGCCATAAAAAACACAAATTTACCAAATGACCCCCAAATGTGATATTGCCAACAAGCTTTTACTTTTGTAACTTTGACTTTTACACTAACCAAGACCAAAGCAAATTGAACATGAATTAACAGGAAATGATACTTCACGTAAAATGGCACCTTTCACTTTAATCAATACAACAAAGATATGTCTTACACAACCACAGTATTCTCATTACTTCTGCAGACATGTGACACCATACAGCTGCATAGTTCCATAATATGTTGTTCTTCATTCATGTAGGGTAGACCAGGAGTCCTATCCGACAACAGCTTTCACCTCCAGATTTTGCAGCATGATCATCATCAGCAAGGCACACTGTTATAATTATAAGGTTTATAAGACAATTAGATTTTGGTACTGTAGCTTTAAATTTAAGATCAATGAAGGAGTCATGTGACCTGTTTAGGTGTCTGCCTGTCAGTAAGCCTGTGGTTTAATTGTTATGGGTCAAAGAACGGGGATTCTGGCACGGTGGCATAGCAGTTAGTGGCTCACAGCACCAGGGACCCTGGTTCAATTCCGGCCTTGGGTGACTGTGAGGAGTTTGCACATTCTCCTCATGCTGGTGTGGGTTTTCTTTGGGTGCTCCGGTTTCTTCCCACAGTCCAAAGATATGCAGGTTAGCTGGATTGGCCATGCTAAACTTTCCCTTATTGTCCAGAGGTGTGCAGGTTAGATTAAGGGGTTATTGGGATAGAGTGGGGGAGTGGTCTTGGGTGCAGTACTCCTTCAGAGGAGACCTGATGGGCCAAAAGGCCTTGGTCTGCACTATAGGGATTTTATGATTCTATGAATAGCTTAGATTGTTCAGTAAATTAACTATGTAGCGAAATTTACATCGAATCCAGGGACAGGCAGGGTGTCAGCTGCCCCGCTGTCATATACCCTATTTAAGAGGCACCCAGACAGCCATTCAGTCACTGCACCTTTGGAGACAGAGTAAATGTCAAAGAGAAGGCAGTAAGCCTTCAGCTTCCAGGCTGTCGTGGAAAGGCAGGAGATCTTCTTTCAAAGGGATGGCCACAGGAGGCCCTCCTGAGTGACCACGGTAACCTGTGGGGAGGCCGCCGGGGTAGTCAGTGTCCGTGCGCTCCAAAGAAGGGCCATCCTGCAGTGCAGGATACAGGTCAATAATCTCATCTTCTCCACGAGGGTAAGTGAGCCTTTCACTCATTCCAAACTCACATCAGCACTGAATTTCTGGAATTCTGTCATGGGCCAGGTGCGTCGCTAGGACACATTTTTGTTATCCATCCCTCATTCCCCTTGAGGAAGTGGCGGTGATCTGCCTTATTGATAAGTCCAATATAGTCCATTGTTCTGAGAACACCCATAGTGCTGTTAGAAAGGGGCTTCCTGGATTTGACCCAGCAATAGTGAAGGGACAGCCATGTAGTTCCAAGTCATGACGGTATGTGGCTTGGAGGGGAATTTACAGGTGGTGGTGTTCCCATGCGCCTGCTGCCTTTGTCTTTCTAGGTGGTACAAGTAATGGCTTTGGAAGGTGCTATCAGTGAAACCAGTGAGTTTCTGCATTGCATCTGGTACATGGTACACACTGCTGCCACTGTGTGTCGGTGGTGGAAGGAGTGGATGTTGAAAGTGTTGGATGGGGTTCCAGTCAAGTGGACTAGTTTGCCCTGAAGATTCTTAAGCATTCTTGGAGTTGATTTCCTCCAGATAAATGGAGAAGATTTCATCATATTCCTGATTTCTATCTTATAGATGGTGTTTAGACTTTGCAGTCATGAGGTGAGTTAGGAGCCACAAATCTCCTAACCTCTGTCCCGGTCTTTCATCCAACGTGCTCAGATACAATCCATCTGTCTTTATGCAGGACAGGATAGCCCACATCAGGAGGGAAAGACAGAAGATGAGAGGTGGAATGCCAAGCTGAGAACCCCTACATAGATGGAGCAGCAGGCTGCAGAGTTGGTAGGGGATTACAGAGACCGGACCTGTGCCGAGGGTTAACTGGGCCTCCCTAAGCAACCAATGAGGAAGAATGCATAATCCAGAAAACCTCAGAACATTAAGGTGATTGGTGAGTGCCAAGTTTAAGCCAGCCAGGCAGTCACTCATTCTTACCTCTCTCCATTCTAGGTGCCAACCGAAAGAGGGTGAAGCCAGCCTCCTGAACTGGAATCAACCCCAGCTTGCAGGAGATCTCAGAAAAGGACCATGATGGTTTCTCACCTGTACAGCTGTCACAACATTCACCTGCACCCTCCACTAGCCCACAGACATGCATTTCAGTGGCTCATATATTTAGTTTAGGCATGGGTTCCCGCTCTGTTCATCAACATGCAGACAAGGTTTCTGGCACTGCTGAAGAAGTGGCCTCTGCTAAGTCTGCATCAGCAGATGAGCCTCTGGAAGTTGCCATGGGGCAGAGCCAGATTCAGGGGAACATTAGGCAAATGTATCAGAGAACTTCAACAGAGGGCACATGAGGCGGAGGATCCCATCCACGTACGCTCTGATGCACTGGCTCAGACATATCAGCACATCAAAGACTCCTTGGGGAGGATGGTGAATGCCATGGAAAACCTGATCCAGCAGAATGCTCAGTGTCTACCGGAGATGCACTTGGACCTGCACTCCATCACTGTCGCCATGGGCGTACTTTTGTAGTGATACGTGAGAGGATGACTGGGCACTTCAACCTCCCTCAGGTACCCCTTTCCCCCAAGGAGAGGCTCTCAAGCACTTCTAGGGAGGAGGCGTGGCAGATGGACATCCCAGGGGCATCCACCCAAGATTCCCCAAAGGTGTCTAGGCATTCCCGATCCACTCTGCCTGTCACTTCATTAGCTCTAGCTGCTCTCCTGCCTCTGAGCAGGAGACGCAAAGCCCTCCAGGCTTCAGCCCTCCAGAGGCACCCAGTGAAATCATCACAGACAACAGGGCGTAAGCCGTAAGTAGGCTGCCTCCACCTCTGCTGCAGATGTTGGGGAAGAACCTAGCAGTAGAATAAAGAAAATTAATAAGTATTGAATGATCGCTGGTGGAACAGGTGTTCTATCATTATCGTTTGAACACTTCCAAATATGATTTTTTCACTGTTTAGAAGTCTCCTGGATTCATTTTTACTGCTAGTAGTTGTAGTGGACGCGTACCTTCCACTTCTTCTGGGGAGTCCAAGAATGGGTCTTCCTCCCCAAATAATTGGCTGCCCATTGAGGCATCACTCTTTGATGAAGGTGCTAACTTCCATATACGAGAAGACTCCCACTTACATGATTCCACTTGCATCCACGTCCTCCAAAACGTAATGGATAGATCTTGTCAGAACGGGAAAACTAACCACATGAACCCACGTCGGGCAGATCCATTCCCCCGGGAGGATGGAAGTTAGCGGTCACAACCTGGCCGCCATTCAACTGCATTCCACTTGTAGGCATCTATCTTCCTCACTTTCCTACTTCCCAACTCTGCCAAGAGCCAGTGGCCAATGGTTCAGAGTGAACCGCTTTATATTTTGCTGGGATCTCGTTGTCATGAGAACACTCTGGGCACCAACCTGCTGCCATGTGGCCTTCACCAAATCGTGAGGAATAGCAAATCAGAAAGCTCTCATGCATTCTCCACATCTTTATTAGGATTTTCCTTTAGTTGTCTGGTTTTGCTGGTCTTGAACTTGACCCACTTGAGTAGACCCTCCACGCAACAAAGCTTTGCACTTGGACATTGAAGACGTTGCCTTGGTTTGGAACTAGTTCTGTCTCAGAATGGTGCGCATTTCACTTCAAACTATCTCCACCACCTTTTACCCTCCCCCTGTTACCCATCAACGTCCTCCACCCACTATTAACACCCCCCGCCCCTCATGACACCTTAATTCTCCCCATGGTCACTCTTAATCCTCTTTCCCACATCATCCTGTATCCGATCACTGACAATCTGCATATGCAATACTTCCCCACTAAAGCCAACCCAATTACCATTCCTATGTCCATCCTGATCCTCCTCACTCCTGTGATCTATGTCATCATCCTTGTCCCCTTCAGTGACCTCTGCCTGGATGAGAACTACACCCGCAACACTTGGACACTGACCCTTCCATACCACCATGAGCATTTTCATTCTATCAGTCACCATGCCATCATATCTCCAATAACTCAAGTTAGGCCCATTCAGGATCCCAAAATCAACTTTTCTAACTCCTCCGTCTGAAGCACTCTGCCCCTCCCCTTCCACCCCTTCACCTCCATGCCCTCTTTCCCCTCCTTCACCTCTGCCTTCCTTCTCCCCTCACTCCATCCACACCCTCCCCCATTGTTCTCAGCCACACTTACCCCTTGTTCTCATCCTTAAATCTTTTAATCTTTTAATAATCTTTATTGTCACAAGTAGGCTTACATTAACACTGCAATGAAGTTACTGTGAAAAGCCCCTAGTCACCACATTCCGGCGCCTGTTCGGGTACACTGAGGGAGAATTCAGAATGTCCAATTTATCTAACAGCACATCTTTCAGGACTTGTGGGAGAAAACCGGAGCACCCGGAGGAAACCCACGCAGACATGGGGAGAACATTGAGACCCCCTTTACTTTCCTCTGCCCTTCTTTTGTCCTGAACCTCCATCTTTGTGGTGCACCATACCTGCAGCCAGCTCCTGTGTTGAATCAGCTTCACATTCAGGTCAATGCTTTAAAAGTCTTCCCCCTCTGGGCAGCACGGTGGCCTAGTGGTTAGCACAACCGCCTCACGGCGCTGTGGTCCCAGGTTCGATCCCGGCTCTGGGTCACTGTCCGTGTGGAGTTTGCACATTCTCCACGTGTCCGCGTGGGTTTCGCCCCCACAACCCAAAAATGTGCAGGTTAGGTGGATTGGCCACGCTAAATTGCCCCTTAATTGGAAAAAATAATTGGGTAATCTAAATTTATAAAAAAAAAGTCTTCCCCCTCTGGGAACACTCCATGAATATCCGGTCGGGTTCCAGAAAGGTGCGAATTTCCCCAGGAGGGGTGGAAGATTTCATGGCGCCACGATTCCCGTCAGCTGTGCTTTTACTCCGCATGTATGAGATGCAAAGTAGATTTTCACCAAGCTTCAGTGAAACATACAAACAAGGAGCAGGATTATGTTATTCAGCCCCTCGAACCGGCTTCACTACTTTGTAAGACCATGGCTGATATGACAGTAACCTCAAATCCGCATCCCACCGACCTCTAATAACCTTTCACCCCCTTGCTTATGAACAATCTATCCACATCTGCCTTACAAATATTCAAAGGCTCTGGCCGGGATTCTCCTAAACGGCGGTTAAGTGCTCCGTGCAGCTCTGGCTGCCGATACGGGGCCCTGCACTTCCGTCTGCGAGTCTGTGCATGCGCGCGGTGACCACCTGCGGTGTCGGCCCCGTGCAACATGGCGGACCCACACAGCAAGCCGGCCCCCACAAAATAGGCCCCCCCTCCAGATCGCGCCTACCCGCCAATTGGTGGCACCTGAACGGAACCCTGGCCATCATGGAGGACCCTCCCCAGTGACGGACCCCCCCCCACCAGGGAGGCCGTGGCAGTCGCAACTGTGAGTGCCTGCCGGGTGGAACCATGTTAGAAGCACACCGGCAGGAACTCGGCCAGCTGCCGGTGGAGAATCGCCGCGGGGGCCTCTTTCAATGGCTCCCGACCAGCGCCGTGTCGACCGCGCTCGTGTGACTGACGCCTATTCTCTGGTCCGCACAGAATCGCTGGAAAGTGTCGGACCCGATCGCGGGTCTGATGCCCTATTCTCCGCCTCATGCCAAACGCAATTCCGGTGTGGAGGCTCGGAGAATCCCAGCCCCTGTTACCATCACCTTTTGATGAAGAGCTGTCCCTACCAGCAAAATAACTTAATAGCAACTCACAATAAGACTCACTACCCTCGGAGAGAATGAATTTCGCCACATTCCCGCTTTAAATGAGTGACCCCTTATTTTTAAACAGCGACTCCGAGTTCTAGATTCTCCCACAAGAGAAAACATCCTCTCCACATCCACCCTGTGAAGCCATTTTCCCACATTTGATCATTTGCTGCCTTGTTTAAAACTCTCTACTTCCCTAGTTATGCAGCTTGGAAGAACACCAGCTGCTGCATGGTTCAGGTGTAGACCGCCCCAATGGGACAAATCGCACATTCCCCAGTACTGCTGCCAGTGACCTATAAACCAGAATCCAATTCTCCCACCAGTCTTTGTGTCATGCATTTGTCTCTCTAATCTCATTTGGCCTGTGCCAATTTACACCTGGCATAGGTAATAACCCAGAGATTATGACGTTTGAGGTTCTGTTTCTTAATCTGGTGCCTCGGTCCTCACTGACTATACAGAGCCTCCTTCTTTGTCCTGCCTATGTTGTTGGCACCTACATGGACCACAATGACTGGGTCCTCCAGCTCCCACTGCGAATTCCTCTCCAACCCCAAGCAGATATCTCAAACCTTGGCACCAGGCAGCCATCTGAACCCAGAGAATGGTTTCAATCACTCTGACTATACTGTCCCCTACTACCACTATATTCTTTTTTGCTCCCCCCACTTAAATGACTTCCTGTACCATGGTGTCATGGTCAGTTAGCTCATCTATCCTGCAACCTCCACTCTCATCCAAACAAGCTGAAACCTTAAGCCTGTTGGACAGTTTTAAACCCTGAGGTTCCTCTGCTCTGGCCTCAATCGCAGTCACATTCTCCTGTGCCTAACTACTGACCAAATCAGAGGGCAGTACGGTAGCACAGTGGGTAGCACTGTTGCTTCACAGGCGCCAGGGTCTCAGATTCGATTCCCGGCTTGAGTCACTGTCTGTGCAGAGTCTGCACCTTCTCCCCTTGTCTGCGTGGGTTTCCTCCGGGTGCTCCGGTTTCCTCCCACAAGTCCCGTAAGACATGGGCTAGGATTCTTTGGACCCCGTGCCGGGTCAGAAAATCCCCGAGGGGGGTGCGGGAATCACTCCATGCACCCCAACTTAAATCTTAACGATTCTTCGGCGCCGATTTTTGGGCGCCCGCGGGATTGCAGCTTGATGCACGATCAATCACTATTGAAGCGAGATTGTAGTCCAATTGAAGGCTTTAATTAACAAATAGTTACCCCAGCAGCTCCGGTACAGAATGGCTGCTGTGGGTGAAACACAGACTCTTATGCTCCGCCTGCTGGGTGGAACCAACCGGCAGGTTCTACCACACATACTACAGTATAAGGTACATCCCACCTAGGTACCGCGATACCCCTGATATAGCCAACCACATTCACCCCCTGTTTAAAAAAAGAGTCCGGCGGGGGTGGTGGCCCTGCTTTTCCAGTGGTAGAGGTTATAGCAGTACCCTTCGGTGCCTTTACATGCAATACAGTAGTCCCCCTTTATAACGCGGGTGTTGGGGTCCAAGACAGACACCCGCGTTGCAACCGAGCCGCGGATATCCACGATGGGGGTTTTAAATTTATTTAAAAATCTATGCTAGCGCTTCCCATTGAGAGTCTACGGGGGGCGGGGGGGAGAGGTCAGACCCCCGTAGACTCACAATGGGAAGCGCTAGCATAGATTTTTAAATAAATTTAAAACCCCCATCGTGGATCTAATTAAAACAGTGTCAATTTCAGCGGCCGGCTCACTTTGATCCGGAGAGGGAAGCTGCTCTCTCACTGAAACAATCAGCCGGCCGCTGAAATTGACACTGCCCGCTGCTCTCTCCCTCCAATCCAACTTTTAAGTTTTAATGTTTCTGATTGGAGGGAGAGAGCAGCCGACAGTGTCAATTTCAGCGGCCGGCTGATTGTTTCAGTGAGAGAGCAGCTTCCCTCTCCGGATCAAAATGAGCCGCCCGCTGAAATTGACACAACTGACAGTTGGGGTCCATAAGCCCCCCCGCGGTATATCGCGAACCGCGGTATTGCGGAGCGCGGTATAACGGGGGACTACTGTACACATATTTACAGACAATTATTTACAAGTTTATTTTACAATGAAACTATCAGCTGGTCGGCGGCCCTGGTCGTCCTGTGCGATCGTCACAGTCCCGGCGGTGATGCTGGCGTGGGCTCGGGCATCCGTGGCTCTGGGAGCGTGTCGTCTTCAGCTTCATCGCATTCGGATGGGGCCAGTGGGAGGACGGATCCTCCTGGGATAGGGGCTGCGGTGTGCCCCGGTGAAAAAATGGTTGGGGTTGGTGGGGGGGGGGGGGGGGGGGGGGGGGGGGGGGTGGGGTGAGGGGGGGATCCAGCGGGGGCCAGATCCCGGAGGGAGACCGTGTCTTGTCGGCCGTCAGGGTGCGACACATAGGTATACTGGGGGTTAGCATGGAGGAGATGTGAGTCCAACTTGTGGGCCCGTACGTGTTTGCGGAGTAGGATGGGTCCGGGGGCTGCCAGCCATGTCGGGAGCGAGTTCCCCGAGAGGAACTTCCTAGGGAAGGCAAGGAGACGTTCATGAGATGTTTCGTTGGCAGTAGTGCACAGTAGTGATCGGATGGAATGAAGTGCATCGTGGAGGACCTCCTGCCATCGGGACATTGGGAGATTCTTGGACCGTAGGGCCAGTAGGACGGCCTTCCAGACCGTCCCGTTCTCTCTCTCTCTACCTGCCCGTTTTCCCGGGGGTTGTAACTGGTCGTCCTGCTGGAGGCAATGCCCTTGCTGAGCAGGAATTGACACAGCTCGTCACTCATAAAGGAGGACCCCCTGTCGCTATGGATGTAGGCGGGGAAACCGAACAGGGTAAAGATGCTGTGGAGGGCTTTAATGACGATGGTAGCCATCATGTCGGGACAGGGGATGGCGAAAGGGAACCGGGAGTACTCATCAATCATGTTTAAGAAATACGTGTTGCTGTCGGTGGAAGGAAGGGGCCCTTTGAAATCCACGTTGAGACGCTCAAAGGGGCAGGAAGCCTTCACCAGGTGTGCTTTCTCTGGCCTGTAGGAGTGTGGCAGTGCAGAGATGGGGGAGGACGTAGAGTCGGAAGTTATTGAACTCCACGCCCTGGACCGTGAGGTTGGCTATGCAGTACCCCAGGATCTCCACAGAGTGGGACCCAGAGGCCAGGGAGATCTTTTGTTTAATCAGGTGTACAGCGAGGGAGCAGTGTCTTACCGTATTGGGATGGGTGAAGCTCTCCGTGCTCCTAGAGTCGATCAAGGATGTCTTGTGCCCGTTGATGAGTACCGACGTTCTAGCGGTTGAAAGCGTTCAGGGCTGAGACTGGTCCAGTGTCACTGAGGCAAGTTGTGGCAGAAGCTGAGAGATCTCGTTGGGCGATACACGGCCACCCGAGTCGGGGTCTGAGGCGTCATCCAAGATGGCTGCCCCCATGAATCGCACATGGCCGGCTGGGCGACCTCATCAGGCGATACAAGGCCAGCCGAGTCGGGGTCCTGAGACATCATCCAAGATGGCTGCCCCCATGAATCGCACATGGCCGGCTGGGAGATCTCATCAGGCTATACAAGGCCGGCCGAGGCGGGGTCCTGAGACATCATCCAAGATGGCTGCCCCCATGAATCGCACATGGCGTGTGAGGTGAGGAATGGCAGCGGGCCCGGTTTGCCTGTGGAGACAGCGGCGGCCGACCGGGCCTGGCATACTGCCACAAGGTGCCCCTTCTTCCCGCAGCCCTTGCAGATTGCGGATCGGGTCGGGCAGCATTACCGGGGGTGTTTGTTTTGCCCGCAAAAATAGCATCGGGCCCCCCCTCCCCCGAGGTTTCTTGGCTGCCGCACTGCACAAGCTTGTGGGGAATTTAGGGGTGCTTTGGAATCGGCCGCGGGTGGGGTCTACCCTGTCCATGCGGGTACCGCGTGGTCAGGAACAATAGGCCTGGGCGTTGCGGGAGGCTACATCTGGGGAGTGCGCAAGTTTCCGTGCCTCTTTAAGCTCGAGCGTGTCGCTTTCCAGCAGTCACTGGCGGATTTTAGAGGACAGCATGCCCGCAACAAAAGCATCCCGTAGTAAGAGTTCGGTGTGGTCATTGGCTGAGACTTGTGGACAGTTACAGTTTCTACCTAACGCTAACAATGCGCGGTAAAAATCGTCCAATGATTCCCCTGGGATCTGCCGTCTGGTAGCTAAAAGATGCCGAGCATATACCTGATTCACAGTGCGGACGGTACAGAATGACTGCTGTGGGTGAGACACAGACTCTTATGCTTCGTCCAGCAGGCAGGTTCTACCACTTATACTACAGTATAAGGTACATCCCACCTAGGTACCGCGATACCCCTAATACCGCTGTGCCCGTTAGGGGCCGTTGAAAGCGGCCCCCTTGGCGATTCTCCGGGCCTCGACGGGCGGAGTGCCTGCCGAGTTCGGGCGGGTCCCGCCAGCATGGGTTACTCTGGTCCCACCCGGTGGGTTCTGGAGGTTCTGTCTGCTGAGGCCATCCTGGAAGGGGTGGTGGGGGGATCCGACTGGTTCATGGGGGCCTATGTCCCTCCGCACCAGGCCCCTCTAGGGCTCCGTCATATTGCCCGGGGGCCGGCACGGAGACAGGAACCTACGCGTATGCGCGGTCTCACGCCGGCTGTAACGGGCATGCGCGGACTCACGACGTCCGTGCCGCGCCGGCTGGAGCAGCGGAGACCACTCCGGCACCGACCTAGCCCCCTAGGAAGGGGTGAATACCTGATAATCGAGGACCGTTGACGCCGGAGTGGTTCTCGCTGATTTTCACGCCGGCGTCAGAACTTGGCCGCAGGATTGGAGAATTCCGGCCATGCTGTTAGGTGAATTGGACATTCTGAATTCTCCCTCTGTGTACTCGAACAGGCACTGGAATGTGGTGACTAGGGGCTTTTCACAGTCACTTCATTGCAATGTTAATGTAAGCCTACCTGTGGCAGTAAATATTATAAATATTTTTTTAAATCAGAAGACTCTGACTTAAGGGGTGTGACTGTCTCCTGGTAGAAAGAATCCAGGTTATTTTCCCCTTTCCTGTTACATTGCAGTGTCTGTGGCTCAACCTCCAGCTCATAAACTCTGAGCCAAAACTGCTGGAACGTCAAACACATACGACAGACATGTTTGCCCATGCTGCAGCTGCAACGTAACACCTGCCTTTCCATCCTTAATGTGTTCTAATTAGCTGTTTAATTATTTGGCTCAATTATATATTTTACTTTTTTAATTTATATTTTACTAACCCCACACCAGTTGCTGGACTATTTGGAACTTTAGGAATAGAATAAACCTTAGTCACTTACCAGATACTTACCAAAAACTACCTTCTCCTGCATCAGAGTAAGACCACTTCCTGAAGGCTGAGGAAGTTAGAAAAGAAAAAGCAAAATAGCACCTCTTTCACTTCTTTCCCTACCTCCCTTAATTACCCAGCTCCCAGCACTCCATTCAAAGTCACACTCCGCTGCTGTCATTCTGGCAGCGGCCGAGGCCTGGAAAACCACCGCAGGCGATAATCGTAAAGCTCCACAGATACCAGGAGCAAGCGCCGGGTAGAAATCAACAGGGCCAAATCCGTGCTCTACAAAAGTGCGCTGCAATTTGGCATACTCTACCCTTCCAAACTGTGCGTCATGTATCAGGGTAATGAACTATACTTTGACATCCCGGAGGAGGCAAATACGTTTGTCTAGAAAAGTGCACTAGATAAGCAAAAGTAGATAGCAATGGCCAGGAGTTGACATGGGCAGGAGCAACCACGTGCAGAGGTGCGGAACGGGGGTGGGGGAAGGGGGGAGAGGTAGATGGGATGAAATCGGAGAATCCAACTGTTCGGGGAGCCACTACACCATCAAACAAGCTGATGTACGGAGGTATAGCGAGGGAGGAGGCCATGGCTCATTTCCCGGAAGGGAGGGGATGCCATGGAAGAGACAGAGGAAAACATAATGTCAGGAGAAACAAAGGGTGAGAAGAAGGGGATCCAGGAGGGTGGAGTGGGCAGGGTTAGAGATAGGTGCAAAGCCAAGGGAGAAGGGGGGGTTCAAGGAGGGAGGGAGCACAAGGGTAAGGGAAGACAGGGGGAGAAGCAGAGGGGTGTAGGGGGAAGGGGGAGGAGGGACGGTATAGAGCGCTGGTTGTAACACGTCGCATATGGAGATGGCGTAAAAGAGGAAGTAGTCAGCGGCCATCTTGAATGGCCCGTGAACAAGGGCAGGCCCAGACGAAGAGGGCCAGGCCCACAGGGTGAGTGTGATTGACCTCACAGGAGAGGGAAGGGGGCGGCATACCCCATCCGGATAGTAATATGGAGCGTGAGAGGCCTCAAAGGGCCGGTAAAAAGATCCAGAGCTATTTGCACCCCTTTTTAGGATTCAGTCCCTTTAAGCTCAGTAACATATTGTTTTCCCAAGAGCTTCTGTAATTCTATTTCCCTTCCTCCTGCCAATCAGCGAAACTGATCTCTTCCTAAGAGTGATTTGCTTCTTCTTTTCACAAGAATTTTCTATGTTGTGCTTTCTGTTGCTGTCTGCTTTCCCTTTGTGTCTGCATCGGTTTGCTGATAGCCTTTACTCTCCAGCTCCTCTGCTTGTAGCTCTACTTATCCCTCAAAAAGGCAGACATGGCCCAGATTCATGTCAGTAACTTTTTCTTGGGTATGAGAAACTGTTAGGCTCTGGGAAAAGACCAGGGACTAACTATTTAGCTCTTTCAGATGATTTCCTTTGCACTGTCAGATTCTATGGCTGACTTTTCTCTGTGATGTTGAAGCCTTGCCACAGAGGCTGAAAGCAGGAGGTACTTTGGCGAGCAGCAGGGCCCTTGCACAGTATATTGCCACTGGTGACTAATTAAGGGATGACTGCTGGAGTTGCTGTCCAACAGAGGAATGTGGCCCACTCAACAAAAACTGCTGGCCCATTCAGAAGGCTGGCAGGTCAGCAACCTCAGCAGCACTATGGCAAGTGGTGGCCAATGCTGAGGTTGCATGACCAGGGAGAGTGTGCTTCAATGGTGGGGAACCTGCAAGGGAAGTTGAGTCAGTTTTGGGGGGAGCGAGGGGTCAGGTAGGCCGATCTCAGCAATAAGACGGCGGTTCAGTTTTGTGGTGTACTGGCAGTGTCTTTGCCATTAGGACCCCTCCATGGGCCAATTTGAAGAATTCATCTTTCACCAATAAATATTATTTATTAATTATATTCATCAATGATTGTTACTATTGTTAAAATTCCTAGTGACTCTTTTTTTATACAATGAACAAACAGAAACACTTGAAACAATACAAACTGATCTGTTGAATGCTGGTGCAGCACGGTAGATAGATAAATATGAAGGAAGGACAAAAATGGGCCTTACAAAATGTTACAACCTCATGAGATATTTTTCATATCCCATTGCCAGAGGATATCAGTTTTAAACAATTCTAAGAGTAATAAGATACCTGAACAAGCTTGCTGCATGATCACATTACAACTACATCAATCAGTGCATTAGCATTTATCACTATAAGCTATTAGACTCTTTAGCTTTTGACCTCTTTGCTTCCTGAGGTTGTGAATATTTATTTCAATCTAACGTGCTACTGGTTTAGCAGAGTTTATACTGCCCTGGCACTATCATTAATCATTAAAGCATTGTATGCTTTAATTCCTTCTTATTTCATGTTTTACCCAACCAACTGGGCATTAGTTCTACCATTTTCCTAGCTTGAAATTTTGTCATGTAGCATATTGGATAAGCAAGAATCCTCAGCCAGAATTAGCTCTACTGTATGGTGTCTTATACTGCAGAATAACAAATGTACTTCATCCTTAAATTAGCGTAACATTTTTTTCCAGACTGCATTCCCCCACCCTCACATCTTTGACTTGGAGTCCACAGGGTATTAAAATATAGGAGGATTTTTGAAGTTGCCCACAACATTACCAATTTCTTTCTCTTGAATAGCAATGAACCATCAATTTAAAATTGCAACGGTGTGAGTTTCCCTAACCTTGGTCTTCCGTGAGACGGAAAGGACCCACTGGGTAGTCTAAGTTCTCAACCCTGATTCCAAAATCCTTTCAAAGCAGCCGGACAACAGGTGGGGAGCTTGTTTTCTTCCCTGATAGGGTCAGAGAAAGTTATCTTAATCAAAGTAGATGTGCTTCTGACAGTTCAAAAGGTTTCTTGGCATTATCACTGTATGCGTTTTGTGCTCAATGATGCCTCTCAGCACTGACAGTTAATGGAAGCCTTCCTCTCCTGATATATAACTAGTTCATGTTCAGGGAACGACGTCTTCAATAATAAGTAACTTATTTTCCAAACCTATGGTAAATATTTGAGCTATCACTTGCCTTTATTCCTAATGAATTTATGCTGAAAGATGCTGTCACTCAGTTTGCGCTGGTGAAGAGATCAGTATTCAAACCTGTTCCTGGAGTCGAGACAGGATCTGTATTTAGAGTCGCTCCAGCATTACAGAGGGCATCAGTTTCAGACATCTTTCAGTATTTGATCATATATAGGATGATACTAGAACAGCTTATGCATATACAAATGAATTTTCTGAGGCAGTGTTTCAGAAGCAAGAAAACAGGACATGTGTTTGCAGCTTCTCAACTGTTTTGGTTGTTTTGACCCTAACTTAGGTGCACTGTCCTCTTCCAATATTCATTGCTGGTGCAGTGGGCTAACATTGAATATGAAGAAGTGGGGCGGGGATGGGGGGCTCGGGGGGTTAGATTTCCTGTGTCACAGTGGCCATTTAAAAGGAAACAACCATTGGGAGTGAAGCAAACATTTTAAGTACTTATTCAAATACACATTTACTCTTCTGCACCATTACATCTTGCTGCTGAATCATTTCAGGCTCCTTTCCCCTTTCATTCCCCCTCAAGTTGTCTGCCTAAATTCCTGTGCTGATGTCTAACTAGTGTCATGAATGATGTTGGATGCTGTTAGGTTCTTCTTCTTTGCCATTGGGAATTCTAGGGTGATTCCCGTGACACTGTACAGAAACAAAAGATGCATGTGTGGTGGAATGCTGGCTGCTGAATAGCCCTTCAAATAGCATTTTCACAACAATGAGAGTTATAGTGTTGTGCTTAAGGGTATTTCCTGAGTGAGTGAATGAGTCAGCAAACTTGAGAATAAAACAAAAAGGAAAAGGTGAATGAGTGTCCTTTCGGTGTGTCCTATATGTGACTCCACATTACGACGGGCAGTGATTCAGACCTCCACCACACCCAACAGTGATACCTTGATCCTTGTAGACCTCCCCGTGATCATTCATTTAACTTTGCTCGTTTGGTTTCTGTAGAATCTTTTGGACTTTTCACAGTGGGAAGTTCCTTTGAAGCTTGTAAGAAAATATGAACCAAATAACTCGCGTTTTGTTTAAGCTACAGCATCTCAAAGAAAGACTGGCTAATCTGTGCGGGGTTTCCGCTGGAATTTATTAGCTGATAACCTTTCTGAAAATGCTTTCCATTCAGTCATATTCCTTCCCAAACAAACAGTTTGTGGGGCAGGATGACACTGACCCACAGATTTGAACTTGTACCACCGCGAGTCAAGAGATTCAAAAGGATGCAAAAAGGAGACACATTTCATTATTTTATAGATCTATAACACCATAGAATGTCTTTCATTGATGTTGCAAGCAGGATGTAATACTTAATAAGGCCTTTACTGTTGACAGTGGCTCCCAACCCCTGCAGGGCACTCGTTCAACCTTCCTGCCAAACATGATCTGTCTGACTTCAACAGGTTAACTTCCCATGGAGTCATTCAGATAGGCTTCAAATCACACAGTCAACTACATGCTCACCTTTAAAAAAAAGTCCTTCCTACTCTCAAATATCATCAAAATGTTTTAACTGCATCTTTCATAAAACCAACAATTGTTGCAAGTTTGTTAACTTAGATGCAACATGTGATTGGACTTCAGCCAAAGGAAGAAAGAAAATTAAAATGAAAAACATGCATGAATTATAGCTTTTTCTCTATAAAAAGGAATGCTGTTTCTTATAAGAACTGCTTTTCTTCCTCAATTTTTCTTTACGTGCCTTTATTCCCTCTCCTATTCAGGCAGGTGGGCCTGCGTTATGATTTTTTTGGTGCAGGATTGCATGGTGGCGCAGTGGCTAGCACTGCTGCCTCACGGTGCTGAGGACCCGGGTTCGGTCCCGGCCCCAGGTTACTGTCAATGTGGAGTTTGCACATTCTCCTGTGTCAGCGTGGGTCTCCGGGTCCTCCGGTTTCTTCCCACAAGTCCCGAAATACGTGCTTGTTAGGTGAATTCTCCCTCTGTGTACCCAAAAAGGCGCTGGAATGTGGCGACTAGGGGCTTTTCACAGTAACTTCATTGCAGTGTTATGTCAGCCTACTTGTGACTAAATTGCCCCTTAATTGTAAATAACGAAATAAATAATTGGGTACTCTAAATTTAAAAAAAAGAAATATGGGTTAGGTGGATCAGCCATGCCAAATTGCACCTTACTATCCAGGAATGTGCAGTTAGATTATGCACTATTGGAACATGAACAGAGAGAACTGGCTACAAAGGTCTCATAAATTACCATCAGGAGAGATAGGGCAATATAGAATCATAGAATCCCTACAGTGCTGAAAGAGGCCATTCGACCCTTCGAGTCTGCACTGACCCTTCGAAAAGGCACACTACCCATGTCCACCCCACCCTATCCCCGTAACCACATAATCTAACCTGCACATTCCTGGACCGTAAGGGGAAATTTTGCATGGCCAACCCACCTAACCCAAATTTCTTTAGACTGTGGGAGGAAATTGGAGCACCCGGAGGAAACACACAGAGACACAGAGATAACACAGTGTCCACACAGTGACCCAAGGCTGGAATTGAAGCCAGGCCTTTGGCGCTGTGAGGCAGCAGTGCTAACCGCTTACCAATGTGCCGCCCTTCAACATCAAGAAGGCAGATTTGCACCTTCTGCTTGCAATAGTTGTCGGATCTATTAGTGCAATGGAATATTTTATGCTTATGGACTGGCAGTTTTTTTACAATGAAATCACAACTGCATCAGAAATAATTCAAGCTAATTAATGTCTTCAGGTTGGCTTGGTGGTTACCAATCACAATAGCTTTGTTGGCATAACAGTTACAAATCAACCTTTCGGCTTTATGGCTTTGGTTTGGATTCTTCTCTGAATTTGTACCCATTCTGGGATGGTAAACAATCTTTGCGGTAGATTCTCTGCTGCCCACTGCTGGGAGTGGAGTTCCAGATGCGTTGCTGAATCCTGTGTCGGAGAGAAAATGGGATCGGTGCCTGCAATTCTCCAGTCTCCCACTGATGGCGGCATCGGTGTTCACATCCTTCGCCAGCGGGAGGATGCAAATGGACCATTTACACCCGATTAACGGGCTGGACACTGGATTCTCAACACCTCCATGATGCTCCAACCTCTGAGCTGGGATACACGTGGGCATGGATTGGCAGAAGCATTTGCCAGCATGGTCGTGATGAGGTGGACCTCACGGTAGGCCAAGAGGGTACATTTTTAAGGTAGATGATCCCAAAGTCCATGGAGGGCCCCCTCCCCCCTACAATGCTAATTCAGCCAACCCTAACTTCCAGCCGCCCCATCAGACACCCTCACTGCCCCCCCCCCCCATCAAACACCCCCACCAGACACTCACTAGACACCCCATCAAAGACCCCTATCAAAGACCCCACCAGGCCCTGCATCAGAGAAGCTCATTCAATCCCCATCAGGGATCCCCATCAGAGAACCCCGTCAGAGATCCCCACCAGACCCCCCCATCAGAGACCCCCACCAGGCCCCCCATCAGAGACCCCACCAGACTCCCATCAGAGACCCCCCAGACCCCCTATCAGAGACCCCCACCAGACCCCCCATCAGAGACCCCCACCAGACCCCCCATCAGAGACCCCACCAGACCCCCATCAGAGACCCCCCCAGACCCTCTATCAGAGACCCCCACCAGACCCCCATCAGAGACCCACCATATCAAGACATCCCCATAAGAGAGAAACCCACATTTCAGAGTCCCCATATATGAGACTCCCCATCAAAAACCCCCCGTATCAGAGAACCCACCATATCAGCAAATCCTCCATATTAGAGATCTCCATGACAGAGACCCCCATATCAGAGACCCCCACATTACAGAGATGAAACTTCATCAGAGACCCCATCCACAACCCAGCATATCAAAGACCCCCTCAAATCAGTGAGCCCCATAACAGAGAACTCCCCATATCAGAGACCTCACCATATCAGACACCTCCATCAGAGAACAGCCCATATCAGAGATTCCCCCCCCCCCCCCCCCCCCGGCTATTAGGGACCTCCCCTATATCAGAGAACTCCATTACAGAGATATCTCCATATTGAGATCCCCCCTTAAGAGAGATCCTCCAGCATAACAGGGACCCCCTTATCAGTGGAAGCTAAAGATTAGTCCAGGCAAAACAGTGAAAATTATTACTGCTTTTTCATTCACTTGTCACTTACACCTGCTGTCTCAGACAGATGTCTAGAAATCAGCAGCCGTGAGTTCATAGAAGGCCAAGACACATCACAAGGCGTTAAACCCCCATAGATCCTTTGATCTTCAAGGATGCTATTCGATTCAGAGAGAAATAGCTTTTAGTAAGGTAAGGTAAAGTCACCACAGTCCATGATGACTATAGCGTTTTTCCCCTTTGAGGGGGAAGCTGACTGGTGGCGGTTTAACCTGTGGATCACCACAGCTCAGGTGAGGGGCAAGGTTGAGAAGGCAGGCTTTCATGAATAACATCCTTTTAGTGGGTTGTAATTGACAGCTTCAAGACAGCCAGCTATCTGCATTGTTCATTTCATTTCCCTTCGTGCTTGAATGCATTTTAAATAGCCTGCTTTGAACCTAACCACAATGTTTATAAACATCTAGGAGTTATTTGCTTTCACGTTCTCTTTTTCTCAGCAGAAAACACTTAATTGCTCTTGACGTAGTCAGGATCTGTCACTCATAACTAAATGTTTATAAAAAGAATGCAAATGAAAATGTGAAAAGTTGGCTAAAAATAATGGCTGAATACGAGGTTCATAGATAGAATTTACAGTGCAGAAGGAGGCCATTTGGCCCATCCTGTTTGCACGGCCCTTGGAAAGAGCACCCTACTTAAGATCATGCCTCCACCCTAGCCCCATAATCCAGTAACCCCACCTAACCTTTTTAGACACTAAGGGGCAATTTAACATGGACAGTCCACATAACTTACACTTCTTTGGGCTGTGGGAGGAAACCGGAGCACCTGGAGGAAACTCACGCAGACAAGGGGAGAACGTGCAGACTCCGCACTGACAGTCACCCAAGGCCGGAATTGAACCTGTAACCCTGGAGCTGTGAGGCAGCATTGTTAACCACTGTGTCACCATGCCGCCCCAGCTGGGGTGGTTATCCCCCTTCCCCCTACAATGCTAAGGGGTCTGCTGGGAATGCAGGAATCTGATGAAGGGTCTGATTGGGGGTCCCTTTTGGGGCTCCTGATGGGGGTTCTGATGAGTAGGTCTCTGTTGAGAATCTGATGGGGGTCTCTGTTGGCGGTCTGCTGGGGGTCTTATGAGAGGGCTGAGCGGGTCTGATAGAGAGCTGGGGGGAGTCTGATTGGACACTGGGGGGGTTAGATGGGGGGATCTGATGGTGGACGTGGGGGTATCTGATGGGGGGTCTATGGTGGTGCTGGGCAGGATGGAGGATAGGGGTTGCATTGTGGACCCTTTGGTGGAATGTGAGGGAGGGCCAGCAACTAAGTTACACACTTACCCCTTGACCCACCGCAGGGCCCCCCTTGTCAGGGCAATGCTTAAAAATACCTGCAGCAATCCATGCCTGCATGAATCCTGGCAGAGAGAGACCTGGAGCATCATGGGGGCGAGGAGAATCGGGCTTTCAGCTCGGTGCATATAGGCGCAACTGATCAAATTACACCTTCCAGCTGGCATGGGGCATGTAGCTTGCCGCTGCCGTCAATGGGGGACTGGAGCTTCAGAACACCAATTCCATTTTAGCGTGAAACTCAATTCTCTGCCGGATCGGGAACGCCACTATGGGTGGCACTACTATTTGATTTGATTTATTATTGTCACGTGTATTAGTATACAGTGAAAAGTATTATTTCTTGCATGCTATACAAACAATGCATACCGTATATAGGAAAGGACGGAAAGGCTGCAGAATATAATGTTACAGTTATAGCAAGGTGTAGAGAAAAGATCAACTTAATACGAGGTAGGTCCATTCAAAGGTCTGATGGCAGTAGGGAAGAAGCTGTTCTTGAGTCGGTTGGTACATGACCTCAAACTTCGGTATCTTTTTCCTGACCGAAGAAGGTGGAAGAGAGTATGTCCGGGGTGCGTGGGGCCCTTTAATTATGCTGGCTGCCTTTATGAGGCAACGAGAATTATAGAGTCGATGGATGGGAGGCTGGTTTGCGCGATGGACTGGGCTACATTCACGACCTTTTCTAATTTCCTGCGGTATTGGGCAGAGCAGGAACCATACCAAGCTGTGATACAACCAGAAAGAATGCTTTCTATGGTGCATCTGTAGACGTTGGTGAGAGTCGTAGGTGACATGCCAAATTTCCTTAGTCTTCCTTAGTCTACTATCCACCCCAACATCTGTTATCATCGTTGTGGGTCTTATTTGGGGTAGTCGTGGCTTACTAGGTACAAAATAGACTCAGTATGAGTCCCTACATAGAACTCTCTCTCTGTTATCATGTGATCTTTTGCCACTGATGATATAGACTATGGGATCGATTCATAGAATCCCAACAATGCAGAAGGAGGCCGTTCGGCACCAACCCGCTGAAAGGGTAACCTACATAGGGTCAGGCCCCCACCCAATCCACATCACCCAATAACCCCACCTAATCTTTTTTTTTCTTTTTTTAATAAATTTAGAGTGCCCAATTATTTTTTTCCAATTAAGGGGCAATTTAGCATGGCCAATCAACCTACCTGCACATCTTTGGGTTGTGGGAGCGAAACCCACGCAAACTGGGGGAGAATGTGCAAACTCCACACGGACAATGACCCAGAGCTGGGATTGAACCCGGGACCTCAGAATCGTGAGGCAGCAGTGCTAACCACTGCACCACCGTGCTACCCAACCCCACCTAACGTAAACTTTTTGAACACAAAGGGAAAATTGACGATGGCCAATCCACCTAACCTGCACATCTTTGGACTGTGGGAGCAAACCGGAGCACCCGGAGGAAACCCACGCAGAGATGGGGAGAACGTGCAAACTCCACAGTGATAGTTACCCAAGGTCGGTATTGAGCCCGGGACCCTAGCGCTGTGAGGCAGCAGTGCTAACCACTGTGCCAGCATGTCGATTCAACAGGAAAAAGCTTTTGGGAACACCGAGTGGGGTGATTCTCGCCTTTATGTAACGACACTTTGCCGTATTTTATTTGGCCTCAGCAAGGAACGCCCCATCGAGGCCACACTTACGTCATTTCCTGCACTGATGAACTCACGAATTATGGCACCATTCTTAAAGGCAGCCCCGATCTTTCGAGCCCCCTCGGTGACCTCACCGCAGCCTCTGGGTTCCCCCCTCCCCACTGCACTCAACGTGCCTCCTCTAGGGTCCGCACCCCACCTCTTATGGGCAAAGCACCCTGAGCCCAACCCCTGGCACTGGCAACCTAGCACCAGGCCAGGGTGGCACTGCCATGGTGTCCGGATGGCAGTGCCAAGGTTCCATCCTCAGAAAAGGAGACCAAAACTGCACACAATAGTCTAGATGTGGTCTCACCAAGGCCCTGTATAAGTGCAGCAACACATCTCTGCTTCTGTACTCGAATCCTCTCGCAATGAAGGCCAACATACCATGAGCCTTCTTTACCGCCTGCTGCACCTGCATGCTTACCTTTAGCAACCGGTGCATAAGGACACCCACGTCCTGCTCCCCCCTCCCAATTTACAACCATTCAGGAAGAAGTAATCTGCCTTCCTGTTTTTGCTTCCAAACTGAATAACCTCACACTTATCCAAATTATACTGCATCTGCCTTTGATTTGTCCACTCGCCCAACCTGTCCAGATCATGCTATAGGATCTCTGCATCCTCGTCACAGTTCACTCTCCCAACCAATTTGGTATCATCTGTTTTACATTTTGTTTCCCATATCCAGGCTAGTTTAGCACAGTGGGCTAAACAGCTGGCTTGTGATGCAGAAAAATGCCAGCAGCGCGGGTTCAATTCCCGTACTGGCCTCCCCGAACAGGAGCCGGAATGTGGTGACTAAGGGCTTTTCGCAGTTATTTCTTTGAAGCCTACTTGTGACAATAAGTGATTATTATTATTTAGATCATTAACATACATTGTGAATAACTGGGGTCCCAGCACCGATCCCAGTGGCACCCCACGAGTTACTTCCTGCCAATTTGAAAAGGACCTATTAATTCCGACTCTTTGTTTCCTCTCTGCCAACCAGTTTTCTATCCACCTCAATACACATCCCCCAATCCCATGCGCTTTAATTTTGCACAAGAATCTCTTATGCGGGACTTTGTCAAATGCCTTGTAAAAGTCCCAGTATACCACATCAACTGGCTCCCCCTTGTCAACTGTATTCTGACATCTCAAGTATGTCAGAGTACAGGAGGGAGATAGAGAACCTAGTGGAATGATGTAACAACAACAATCCCTCAATGTCAGCAAAACTAAAGAGCTGGTCATTGACTTCTGGAAGCAAAGTATTGTGCACACCCCTGTCTGCATCAACGGGGCCAAGGTGGAGATGGTTGACAGCTTCAAATTCCTAGATGTGCACATCATCAACAGTCTGTCCTGGTCCACCCATGTGGACGCTACAACCAAAAAAGCACAACAGCGCCTATACTTCCTCAGGAAACTAAGGAAATTCGGCAAGTCTTACCATTGACTCTTACCAATTTTTAAGATGTGCCATAGTGGTTAGCACAGTTGCTTCACAGCTCCAGGGTCCCAGGTTCAATTTCCAGCTGGGTCACTGTCAGTGCGGAGTCTGCACCTTTTCCCATGTCTGCATGGGTTTCCTCCGGGTGCTCCGGTTTCCGCCCACAGTCCAAAGATGTGCAGTTAGGAGGATTGGCCACGCTAAATTGCCCTTAGTGTTAAGTGGGGGTTACTGGGTTACGGGGATAGAGTAGATATGTGGGCTTCAGTAGGGTGTTCTTTGTAAGGCCCGATGCAGACTCGATGGGTCAAATGGCCTCCTTCTGCACTTTAAATTCTATGATTCTCTGATTCTAAATAGAAAGCATCCTATCTGGCTGCATCACAGCCTGGTGTGGCAACTACTCGGCCCAGACAGCAAGAAACTTCAGAGAGTCGTGAACACCACCCAGTCCATGACACAAACCCGCCTCCCATCCATTGACTTTTTTTTACACCTCCTGCTGCCTTGGGAAAGCAGGCAGCATAATCAAAAACCCCTCCCACCCGGGTTATTCACTCTTCCAACTTCTTCCATCGGGCAAGAGATTCAAGGGTCTGAGAACATGCACTAACAGGTTCAAAAACTGCTTCTTCCCCACTGTTACCAGACTCCTGAATGACCATCTTATGGACTGAACTTATCTCTTCACACATCCTCTCTACTGAGTAGTACTACACTCCGTATTCTCACCCATTGCCTGTGCCTATGTATTTACATTGTTTTTTAAGTATGTCCTTTGTTTCCTTTTCATGTATGGATTGATCTGTCTGGACTGTACGCAGAACAATGTTTTTCACTGTACCTTGGTATACATGACAATAAAACAAAACAAACAAACAAGTGTCGCGAACCTTGTGAGAGGATTCAACGGCCTTGTCGCGTCAGCGAGTTGGGCAAGACGCGACTGGTAAATCCCACGCTGTATTTCTACATATTTAACATTAACCCTTCATACCTTGTAGATGGTAGCAGGCTTTGGGGAGTCTTTGGGTGAGTTATTCACCATTGAATTCCCAGCCTCTGACCTGCTCTTCTAATCACAGTATCTATATGGCTGTTCCAGTTCAGTTTCTGGTCAATGATAACCATCAGGACATTGATAGTGAGGTATTCAGCAATGGTAATACCATTGAATGTCAATGGGGTTAAATTCACTCTTTGTGGAGATAGTCATTGTCTGGTACTTGTGGGGTGCTTTTCCTTCTTGCCAATTACCTGCCCAAGCTTGAATGTTGTCCAGGTCTTGTTAGTGGCAGGCTTGACTGCTTCAGTATCTGAGTGATGCACCATCAATTGCACAGAGACGAGAGTTGAATACAACTGAGGCTTTATTACTCTAAGATGTGTGGCCTCCTACAGCAGCTGGCGAAATGGCTGCTGTACAGGGAGCACACATATTTATACTCTGCCTCCTGTTAAAATTGAGACTGGCTGGGGCGGTGGAGAACTATATACAGAGCAAGTTTAATATACAGAGGCAAAAACATTTTTTTGAAGTCCAGTACAAGGTGCTTGAACAGTCCCAAACCAATTAAAGGTTTAGCCGGTCCGGGGCCTTGATGTGATGTTGGGAGCGACGGAGTGGTGGCAGCGATTCCGGTGGTGGTCTGGTCTTCGTTGACTCCGGGAGCGTGCCGAAATCCTCTTCATCCTCGGGCGTGGGCAGGGGAAGGACGGATGGTCCTGGGGAGGGTGCTGCTGGATGCGTGGGGGGAAGGGAGGGTGGCGCCGTGCCAGAGGGGTGTGTGTGTGTGGAACCTGCTGGTGCCAGGTCCCTGAGGGAGACAGTATCCTGGCGGCCATCGGGGGACGCCACGTAGGCATTGTGGAGGTTCGCATGGAGCAATTGCACCCTTTCCACCAACGGGTCCGCCTTGTGGAGTCGTACGTGCTTACGGAGGAGTACGGGTCCTGGTGCTGCGAGCCAAATCGGGAGCGACACACCGGATGTGGACTTCCTGGGGAAGGCAAAGAGACGTTCATGGGGTGTGACGTTTGTCGCAGTGCATAGGAGCGACCGAATGGAGTGCAGTGCATTGGGGAGGACCTCCTGCCAGCGGGAGGCCGGGAGATTTCTGGACCATGGGGCCAGCTGAACGGCCCTCCAGACCGTCCCGTTCTCCCTCTCCACCTGCCCGTTTCCCCGGGGGTTATAGCTGGTTGTCCTACTGGAGGCGATGCCCCTGCTGAGCAGGAACTGAAGCAGCTAATCACTCATGAATGAGGATCCCCTGTCACTGTGGATGTAGGCATGGAAGCCGAACAAAGCGAAGATTGTGTTGAGGGTTTTGATGACGGTGACAGACGTCATGTTGGGGCACGGGATGGCGAAGGGGAATCTGGAATACTCATCGACTCCACAGAGGAAGTATGTGTTATGGTCGATGGAGGGGAGGGGCCCTTTGAAATCCATGTTGAGACGTTCAAAGAGGCGGGAGGCCTTCACCAGGCGCGCAAGGTCAGGCTGGCAGAAGTGCGGTTTGCACTCCTGGCTGTCTCTGGTGATTGCCCTGACTTCCTCGACGGAGTAGGGCAGATTTTGGGCCTTTATGAAGTGGTACAACCGTGTGACTCCCGGGTGACAAAGTCGTGCAGAGTCCAGAGTCGGTCCACTTGTACGCTGGCACGCGTACCTCAGGATAGGGCATCGGGGGACTTGTTGAGCTCACCGGGGCGATACAAAATCTCGTAGTTGTAGGTGGAGATCTTGATCCTCCACCTCAAGATTTTATCATTCTTGATCTTGTCCCGTTGTGTGTTGTTAAACACAAAGGCTACCGACCGTTGGTCAGTGAGGAGAGTGAATCTCCTGCCGGCCTTTCTCCTGCCAGCTTCAACGATGGCTTGGGCCTCTTTTTTGACGGAGGAGTGCCGAATTTTGGAGGCATGAAGGTTGCGGGAAAAGAATGCCACGGGCCTACCTGCCTGATTCAGCGTGGCGGCTGGAGCGATGTCTGATGCATCGCTCTCCACTTGAAAGGGTAATGTCTCGTCGACTGCGTGCATCGCGGCCTCGGCGATGTCGGCTGTAATACGGTTGAAGGCCTGTTGAGCCTCGGCCGTCAGGGGAAAAAGGGTGGACTGGATGAGTGGGCGGGCCTTGTCCGCATAGTTTGGGACCCACTGGGCGCAGTAAGAAAAGAACCCCAGGCAGTGCTTGTGGGCCTTGGGGCAGTGGGGAAGGGGGAGCTCCATGAGGGGGCGCATGCGGTCGGGATCGGGCCCCAGACTCCGTTCTGGACCACATAGCCGAGGATGGCTAAGCGGTTTGAGCTGAATACACACTTCTCCTTGCTATAGGTGAGGTTCAGGAGAGAGGCGGTGTGGAGAAGTTTGGCAAGATTAGCATCGTGGTCCTGCTGATCGTGGCCGCAGATGGTGACATTCTCTAGGTACGGGAAAGTGGCCCGCAGCCCACACCGGTCGATCATTCACAAGAACATAAGAACATAAGAACTAGGAGCAGGAGTAGGCCATCTGGCCCCTCGAGCCTGCTCCACCATTCAATGAGATCATGACTGATCTTTTGTGGACTCAGCTCCACTTTCCCGAACAACATAACCCTTAATCCCTTTATTCTTCAAAAAACTATCTATCTTTACCTTAAAAACATTTAATGAAGGAGCCTCAACTGCTTCACTGGGCAAGGAATTCCATAGATACACAACCCTCCTAAACTCAGTCCTAAATCTACTTCCCCTTATTTTGAGGCTATGCCCCCTAGTTCTGCTTTCACCCGCCAGTGGAAACAACCTGCCTGCATCTATCCTATCTATTCCCTTCATAATTTTATATGTTTCTATAAGATCCCCCCTCATCCTTCTAAATTCCAACGAGTACAGTCCCAGTCTACTCAACCTCTCCTCATAATACAATCCCTTCAGTTCTGGGATTAACCTAGTGAATCTCCTCTGCACACCCTCCAGTGCCAGTACATCCTTTCTCAAGTAAGGAGACCAAAACTGAACACAATACTCCAGGTGTGGCCTCACTAACACCTTATACAATTGCAGCATAACCTCCCTAGTCTTAAACTCCATCCCTCTAGCAATGAAGGACAAAATTCCATTTGCCTTCTTAATCACCTGTTGCACCTGTAAACCAACTTTCTGTGACTCATGCACTAGCACACCCAGGTCTCTCTGCACAGCAGTATGCTTTAATATTTTATCGTTTAAATAATAATCCTGTTTGCTGTTATTCCTACCAAAATGGATAACCTCACATTTGTCAACATTGTATTCCATCTGCCAGACCCTAGCCCATTCACTTAGCCTATCCAAATCCCTCTGCAGACTTCCAGTAGCCTCTGCACTTTTCGCTTTACCACTCACCTTAGTGTCATCTGCAAACTTGGACACATTGCCCTTGGTCCCCAACTCTAAATCATCTATGTAAATTGTGAACACGGATCCCTGAGGGACACCACTAGCTACTGATTGCCAACCAGAGAAACACCCATTAATCCCCACTCTTTGCTTTCTATTAATTAACCAATCCTCTATCCATGCGACTACTTTACCCTTAATGCCATGCATCTTTATCTTATGCACCCTCAGTCCATCTCCCTTTGGAAGACCGAGACCCCGTTGGTGACACCGAAGGGAACCCTGAGAAAGTGGTAGAGGCGGCCATCTGCCTCATTGGCAGTGTGTGGGCGGTCTGTCTTATGGATGGGGAGCTGGTGATAGGCGGATTTTAGGTCTACAGTTGAGAAGACCCGGTACTGTGCAATCTGATTGACCATATCAGATATGCATGGGAGGGGGTATGCGTTGAGCTGCGTGTACCGATTGATGGTCGGGCTGTAGTCCACGACCATTTGGTGTTTCTCCCCAGTTTGCACTACTACCACCTGTGCTCTCCAGGGGCTGTTGCTGGCCTCGATGATGCCTCCCGAAGCAGCCGCTGGACCTCGGACCTGATGAAGGTCCTGTCCTGGGTGCTGTACCGTCTGCTCCTGGTGGCGACGGGTTTGCAATCCGGGGTGAGGTTTGCGAATAGGGAAGATGGGTCGACCTTTAGGGTCGCGAGGCTGCACACAGTAAGGGGTGGCAGGGACCTTCCGAAGTTCAGTGTTAGGCTCTGGAGGTTACACTAGAAGTCCAGGCTGAGGGGCAGGGCAGAGCAGAGGTTGGGGAGGACGTAGAGACGGAAGCCGCTGAATTCTACCCCCTGGACCGTGAGCGTGGCTATACAGTACCCCCGGATCGCCACGGAGTGGGACCCGGAGGCCAGGGAGTATCTCTGGTTAGCGGGGTGTACCGCGAGGGAGCAGCGCCTTATGGAATCTGGATGGATGAATCTTTCGGTGCTCCCGGAGTCCAGCAGACAAGTGGTCTCGTGCCCATCGATTTTCACGCTTCTCGAGGCGGTGGCTATATTGTGCAGGCGAGACTGGTCAATCGTGACAGAGGCGAGTTGCGGCTGGTTGTTGCTGGTGTCGAACGATGGGGTGCTCGGGGGGCACGGGTCCTGGAACGATGGTGGCGCCCATGTGCCGTGGGGGAGACAAGATGGTGGCACCTGATGATCTTGGGGTGGACAAAATGGCGGTGCCCACGGGCCGCACATGGTGAGGGTTGACAAAGATGGCGGTGCCCATGGGCCGCGCGTGGTCCGAGGAGGGGAAGATGGCGGCGCCCACTGGCCATGCGTGGTCCGAGGAGGGGAAGATGGCGGCGCCCACTGCCCATTGGCGGTGCCAATTGTCCGTACGTGAGGGGGCCGGGGCGATAGTGGTGACTGCGCAGGCCTGGCACACCGCAGCAAAGTGCCACTTTTTGCCGCAGACCTTGCAAAGGGCGCTGTGGGCCGGGCAGCATTGGCAGGGGTGTTTCTGTTGCCCGCAGAACTAACATCGGGGCCCCCCAGGTTGGCTGGCTGGCGCGTGGCACTGGCATAGGATTGGCTGGGTGAGGCCCCCAGTGGGGCAGCCATCTGTGGAGTCCACGATGCGTAGGAGGGGTGGGCCGCGTGGCTGGTGGTGGAGGCCTGAACATTGCGCAAGGCGACCGTCATCGATAGCGCCAGCTTTTTGGTTTCTGCGAGGTCGAACTTGGCCCCCTCTAAAAGTCGCTGGCGTATGAGGTCTGACCCTATCCCCTTAATGAAAGCGTCCCGCATGAGGAGGTTTGAATGTTCCGTGGCCGTGACGGCCTGACAGTCACAGTCTCTGACTAGGGGAATTAAAGCACGCCAGAAATCTTCTACAGATTCACCAGAGAGTTGACTACGAGTAGAGAGTACGTGTCTGGTGAAGAGCGTGTTCGTCCGCTGGACGTAATTCTCTTTCAGTAGCACCATGGCTTCATCGTAGGTCGGCGCGTCCTGGATAAGAGGAAATACAATGCAGCTCAGCTGCGAGTAGAGTATCTGGATCTTCTGAGCTTCCGGAATTGGGTTTGGTGCAGACCTGATGTCAGCTTTGAAACAAGCTAGCCAATGTTGAAAGTCCTTTTTGGCATCGCTTGATTGCGGATCCAGCTGCAGGCGATCCGGCTTGATGCGGAGGTCCATCTTCTGAAAATCTTAGAGTAATAAATTAATGCACGATCAATTGCACAGAGATGAGAGTTGAATACAACTGAGGCTTTATTACTTTAAGATGTGTGGCCTCCTACAGCAGCTGGCGAAATGGCTGCTGTACAGGGAGCACACATATTTATACACCTGTGTATGTGGGGGCACCCCCCCGGGGCCAGATCCCCCCGTGCGCCCCCGAGGACTCTGCAGGCTGCCCGTAGAGCCAGGTCCCGCCGGTATGGACCTGGTTTGATTTACGCCGGCGGGACTGGCCGAAAATGGGCGGCCGTTCGGCCCATAGAATCACCAGGGGGGCTGCTGTCAGCGGCATGTTTCTTTTGTTGTGGTGGTGTTGGTGGATCCCCCCCCCCCCCCCCCCCCCCCCCATTGTTTAGTGGCCTATTTTGCAGTAAAAGTGCCTAATTTTGAGTTTCCAGGAGGAGAGCCAACCCTCATGTGTCCGCACAGCACATCCCCATCGCCAGAAGCATTTCCCTGGTACTTTTTCCCTGAGTGATTGTTACTGTATTTATTTCTTCCTTGCCCCACCCCGCCCCCTTGATTATTTAATATCTTTGGAATGTTGTTAGCGTCTTCCATCGTGAAGACTGACATAATGTATTTGTTTAATTCCTTTGCCATTCCCTGGTTCCAGCTTTATTATTTCCCTCGTCTCATTGTCTAGGGGTCTAAGGGCTTCTGTTCACTTTGGTATGTCTCTTCCTTTCTATATCTTAAAAGAATCTCTTTCTGTCCATTTTTATATTACTTGCTCGGTTACCCTCATAGTTTATCTTCTCCCTCTTTAATTTTATTTTGGTCATCTTTTGTTGGATTTTAAAACTTTCCCAATCCTCTGGTTTACCACTAATCTTTGCCACATTGTCTGTTTTTTCTTTCAGTTTAACACTGTCCGACATGTCCTTGGGTGACCATGGTTGATTTGTCCACTTCCTAGAATCCTTCTTCCTCACTGGGATGTATCTTTGTTGTGAATCATGAACTATTTTCATAAATGCTTGCCATTGCTGATCAACTGTTTTTCCTGCTAAACTTCTTTCCCAGTCCACTCCAGCCAACTCTGCCCTCATTCTTTTATAATTACCTTTATTTAAAGTGTAGTACAGTTGTTTCTGACCTAAGTTTCTCACTCTTAAATTGAATGCTAAATTCTACCATGTTATGGTCACTGCTTCCTCGGGGATCTTTACTCAGAATGTTTACTAAACCTGCCTCATTACACATTACAAAATCCAAAATAGCCTGATCCCCTGTTGGACCCACAACATATTGTTCGAGGAAACTGTCCCTAATTTGCGGCTACGTCTGCCAATTTGATTTTCCCAATCTACATGAAGATTAAAGTCACCCATGATTAAAGTACTGCCTTTTTGACATGCTTTTATTGTCTCCTAATTTATTCCAGGCCCTATTAGTGTTTGGTGGCCTATAGACCACGCCCACCGATTTCTTCTCCCCTTGGTTATTTCTTACCTCCACACGTATGAATTATGCACTTCCATCTTGTAGTAACAAAGCTACCCACCATCCTGTCTTTACAAAAATCACATACCCCCGAATGTTTAATTCCCAGTTTTGATCTCCATGTAACCATGGGCGGGATTCTCCGGCCCCCTGCGGGGTCAGAGAATCCCGCCCCGACACCGGCTGCCTTATTCTCCGGTTCTGTTTTTCGGCTGGGGGTGGGACTCACGTCACGCCGTTCGGGGGCTGTTGGCAGCGGCCCCCCTGGCGATTCTCCGGGCCCTGATGGGGCCGAGCAGCCATTCGTTTTTGGCCAGTCCTGCCGGCGTGGGTTACGCATGGTCCCACATGGTGGGACCTGGCAGTTAGGTCGCCATGGGCGGTCCTCAGGGGGGCATGGGGGGATCCTCCCCACGGTGGCCTGGCCGCGATTGGGGCCCACCGATCTGCGGGCGGGTCTGTTCCATGGGGGCACTTCTTCCTTCCGCGCCGGCCCCTGTTGGGCTCCGCCATTGCCGGCGCAGAGAAGAGAACCCCCTGCGCAAGCGCCAAAATACGATGGCCGGTTTTCGCATGCGCGGAATATTGCCGGCATTTCCGCGCATGCGTGAGATCAAGACGGCCGTTCCGCGCATGCGCAAACTCGCACAGTTCCTTCGGCGCCGGCTGCCAACGTCTCCGCCATCCACCTAGCTCCCAAGACAGGTGAGAATTCCTCATCTTGGGGGACTGTTGATGCTGGAGTCGTTGGTGCCAGTTTTCCCGCTGACATGGGGACTTAGTCCCCAGAAGGGAAAATCCCTCTGCAATGGCTATAAGGTCAGACACATTAACCTCAATTTGTACTGAATGTTACACGCATTTAAGAACTATTAAGTTTGCCTTGTTACCATTTTTTCCCTTATCTCAAAGTATTGCAATGTGCTTACACTCACCCATTCTTTCTTTGTGGGGAAGAAAGTTATCTGGATTGCTAAATAAGCAATTCTACTTCTCGTCATAAGGGATATTGTTTATAGCAAACTGCTTCTGCTGACTAGCATGCACGCAGCTCTGGGTTGGTATCTCATTGTTAGGGAATGCCAGGTTCTTCTCTTGCATCCTCTCTGGCAGCCCTTATTGAATCAGAGTTTGATAGTATGATGGTAGAGTGAGGGATATGACAGGACATGAAGTTACAGATGGTACATAATTTCGCTGTTTTTGGTGGACCGCAGCACCCCATGGATGCCCAGTTTTGAGCTGCTAGTTCTGTTCTCTATCAATCCCATTTAGTAGGTTGGTTGTGCCGTATCACAAAGAGTATCTTCAGTGTGAAAAAAGGATTTTCTCTCCACAAGAATTGTCTGGTGGTACTCCTGCCAATACAGTCACGGACAGGTGCAATTCCGACAGGTACATTGGTGAGGAAGAGGTTCTTTCAACACCTGCTGAAGTTGTTTCCCTGGAAGTGCATGGCGGGCTTTATCTTCCGAATATCCCTGGACGAGAAATAGAATTGTTTATTTAGCTATCCACATAACTTTCCTCCCCACAAAGTAAGGATGGGTGAGTGTCGACACATTGCAATACTTTGAGAATACACATGATGTTGAAACAAATATATAATGAATCTTGAACAGTATGGACTAACCTACTTGTCTGTTTACCCTCAACCTCATCTTCTCCTGAAGTGTCACCTTCCCATTTGTTTATTAAGTTTAAAACATCATCTTGCTACAGAATCAGGGTTATCAGTGGTGATGGCCCTTGCTTGATTGTCATTTTATGGTGACAACACTATTTTATTCCCTTAGTGCGAAAGAACACAATACTACAGGCCTGTGAGTGTCATGGAAACTTCATCCTTCCCACCTTGTTGCAGCGGCCTAGCAGCTCTATCACATTGGCAGATGTTACAGACCTGAGAATCATAGAATCATAGAATTTACAGTGCAGATGAAGGCCATTCGGCCCATCGAGTCTGCACCGGCCCATGGAAAGATCACCCTACTTAAGCCCAACACCTCCACCCTATCCCAGTAACCCAACCTAACCAGAATCTGGACCATTGACTCCGAATTCGGACATTAAGTGGTTAGCACTGTTACTTCACAGTGCCAGAGTCCCAGGTTCAATTCCCGGCTGGGTCACCGCCTGTGAGGAGTGTACACCTTCTCCCTGTGTCTGTGTGGCTTTTGTCCGTGTGCCCTGATTTCCTCCCACATGTCCCGAAGAGGCGCTGTTAGGTAATTTGGGCATTCTGAGCTCCCCTCTGTGTACCCGAACAGGCGCCGAAATGTGGCGACTAGGGGCTTTTCACAGTAACTTCATTGCAGTGCTAATGTAAGCCTACTTGTGACACTAAAGATTATTATTATTATAAATACAGAAAACTTTAATTCTCTTAAGACTGCAATAAAGTGCTAAATGATAAATGTGACCTATTCCAGACAAGCACTCAGTTGGCAGTAAGTGCTCAATACAATATTACCTTTAAAATTGAAGTTAATTCTTATTTTCCCAACAACCTTTGCAGAAAGAATTGTGAATGTAGAAAACTGGGAAAGGTGTACAAATGCAATGAAGTAGAAGAGTTCTGCATTACACATTCCTCCTGCTGTATCTGACAGCAGTTCTCAAAGTACCAGTCAACCATTCTGTCATCTTTATTCTTAACAAAATAAGAAAAGAAACCAATGACTAAAATTTTCATCCACCATCATAAAATAACATTTGAAAATAAAAGTGAGAATAATCCCAAGTTACAAAAATGTGATTTAAAGATTGGCTGAAATTGTTTTCAAACAGCCTCTACTCTGTGCTTTTGGCAAGGAGAAGTTACATCTTGTTCTTTGGATTCTGAAACATATGTCGATCTCAGTGTGAATATAATGCCATTTCAGTTCAAATGCCAACAAAATTAAATACCTCTGCCAAGATCTGGCACAAAAATTGCAAGACTGTTTGTGAAACAAGACAACTTTTTATAACTGTGAGCAGGCATCAGATCAAAACCAGCAGGCTCTGTGTGTTTAGATAAGGTAGAAGTTTAAGTGCTGTATTGAATGGGAGTATACAAATTATGCAGCTCATTTCCCATGTTTATTTTGCAAAAAAATAGCATAGTCCAAAGCTATTCAGGAGAGCATGGTGATATGATGCAGCACTTCCACTTTTCAGCTGATTTCTTCTCAAACAATGGTGGTTTGAGGTGAATTCAAAGGTGTTTTCACTCATTAAATAATGTCACTGTTGAAGAAGGTTCGACGTGACTACCTACATGAAACTATCGTTGAATGGATAACTTGGTACTTGAGAATGCTACGATCTTTGGCCTTGATGAATTATGTTATATCTGGGGGTTGGGGGTATAATGGGGGTGTAGTAGAAGTTGCCATATTTCCTTTGCTAAGCTCACAAAATAATATAACTCTTATTCCTTCTACTATATGAGGAGCTCTAAAACTCACAACCTGAGTAAATGAACACTGAAACTTTCAAAACACTCAATACATAAATATAATGAACAGTAATACATTGATGTCAACTAGTAGTTTATTCGACTCCCAAATAAACTAATTTGTGATATTTAACCAGGAACATTCTTCAATTTAAATGTTCGGTGGAGGTTCTAAGGCTGACTCCAATGCTAAAGGAACCATTCTTTTTTCATTCATACAATGTGAGTTAATCCATTATGTTTGACATTTTAAAGCATACTATGGAAATCAGAGTTGACTGCCATTATTGTAGCCAGCTGGTCTCATGCTTATGGATATTTGGCGATAACCTGAAATTTAATGGGGCTTGGATGGGGTGGGGGTGGGGTGAACAAAGACAAAGTCAGATAAAGAACACAAGTCAATGGTGATATTAAAGGAAATGACCTCCATAACTCAGTGCAGTTATTACAAAAGCAGTTTTCATCGCCCGTATCCCCTTCAATTAAAGGCAGTAATTTATGTTGACATGTAGTTGTGTGTGCAGCAACCCTTCCAGCCAAGTACTTGTTCTATGTTCATGGACAGCGAGGGCTTGCATGCTACTTGTTCATCCTGATTTAGTTACTTACCTGTCAGTATATTGTGCAGAACACTAAATCGGTAGACATTAGTCGTGGAAAGCCTGAAGGTTTTTCCACCCACAGATGGTTAGGCTATTTGTCGCACTCTCCTCTGCTTGTATCCTGTTGGGACCAGCTAATTCAGCACAGACCAGGAAACAAAGCCAGCACAGTCCACTGGTGCTTGTTTCAGTGCTGCTCCACTTTGTGCATTGGTGATGGCGCTTGGTGCAATAGTAATGAATAAAAGAATGTCTCGGTGAGAATGCATTTCATATACAAGGTTTGACAATTAAAAGATTCCATACAATAGAATTTGTATCAATAATATAGCCATTGAGTGGCTAAAATTCACTGGATGGCCAATAATATGGTGCAAGTAGGCTGAACAGTTTGTGGCATCAACAACTTGCACTCATGTATGAAGCAAAACATCCCAAGATGCATAACGGGTGAGTAATCAAACTAAAAGGCATATAGGGAGAGACTAGGATGTGTGACCAAAAGCTTGGCCAAGGAGATAGGTTTTAGGGAATGTCGAAAAGATGAAAAGGTGGCAACACCAGCCGTTTTGAGGGAATTCTAGAGCTTAGGGCCTAAACAATTGAATGCTAGGCAATCAATAGTCAACCCAAGAAAATTGGTCAATCAAGAATTGGAGGAACACAGAAATCTTGTAACATTCCTTCCCCTTCTTCTTGAGGCAGTCCCTTGCAATTGAGGATGACTTGTTCCCACTCTGGATCGATAGTTTTTGATGAGTGGGAAGATGCCCGTGAGCGATTCCTTTTAAAGTGGAGTGGTTGTTGCTCCCCCACCATCATATGGCTTCAATGAAGGCCCAATAACAGGAGGCTTCCAAGACAATTGGTGGTCAGGCTCTGCTGTAAATTAGCAGTCTTTGCAAAATGATAATTTCAGGTGTTTATCCCTCCCAATGCAAAGACCAGTGTATGATCAGCATTGTAGATCTGGAGGCAGTTACAGGCGATTACTAGAGTTATATTTACCCAAAGTCAGGGACGACTTGCTCTATAGATGGAAAATGAATCACCCATCTTCTGATGTCAAAGCTTTTCAAGGTGGAGCTGATCTAATTATTCATGGGTGTACAATGGAAATGATAAAAAGAACTAATAAAACCTTAATTTTCTCAGTATTGCCCAGGAATGGGAGATATAATGGGGATGGGGATTCTGTATTTTTGTGATTTTTTCCAACTATTTAAATGTATTATCTGATTCTGTATTTTCCTTAAGTTCCTTGTGTGACTGAGGTTAACAACAACATCCAAATGTTTCTGACAAGTAACAGTTTTCTATACAAAGGCTTCAGATTGGTGACCCCAGGAAGAGATCAATGAATTGCATAGATTCAAAGCCCTTAAACCTTTTTGATCCTGACTTCTGTCGGCGTAATATGCTTCCAGGATGTAGAAAAAATGAAACTTTCTTTATTGTGAAACTTGAAAGTGAATCTAGCAAAGACTTATGTGCGTACAGGAAATGTAGATTCAGAAAACATCCTTCCTTGCTCAACGCTTTAAAGCCTGGAGTCACATTGCCAAATCATTTACCTTTCATTTAGAGGTTGACACTATTAAAAGCAAATCTTTATCCACTGTTTTTTAAAAGAAACAAGACACTTTGAAAAACACGCTTTATTGTGCAGTTCATAGATCATAGAATTTACAGTGCAGAAGAAAGCCGTTCAGCCCATCGAGTCTGCACCAGCTCTTGGAAAGGTCAACACCTCCACCCTATCCCCATAACCCAGTAACCCCACCCAACACTAAGGGCAATTTTGGTAACGAAGGGCAATTTATCATGGCCAATCCAACTAACCTGCACATCTTTGGACTGTGGGAGGAAACCGGAGCACCCGGAGAAAACCCACGCACACACGGGGAGGATGCGCAGACTCCGCACAGACAGTGACCCAAGCCGGAATCAAACCTGGGACCCTGGAGCTGTGAAGCAGTTGTGCTATCCACAATGCTACCGTGCAGTTGAAAGTACATTACCGTTCATCAAATGAAAAGGAAATCTAATGCTCACCAGATTATTTATTTTCTGTACAAGGAGGAAATATTCATGCATTTAATAGGGAATCGTATGAATGGCTGTAGATGTTCTGCATTGGCTTTGGTACATCTTCCTATCAATTTGCTCTACTCTCTGCTGGTAGTGCATATTTTATGAATCACATTTAGTCAGATCCAGTGTGAAAAGAAAGCAACAATAAAATTGTCATTTTTAACTTCAATGAGACATTGAAACTTTGCCTTGCTTTTCGAACCAAACCTTCCTCTGACAATAGCATGAAAGGAAGTATGGAAATTCAATGTTAAAAGCAATGTAGGATATGGTTTCATCCAAAGACTCAGGCAATTTTATTAAATGTATTTTCTGAGCTCATTCCCCAATATACCTCTGTTTCAACTCTGCTTTTCAGAACATGTGAACACTATACCTTTTGTTAGGCATTTTCTTGGAAATTCAACCCTCTTCTGATACTTCCTGTCAGCTTTGTGTGCTTCGGGATTTGCTGCGCTGCTACTTCTGGGTGGTGGCTTTCTGTATCGCTGACTGTGCCTGCTAGTCTAAAGTATAGCTTCCAGCAACAATGCTGTGTTAAATCCTTAAATCGTTCCAATCATAACCTCAGGCAAAACGGAAACTTCTATTATATAGAAGAGAATTAATTACAATTAATTGAATGAAATCTTCTTTTTTTTTTTGTAGCTGCTCCAGGCAAATTGCAATTTACTTTTCAGTCTCAAAATCATTAAATTGTTTGACTCATTTACCTCCTGTTCAGAGTCCTCATTTCTTTAATCTGGTTTCCAAACATTTACTCAGTAATTGTTGCCAATAAACGGTCCAATTCTTTTCACTGGAAAATCTATGTAATCAATATATATTTATGACTTTAATATTTCAAAACAGACCAGAAGTAATTGAAAAGGCGGATCTCTATAAAATACCTTCTATGTAATCTTTGTAAACGTGCCAAGCCCTGAGTGTTTCATTTGCTGAGGTGTTCAGCTAACTTATGAGCTGCAAGAATTTTAGAAGGTCCTCAATGACTGAGTCAGGTTTTACATTAGTGACCGAAGTGTGTTTTGCTCCAGTTGTTGAGCCTATAAATCCAAATCAGGCTTAAGTGGCAACATCACAATGTTGATGCTGTTTTATGACCCACTGTGATCAGGGAACATCCTGAGAAGAATAATTCAAATGTTATTTGAAGGGAACCGACCCCGGGGGGGGGGGGGGGGGGGGGGGGGCACAGTGGCCTGGCCTGCGATCGAGGCCGACTGATCTGCGGGCGGGCTGGATCCACGGGGGCCCTTCTTCGTCCGCTCTCAGCCCCTGTAGGGCTCCGCCATATTGCCCGGGGGACGGCGCACAGAAGGGAACCCCTGCGCATGCGCGGAAATACACCAGCCGGTCTGCGCATGCGCGGAAATACGCCGGCCGGTCTGCGCATGCGCGGAAATACGCCGGCCGGTCCACGCATGTTCGAGATCACGCCGGCCGTTCCATGCATGCGCGAACATGCGCCAGTCATTCGGCGCTGGCTGGAGCAGCGGGGACGCCTCCAGCAGCAACCTAGCCCCCACGAAAGGTGAAAATTACTCATTTTGGGGGGGCCGTTGATGCCGAAGTCATTGGCGCCGGTTTTCCCACCGGTGTGGGGTCAGAGCCCCATTTTCAGAGAATCCCACCCTTTATCTTGCTAGTAGTGTGTGTTTTTTTTCATTAAAGGAATTGAAAGTGTTTGTAGTCATAGTTAGGGAACACAGGAGCAAGAGAAGGCCATTCAGCCACCGGAGCCTGCTCTGCTATTCAATTAGAACATGGCTGATCTGAATGTGATCGCAAATCCACTCTCCTGTCTTCTCCCCATAACATTTGAATTGACCCAGCCTCCACTGAGGAGAGGAGAGATGTGCTAGAGGAGGAGGGTGGGCAAGACATGGGGCCCAGGCAGGCACGGGAAGCCACACAATGTGTGTGCCTGGGGTTTGGGGCAGGGGGTTACTGGCCAGGGGCAAGGACACTGCATCACACCCACAAACCCCTCCCCATACTGGGCCATCTCCCTCTGGGACTGGACATCTCCTTCTGTGTCTGCGCCACATCGGCCAGTGCATGGGCAATGCTAATACTCTCAGTCATGGCCCACTGTGACTGGGCCATGCTCAGGAGCACCGCTGCAATGTCCAGGTGGCCCTGTTATAGGGCTGCCCTGTCCTGGGCCTCAGCGACTGCCTGGGATGAGTGTCCCAGGCCTTGGTCACGATTCATGGCCAAAACCTTCGGCCACAAAGCCTCCAAGATGGGCACCACCCGAGCGGTGTTGGCCTGGGTAGCACGCATGGTTGGCACCATCTCCTGCTGATACACGTGGTTGGATTCCTCCAACTGCACCTGCAGGTGCCGGATGCTTGCCGACAACCCCTCATATAGTCCCTGGCTTTGTGACTGCATCTCCACAATCGATGGGACTGTCCGTTCCAGACGCCAGAAGCCCGAAGCCCATTTGGACAGCAGGCTAGTCGCTGGGGTCGGCCCAGACTCCGACCGTCCATCCACTCGGGAGTTCCTACTTTCACCAGCTGTACCAGAGCACGTGTGCGGTGAGCACCAAATAGTGCCCCAGGAGCCTCTCCAATAATGTGCCGAACCGAGCGGAGTGGCTCTCGGACGGTGAAGGGTGTTGAAGACAGTTGTGACAGGAAATCTGTCTCATCCCCGGACTTGAACTCCGGGTGTCCTGGTGATGCACCATCAATCGGACACGAGATGAGAGGTAGTTCCAAATGACAGGCTTTAATACACTAGATATGTGCCCGGCAGTAGACGTACAGAGAAAGGCCGACTGCCAGCCGGTACGGGTTCTTATACCCCGCCTCGTAGGCGGAGCTACCTACCTCTCAGCCATTTGGCGGGGAGGCACATGACTAGCCTCAGCCAATTGGCAGAGAGGCACATGACTTGCCTGGGCCAATGGGCAGCGAGTCTTCTGCACCAATGGCAGCTTGGTTCTAGGGTACCGTAATCTCCCTAGTCATACTACCACACCTGGGATGCAGGTCAAGGGCTCCCATCCGTGTCGGTGTCGTCCTCATCGCTGCCCATCACTTGGGGTTCTAGCTGTGGCTGTAGTCAGGGGCGCGGGACACCAGAAGAGCCTGCCCCATGACAGCAGCTCATGTAAGGCACAAGACAAGATACAAGTTAGTATTAAGCTATTTGGCTGGTAGGGACAGCTGGTTTTCAAACAATCATGGGTCGGGGGGCCGTGGGGATGGTCGGGGCATGTTAGGGAGGGGGGTGCGTTGGGGAGAGGGTGGTGTGAGTGTGGGGATGGCGTGGAGTCAGGGTGGTCGTGGGTGGGGTGACATACGTGCCATGGGGAAATGGAACTCAGCGTGGTCTCACTTCCTCGCCCAATACTGACCTCCACCCCGGCTCCAGGGGTTATGACATGTGGTCAGTGGGAGGGATGAGTCATTCTGTACGGCATTAACAACTCACGTGTCACAGGTCATCTGGGTGGGGGCCGATGACTCCTCACCTTTGCGCCATAAGCCTCTGCATTCGTGACCGATCTGTCCTTGGCCAGGGGGAGGGGCGGCAGGCTTGGGTAGCACAGCTGGACATGGGTGGGCCAGACCCGGTATGTACTGGGCGGGGGCCGGTGTCAGGGTGACGGTGCCGACCCACCTGTGCGGCCCGGTGGAGGTCATTGATCTTCTGATGGCACTGGGTGCCGGTCCTCCTGGTGACGATCCCCGAGATGGCGGCCGCTGCCATTTGGTTCGATTCCTGGCTTGGGTCAGTGTCTGTGCAGAGTTTGTACGTTCTCCCCGTGTCTGCGTTGGTTTCCTCCGGGTGCTCCGGTTTCCTCCCACTTTCCCGAAAGATGTGTTATTAGGTGAATTGGACATTCTGAATTCTCCCTCTGTGTACCCGGACAGGCGCCGGAGTGTGGCGATTAGGGGATTTTCAGTGTAACTTCATTGCAGTGTTACTGTACGCCTACTTGTGACAATAATAAAGATTATTATTATTATTCCTCCCAGGTGACACTGGCTGCCCTGTGACTGCCCCTCCGAGCCCCTCGAGGGAACAGAGCTTCCTGTCTGGACTCGACCACATCCAACAATCTGGCCAGATCGACATCCCCGAATCATGGAGCTGGTCTCCTCGGTGGCATGGCTCCACGCTATGTGGGGGTTTGTTCTGCAGGATTGGTTTAAGTGTTGTTCCCCCTTGTTGGTGGGGAGCTAGCAGGCCCAGTCCCAGCACATTCACTGATGGGACCATCATTTACGGTGTGAAGCCTGTGGGGCTTCCTTAAGTGGGCCAATTAACGTTTGATACCGGTGACAGCCTCGAGCACAGGGAAGCTCACAGCAGATCCCACTCACTACGATACTGAGAAACCTGTCCATTAAATCACACCCATTGTCTTTATGGAAACCTTGGGCGTAATTTAAGCAAAATGTTTCTTTGTGTGGTAGCGAGCGGGAACTGCCACGAGCTTCCCGACCTCGGCCCGACAAGGCCGTCACCGTGATAAAACTATAATTCGTCCACTTCACGAGGCCCCATGGTCTTCTCACCACAAATCATGGTGCTGCCGGCTGCTTGCCTGGGACCGCATTCGCCAGCGCCCCACTAACAAGGGAGAGCAGCACTTAAACTGCTCCTGCACAGCCAACCCCAATCAGCTCGTAGCCATGTCCCCGAGATAACCAGCCCCACCATTCGGTGATGCCAAGCTGACCTGACTACTGAAAGCGGTAGAGTCCAGATGGGATGCCCAGTTACCCGAGGGTCTCAGAGGGTCAGCCACCGGGCAGCCAGTGGCACCTGGGAGGAAGTGGCAGAGGCAATCAGCTCAGGAGGACCGGCACCCAGTGCCACAAGAAGGTCAATGACCCCCACCAGGCCGCTCGGGTGAGTTTGCCTCCACCCAAGAGAATGTACCTGGGCATAGCCCCTGCCCAGAACCATTCTGTTCCCAGCTCACCCATGTCCGGCAGTCAACCCCCATACCCCCCCATACTCCCCACTCCCAATACACCCCACCCTCTCCATACTCCCCAACCCAACACACCCCATCCTCATCCCCCGAACAGCCCATCCCCCAATCTCCATACCCCAAACACCAAGCACACCCACCCCCCGCGATGAACTAGGCGTGCGGCTAACGATGCCCCCTCTGAGTCCCACAGCCGACAGAAGAGGGCCTAGATGGGCAGCAGGATGCTGGACATCAGAGCCCTCACCCCCTCTGAGGAAAGGGCCCTGGAAGTCGCAAGAGTAGCTGAGGACCGAGCAGAGTACACCGTAGAGGTTGGCGCACAGTGCAGAGGTGAGGATCCACTGGACCTCACCCAGATGACCTGTCAAACCTAAGTTGTGAATGCCATACCGACTGACCCACCCCTCCCACAGGACCTGCAGCCTATCACGCCGGATCAACCGGGATGAACCCTCCGCACCTTGAAGGATAGCTCCGAGAATGCCACTGTTAGCATGGCACAGCTGTCACCCCCACCCTCCATCAGCATAGAGACACACACCTCGTTGGGCGACATTAGCGGTCAGGCCTCTGGGGCACATTCTGATAAGCACCAAACAGCTGTTGATGCCCATCAGGTGGAGGCAGGAAAGCCCAGGCGAGACAGCAGTCGCATCCCTGTCTCCCTGGACCCAGGTGGTTCCCAGTCAGATGCTGTACCTCTGGAACAGGTTTACCTGGAGCTGATTCAGACGTTATGGTGTGGCTGTGATATTCAGAGGGGGATGTCAGCGATAGTCCAGCAGGCCCATTGCCAATTGAAGGAGTTCCAGAGGCTACAGGTGCAGGAGATGGCGCTGGCAATGCGTCGCACCAAGTCCAACACTGCTACAGTAGCGTCCACAGTGGAGAGCCTGGTGCACGACATCGGCAGCATGAGTGAAGGTGTCCAATCCGTGGCTCAGTCGGTGACGGCCATGGCTGAGCGAATCGACAGCATGTAATAGTAATAATAATAATCTTTATTAGTGTCACAAGTAAGGGTGGCATCTGGCGTAGTGGATGGCACTGGGATCGCAGCGCTGAAGACCCGGGTTCGAATCCCGGCTCTGGGTCACTGCCCGTGTGGAGATTGCACATTCTCCCCATGTTTGCGTGGGTTTCACCCCCACAACCCAAAGATGTGTGGATTGGCCACACTAAATTGCCCCTTAATTGGAAAAAAAAAATAATTGAGTACTCTAAATTTGTTTTTGTGGCAAGAAGACCACAAGCAAGTGCTTGAGACTTTAAAACCGGCATTATTGCTAGTCTACTGCAATACTATAATCCAACAGGAGAGACCATTCTAGGAGTCAACAGCTCCCAGCAGGGATTGGGCACATGCATCCTGGAGGAAGGAAAGCCAATTGCCTTCAAGCTAACTACACTAACACGTGGGCATGAGATCTCAGCCTTGTCCTTTGGCATAAACAGACTGGGTTAATAAAATGTTAAAAGTGAGAAGTTGAATGAAATTTTTCCCTCTGAAGGCGGGGAGTCTGTTAGAAATTGGTGTGCAGGAATAAAACATATTTAGGAGTCAGCTTAAAATAGGTAATAGGTTACTGCTATCAGTTTAATTTTTACTGGAAACTGTTTAAAGTTGAGTATCTCCAGAAAAATGCTAATGGAATGATTATTCTTTTTTTTTTAAATTTAGATTAGCCAATTATTTTTTCCAATTAAGGGGCAATTTAGTGTGGCCAATCCACCTACTCTGCACATTTTTTGGGTTGTGGGGGCGAAACCCACGCAGACACAGGGAGAATGTGCAAACTCCACACGGACAGTACCCAGAGCCAGGATCGAACCTGGGACCTCAGCGCCGTGAGGCAGCTGTGCTAACCACTAGGCCACCGTGCTGCCCGAATGATTATTCTTAGTTGCGATGTGGAGATGTCGGCGTTGGACTGGGGTGAGCACAGTATTTACACAGTATTTACACAGTATTTCACAGTGAGGTCAGTATTTAAAAACTCTGCGGCCAGCCTGAATGAGTACGCCACTACAGTAAATGACTTCATTAGTAAGTGTGTAGAAGACTGTGTGCCAAAGAAACAAATCCGCGTGTTTCCCAACCGGAAACCCTGGATGAACTGCTTGCTGAAGTCTAGGTCTGAGGTGTTCAAGTCAGATGACCCTGACCTACACAAGAAAGCCGGATATGATCTAAGGAAATCCATCAAAGATGCCAAAAGACAGTACCGGACCAAACTCGAGTCCCATGCTAGCCTCACGGACCCCCACCAACTATGGCAAGGTCTGCAAGACATAATGGACTACAAGATAAAAGCATATAAAATCACCAGCTCCAATGCACCCCTCCCTGATGACCTCAATGCATCTATGCACGCTTTGAACAAGAGGTCAGCGAGAGCGAGCCCTCCACCCCAGAAGCCTCGGATGAACTTGTATCTGAGATCACCATTGCAGACGTCAGAGCAGCCTTATCGAAAGTCAACCCTCGGAAAGCCACTGCCCCGGATGGGGTACCCTGATGCGGGTTGCACGGAGCAGCTGGCAGGGGTATTCGCAGACATCTTAAACCTCTCTTTACAACAATCTGAGGTCCCTATCTGCTTCAAGAAGACGACCATCAGGGCAGCACGGTGGCCTAGTGGTTAGCACAACCGCCTCACGGCACTGAGGTCCCAGGTTCGATCCCGGCTCGGGTCACTGTCTGTGTGGAGTTTGCACATTCTCCCTGTGTCTGCGTGGGTTTCGCCCCCACAACCCAAAAATGCGCAGAGTAGGTGGATTGGCCACGCTAAATTGCCCCTTAATTAGAAAACATAATTGGCTAATCTAAATTTACTTTTAAAAAAAGAAGACGACCATCATCCCTGTCCCCAAAAAAGGCCAAGCAGCGTGCCTTAATGACTATCGACCCGTAGCTCTGACATCCATCAACATGAAGTGCTTTGAAAGGTTAGTCATGGCACAAATGAACTCCAGCCTCCCGGATTGCCTTGATCCACTACAGTTCGCCTACCACTGCAACAGGTCCACAGCAGACGCAATCTCCATGGCCCTGAACTCTACCCTGGGACACCTAGATAACAAATACACCGATGTTAGATTCCTATTTATCGACTTTTGCTCAGCCTTCAACACCATTATTCCTACGAAACTCATCTCCAAACTCTGTGGCCTTGGCCTCGGCTCCTCCCTCTGCGACTGGATCCTGAACTTTCTAACCCACAGGCCACAATCAGTAAAGATAGGCAACAACACCTCCTCCATGATCATCCTCAACACCAGTGCCCCACAAGGTTGTGTCCTCAGCCCCCCTACTATACTCCTTGTACACCTATGACTGTGTGGCAAAATTCCCCTCCAACTCGATTTTCAAATTTGCTGATGACACCACCGTAGTGGGACGGATTTAAAACAATGACGAGACAGAGTACAGGAATGAGATAGAGAATCTGGTGAACTGGTGCGACGACAATAGTCTCTCCCTTAATGTCAACCAAACTCCAATGGACAGTGAACTGGGGCCGGGATCGAACCTGGGATCTCAGCGCCATGAGGCAGCAGTGACGGGCAGCACTGCGCCATTATGCCACCCCTCACATTGTTTTACCAATCCTTGTTATTCGATTTGTGTGTTTGTGATACAAGGCGGCACGGTGGTTAGACACGGCACCCTCCTGTCTTGGCACACCTGGTGGGCAGAGGGCAGAACAGGGTGGCACCATGCCACCCGGGACACCCAAGCAGCATACAGGCCTATTCATGCTTGGCTGCCCCAGAAGATGGCTGCCAAGGGGAATCCCAGGTTACAGAGCAAGAATCACAGCAGGCCACCTCCACTCCTGATGTACGGCCTGGGGATCCACCTAAGCATAGCGTTCGGGCCCGTAAGGCCAGAAAGGTAGGCACCAGTTAAGTTGGCACGGGTGCAGGTCACAGTATAGCGATAAGGGCGAGGGCCTAAAGCTGTATATATGTATATATGTTCACTTGTTCACATTAAACACAAGTACACACCGTTACAACCTGCCTCGGTGCTCTGTCAAAAGGCTGTGAGCACAGTAAGAAGTCTTACAACATCTGGTTAATGTGCAAGAGGTTTGTTGCAAATCACTAGCTTTCAGAGCACTGCTCCTTCCTTAGGTGAATGAAGAGGTATGTTCCAGAAACATATATACAGACAAAGTCAAAGATGCAAGACAATGCTTTGAATGCGAGAATTTGCAGGTAATGAAGTCTTTAAAGATCCAGAGATACGGGTAACCCCAAGTTAAAGAGGTGTGAATTTTCTCAAGACAGGACTGTTGGTCGGATTCCGCAAGCCCAGGCCATCGCGTGACAATCGGCAGGCAGGAATGTTCCCTTCCAGTCAGGGAACACTTCAGCAGTCAAGGGCATTCAGCCCTGATCTCCGGGTAAGCGTTCTCCAAGGCGGCCTTGAGGATGCGCGACATCGCAAAATCACCGAGCAGAAACTTATAGCCAAGTTCCGCACACATGAGTCCGGCCTCAACCGGGACCTGGGATTCATGTTGCATTACATTCATCCCCCACCTTCTGGCCTGGGCTTGCAAAATCCTACCAACTGTCCTGTCTTGAGACAATTCACACCTCTTTAACCTGGGGTTACCCGTATATCTGGATCTGTAAAGACTTAATTACCTGCAAATGCTTGCATTCAAAGCATTGTCTTGCATCTTTGACTTTGTCTACATATATGTTTCTGGAACATACGTCTTCATTCACCTGAGGAAGGAGCAGTGCTCCAAAAGCTAGTGATTTGAAACAAACTTGTTGGACTTTAACCTGGTGTTGTAAGACTTCTTAGTGAGCTCACCCCAGTCCAATGGCGGCATCTCCACATCAAAAGTGTGTGAGGAATGGGATGGGATGGGCCGGTCTGTGCTGGCCACAGGGGGCTTTGGGGGATTGTCGGTCGTGGGGAGGTGGGCTTGGCCGAGCGACCCGAGTTCATCCAGAGCTCACCACTCCTGGGTTCCACCCCCACACCGCCCCCGTCCCCACCATCTCACCTCTGCCACGCCAAGAATTCGATGGGACCGTGTGATGGAATGGTCAGCTCGCACGCAAGGATCACCCAGGTGGACGGTGGAAAGTGCTACCGTGGGCAGGAGTTGGATATTGCCGAATGATGCAGAGCAGAGCATCCTCCTCGTCGAATGAGGACTTGTGTTCATCCCGCTCCTCCAGCACATTGTCCCTCTGCTGCACGATGTTGTGGAGGACGTAACTGGCCACCACAATGTAGGAGATTCTCCTAGAGGTATACTGGAGGGTCCTTCCAAAGCGATCCAGGCATCTGAAATGCATTTTCAAGATACCAAAGCATACCTATGGCTTTCAAAGTAAGACGCTGCCCCCAGCCAGACATGGCTCGCCAGTGGAGATCAGGAAACCTGCAGGTGACCCCAGTGCTGGAAATTCAACTTTGGCCAGGGTGCTGAAAACAACAACACCTTCAATTTATTTAGTGCCTTTAACATTTTAAAATGTACCACGGTGCTTGACAGAAGAATTACAAACAAAATGTAACACCAAGCCACAGAAGGAGATTTTATAGGCAGATGAACAAAAGCTTGATACAAGAGATCGGATTTAAGGAGTGTCTTACAGTGTCTTAAAGGAATAAAGTGAGGTACAGAGGTAGAAAGATGTTCCAGAGTTTGGGGCCTGGCAACTGAAGGCCCGACCTCCATGGTAGAGCGATAGAAATTGGGAATGTATAACTAGAGGAGCGCAGATACCTTAGAGGGTTATTTCAAGACGGAATTAGACATAGCTCTTGGGGCTAAAGGGATTAAGGGATATGTGGCAAAGGTGGGATCAGGGCATTGAACTTGATGATCAGCATGAGCATAACGAATGGCGGAGCAGGCACGAAGGGCTGAATGGCCTCCTCCTGCTTCTATTTTCTCTGTCTGTTTCTATGTATATGTGCCTGGAAGAGAATAGAGAGTTGGGAGGGAGGGAGGGGGGTGCGGGGTGAGGGGTGAGCCCATGGAGGGATTTGAAAACAATGATGAGAATTTTAAAATCAATCTGTGGCTTGAGCCAGAGCCAATACAGATCAGGAGCACAGGGGTGATAGGTGAACAGGATTTGCTGCACATTAAGACACAAGCAGCAGCATTTTGAATGCCTCAAGTTTATGGAGGATAGTATGTGGGAGACCAGCCAAGACTGCAATGGAATAGTCAAGTCTAGAATTGACAATAGCATGAATGAAGTTTCAACAGCAGATGAGATGGGACAAAGTCGAGATATGTTATGTAAATGGAAAATAGGCAGTCTTCGACATGACCTTAATAAAAATGCAGGCCTCTACATCTAAGTGTGTACAAAAGGCATATAAGGAGGATATAGGATTTTTTTTAATGCACAATGTAGACAAGGAATGTCAGTGAATCCTTAGGTTAGAAATAACACAACATTCAGAGTTTAATGAATACATTTCAAAGCAATTTCTTTCTCTTGTGTCATATATCAAAACATCATCCCACTAGAGCAGCTATTGTCAAACTCAGGGGTGCGACCCGCGGGTGAGTCACGGGCGGGTGCCTGGAGGGTCGTGGGCCCGTCCGTCATGACGCTCCCGATCATGCAAATCTGTGCGCAACAGCCGCAGCAGCCGGCTGTTAATAATACCGGCTGGAAGCGGCCTTCAAAATGGCCGCGAACATGTAAAACAAATGCGGCCGCATTGTGCATGCGTGCCAGATTATCGGCACGCATGCGCAAAACTATGCGCATGCGCGCCGATGACAGGGCACGCATGCGCAGTGCGGCCGCTTTTTTTTAAATGGTCACGGCTTTTTGTTTTACAGGTTCGGGGGGTTTTATCCATTTATTTTAACCATTTAATTTTTATTTTTTTAATTTATTTTATTCATTTTAATTAATTTTTTTTACAAGTTCGGGGGGGTTTATTTGATAAAGTTTTACAGGAAAAAAATGCAGAACTTTGGACAGATGGAGACTCCATACTTTCCGACACCGGAAGGCTTCACCTTCATCCAACAGGTCCTATTGGAGGAGCGTGTACGAGGACCAAAGGGACACAAAACCACCTCCCCCATTTTTGTCAGCTGCAAACAAGGTAAGAGGAAATGGGGGGTCGCGTAAGTTGGCCGGTGTGGGCCGCAAAGGTCAGCCAGTGTGGATCGCGAAGGTTGTCCGAGTGGGGTCCCGGAGGTTGACCGGTTGGTATAAATGGGTTCCCGGAAAAAACGTTTAAAGAACACTGCGCTAGAGTACAAGGGAACAATACCCTGCATTTATCCAGTACATTTACTGCAGGAAGACATGTCAGAGCTCTTCCTAGAGGTGCAAGTTGACAAAAGTCAGAGAGAATGAGTATGGATTTGTAAAAGATAGGTCCTGGCTGAAGCTTCAATGCAGCACTGAGGGAATGTGTATGGTTGAATGTGCCCGCTTTTGTATAAAATGTTGAACCAAAGTCTTGTCTACCTTCTCAGGTAAAACCATAAGCTGGAGTTTAAAATCCCATAGCACTTTTCAAAGAAAGGCAGTGCGTCCCCCCAGTATCCTGGCCAACATTTGTCCCTCAACCAACATCAGTAATACAGACTATTTGATTATTATCTCATTGCAGTTTGTGGGAGTACCCTACGTGCAAATTGATTGTCATATTTCCTACATTACAACAGTGATCACTTCAGTGTATATAGTTAGTTGTGAAGCACCTTGGGATATGTGAGTTCATGAAAGGTGCCATATATGTCTTTCATTTTGTTTGTACCAATATTGATCTTTATTCTTTTATCTTCTTTAGTTCTTCTATTGTGTCAATGATATTCAATAAATACTTGATATTTTGAAATGTTTATCACTGCTGCAACATTGGCTCGGAATCTCTGCCACCCACCATTGGTAGTTGGCCCTCGAAGCAGCAGAGGATTGAAAAATCGGGATCAGCGCCAGGCACTGGTGGGCACCGATCCGAACATGATGCTCTGACCCCCCCAGTGGCGGCAGGATCGAGGTTCGCGCCCTCGCACCAGCGGGAGGATGTAAATGAATGCAAATGGGTTTTAATGACCCATTACTTTATTCTCTGATCCTCGATAATTCTCCTGTCCCCTGGTCCGGGAATCACGTGGGTGGGATTGTTACAGGTCTCACCAAACGTGGTAGACCTCACAGTTTCCCCAAGTTCCATCCGAGGGCCACCCTCCCCACCCACAGTGCACTATCTACCCACCTCTGCTCTACCAGACTCTCCCCATACTACAAAATGGGAGAACCCTCCAGGCGACCCCCTTAAAATAGGGAGACCCCCCGAGGCCTGGTTAATGGGAGACCCCCCCATGGACCCCCTTGATATGGGGATCCCCAGGGACCCCTAACTAAAGGAACCCCCACAGAGACCCCCTTACTAAAGGAAATCCCCACAGAGACCTCCAGACTAATGGGACCCCACACAGACACCCCCCCCCCCCACCTCCACCACTCCCCAGAAAAGAGATCCATGTCTGGAAGCTAAAGAATAGTCCAGACAGGGGCAGTGAAAAAATTACAACTGTAACACTTACCTGGAAGCTCCAGGTGTCCATTCCTGGAAGGAGAACAGCTGTGACCTGTGTTTCTCATTAGCTGCAACCCATTCATTCATTTCTAGGAGTGGGCTGTGACTGACAGCTTCCACAAAACAGCTGCACCCTTGATTCATTCATCTCCCTTCATGGATGAGTGATTCTAAGTGTTGAAACCCCAATGTTTACAAATATCAACCACATCAAAGAGAGGTAAGTGCATTCTTAGTGAGGGAGACTCTGGGGGGAGGACACAGGTCAGGTCATATCCGTACTTGGGAGAAGGGGAGGGCACTCAGGCAATTCGGGGCTGGGGGACTGCATTGTGGTGTGGTGAGGGGGGTTGGGGGGACGATTTGCAGTATGGGGGTGGGGGGTGGCTGGCCACAGGACTTCGCTATCGGGCCGCCCACACATAATGGCAGCTCAATAGTGGGATTCCCTCGGGAATCCCTCGTATTCCTCGTCATGCATAAATTTGCATGGCAAGGGATACGGAATTGCTTTGCGATTTGCCCTTCCAGCGTCAGTAGCAATTCTCCTCCGGCAGGAGAGCACAGTCTCCCAACCGGAGATAATTAATGATCTCTGTAATTAATTATTCAATTTGAATATATTTTCGTCTCCCTTTAAGTTCCTTGGTTTTTCACATAATTCATCAATTGACAGGATAGATAAATGCCCATCTGCCAGAAGTTTAAAAAGGTTAAGAAGCTCACCTGAAATTAATTGTCTTCTCATTCCTTTCCTTCTCTCTGGAGAAATAAATGACTTCCAATTAGTATCTCCCTCTAGTGGCCTAAATAAGACGAGGACCATCTTGTGGAGAATCAGAGGCAGAAACCTACATTTATACAGCAACACAGTGGCAAAATTACTTTTTTGATCCACATTGACTTTGATCATCTCAATCAGGGTAGTGATATGGGTGCTACAGTTTTTTAAAATAAATTTAGAGTACCCAATTCATCTTTTCCAATTAAGGAGCAAATTAGCGTGGCCAATCCACCTACCCTGCACATCTTTTGGGTTGTGGGGGCGAAACCCATGCAAACATGGGGAGAATGTGCAAACTCCACACGGACAGTGACCCAGAGCCGGGATCAAACCTGGGACCTCGGCGTTGTGAGGCAGCAATGCTAACCACTATGCCACCCTACTGCCCTCTTGGGTGCTACAGTTAGGATCAGCTCTCCTTTGTCATAGAGGAAAACAATTGTCATGGTTCATGTTCCTGATTGTTATCTGTCTGTTTCTTTACATATGTATGCATGTATGGATGGAACGGGGTTGGCCAATCAGTCCTTTGAGCCTGTTCCGTCATTCAATCAGATCATGAGAGATCTCTGCATCTTAAGTCCATCTGACTGCATTGGTTCTGTCATGCTTAATACCCTTTTGCGGAAGACATGAACAGTATCGGGCAGGGCTGCAAAGGCTAATAGTCAAGTCGCTTGCTAATACAAATTTGTGGATTACATGATCAAAAGTACATGATTTCAGGACATAAAATGGACAATGTCAGTTGGATAATTGAGTGGAGATCCATTATGTCACATACTCTGCTGTTGATGTTCTGCCTGATTCTGTGAATAAGCTTTTGATGGACACATGAAGCATACAGCAGCGTATGGAAAGAAGTATGTAAATGTGGATGAAATATCATAATGACATTATGTACATTTTGTTGCAATGGCCTTGGCAAGACTGCATCAGGAGTATAATGTAAAGCTTTAGTCCCCTTACCTAAGGAAGGTTATACTGAAATAGGGGGAGTGCAACTAAGGTTCACCAGGTTGTTCCTGGGATGCCAGCATTGTCCTACGAGGAGAGATTGAGGAGATTGGGTCTGTATTCCTCGAGTTTCTGCAGCATGAGAGGTGATTGCATTGAAACATACAGAATCCTTGGCTTGACAGGGTAAATGCAGGAAGATTGGGGGAGGCCTAGAATCGGGAAATACAGTGTCAAAATATCAGACTGAGTTGATGAATTCCTTCACTCAGGGGCTTGGCAAATCGTTTGTCTATGCCAGAGTAATGTGGATTCTCAGTCATTGTGTATGTTCAAGACAGAGATTGATAGATTTCTAGATATTAAAGACCATCTGAGGCAGGAAAATGGTTGAGGTTGAAGATCAGCCATGTTCTAGTTGATTGAGGGAGCAGCCTTGAGGGATAAATGGCCTATTTCTGCTCCTATTTCCAATGTTTATTCTAAAGTCGGTGTCCAAGGGTGGTACAAATTAAGCAGTATATAGACATAGGTTTAGAGAGCCTCATGTGAAATCTGCAAAATTGGAACAACCTTATTCAACTCCTTTTGTTTGCTGACTTTAAAAGCTCCAACAGATATGTGAAGAGAAAAAGATTGGTAAAAACAAATGTAGGTCCCTTACAGTCAGAAACAGGGGAATTTATAATAGGGAACAAAGAAATGGCTGACCAATTACGCAGTAACTTCATTGAAGCCTACTTGTGACAATAAGTGATTTTCATTTCATTTCAAAAGATTCAATGGCAGAGCACTTGGAAAAAAGTGGCAGGGTTGGTCAGAGTCAACATGGATTTACACGGCACTGGGGTGACATGGTAGCATAGTGGTTAGCACTGTTGCTTCACAGCACCAGGGTCTCAGGTTCGATTCCCGGCTTGGGTTACTGTCTGTGCGGAGTCTGCACATTCTCCCCGTGTCTGCGTGGGTTTCCTCTGGGGTCTTCGGTTTCCTCCCACAAGTCTCAAAAGACGGGCTATTAGCTGAATTGGACATTCTGAATGCTCCCTCAGTGTGCCCGAACAAGCGCCGGACTGTGGTGACTGGGGGATTTTCACAGTAACTTCATTGCAGTATGATGTAAGCCTATGTGTGACAATAATAAAGATTATTAAAAGGGAAATCATGCTGGACAAATCTACTGGAATTCTGTGAGCATATAATTAGTAGAATTGATGAGAGGTAGCCAATGGATGTGGTTCATTTGGACTTTCTGAAGCTTTTCGACAAGTTCCCACCTTAGAGATTAATGTGTAAAATTAAAGCGCGTGGGATTGGGGTAATGTATTCAGATGGATAGAAAACTGCTTGGCAGATAGAAAACAAAGAGTATGAATAAATGAGTCTTTTTCCACGTGGCAGACAGTGATTAGTGAGGTACCGCAGAGATGAGGGTGCGGACCCCAGCGATTCATAATGTATATTAATGATTAAGATGAGGGAACTAAATCTCCAAATTTGCAGATGACACAAAGTTGGGAGGGAGGGTGAGCTGTGAAGCGGATGCAGAAATGTTTCAGTGTGATTTGGACAAGTTGAGTGATTTGCAAATGCATGGCAGATGCAATGTGGATAAATGTGAGGTTATCCATTTTGGTAGCAAAACCAGGAAAGCAGATTATTATCTGAATGGCAATAGATTGAGAGAGAAAAATGTTCAACAATAGTTGAAAGTAAGCATACAGATGCAGCAGGCATTGAAGAAGACGAATAGAATGCAAGCCTTCAAAGCAAGAAGATTCAAGTACAGGAGCCGGGATGTCTTACTGCAATTATACAAGGCCTTGATGAGATCACACCTGGAATGTTGTGCAGTTTTGATCTCCTTATCTGAGGAAGAATGTTCTTTCTATGCAGGGAGTGCAGAGGTTTCCCAGACTGATTGCTGGGATGGCTGGACTGATATGTGAGGAGATTGAGTTGGTTAGGTCTATATTCGCTGAAGTTTCAAAGAATGAGAGGGGATCTAATAGAAACCTATAAAATTCCTTTATGACTAGCAAGGGTAGATGCAGGAAGTACATTGCCAATGGCGGGGGAGTCCCGTGCCAGGGGTATGGCCTGAGGATATGTGATAAACCATTTAGGACTGAGATGAGGAGAAATCTCTTCACCCGGAGAGTGGTGAGCCTGTGGAATTCTATACCACGGAAAGCAGTTGAGGCCGAAACATTGTTTGTTTTCAAGAAGGAATTAGGACTAAAGGGATCAAAGAATATTGAGGAAAGCTGGAACAGTTTACTGAGTTGGATGATTGGCCATGATCATAATGAGTCGCGTTTCCCGACCGTGTCAACATGGCCTCAGGATCAGAAATTCTGGCTCCTACAGGGGGCCAGCACGGCACTGGATCCCACCGTCAACTGGGCGCCGTGGGATCCGCGCATGCGCAGTTGCACCGGTGCCAATGTGCACATGCACAGGGGCTCCCTTCGGCGCCGGCGGGACTCGGGATTTTTGCTACGGCCTCTCAGCCCATCCCAGGCTCAGAATCGGCGGGGGTGCCGCTCTGCCGGAGAATCGCGTCGGGGCGGCATGGCGCGATTCGCGCCAGTCGCGGCGATTCTCCGGCCCGGTCCCGGGCTGAGAGAATCCCGCCCTAATTTTCCACGCTGACTATAATTTTCCTCAGGTGTCTGATGTAGGACTTGATTCCACAACCTTCTGTGTGAGAGAAAGGATGCTACCAATGAGCCACATGCCTGCCAAAAAGGCAACAACAGGGAGGGCTACAATACATCTCCGAAACAGCTATGGACAAAAGCATGCTTGTTTCACCAGTGTCCAATTGCAGGACGCCTGCTCTTTTAACGTGGTGCATGCCTTTCAATCCTACAGCCACACTCAGTTCCCCATGTCGACCAGGTGAGCTCCCATTGAGAGGCATTTTCTACGCTTGGAGCTTGCCCATTATAAGTTGCCCATAAGTTAGATTGTTCCCCAGGAGTTTGTGTAGGTTATGCACACTGTGGGTTGGGCAGTTATGATTCATGTAACGCAAACTTCCAGCTGAGACGGGTCACAAAATCCACACCAAGCCTACATATAAAGAATTACCAGTCATTTGGGTGCCTACCTACCGTGCCCTAGCTCCTGTCTACACATTAGGAAAGGAGGGAAGAAAACTGACACAAAAAGAAAAATGTTAACTATTATGCTCTGATATCAAACAGTAGGCTGGTACAACAACAACTACTCGCACTTAAAGCCGCAAAATATCTCAGGATGGTTTACAGGAACACTACCAAACAACATTTGACACATAGCCATGTATGGAGGGCCAGAGGTAGAGATGCAAGAATGTTTAGAAGGAGAATTCCAGAGTTTAGTGTTTCAAACAGTGAAATAGCATATTATTTAGAGATAGAGAACCTCGTGGCATGATGTAACGACAACATTCTCTCTCAATGTCAGCAAAACTAAGGAGCTGGTCATTGACTTCAAGAAGCGAAGTATCGTACACACGCCTGTCAGCATGAATAGTGTCGAGGTGGAGATGGTCGACAGCTTCAAATTTCTGGGTGTGCACATCACCAACAATCTGTCCTAGCCCACCCACGTCGACACTACGACCAAGAAAGGACAACAGCGCCTATACTTCCTCAGGAAACTAATGAAATTTGGCATGTCCACATTAACACTTGCCAATTTTTACAAATGCACCACAGAACGCATCCGTGTCTGCGTGGGTTTCCTCAGGGTGCTCCTATTTCCTCCCACAAGTCCCAAAAGACGTGCTGATAGGTAATTTGGACATTCTGGATTCTCCCTCTGTGCATCCGAACAGGCAACTGAATGTGGCGACTAGGGACTTTTCACAGTAACTTCATTGCAGTGTTTATGTAGCCTGCTTGTGACAATAAAGATTATTATTATTATCCTATCTGGCTGCAAAACTGCAACTGCTCGGCCCAAGACCATAAGAAACTATGGAGAGTCGTGAACACAGCCCAGTCCATCACGCAAAACCACCTCCCATCCATTGACTGTCTACACCTCCCACTGCCTTGGGAAAGCGGGCAGCATAATCAAAAACCTCTTCCACCCAGGTTATTCTCACTTCCAACCTCTTCCATCAGGAAGCAGATACAAAGGTTTGAGAACACACACTAACAGATTCAAAAACAGCTTCTTCCCCACTGTTACGAGATGCCTGAATGACCCTCTTATGGACTGAACTGATCTCCCTACGCACCTTCTCCCCTGAGTAATACTACACTCCGTATTCTTCACCCGCTGCCTGTGTCTATGTATTTACATTGTGTATTTATTATATATACTGGGCGGGATTCTCCATTAGCCGACGCTGAAATTGGGAAAGGCGATTGGGTGGGGAATCGATTCTGACGCCGAAATCACAGCAGGTGCTGATTTGACGCCAAATCACAATGCTCCAGCACCTCAACAGCAGCGTCAATGCATTCCAGAAGACAAGTACAGTGGACACCATTTGCATATCATTAGCGGGCCAGACCCAGTATTGTCCAGGGCCTTCAACTCCGGTGGGCCGAGTTCCCGATGGCGTGGTTCACTTGTGCTTTTCAAAATCATGAAACTACTGACGGAGAGAGAGGGCATACGGAAGGTGTCCAACATCGCCATAGTTTGCTGCCAGTTGTGCCCCTCGCCGGCGGGCTTCTGTCAGGGCCAGGGGGAGTAGTGGGAGGTGGCCAGGAGGTGGGCTGTTAGGTCAGGGTGGACAGGCAGGGAACGCCATTGCCGCAGCTGGCAAGGCAGACATGTAGCTGCGCACACCGCTAACAGCCCATTGAACTTAGTGCCATGGGTAATATAGGTGCCCCCCCCCCCCCCCACCCCCCTGTGTGCCCTCTGGCCCCAGCCGACCCATCAGCTGTATGGGCATGCTCCAGCGCAACCAGTGCCATCTTGTTGGCTGGAATGAGTGCGTAGGGATTGTTATGTGTATATGTGGCTGCAGCTTGTCAGCCTCCTGTGTCTCAATCATAGACTCAGCGAATCCCGCACCATTTTTCATTGGAATCAGTTATGTTCCATACGGCACCGGTACTGGCCCCTCAACGATAGCGGTCCAGGTGCAGCGACGTTTGTTCTCTCATAAAAATCCATGGATTCTGCGAGAACTGAGAATCCCGCCCCCTATATTTTTTCATGTATATAACGACCTGCCTGGACTGTACGCAGAACAATACTTTTCTCTGTACGTCACTATACATGACAATAAACCCAAATCAAATAAACCCAAATCCTATTTGACTAATTGATTGTAATGCATTTTGTTATATAGCTTATCATTTTGTGACCGCATGTTTCTAGTGAACTCGAAATTCTGTGATTTCAGTACTGTTTTGCAATTGCAGTTTCTGATAATAGCAAGAAAGAAACTTGGGTTTTTTTGTACCCTCCAAATGAAGAATAATCTATGCAAACATCACTTTTGAAATGAAGTGAACAATGCAAATGATGGAAATCGGAAAGAAAAACAGAAAGTGCTGGCCATATGCTAGAGTTTTGGCAGTGTTTGCAAAAAGAGAAAATACAGGTGTGTCTCTTTCATCCGACTTGGTCAGAGATACACAACGATATGTCAAATCCTGTTCTTTTCTCTTCCCATCTGCTGACTCGCCTGCTGCATATCACCTTTTGAAATCAAAATCATAAAATAGAATCACTGATTCCCCACAGTGCAGAAGGAGGCCATTCAGCCCATCGAGTCTGCACCTACCCTTGGAATGAGCAAACACCAACCCGACACCATCCCCACAGCTCCGTAACCAACCCTGCACATTCCTGAACGCTAAGGGGCAATGTAGCAAGGACAGTCCACCTAACCCACACATCTTTGGAAATGCTATTAATATTTGAAGTTGAATTCTTTAATAACTGCCAAGTTTCATGATGCAATTAAACACTCTTGCTGCAATGCATCTAATCATTTAACCTTAACAGTAGGAAATCCGTAAAAGTACATGGATTGCCATGTAGGCAATGTTTTATCTGACAAGAAATGCTAATAAATGCTGGAAGGCAAATGAAACCAGAGGGTTTCTTAATCAGGTGTCATGGCGGAATGTAATGCTGTGATTTATAAAAATATTAGGTCCTGTTGAAATGAAATGAAATTGGCTTATTGTCACGAGTAGGCTTCAATGAAGTTACTGTGAAAAGCCCCTAGTCGCCACATTCTGGCACCTGTTTGGGGAGGCTGTTATAGGAATCGAACTGTGCTGCTGGCCTGCTTTCAAAGCCAGTGATTTAGCCCAGTGTGCTAAACAGCCCCTGTATCATTTGGCAGCAGCACAAACTGAAATCTAAGAATATTTCTGGAGTTGGTAATGGCAGCTTGCACCGTGACCGTTGGGGACTGGAACAGCATGAATGCACCAGAAAATGATCATTGTCCATCTCTTTTTTGTACATTGATGATCATTGAACATCTCCAAGTTGAAACAAAATGGGTTTTATACAAGTACATACGATAATAAAACCCATTAACATATATATTTGATAAGGAATGTGATCTTTCTGATGCACAAACATAACTCTTGGTGAATATGCATTCGAGTTGATCATGATGAGGGATAGCAGTGCTACAGAATACAACAGTTCTCTACACGTTGCACTTGCCTGCATCAATTACTTAAAGCAATGGTTCTGGGTTATTTATTCATGGAATATGAGAATCACTGGCATTTATTACACATCCCCAGTTACCTTTGAGAAGCTCGTGATGGGCTTTCTTTAGCCATCACAGGCTGCACCAGTGTGACATTTTCATTTCTCATATCAATTGACCTTCAAGATTATTTAATAAAAACTTTTTGACACCTAGACGTAGTTTAATAAATGCTATAGGAATTCAGCCTGCTTCGTGTTGAATACTCCAAGCTCAGAGAATACAGCTGTAAAATTACAAAGACTTCAAGCTGTTTGTCTCAAAATACTTCTTGGAATAAAAGTTAGATAATGCTGTACAGTACAAAGAACTGCTGCCACATTTGTGGCACTCATTTTCTGTAAAAATATTTTTTCCAATTAAGGGGCAATTTAGAATTGCACATCTTTGGGTTGTGGGGGTGAGACCCATGCAGACACATAGAGGTGCAAACTCCACATGGACAGTGACATGGGGCCGGGATCGAACCTAGGTCCTCGGCGATCTGAGGCAACAGTGCGAACCACTGCACCACCGTGCTGCCCAGCATTCATAAAAATGCAGCTTCGCGGTTGGCGCATTACATCCAGTAATTGATCAGCTGACTCACACATTTCTCTTGAGATTTTGCACATGTTGGTCGAGTTGTTTCAGGAGCAGGGTTTCGAGGTAAACAGGGGGTGCAATATTTGGGAGGAGGTGGTGCAATATCATACCTGAAACTCAGAAGGAAGTTCAACATGTCTGTCAGTGGCTGTTCAACTGAAGTAGCTGATTTTACTTCCTGCTTTGGCAGACAATATATGGTGGCAGATGTGACAAGTACCCATGTTATGCATTCCCAATGTGCAAAGGACTAATCCAAAAATGGAATTTGGAGGAGATGGGAATTTCAGGAATGGATTCGAGCCAAGCAAATAAATGATGTGTCCCTTGCTAGGAGCATATTCCATATATCTTATGATATACTGCTGAGGGCAGTGAAGAGTTATACTCTGGTGCAAGCACTGGGGGAAAGAAACCTGCTGGTGAAACCAAGAAGGCATGGCAGGAGGTGGTCTATATGGTAAGCAGCAGGAGCATTGTGCCACATTCCTGGATTCAGTTCATGAAGAGCTTTAATGATTGAGGTGAATGTATTGCTGTAACAATTCACCATGTGCTTATTTGTATTATGCTGTTGCCCATATGAGCTCCACCTATGGACCATTGTATAATATTACCTATAATGTAGCATGTTGGGGCCTGTATGGGCTCCGCCCCTGGCTCCACCCCTTGAGGGGAAGTATAAAGTGCAGTCGCCCTGTAGGCGGCTCCCACTAACAGATCGGTCGCAGGCAGGCACTGTTCTAGTTGATTAAAGCCACGGTTTCCTTCTACTCCTGGTTTCGTGTGAATTGATGGTCGCATCAATTTAATCAACTACAACGCCACTATGGAATCAGCCCTCAAACCTGACTGACTGGAACTCGATCCGCAGGCCACGTAGGCGAAAGAGATTTTTTCGCACTGGCTCCGCTGTTTCAAGGCCTACCTCCTCGCCTCCTCGCCTTCCGTCTCCCACGAACAGAAGCTGAGTCGCCTCCACGCACGGGTGAGCCATCGAATCTCTGTTCAACTCGAGGAAACCTCCACCTACGCAGGCGCCCTCGCGATGCGAGAGCGCCTCTACATAAGGCCCGTGAATGAGGTACACGTGCGGCATCTCCTCAGCACTCGCTGCCAACGTCCCGGGAATTGCTGGGAGAGTACCAACGCGACCTCAAAGTCCTTGCGCGAAGCTGCAATTACCAGGCCGTTATGGCCACTCAACATATGGAACTCGCCGTCCGGGACACCTACATGGCTGGAGTCAGGTCCAACTACGTGAGACAGCGCCTACTCGAAAAAGGTGCCCAGACCTGGAAGAGACTGTAAAATTAGCCTCCTCGCTGGAAGCAGCGTTCCAAAGCCTTAACGTGTTCCCGTCCGATCACGCGACCCCCTCGTGGACCCACGACCAAAGAATACCCCAGGCCTGTGCCGCGCGGCTGCCCACCCACCATGGGGGGCTACCCTGTTATTTCTGCAGCCAGCCTCAACACCTCAGGCAGCGCTGCCCGGCCCGGAACGCAAACTGCAGTGACTGCGGGAGAAAAGGACATTTTGCTAAAGTTTGCCTGACCAGGTCCAAAAAATCTAAATCGCAGGCCCGACCCTCAGATTCACAGGCCTGCAGATCCCGCAGTCTGGCAGCGTGTCTGCCGGCTCCGCCCCCCCGGATGTGTCATCGGCCTCGTGCTGTCCGTGGGGGCAGCCATCTTAAAGCCCGCACAACATGTGCGACTCACGGTGGTCGCCATCTTGGCCATCCACGCCCACACGGCCCACCACGTGCGATTCATGGGGGCCGCCATCTTCCTCACCGCCCGACACATGCAACCGATAGGGGCCGCCATCTTGGCCGCCATCTGCAACGCCGCCCGACACCTGCTACCAACGGGGGCAGCCATCTTGGGACCGCCGCAGCACCTTCGACCACGCCGGCTACCCGCAACTCAGCGCGGTCACCCTTGACCAGTCGCGACCCAAACACCTCCGGAGCTCTATGATGACCGTCCGGGTAAACGGGCACGAAACGCCCTGCCTCTTCGACTCCGGGAGCACAGAGACCTTCATTCATCCGGACATGGTGAGACGCTGCTCGCTCCCAATCTTCCCGGCGCATCAAACCATCTCCCTCGACTCTGGGTCGCACTCGGTGCAGGTCCGAGGGTGCACTACCGCAACCCTCGCAATACAGGGCGCCGAGTACGCCAATTTTAAATTATATGTGCTCCCAGACCTCTGCGCCCCTCTCCTATTGGGACTGGATTTCCAATGTAACCTCAGGAGCCTCACCCTGCAGTTCGGTGGCCCCTATCCCGACTCACCGTATGCAGCCTCGCGAACCTAAAGGCCGACCCTCCCCCGCTCTTCGCAAATCTCACCGCCGACTGCAAACCAGTCGCCACCAGAAGCAGGTGATACAGCATCCAGGACAGGACTTTTATCAGGTCCGAGGTCCAGCGACTCTTGTGGGAGGGAATCTTCAAGGCCAGCAATAGCCCCTGGAGAGCCCAGGTGGTGGTCGTCAGGACCGGGGAAAAGAACCGGATGGTTGTAGACTACAGCCAGACCATAAACCGGTACACACACCTCGATATGTACCCCCTTCCCCGGGTCGCAACACCGGGTGTTCTCCACGGTGGATCTGAAGTCTGTGTACCACCAGCTCCCAATCCACCCAGAGGACCGCCACTACACGGCTTTTGAGGCAGACGGCCGCCTCTTCCACTTCCTCCAGGTCCCCTTTGGCGTCACGAACGGGGTCTCGGTCTTCCAGAGAACGATGGAACGAATGGTGGACCAGTGCGGGCTGCGGGCCACATTTCCGTACTTGGACAATGTCACCATCTGCGGCCATGATCAGCAGGACCACGATGCCAACCTCCAGAGATTTCTCCAAACTGCCCGAACACTTAACCTCACTTACAACAAGGAGAAATGCATTTTCCGCACAACCAGACTAGCCATCCTCGTCTACGTCGTGGAAAACGGTGTTCTCGGACCCGACTCCAACCGTATGCGCCCCCTCCTGCAACTCCCCCTTCCCCACTGCCCCAAGGCCCCGAAAACGTGCCTCGGGTTCTTTTCATATTACGCCCAGTGGGTCCCCAACTATGCAGACAAAGCCCGCCCACTAATCAAGGCCACGATCTTCCCACTGGCGGCTGAGGCCCGCCAGGCCTTCAGCTGCATCAAGGCGGATATCACCAAAGCCGCGATGCATGCGGCGGACGAGTCCGTCCCCTTCCAGGTGGAGAGCGACGCATCAGAAGTCACCCTCGCCGCTACCCTCAATCAGGTTGGCAAGCCTGTAGCGTTTTTTTCACGAACCCTCACCACCTCCAAAATTCGACACGCCTCAGTCGAAAAGGAGGCCTAAGCCATCGTGGAAGCCGTACGGCACTGGAGGCACTACCTCGCTATTAGGAGGTTTACCCTCGTCACCGACCAACAATCGGTAGCATTCATGTTCTATAATACACTGCGGGGCCAGGTCAAGAATGATAAGATCTTGAGGTGGAGGATCGAACTCTCCGCCGATAATTACGATATAGTATATCGTCCTGGGAAGCTCAACGAACCCCCAGATGCCCTGTCCCGCGGCACATGTGCCAGCGTGCAAGATGACCGACTATGTGCTATCCACGATGACCTCTGCCATCCGGGGTCACCCGGCTTCTCCGCTACATCAAGGCCCGCAACCTGCCCTACTCCACCGAGGAGGTCAGAGCCATGGCCAGGGACAGCCCAATCTGTGCGGAGTGTAAACCGCACTTCTACCGACAGGATAAGGCCAACCTGGTAAAGGCATCCTGGCCCTTTGAGCGCCTCAGTATCGATTTCAAAGGGCCCCTCCCCTCTAACAACCGCAACACATATTTCCTCAACATCACCGACGAGTTCTCCCGCTTCCCCTTTGCAATCCCTTGCCCTGACATGACCGCGACCACCATCATTAAAGCCCTACATAGTGTATTCACCCTGTTTGGTTTCCCCACCTACTTCCACAGTGACAGGGGCTCGTCGTTCATGAGCGACGAACTGCGTCAATACCTGCTCGGTAAGGGCATCGCCTCGAGCAGGGCAACCAATTATAACCCCAGGGGAAACGGGCAGGTGGAGAGGGAGAACGCGACTGTCTGGAAGACCGTCCTCCTGACCCTACGGTCTAGAAGTCTCCCAGTTTCCCACTGGCAGGAGGTCCTCCCCGACGCACTCCACTTTATTAGATCCCTACTTTGCACGGCCACAAACGAGACCCCTCATGACCGCCTATTTGTTTTCCCCAGGAAATCCACCTCGGGGGCCTCCCTTCCATCCTGGCTGAAGACACCGGGGCCCGTCCTGCTCCGCAAGCACGTCAGGAGCCAAATGTCTGAGACCTGGTCGAGAGGGTCCAGCTCCTACACTCCAACCCCCAGTACACTTGCATCGAACACCCCGACAGCTGACAGGATACGGTCTCCCTCTGGGACCTAGCACCCGCAGGTTCCACTACCACTGCCACCGCATTTTACCCCGCCCAACCTACGTTGACCAGCGCCCCCGCCCCTACGTGGCACCCGCACCCCCTCCCGCCCACCATTCCCCCTTCACCGACCCACAGGAATGAATTTTCCAGAAGACACACTCCCAGAGTCCATGTCTGTACCCACACCGGCGACTTCACTACTGATGCCGGCACGGATGAGTTTGACGCCCGGGTTAGCGGCGATACCAGAGCTTCGGCGATCACAGCGCACAATCCGTGCGCCGGACAGGCTGAACATATGAAACCGTCACCCCCGCCGGACTTCATTTTTTTAACAGGGGGCGAATGTGGTGAATGTATTGCTGTAACAATTCACCATGTGCTTATCTGTATTATACTGCTGCCCATGTGGGCTCCACCTATGGACCATTGTATGGTATTACCTATAATGTAGCATGTTGCGGCCTGTGTGGGCTCCGCCCCTGGCTCCACCCCTTGAGGGGAGGTATAAAGAGCAGTCACCCTGTAGGCGACTCCCACTAACAGATCAGTCACAGCCTGGCACTGTTCTAGTTGATTAAAGCCACATTTTCCTTCGACTCCTGGTTTCATGTGAATTGATGGTCGCATCAATGATCTAACCAGCTCAGGAAATGTGAGTAGAGTTTCACATTAACCCACATCCTGCTGTGTGTGCCATCCCAATCCCTTATGAGTGCCTTGTCAAGCTTAAACCATCATCACATTGCAGTTCACAGACATTTTCCTTTCATCTATCCTTCTCTTCCAATGCACTTCCTCACAACCATATCTATCCATCCACCACTGCCACTCACGCTCATCCTTATGCAGTTTGACACTGCTCCTTGATCTCTGGCCTCACCAAATTCACTTGGTCCTTTGGATGAACACTCATTCATATGTCTGCTCGTACCCTTGGAACTTAGTCATTTTGCCTTGATCTCAATAGCAAGTGACTATAACAATACAAAAGCATAACGATACAAGAAATAGGAGCAGGTGTAAGGCGTTCAGCCCCTCAAGCCTGTACCACCATTCAAAAAGATCATGGCTGAGCTGATTGTGCACTTTTATAATAATAATCTTTACTCGTGTCACAAGTAGGCTTCCATTAACACTGCAATGAAGTTACTGTGAAAATCCCCGTTTGTGTCCCATAACTCTAGATTCCCTTGCCAATCAAAAATCTGTCCAAGTCAGCCTTGAATAAATACAATGATCCAGCCTCCACGCCTCACGAGGGAAGAGATTTCCAAACATTAATAATCCTCTGACAGAAACAATTGCACCTCATCTCCATCTTAAATTGGAGACTCTTATTTTGAAACTGTCTCCCCAGTTCTAGAATCCCTCATAGATCATAGATCGTAGAATTTACAGTGCAGAAAGAGGCCATTCGGCCCATCGAGTCTGCACCGGCTCTTGGAAAGAGCACCATACCTACGCCCATACCTCCACTCTATCCTCACACCTCCACCCCATCCCTGTAACCCCACCTGACCTTTTTTGGACACAAAGGGCAATTTAGTATGGCCAATTCACCTAACCTGCACATCTTTGGACTGTGGGAGGATACCGGAGCGCCTGGAGGAAACCCACGGAAACACAGGGAGAATGTGCAGACTCCGCTCAGACAGTCACCCAAGCTCGGAATCGAACCTGGAACCCTGGAGCTGTGAAGCAACTGTGCTAACCACTGTGCTGCCCAATTGGGACACTGGTGTGGAGGAAGAGCTGCCAATAAACTCTCTCAATAAAGAAAAACTCTTGGTTTCTGCTTCCCCCAAAGTGGCTTGGACCCTGTTAACATGAGAGATCTACTGCGTGCGTTTACCTAACACTAGGTTTGCCGGGGGGCAGCGTGAATCCGGCCCCGCCGGCCGCCGAATTCTCCGGCGCCGGGGAATAGGAGCGACCCCCCCCCCCCCCCCCCCCCCCCCGGCAATTCTCCGATCTGCGATGGGCCGAAGCCTCACTCATTCTATGCAGGTCCCACCGGCGTAAATTAGAGTTGGTCCCTTACCGGCGGGACCAGGCGGCGTGGGCAGGCTGCAGGGTCCGGGTTGGGGGGTGGGGGGGGGGGGGGGGGGTGCGCAGGGCGATCTGGCCCCGGGGCTGCACCCATGGTGGCCTGGCCCGCGATCGAGGCCCACTGATCCGTGGGCGGGCCTGTGACTTGAGGGCACTATTTTCCTATACACTGGCCATGTAAGCCTACGCGGTAGCCGGTGCGAAGGTGAACCCCCCCCTAGCCCCTGAAGATATGGAGGATTCCGTACCTTTGGGGCGGCCTGACGCCGGAGTGGTTCACACCACTCCGTCCCACCGGGACCCCCCCACCCCACTGGGTACGGGAGAATCCCACTCCTTGTGATTCAGCTGGGTCACTGTCTGTGTGGACTCTGCATGTTCTCCCCGGGTGCTTTGATTTCCTCCCACAGTAAAAAGACATGCAGGTTAGGTGGATTGGCCATGATAAATTGCCCTTAGTGTCCAGAAAGGTTAGGAGGGGTTATTGAATTACGGGGATAGGGTAGAAGTGAGGGCTTAAGTGGGTTGGTGCAGACTCGATGGGCCGAATGGCCTCCTTCTGCACTGTATGTTCCATGTACAAGGACATCCAAATCCCTCTGTACTGCAGCATTCTGCAGTCTATCTCCACTGAAATAATATTCTGCTTTTCTATTCTGCCTGCCAAAGTGGACAACCTCACATTTCTCACATTATATTCCATCTGCCAAATTTTTGTCCACTCATTCAATCTATCTGTATCCTTTTGCAGACACTTTGTGCCCTCCTCACAACTTGTTTTCCTATCTATCTCTGTATCATCAGGGCATTTGGCTATAAACAGTTGGTCCCTTCAGCCAATTCATTAATATAAATCATAAATAATTGAGATCCCAGCACTGAATTTTGTGGCACTCCGCTAGTTACAGTTTGGCAACCTGAAAATGACTAATTTTCCCAGAATCTCTGTTTCCTGTTAGCCAAGCCTCTATCCATGCTGATAAGTTACCTCTGTCGCCATAAGCTCTCATGAAATCTTTTGGAAACCTAAATACACTGCATCTACTGGTTTCTCTTTACCCACTCTGCTTGTTACATCCTCAAAGAACATTAATAAATTTATTGAGTACATCGAGTAGTTGATTTAATGCTACACAAGTTGATGGAAATAATCTTTGTCCGCATTTTTAAAAAATAAATTTAGAGTACCCAATTCATTTTTTTTTTCAAATAAGGGGCAATTTAGCGTGGCTAATTTCTCTATCCTGCACATCTTTAGGTTTGTGGGGGTGAGACCCATGCAGACCCGGGGAGAAAATGAAAACTCAACACAGACAGTGACCCGGGGGCCAGGATCGAACCCGTGTCATCGGCGCCACGAGGCAGCAATGCCAATGACGCCCTTTGTCCCCATTTTAAAGCATTTGTTGATTACTAGCCCAAGTGTCTTTGACAGTTGCAGTCCATTGGTCTGCTCTTGCATATCCTTAGTGTTCGCATATTGTCTCATTTGTGATGGGCTGAGGAAACCGTCCTGGTCTGCCTTGTCAGAAATGTTCCGCTCAGATGACATTGTGGGGGGGGGGGTTCATGCAAGGAGTGAGGCTTGGATTGTTCACTGTTGGAAAGGTCTCTCCCATCCATTTGCCCTTGGGGGCTTTGCTGTTCCCTGCTTCCAGGAGTTGGGTTGCACTGGACGCTTCACTTTGTGGTTGAGATCAGGGTGTGCTGACCTCTTCATGGTTTCAATGTTTTGGAGTTTGACTGTATCCTCCTCCAGGTCTCTAGACCTTTGCTATTTCTTCTCTAGGTGCCATTCTTGTCCTTCTTCATCCGAAGAGCAGCAGTTTCTTTCATTCATGTTGGATGGGAGTCGCCTCTTGGCACTCGTCTGGGAAGCGGCTTGGTCCCTTTTTGGCCCCTTTTTGGTCTTCTTCATCAGCTGCAAGTCCTTGGTCGAACATCTGCTGGCTCCACCTCCATTGATTTGGTCTACTGAGGAGTGGGAGGTTCGAGAAGGGCAGTGCTGGCATTTGGTGGCCTGCTGCCTCGCTCTTTTCCTTCCATTTTCTCTCTGCCTTCCCTTGTCCCATTCTGTTCACTCGAGGCCTTGGTGTGTGCAAGGTTGCAAGTCTTCTTGGTGGTCGTCAAACTCAGTGGTTGCGATTTTCCCACATTTTGTGGCCAGTGCCGATATGGCGTACCGGGTGCATTGCAGGTGTGGCCAAATTGGCCTTTGCATCGGGCGTGAACCCTTGTGCGAGTCATCCGACCAGCGACGCCCAGTAAAATCTTTTTTTTTTCTTTTTTTTTATAAGTTTAGAGTACCCAATTTATTTTTTCCAATCAAGGGGCAATTTAGCTTGACCAATCCACCTACTCTGCACATCTTTGGGTTGTGGGGGTGAAACCCACGCAAACACAGGGAGAATGTGGCAACACGGTAGCACAGTGGTTAGCACAATTGCTTCACAGCTCCAGGGTCCCAGGTTCGGTTTGCGACTTGGGTCACTGTCTGTGCGGAGTCTGCACATTCTCCCCGTGTGTGCGTGGGTTTCTTCCGGGTGCTCCGGTTTCCTCCCACAGTCCAAAGATGTGCGGGTTAAGTGGATTGGCCATGCTAAATTGCACTTAGTGTCCTAAAAAAGAGGTTAAGTGGGGGTTGCTGGGTTACGGGGATAGGGTAGATACGTGGGCTTAAGTAGGTGATCTTTGTAAGGGCCGGTGCAGACTCGATGGGCCGAATGGCCTTCTTCTACACTGTATATTCTATGATTCTATGATTCTATGATTCTCTCTGAATATGCAAACTCCACACGGACAGTGACCCATAGCCGGGATCGAACCTGGGACCTCGGTGCCGTGCGACTGCAGTGCTGCCACTGCACCACCGTGCTGCCCTGCCCAGTGCAATCTTGATCACACCCTCACTAGGCATGACCCAGATAAATCATATTTAAATGAGCCTATTTGAGGCTGCATTCTCCTGCCGTCCAGGAGTCCCTGGGCGGGATTCTCTCTTCTGATGGCGGAGTGTTGGCGCCGTCGTAAAAACCGGAGAGTTTTACGACGGCGTCATCGGACCGATAAGTGTAGTGATCCTCTGCTGCACAGGGGGCCAGCACGTGCTGCAGTGACTCACGCCGCTCCAGCTGCCGATACCAGTGTCAAACAGGCGCCGCGGGTCTGCGCATGCGTGTTGCAGCCGGCATGAATCCGCGCATGCGCGCTACAACCGGTGCGAACTCGGGCATGTGCTGCAGCTTCCTTCTCCGCGCCAGCCCCAACACTACATGGCATAGGGCTGCAGGGGACGGCGCGGAGTAAAAGAGGCCCCCACCAGGAGAGACCAGACCGCTGATCGGTTGGCCACGATCGCGGGCCACGCCACGGTGGAGGCTCCCCCCCCTCCCCCCGGAATCGGATTCCCCCTGCCCCCTACCAGGCCAGCCCCTGCAGGATGGACACCGAGGTTCCGCCAGGTTAGACCATATGTGAACGCCGCTGGCGAGTCTCGGGCTTTCTTGGCGGCCACTTGGCCCAGCCCGGGCGGAGAATCGCCGGGGGGCCGCATAGAGCAGCCCCCGACTGGCGCCGCACCTACCGGCGATGAGGTGCGTCACGCGAATCGCGCCCAGCCTTTCTCCGACCTGGCCCCGGGGAGAGAGAATCCCGCCCACTAGCCGCACCAGAAAGGCCTCAATTGGGCGCTAATTAGTACTGATCTCCACAAGCGGAGACTAGGCGTGATGGTGCTGCGTCAGCTTTCCTCTCCTTGGGTTTCACCGCCTGTGCATAATCGAGGTAGCGTTTGGGGCAGGTCCTGTCAAGATGGCAAGCCCTGCCACACTCGTTGCAGCACTTAGTCTACTGTAGTCCTTGGCTTGATGCCCTTCCTGCTTGCAGGATGACGGTGTTGCAGTTGGTCACCACATGACCGGTTGACATACCTGGTGAAGAAAGTGACCACATCGACAAAAGGAACATGGGTTTATAGAAGTGCACAGTCACCACGTGGTCCCGTTGTGATGACAGAGTAGACAGCAGCTCCACCGTGAGAATTCTCACCTGTGATGGCTTTCTCTTCTCCTCGAATCACTTGAGGAATTGCGTACATGCTGCAACATTCTTGAAGTTTACGTTGAAGTACCTGGTGCTGGGAAGACTGTCCGCAGCTTCAAATCCACAAAATTCCAAAAGGATTCTCTTTGTGAAGAAGGCGCAGTCAATGAGTGTATTACCTTCATTGTATTGTACTGTCACCCTCACAGTGTAATGTACCCCGTGGTTTGGGTCTCGACTGGTTGCAGCTATCAGCCATTTCCAATGTGCCGCACTGAAGCCCCACCAGAGAGACAAATGAAAGAAAAGCTTCCAAAGGGTAAAAGACAAAAACCTTCACTGAAAACCCCCAAAATGGAAATAAAACCCACAAAAAAAAAACACAGACAAACACACACCCAGGGACAGCCATGATTATAATCACTCCCCTGCCGGGTAAGTCAGTTGATATATTGCGCCAGTTCAGTGATTAGCCTATGTTAACCTCCAGCCCCAACTCCCAATGTTTGTCACAGCAAGTAACCAAATTCAGGCACATGCAGTAGGTTGGAGCTGGATTGCTGTCATTTTTGCCAGTTGTAAACCCCTGCACGCACCCAAACCCTTCCACTCCTCCAGATTAAAAACGCCTCATTATTTCTGAAATTATCTCCCAACTGAAAATGTGCACACTATTTCTATATTTTTCACCTTTATCTTTTCTCAGGTGCTGCATGCGCGGACCCCTTAGTGCCCAGTTGCTGCCAGGATCAGCAGCTGGAGCAGCGAGGGTCGCTCCAGTGCCGTGCTGGCCCCCTGTAGGGGCCAGAATTGCTGATCCTGAGGCCATGTTGACGCCGTTGAGAAATGCGACGGCATTTGCGACAACGACAGCACTTTGCCTCAGGATCAGAGAATCCCGCCCACGAACGTTGCCTGAAGCAATATATTTTAATAGAATCATTGAATTTACAGTGCAGCCTTCTGGCAATCTGGCCCATCGAGTCTGCACCAGCTCTTGCAAACATTCCAAGCTTCCAAACCCTACCCAAGCCCACACCTCCACCCTATTCCCGAGTAACCGAGTAACCCCACCAAACACTAAGGGCAATTTTGGACACTAAGGGCAATTTAGCGTGGCCAATCCACCTAACCTGCACATCGAAATCAGAGCACCCAGAGGAAACCCACGCACACACAAGAAGAACTTGCAGACTCCGCACAGACGGTAACCCAAGCCGGGAATCGAACCTGGGACCCTGGAGCTTTGAAGCAATTGTGCTAACCACCATGCTACCGTGCTTTTCCATCAGGCGAGTAAACAGTTAGACGACAAACTTTTGTTTTCCTTTTGAAAGGGTAATTTAAAAGAATTTTATTTTATTATGAAAGAAACTTTTTAAGCGTAATGAAAACTACTTACTTTTCTTGACTACGTCTGTCTTTTGTACGCCTCACCTAAGTTACAGTTTTGAGCACTTGTGCGCAAAATGAGACCATTTAGAAAGGGTTTTAACTGGTATGTTTTATTAACATTAGAAATTACCTGACAAAAGCACATGATTAATAAAACATAGAGCGGAATTTTTGTTTCATGCTCTTGGATTGGACAAGCGGAGGGCAGCGCGCCGGCTGACTTGTCAGGTTTTCCCATCGTATTTTCAAACACCTTGGGGGGAGAAAAAGTGAAGAGACAGGTCTCCCAATGTCACGCTGGTTGTAAGTACAGCCCCTTACTGAACCCACGCCACAAGAAACTCAACTCCTGAGAGATCTATGCGCGGGGAATTTACAGCTAATTACATTAAAATATATTCAAATGAGCTTTATGTCATTGCATGGCGGGAATGCCGTTTCCTCGCTGGCAGGGCGCGTGGACAATTGAGCAGGGAAATCCCACCAGTGTGAGCGCCGTTTTGGGACACCCCCTCGATTCTCTGCCCCTACCGCCATCCCAGCCTGCCAAAAATGGGGGTGGAAATTCCCCTCCCCACCATAGTTAAGATTCTATTGCAATAGCAGTTTGAAAAACAAAGCTTGTTTTTCCTCCAGGAAAACATTTCTATGCCCCATGTGAAAAATATGTTTGGACGTTTGCCTCATGAGGCACCTGATTGTTAAACGCTGAGCCCTACAGGACAGTGTGTATTTATGGATGAAGACGGATGTTGAATAACAATACTCACTGACCAGGCCTTTGAGAGAACTAACAAGGGACTGCACTTGCCCCAGGAACTGTATTATAAGAGACTGGAAAATCATGGATACTAACTCCCTCCACTAATTTTTCAGCAGAACTGTGAGGAACAGAGTGCGAAATGGCTTGATGAGGTCTGCCAACATATACTTTTTTTAAATTCACTCAAGGGATGTTCACTGGCAGGGCCAGCATTCATTGCTCAACTCTAATTGTCCTTGAGAAGGTGGTGATGAGCTGCCTTCTTGAACCACTGCAGTCCTTATGGTGTAGGTACACCCACAATGCTGTTGGGGAAGGAGTTCCATGATTTTGACCCAGCGACAGTGAAGGAAAGGCAGTGGGCAGAATTCTCCGCTCCCGGGAAAAATCAGGAGGGCCGTCGTGAACTCGGCCGAGTTTCACGACGGCCTCGGAGGCCGCTCCTCGCCCCCTATTCTCCCCTCCCGGCGGAGCTAGGAGCGGCGCTCCGCAAATCTCGGCTGCTGGGGCGTCGCGCCAAGAATGACGTCAGCCGCGCATGCACGGGTTGGAACCAGCCAACCTCCGCATGCGCGGCTGACGTCATGACGCTGACGGCACGAACCTGCGCATGCGCGGTGGCCGTCTTTCCCCTCAGCCGCCCCGCAAGACGTGGCGGCTTGATCTAGAGGGGAGGCGGAGGGGAAATAGTGCGTCCGATTTGGACGCCGGTCCGACGATCGGTGGGCACCGACCACGGGCCTGTCCCCTCCCGAGCACAGTCGTGGTGCTCTTTCCTTTCTAGGCCACCTACAAGCCCCAAACGGGCTTCTCACTCCCGTTTAACGACGGCAGCGACCAGGTGTGTTTGCCGCCGTCGTGAAACGGCCGTGAATGGCAGGCCGCTCGGCCCTTCCGGGTTGGAGAATCGCCGTTCGCCGTGGAAAACGGCGAGTGGCGATTCTTCCGAGCCGGGGGGTGGGGGGGGGGGGGGGGGTGGAAAATCGCGGAGGGCGCGAGGGGGGCGTGAATTTTGTCAGGGGGCCCTCCCGCGATTCTCCCACGCTGCGTGGGAAGCGGAGAATTGCGCCCAGTATATTTCCAAGTTAGGGTGGTGAGTGACTTGGTGGGGAATTCCAGGTGATTGTGTTCCCATGTATCTGTTGTCCTGTCCTTTTATGTAGTGGTGGTTGTGGGTTTGAAAGGTGCTGTCTGAGGAGCCTTGGTGAGTTCCTGCAGTGCATCTTGTAGATGGTACACACTGCTGCTACTGTATGCTGGCAATGCCAAACAGTGATAGTTATATTCTCCCTTGTTGGAGATGGTCATTTCCTGGAACTTGTGTGGTGTGAATGTCATTTGCCACTTATCAGCCCAAGCCTGGATATTGTCCAGGTTTTCTTGCATTTGGATATTACATGAGTGCATCAAACAGGCTGCAGGCTGACACCTTGATGCTGGGGACCTCTGGAGAAGACCAAAATGGATCATCCACTTCGCACTTCTGGATAAGGATTGCTGCGACTGCCTCAGCCTTGTCCTTTGCAGTGATGTGCTGGACTCTTCCATCATTAAGGATGGGGATATTTGTGGACCTTCTCTTCCAGTGAGTTATTTAATTATCTACCACTATTCATTGACACGCTAGCCAGGGCACCACAGAGCCACACATTTCTACCCCATTCATGGCTCGATGTGACAAGACTGCAGGGCTTAGATCTGATCTGTTGGTTGCGGGATTGCTTCGCTCTGTCTATCACTTGCTGCTTACGTTGTTTGGCAGTGGAATAGTCCTGAGTTGTAGCTTCACCAGGTTGAAACTTCATTTTTATGTATGCCTGGTGTTGCTCCTGGCATACCCTCATGCACTCTTCATTGAACCATGACTGATTCCTGAGCTTGGTGGTAATAGAGATGGAGAGATATGCTGGACCATGAGGTTACAGATTGCGGTTGAGTGCAATTTGGCTGCTGCTGATGCCTCACAGCACCTCATGGTTGCCCAGTCTTGAGTTGCTACATCTGCTTGAAATCTATCTCATTTAGCAAGGTGGTTGTGCTACACAATATGATCACTGTGAAGACAGGGATTCATCTCCACAAGGACTGTGTGGCGGTCTCTCCTATCGATACTGTCATGAACAGATGCATCTACGGCAGGCAGATTGATGAGGATGAGGTCAAGTATGTTTTTCCCTCTTGTTGTTTCCCTCACCACTTGCCACAGACCTAGTCTAGCAGCTATGTCCTTTGGGACCTAGCCAGCTCAGTCAGTAGTGGTGCTACTGGCCACTCTTGGTGATGGACGTTGAATTCCCCACTTGCCCCTTTTAGTTTTGCTCTGATTGCCTCTCCCAAGAAGCAGATGAAATACATGAGCTAATGTCCTGAAATAATGCAGATATATTACCTTTTCTCTTCTTTACACCAGAACAATATAGATACTATGATGGCAGAGTGAGGATTTAACATTTAAGCTCCAGAAATCTTGTGCAGTCAATCACAGGACAATCGGTAGTATTATTGGCAGCAATTGCATCCAAAGGATTAAATAGAGATAAAAAGATTTAAGTGATGCCAAAGCATAAAGAATAGTTGGGGTCAATGACGGATCTTTGTTGTGGGCAGAAGTCTGGCCACCCTGAAGATGAATACCTTGTGGTGATCTACCACTGTATATATATGTGTGTGCTTGCGTTAGGGGATGTACGACAGTACCTGTATTACAGGTTTTCCGGTAAGCCCCTGCCGGCTAGCTCTGCCCACAAGGAGCAGTATAAATATTCATACGTTTCCCTGAGATGCCACTCTACAGCTGCAGCCGAAGGAATAGCATCTCACTGTAATAAAGCCTCTCTTGTACCGATTTGAGTCTTTGTGTGCAATTGTTAGCGCCACAATTTATTACAGTGAGATTTTCCAACATCATGGACATCAGAAATAAGCCCGATCGCCTGCAGCTGGATCCGCAGTCGCCGCATGCCAGGAAAGACTTTAACCACTGGCTGGCTGTTTTCGAGGCCTACATCACCTCAGCGGACCCCACACCATCGGAGGCTCAGAAGGTACAACTCCTATACGCAAAGTTGAGCTCCAGCGTGTTCCCGCTGATTCAGGACTCGCCTAACTACGCCTGGGCCATGGAACTTCTCAAAGAGAATTACGCCCAGTCGACGAACACTCTGTTTGCGAGACATGTACTCGCCACCCGCGTTTAGCAACCGGGTGACTCGGTTGAAGACTTCTGGCGGGCCCTTATCCCTCTAGTACGGGACTGCGACTGCCAGGCCGTCTCGGCCAAGGAACATTCGAATCTCCTCATGTCGGATGCCTTTGTGACAGGTATTGCATCGGACCTCATCCGCCAACGACTGCTGGAAGGGGCCGCTCTCCACCTTGCGGCAACAAAGACTTTAGCGTTCTCAATGATGGCCACTTCCCGTAATGTGCAATCCTACCCCGCCCACCACGCGGCCCTCCCATCCTACCCCTCGTGGACCCCGCAACCGACTCCCCCCCTCGACTGGGGCCGCTCCCGCGCAGTATGCCTGCACTGCTCGCCGCACCGCGCACCCTGGGGGTCCCCACTGCTACTTCTGTGGTCAGCAGAAGCACCCCCACCACGCTGCCCAGCCCGCACCGCGACCTGCAAATACTGTGGCAAGAAAGGTCACTTTGCAGCGGTGTGTCAGGCCCGCGCAGATGCCGCTATCGCGCCGGAACTCTCCCCCTCGCCTCAGCCGATCGCGCAATGGGCCCTGCCGTCCGCAGCTCCCGGGGCCACGTGCGATCAGTGGGCACCACCATCTTCCTTCCCTGACTCCACGTGCGATCAGTGGGCGCCGCCATCTTTCGCCTCCCCCTCCATGTGCGCACATGGGCGCCGCCATCGTCATCCTCCGACTCCATGTGCGTTCCATGGACGCCGCCATCTTGCCCCACCCCCACAACGTGCGCTCCATGGTCGCCGCCATCTTGCCCCACCCCCACAACGTGCGCTCCATGGTCGCCACCATCTTGCCCCGCCCCCGCAACGTGCGCTGCATGGGCGCCGCCATCTTCTTCCCCGCAGGTACTCCAGACGCCGCCATTTTGTCGTCCCCTCGGAACTGGAACACGGGACCCAAGTCGCTGCCGCTACTCATCGGACTCGTCGGACTCTTCGGTCAATTGCCCGCTACTCGCCTTCATGACGCTCGACCAATCCCGTCCTCGCAATCTGGCCACCGCTTCTACGACGGTGCTTATCAACGGCCACGTGACCTTCTGCCTCATCGACTCTGGGAGCATGGACAGTTTCATCCATCCGGACACGATAAGGCGCTGCTCCTTCGCGGTCCATCCCGCCAACCAGCGGATCTCCCTGGCCTCCGGATCCCACTCTGTCCCGATCCGGCTTCTGTCTGGTTAAACTCACAGTACAGGGCGTTGAATTCAACCGTTTCCGCCTGTACGTTCTCCCCAACCTCTGTGCGACACTTTTACTGGGCCTGGACTTCCAATGTAACCTCCAGAGCCTCACCCTCAAAATCGGCGGACCCCTACCTCCCCTCAGCGTTTGTGGCCTCATGACCCTCAAGGTTGACCCTCCCTCCCTCTTTGCCAATCAGACTGCAGATTGCAAGCCCGTCGCCACCAGGAGCAGACGGTACAGTACCCAGGACAAGACCTTCATCAGGTCCGAAGTCCAGCGGCTGCTTCGGGAGGGTATTATCGAGGCCAGCAACAGTCCCTGGAGAGCCCAAGTGGTGGTGGTTAAAACTGGGGAGAAACACAGGATGGTCGTGGACTACAGCCAGACCATCAATCGGTACACGCAGCTCGACGCGTACCCCCTCCCTCGCATATCTGATATGGCCAATCAGATTGCACAGTACCAGGTCTTCTCAACAATTGACCTGAAATACGCCTACCACCAGCTCCCCATCCGTAAATCGGACCGTCCCTACACTGCCTTCGAGGCGGACGGTCGACTGTATCAATTTCTTAGGGTTCCCTTCGGCGTCACCAACGGGGTCTCGGTATTTCAGCGAGAAATGGACCGAACGGTTGACCGGAATGGACTGCGGGCCACATTTCCGTACCTCGACAACGTCACCATCTGCAGCCAAGACCAGCAGGACCATGATGCCAACCTTGCAAAATTTCTCCACATCGCATCTCTCCTCAACCTCACTTACAACAAGGAGAAGTGCATGTTCAGCACAGACCACTTAGCCATCCTCGGCTACGTAGTCCAAAACGGACGACTGGAGCCCGATCCCGACCGCATGCGCCCCCTCATGGAGCTCCCCCTCCCCCACTGCCCCAAGGCTCTCAAACAATGCCTGGGGTTCTTTTCTTACTACGCCCAGTGGGTCCCACAATACGCGGACAAGGCCCGCCCACTGATCCAGTCCACACAATTTCCCCTCACGGCCGAGGCACAACAGGCCTTCGCTCTTATTCGCTCAGACATAGCCAAGGCCGGGATGCACGCAGTAGACGAGACACTGCCCTTCCAAGTAGAGAGCGACGCTTCAGATGTCGCCCTTGCCACCACTGTAAACCAGGCTGGCAGACCCGTGGCATTCTTTTCCCGCACCCTCCATGCCTCCGAAATCCGACATTCGTCCGTTGAAAAGGAGGCCCAGGCAGTCGTTGAAGCGGTGCGGCACTGGAGGTATGACCTGGCCGGCAGGAGATTCACTCTCCTCACTGACCAACGGTCGGTAGCCTTCATGTTTAACAACACGCAGCGGGGCAAGATCAAAAACGACAAAATCTTGCGGTGGAGAATCGAGCTCTCCACCTATAATTATGAGATCTTGTATCGCCCCGGCAAGCTCAACGAGCCCCCAGACGCCCTCTCCCGAGGTACATGTGCCAGCGCACGTGAACCAGCTCCGTGCCTTGCATGAGAGCCTTTGCCATCCGGGGGTCACTCGGTTGTACCATCTGGTCAAAGCCCGCAATCTGCCCTACTCCGTCGAGGAAGTACGGACAGTCACCAGAGACTGCCAGGTCTGTGCGGAGTGCAAGCTGCACTTCTACCGGCCTGGTGAAAGCCTCCCGCCCTTTTGAACGCCTCAGCGTGGATTTCAAAGGACCCCTCCCCTCCACCGGCCGCAACACCTACATCCTTAGTGTGGCCGATGAATTCTCTAGGTTCCCCTTCGCCATCCAATGCCCGGATATGACGTCTGCTCTTGATTCCATATTCGCTCTGTTCGGTTTCCCCGACTATATCCACAGTGACAGGGGATCCTCGTTCATGAGTGATGAGCTGTGTCAGTTCCTGCTCAGCAGGGGTATCGCCTCCAGCAGGACGACCAGCTACAACCCCCGGGGAAACGGGCAGGTAGAGAGGGAGAACAGGACGGTATGGAGGGCCATCCAGCTGGCCCTACGGTCCAGGAACCTCCCAGCCGCTCGCTGGCAGCAGGTCCTCCCTGACGCGCTCAATTCCATTCGGTCACTGCTGTGCACCGCAACTAACAACACACCCCATGAATGTGTTTTTGTCTTCCCTAGGAAGTCTACATCCGGGGTGTCGCTCCCGACTTGGCTCGCAGCACCAGGGCCAGTCCTACTTCGTAGGCATGTCAGACTCCACAAGGCAGACCCTCTGGTGGACAAGGTACGCCTGCTCCACGTGAACCCCTAATATGCCTATGTGGAGTTCCCCGACAGCCACCAGGATACAGTCTCGCTCAGGGACCTGGCTCCCTGGGGTGCCGATCCCATGCCCACACTCCTCACTACCCACGCGCCACCATCCTTTTCCCCGGCGCCCCCGTCTTCAGCCCCACCAGGTCCATCCCTTGTTCCCCTGCCCACACTAGAGGACATGGAAGATTTCGGCTCACTCCTGGAGTCATCCAGCCACTGGCCAGCACCAACACTGCCAGCACCAACATCGCCAGCACCTACGCCGACACCGCCTGTGCAGACGTCGCCATCACCTCTGCGTCGCTCACAACGGAACGTCCGACCGCCAGTCCGACTCAACCTGTGACGGGCACCGGGTTGCCCGATGGACACTTGGTTCTTTTTATTCCCCCCCTCTGTAAATAGATCACGTTTATGTATTATATTTTCACGTCACCCCCGCCGGACTCATTTTTACAGGGGGCGAATGTGGTGATCTACCACTGTATATATATGTGTGTGCTTGCATTAGGGGATGTACGACAGTACCTGTATTACAGGTTTTCCGGTAAGCCCTGCTGGCTAGCTCCGCCCACAGGGAGCAGTATAAATATTCATAAGTTTCTCTGAGATGCCATTCTACAGCTGCAGCCGAAGAAATAGCATCTCACTGTAATAAAGCCTCTCTTGTACCGATTCGAGTCTTTGTGTGCAATTGTTAGCGCCACATATATTAACTCTGCAAAAGTGTCTTCAGGAAAGGAAGGCTAAATTGGTCTAAAGCATATATGTATTATTACTTTTCCAACTGGTGTCCAAGTCAATAACCAAACTTGCGACAAGGTAGGGGATGCTTTGGACAAATGTTATTTTTTTAACGCACAGAAGGCAAAGCATAACATGGCAGACTGTTCCCAGAACAGGAAGGTGTTTATGAAAATGACGGCAATGTTTTTGCTGTACTTCTGCCAGTTGGCCACAACTACGGTGTAACTTCTCTGTTTTCCTCCAGTATCCACATTTCTTTTTTGAGGTGGCCTTTAATTGTTGGTATTGGATGCAATTGCTGTTTAGCATCACCGTGTCCTGCTACATGGCATTGGACAGCTAAGGAAAGCAAAATTAATGAAAAAGTTAATGTCTAACCTCTGCCAACAATGCCACAGCGTGTTCATTTCCTCCTCCTACACTGTTCTCTTTGTCCCAGTGCTTACTCTGAAGCGGAGATGGATTTTCTACCGAAGCCAGAGGCGATGTGGAGCTTTCTCTTGGGATGGGTGGTAATGCTGACAGTAAAACACAATCCAGTCATCCTCAGTTATTTGCTCTCTTTCCCATTTTGCTGCACTTCTTTTTTCCTACCCAATGTATGGTTTAATATAACGTGTCACCTTTTCTTAACCAAGAAAAATATAACGTGGACACAAATTGCTCCACCATATCAAGTATCCTATAAATTGCTAGTCAGGTATAGTTAACTAGAAATGATAGCCATGAGAAAAGTACTTTTCAGTTTGCAATATCTGAGTATCAGTCCAAGAGGGGCAGCACGGTGGGCAGTGGTTAGCACTGCTGCCTTACGGCGCTGATGGCCCGGGTTTGATCCTGGCCCAGGTCATGGTCCTTGCAGAGTTTGCACATTCTCCCCGTGTCTGCGTGGGTCTCATCCCCACGACCCAAAGATGTGCAGGGTAGGTGGGTTGACCACACCAAATTGCCCCTTAATTGGAAAAAATAATTGGGTACTCTAAATTTATTTTTAAAAATATCAATCCGAGAGTTAGTCATTTCAACTTTCAGATAAGATAATGCGCCTACAAAATTGTACAGTAAGACACAATTCTCTGACCTAATATGGAACAGTGTATTCTTTTTACAAAATTAAGAATTTCATAATATAATGGGAGTATGTAGCAGTTTGAACTGGGATTGGAATTGTTTCGGAAGGGTGCTTTTCCTTGTCATATATCGTACTTCTTTCATTAAATATTTAAGTAATGTGGTTGGATGAAGAAAAATATTGGAAGCAGACATTCCACTGGTGTTGCTGGACATTCTACAGGAACCATCATTGAATGGATGATGTTCCTATGAAAAGATGGCTTAAAAATGTGATCCCCAAAGGTAAAAGACACCCCCAGTTTTTGATTGTGATTAGAAGCAGAGATCAAGCAGAGACATTTTCTATTAATATTGCTTGAGCCAGTTCTGCAGAAGGCTTACTTTCTAAGTGCACTGCCCAATGTGCAATGGAGCCATCCAGCCTTCCATGCAGAAGATTTGAAATTTGGCCCCTGGTCTATTTTGAGTTAGGTGATCTCAATAAGGGAAAAGATTTAGTATTAAAACCAGCCTCAGCACCTTTGCACTTTTTAGCCCCTCCAAGAGTTCTGCATATCACAAAAAACTTTCATCCTGCCCAACTTTTGCAAACTCTCTGTAACCTCACTGTCTCCAACAGCCTCTTCTGTCTGTTTGTCTGCTATTTTCAATAACAACTTCCATTCAGTTGTGCCTTTAACCTGGTAAAATCTTCCAAAACCCTACTGCAGTGGTGGGCAACATTTTTTTAAATTACCCAATTATTTAAAGTACCCAATTATTTATTTTTCCCAATTAAGGGGCAATTTAGTGTGGCCACCTAACCTGCACATCTTTGGGTTGTCGGGGTGGAACCCACACAGATACGGGGAGAATGTGCAAACTCCACACAGACAGTGACCCAGGGCCCGGATTGAACCCGGGACCTCAGCGGCATAGGCAGCAATGCTAACCACTGCACCACCGGGCCGCCCTGAGTGGTTGGTAACTTACAACCCGTGAGCACGGAGTTTGTCAGATAGAGTGTGGAGCAGGAGGACAAAAGAGCGCGAGAAAGAGTAAACTGAGAGTGGAGCCGGGAAGATGAAAGAACGCGAGAAAGGGGAAGAATGAGAGTGGAGCCGGGAAGATGAAAGACCGCGAGAAAGGGCAAGATTGAGAGAGGAGTGATTAATTGGTGAGTATTTTACTTGTTTGCCTCATTTATCATTTTAAAATTGGTATAATTTATTGCTAACTGTGGGGTTTTCTTGATAGTAAGATTTTCATAATAGCAGTGGTAAAACGTATCGGGAACAATAGGGTTTATTCATTAAAATAAAGATAAGTATATATAAATAGATAAAAATCAAATAAATAATTAAATCACATATCTGTGATTAGGAAATGTATATATTTGAGCTGTAGGTGTAAGTACAGTAAGTGTAAAAATTACTTCAGTTTTTCTCATTTGAGGTTGATGACAGTTTTTTTTAAAATTTAGATTACCCAATTATTTTTTCCAATTAAGGGGCAATTTAGCGAGGCCAATCCACTTACTCTGCACATTTTTTGGGTTGTGGGGGCGAAACCCACGCAGACACGAGGAGAAAGTGCAAACTCCACACGGACAGTGACCCAGAGCCGGGATTGAACCTGGGACCTCGGCGTCGTGAGGCAGCTGTGCTAACTACTAGACGACCATGCTGCCCAGGTTGATGACAGTTCTATTAATGTATAAATGATTAAGCATTTTCCATAACACATTATGAAATATTGAGAATGTATTGAATGTAATTAATCTTATTCATGGGGTCATGGTTGGTGCATATACCCGATTTCAATCTTGCAGCCCACTGAAATGAAGGAGGGCTACTCAGGCTGACCACTCACCTGCCCAGGTTGCCCATCACTGCTCTACGAGATTCTGAAGTGGCTTGACAAAGTAAGTACTGAGAGCTCGTTTTCTCTGTTCGGGGAATCTAGAACATAGGGACACAAGGCGCGAGTCAGCAGACTCGAGTTAAAGCCCACTGAGTTGCATGTTATGCAGGTGTTTCACGGCGCTGTAGCATTGAGAAAGACGCCGCTATACAACTGCACTTTTTTAAAAAGATGTTCAGAGTACCCAATTTTTTATTTTCCCAATTAAGGAGCAATTTAGCGTGGCCAATCCAACTAACCAGCACATCTGTGGAGGTGAAACACACGCAGACACGAGGAGAATGAGGAAACTCCACACTGAGAGTGACCTAGGGCAAGGATTCGAACCCAGGTCCTCAGCGTCGTAGTCCCAGTGCTAACCACTGCGCCACGTGGAGCCCTATACAATGGCACTTTGCCATCTGTTTTGGCCTCTGGGAGATTCTCTCCATTAGAAAAGGCTCCTCACAGATCAGGGTGGAATTTTGGAAGTCTGCCCCGATCTCCCCGCCCCCCCCCCCCCCCCCCCCCCTTTCAGACCCCCTCCCACATATTTGTGCTACCTCCTCATCCTCCAACCTTGGGGAGCCCCTCAGGACACCACCTCCCTCTCCTGGCAAAGAGCCCTGGGCCCGACCCCTGGCAGTACCAACCTGGTACCTGGGCACCCTGGCACTCAGCCTGGCACCTGTTAGTGCCAGGCTGGCGCTGTCAGGGTGTCAGGTTGACAGTACCAAGGTGCCCAGGTGCTGGGGGAGTGCCAGGGTGCCGCCCTGCCCTGTCCTCAAAAACCCAGGGGGTCTCCAATGGTCCATGATAATCCCCTAAATGCTGTTACACCTAGTCCATTTTTGTGTGGACCAGTACTAAACGGCGCTCTGGAGAGGTCTCTCAGGCAGGGCCATTGAGTCCCGGGCGCCGGGTAAATCTGTTGTCCGGGTATTTAAATGAGTCGCAATGCTCGTTTTAATATGCTGATCTGGATCCAGATTCCAAAGAACAAAGAACAGAGAAAAGTACAGCACAGGAACAGGCCCTTCGGCCCTCCAAGACCGTGCCGACCATGCTGCCCGTCTAAACTAAAGTCTTCAACACTTCCGTGGTCCATATCCCTCCATTCCCATCCTGTTCATGTATTTGTCAAGATGCCCCTTAAACGTCACTATCGTCCCTGCTTCCACCACCTCCTCAGGCAGCGAGTTCCAGGCACCCACTACTATCTGTGTAAAAAAACTTGCCTCATACATCTCCTCTAAACATTACCCCTCGCACCTTAAACTTATGCGCCCTAGTAATTGACCCCTCTACTATGGGAAAAAGACTCTGACTACCCACTCTGTCTATGCCCCTCATAATTTTGTAGACCTCTATCAGGTCGCCCCTCAACCTCCTTTATTCCAGTGAGAAAAAAAACAAGTTTATTCAACCGCTCCTCATAACTAATGCCCTCCACACCATGCAACATCCTGGTAAATCTCTTCTGCGCCCTCTCTTAGCCTCCACATCCTTCTGGTAGTGTGGCGACCAGAATTGAACACTATACTCCAAGTGTGGCCTAACTAGGGTTCTATACAGCTGTAACATGATTTGCCAATTTTTATACTCAGTACCCCGGCCAATGAAGGCATGCAGTATGCCTTCTTGACTACCTTCTCCACCTGTGTTGTCCCTTTCAGTGACCTGTGGACCTGTACACCTAGATCTCTCTGACTGTCAATACTCCTGAGGGTTCTACCATTCACTGTATATTCCCTACCTGCATTAGACCTTCCAAAATGCATTACCTCACATTTGTCCGGAATAAACTCCATCTGCCATCTCTCCGCCCAAGTCTCCAAACAATCTAAATCCTGCTGTATCCTCTGACAATCCTCATCGCTATCCGCAATTCCACCTACTTTTGTATTGTCTGCAAACTTACTAATCAGACCAGTTACATTTTCCTCCAAATCATTTATATATACTACGAACAGCAAAGGTCCCAGTACTAATCCCTGGGGAACACCACCAATCACAGCGAAGCGTCGCAGCGTGGAGCTCGATTTTGGACTCGCGTGTGACTCACTTGCTGTGCCTTGTTTTGATTCGGGTGCAATAGGGTTGCTGAATCACGCCAATAGTCTCAGGACAAGGGGTCAATCATTTATGACTGAGATGTGGAGAAATTCTTTCACTCACTGGTTTGTGAATCTTTGAAATTCTCTTTCCCTGAAACCTGTGAATGCTCCATCGTTGTATTTTTTCAGATTGCAGTTGACAGATTTTTGCTCACTTGGAATCAAGGGTTGTGGGGCGAAGGCAGGAAAATGAAGCTGAGGTTGAAGATCAGCCCTGATTGTATTGAAGCAACAGAGCAGACTTGAAGGGCCACATGGTCACCCTTGTTCCGATTTCTTATGTCCTTATGCTCACAAGAGCATTATCGGCAAAAAAAGTGAAACGCATGAGGAGGTTGAGGAATAGGCCACTAAAAGTTTGCAAAGGTGCTCCTTAATGGTAAAAAGTAGAGAGGTTTTGGGAGGGAATACCAGAACTCCGGGTCCAGACAGCTGAAGACTGGCCTTCTGAGGGTAAAGCCCGGCAGGTACCTGAACACAGTGGGACTGTGGGGGGAGGGAGGGGGGGGGGGGGAGTCCCACAAGGCACCCTATTCTTACCACCGCCAGAGCTGCTTTTGCCACAGATCTCCCGCTCGGACGTGTGGCACCCTGTGAAAGGGCTTCCCTCCACATTTCTATTCCACTTGAGGGCTCTTTTGGCTTCTTATCCATAATCTATGCTTATTTTGGTTATTGACATAAATGGCATTATGTAATAGGTCTGTGGATCTGTGCTTCCTTTTGCCTGTGTACCAACAAAAAAATAAGAACTTGCACTTGTATTATCAGAAAATCTAATGAAACACTTTGAAGTTGTCGCCATGTTATTGTGCAGACAAATACCATCCTTTTTCACTGCCCTCTGGCATCAAACAATACCAGGCCAGGCATCACATAACCTTCATTTACCATGTCCCAACAATGTATTTCAGTACCAAACTCCAAAGACTACTCTCAGTAGACAGTTTATTTTATTTGTTTCCCACACCAATTACCTAAGGGATCATTCTAAATGATGCTGCCAACATGGCACCAATTATTTTCAAATAATATACATTTTCATACCGTGTGTTTTTATCACTGGAGTTTGGGTTGTAATGACCTAAATGCACACTATTTGGAAACTGCAACTAATATTGAGTAGAAACTTTCACCCCATCACCTGTGCTGGATTCAAACCCAGAGGTAGAAGGTGGAGGGACAGACAAATAATTGTTTTGCATTCTTAAGAAGCCTCGCTGCTTTACAACCAAGTAGAAAAACACATCAGCCATGTTGTGCAAAGGAATGTTTCATAAATAGCAAATCAAAAGAGTAGGTAGTTAGTCTGTTATTGATGGAGTGGGTTGATAGAGAACTGTTCGGCAGGGCAGCGGAGGAATCTCTTTTTTAAATTCAAACTTGTATCAATGTAGGTCACAGCAAATAAACACCCCGGGAAACATTCTTCCCAACAATCAACTGTACAGTTTGTACAGTTTTTTCCCCTTTTTCACCCCCCCCCCCCTCCCCATCACCCACCCCTCCATCCCCCTGCGACGAACAGCTCCTCAAACACAGTCACAAACATCCCGAGTCATGTGCACCCTGTGCACCACCTTAAACTGTATCAGGCTCATCCTTGCACAAGAGGAGGTCCCATTTACCCTTCACAGTGGTCCCCAATTGATCTCCATTCCCAACGCTTCCCATTTCTTCTTGATCTTCACCACCTGCTCGCCTCCCTGCTCCCCCAGCCACTTATATATATCCCCAATTCTTACCTCCCCTTCCACATCCGGAAGCAGCAGTCGCTCCAGCAGGGTATATCCCGGCAATCTAGGGAACCCCTTCCAGACCTTTCGCGCAAAGTCCCTAACCTGTAGATACCTGAACTCACTACCCCTCGGCAGCTCTACCCTCTCCCTTAGCTCCTCCAGACTGGCGAACCCTTCCTCGAAATACAAATCCTTCACCTTGACCAGCCCCACCCCTCCACCTCCTGTATACACTATCCATCCCCCCCCCCCCCCCCCCCCCCGGGCTCAAACATCCCTTCCACCCTAAAATGCCTCCTCAGCTGATTCCATATCTTCACCGTGGACTGCGCCACTGGGCTCCCTGAATACCTACTCGGAGCCATTGGCAATGCTGCCGTCACCATAGCCCTCAAACTAGACCCCTTACAAGATTCCTCCTCTATCCTACCCCACTCTACCCCTTCTCGTTCACACCACCGCCGCAACTTGTCCACATTCGCCGCCCAATAATAATGAAGCAGGTTTGGCAATGCCAACCCCCCCCCCCCCCCCCCGCTGCCTCTGCCTCTGCAGCAGGGCCCTCCCCCACCCTCGGCACCTTCCCCGCACATACAAAGTCAGAGATGACTGTGTCCACTTTCCGAAAAAAGACCTTTGGTATAAAGGTCTGGAGAGCCTGAAAAGATAAATGAGAACCTCGGCAGAATATTCATTTTCACCACTTGGACACTCCCCGCCAACGTTAAGTGCAGTGTATCCCACCTCTTAAGATCCTCCCTGGCCTCCTCCACCAGCTTTGTTAAGTTCCACTCATGGAGCCATTCCCTCGCTACCTGAATCCCCAAGTAACTAAACCTATCACTCGCTACCGTAAATGGCATCCCCCCGAAATTAGCCCACTGTGCCAGCTCATTCACCGGGAATACCTCGCTTTTCCCTACATTCAGCTTGTATCCCAAGAACCTTACAAACCTCCCCAACAGGAGCATAATCCTTCCCATACTCTCCAACGGATCCGAAACATACAGCAAGAGGTCATCGGCATAGAGCAACACCCGATGCACCCTCTGTCCCCTCATTATCCCCTGCCACTCTGCCGAACACCCTGAGAGCCATAGCCAGTGGCTCTATGGCCAGCGCAAACAGCAGCGGCGACAGCGGGCACCCTGCCTCATACCCCTGTGTAAGTCAAAGCTTCGTGAGCTCATATCATTCGTCCTCACCCTCGCTTTTGGCACCACATACAGCAACCGCACCCATGCCACAAATCTCAGCCCAAACCCAAACCTTCGCAAAACTTCGAACAAGTACCGCCACTCCACCCGATCAAATGCTTTCTCCACGTCCATGGACACCACCACCTCCGGTACCAGAGCTCTCGACGGATTCATCACCACATTCAACAGCTGTCATATATTTCTCGCGAGCTGCCTGCCCTTCACGAAGCCTGTTTGATCTTCTGCAACCACCCCGGGACACAATCCTCCATCCTCCCCACCAACAACTTAGCCAATAATTTCACATCCGTGTCCAATAGTGATATGGGTCTATGCAACCCAGATTCCACCGGATCCTTCCCTTTTTTTGGGATTAGTGTGATTACTGCCTGCTTCATCGTCTCCGGCAACTCCCCCTTCTCCAGTGCTTCATTAAACGCCCCCAACAGATGTGGTGTCAGGTCCACCGCAAATTCCTTACCCATCCGGCCCAGAGGCCTTGCCCGACTTCATACCCCGGATACTATCCAACACCTCCCTCAGCCCCAGGGGCTCCTCCACGCCTGCCTCTGCTTCCTCCACCTGGGGAAATTCTAGCTCGTCCAGAAACCACCCCATGTGCCCCTCCTCTCCTCCTGGGTCTGCCTCATAAAGTCCCTGGTAATACTCTATAAATGCCTCATTTATCTTCCCTGGCTCTGACACCACATTTCCAGCCCCAGTCCGGGTCTTCAATATTTCCCTGGACGCAGTCTGCCTCCGCAGCTGGTGCTTCAGATGCGGCTCGCCTTCTCCCCATACTCGTATTGCACCCCTCTTGCCCTATGCAGTTACCCTACCGCCCTCCCCGTTGTCAGCCTGTCAAATTGCCCCTGCAACTTTTTTCTCCTTGCCAATCCCTCCACGGTAGGCACCCTCGAATACTCCCTGTCCACCTCCACTATCTCGCTCACTAGACGGTCATGTTCCGCCTTTCTCTTCTTGTTTGCACGAACCATAAATGAGATAATTTCCCATACAATGCCCACCTACACCTCACCATTCTGATTGAACTCCACATAATCCCTAATTGCCAACCGCACCTTATCACAAAAACCTCCATCCGCCAACAACCCCGAGTCAAACCTCCACCCGGCCTCTGCTCTCGTCCCGTACTGAACCGAATATCCAGCCAGTGGGGTGCATGGTCCGAAATAACTAATCCGCATACTCTGCCCCCTCCACCCCAACCAAAATCTCCTGTCTCACTACAAAGTAATCAATCCTCGAATACACCTTATAGACGTGTGAAAAGAAGGAATACTCCCTTCCCCCTGGGTTCTGAAAGCACCATGGATCCACCATGCCCATGCTCTCCATAACAGCCTAGCTCCCTTGCCAGTTGTACCCTACCCATCGACCTGGGGCTCGATCTATCCACCCTCAGCTCCAGGATACAGTTAAATTCTCCTCCCATGATCAACTGGTACGTGGCCAAACCCGGGATTGCCGCCATTAACCCCTCATAAAACCCACATCATCCCAATTTGGGGCATACACATTTACCAACACTACCGGTGCCCCTTCCAATACCCCACTCACAATCACTATCTCCCACCTGGATCCCTCACCTCCTTTGCACTCACAAATCCCATTTTTTGCTCATTAAAATCGCCACACTCCTCGATTTCAAATTAAACCCCGAGTGAAAAACCTGCCCGACCCACCCCTTCCTTAACCTAACCTGGTCCTTCACACGGAGGTGTGTCTCCTGCAAAAAGACAAACCCCGCTTTCAAGCTCCTGAGGTGCGCGAACACCCGCAACCTTTTAACCGGCCCATTCAGTCCCCGGACATTCCACGTTACCAACCTGACCGGAGGCTTGCGCCTCCAATCCCCTCTGTTGTGTTCTGCTGCTTCGGATGACGCAGGCTGCTAATTGATGCAGTCTTAACTAAAGGATACTCCAGATTCTGAAACGAGTTCAACGTCTTTATTGAACTATTCACACAGTTCTCAAATTAGTTTAACTCTGCTAATCTAACTGTAGTAACTCAGTCTAACTGAACCAGCCTTGCTCTAAGCCACATTCTGGGGTGTGATGCTGCTGATCAATCCTATCTAACTCTCTAGATGTCTGTCTGTGGAACAAGGCAGGGTGTGAGTGCCTCATCCCTTTTATAGTGTTTATGTCATGCCCCCTTGTGGTGATGCCACCTCTGAGTGTCTTGACTGCCCATTGGTTGTGTCCTATTCTGAGTGTTCATTGGTTGCATGTTTGCATATCATGACACCCTCTGCCGTCCGTCATCTTCCCCACTTAACTTCTGCCCCTTTAATTTCACTCTGTACCTAGCCCATCCCAGATGGCCCCTTTCTTCGCCCTTGACCATGTCATCTCTCACCGCCTGCCACGTCACAGAAACCCCCCCCCAGCTTTTTCCCTTCCCCTTCTCCCACTCCCCCCGGCCACACCTCTTGGCCTTCTCCCCACCACCTCACTTCCATTCACCAGCATAACCTGCTAGCGCGGCTGCCCGTGCCCAAAGGCACATCCTAATGACCTCCCTCTCCCCCCTCCTCTACTCCTCAGCTCAAAGAAGAAGGTCTCCTGCTGGCCTTACCCTCTCCCACCCAAACAAGGACTTCTCCTGAACTCCAGGTAGCCTTCTCCAAAAGCAAACAAACAGATGTTAAACACGAACAGTCTCATAAAACAGGAGGGGGGATCGGAACATCCATCCCCACATAAACCTTTCACCCCTACAACTCCTTACAATCTCAACATTGAACAGAAACCCCCCCGCAAAAAAAGAGGTGAAAATCCCCCAATCCCTACACCATCTTCGAACATGCTCCCGACCATTACATAGTGCCAGCACCCCGGTTCCCAAGCATTGTCCACTCAGTTATCCCCCAGTTTATGCTCCTTAATGAAGTCTTCGGCTGCTTCTGGAGTCTCGAAATAATACTCCCGGCCTCCGAACGTCACCCATAATTTTGCCGGGTCGAGCACCCCAAACCTGATCTGCCGCCGGTACAGCACCGCCTTGGCCTTGTTGAAATCTGCCCGCCATTTTGACAACTCGGCTCCGATGTCCTGATAAATCCAGACGTTATTTCCCTCCCAGTCGCAGCTACGCTTCTCCCTGGCCCACCGTAGAATTTTCTCTTTCTCCACAAAATTATGGAGTCTCACGATCACCGCCCACGGCGGCTCCCCAGCTCTAGGCTTTTGCCTCAGAGACCTATGTGCTCGGTCCACTTCAGGTGCCTTATCGAGAACCCCTTCTGCCACCAGTCCCGCCAGCATCCTCGAGACGTACCTCGTGGCACTCACACCTTCCACTCCTTCAGGCAGGCCCACTATTCGCAGGTTCTGCCTTCTTGAGGCATTCTCCTGCTCCTCCACCTTTGCCCTCAGCGTTTTACAACGGTCTCCTAGGAGCACCACCTCCGCCTCCAGAGCCACCAAACGATTGCTGTGGTCCGAGATCACGCCTTCAATCTCCCGAATCTGTGACCCCTGCACCTCCAAACACCTCTCCTTCCACTCCAAAGTACTCTTCAGGGGTGCCACAGCTTCTGCAATGGCCTTTGCATGATCCTCATGCATTTCTTTCCTCTGTTTATGGAATTCCTCCTTGATAAAAGTCATCAGTTCCTGTATCTGGGGCCTCACAGCTTGCCCCTCCCCCCCGCCTGCATGCTGGAAGAGACTGTCTGTGAAGCACAAGACTGTTTCAACTTTCCAGCCAAACCTCTCACTGTTTTCTGCCGGGTCCGGTGATCAGAAGACATACCATTCCAGGGGTAAACTGCTCCTCTAACATTCACCATCGCCTTTTCATCAAAATTCCACCCGGATCTGGGTAAAAAGAACCCTTTTCTGTGACTTTGAACAGGAACAGCCCTTTATGTGACCAATCACTCCATGGTCACAAGCGGAAGTCCGCAGTGGAGGAATCTCACCCTCTCTTTGAATAGTGCCATGTGATTCTTAGGTCTAGCTGAGCAAGACGACATGGCCATGGTTAAAATTCTCATCCAAGGTAGAAGGACAATGCATGAAATTATTATAATTCCCTATGTCATGATTCCTCAATCAAACTCAGTGAGCAATCCCAAGGACACACTGCAACTCTTTAAGTGTAGGGGCACAGTGACATATTGCACTTGAAGTTTTATTTTGGACAGAGGGATGAAAATCAAAATCAAAATTAAAATGACTATTAAGACTGCATGGAACAATTACATTAAGCAAGTTGGCCTCATGCCTCCCGGTAGTTTGTAACTACCCTTTGTACTAAGAATGGGAAGCAGCAGCTCATTGCGTATTGTAGTTTTACACAGTAAAGAGACAAGGGAGGCAAAAGTTCTGATTCAACCACCTGAAGTTCAGCTTCATGTAGGTCTCAAATGAATAACAGTCTGTGACAGTGTTGGGTTGAAAAATGTTCCAAACACATGGTGCAAAAGAAAAGTTCTGCTTTTATTAACATTACACTGTAGGCTAATTGATTAAAGATACAGCTAAACCCAACACATTAGACAGGATACAATGTGGGTGGTTTAGGTGTGGGTGTACGGAAGGATTGTCTCCACCTGTTCCAAACACTCTTGTGATATCTCTGAAGCGATTTGCTAGACAGGTCATTAACTGGTGATGTATTAAATAATATAATAGCAAGAAATACTAATATGTTGTATTAACTAACCCTGCCTCCAAAAGAAAATAAACTTTGCCTGAATTTAGTACCCTATATTGCCAGAAGTTTGATAATTTTTAATAAAGGGTTTTTCTTCTTTATGGCTTTTCTTTAGTCATGGCTGTTCTGCAGTGATTAACTGGTGACTAACCAGCAAAGAAGTAAATCAGTATAGAATTCATTTTAATCACCCGAGCTGTCTGAGTTATATACAATCACAATCAACCAGTATTTTGAAACCAAGAAGTTCTGTTGAGTTAGTTTTTTCATCTGAGCCTCAGCAATGAACTATAACAGAGTAAAGGAAAGACAATATGAAATGCTGCAGGAGTGCACACAAATGGGCTAACTTGATGAAAGTTAACCTGTGTTGTAGTTTTCAGGGGAAATATTCCAGGTCCCGGCAACTAATTACTCCTTTGAATTATGATGGAGAAGTAACCTATTTGAAAGTGCTGGGCACAATTCATCAAAGGTTTTAGTATATGTAGCAACTGTGATTTTAATGACTTGCAGGTAGCAGCACAAAATGATTTAGATTTTTCAACCTTTTCCATTAGCAACCCTGAACATGCAATGTATTTAGCTGATTTGGTAAAGTAATGCTGAAGAAATATGAACTACATAAAATATATACTGCAGAACGTATGCGAACATGAGAAGATGTTTAAACATTGGGCTCGAATTTTCTTCGATTATCTGGCTGCCAGGAGAATGGGACTGACACCCGCTCATATGACTATACAACAACCCTGCCAGATTTTCCTTCTACAGTCCTCATCAGCCACACACAAAGATTTCAAATGGCAATACCGCACCTCACAAGTCTAATGCCACAGGAAAGGAAGCAAATTTGCTGCTGTTGTGTTTAATATGCATCAACCAATTGAAGCAGCACATATGTTTGTAAGAATAAGAAACAGAGTGATCAACATGTTTGAGGAATCAACAGCTTTGGAGTGTGAGTAGTTGGAAGGATTCCTGGCTTTTCAGACAAACTTGTGGAGGCCCTCTTGAAAAAAGATGAAGATTGTGGGAGACCATGGGTAGGAAGCCCCACTCTTGAGCGATTTAGGCTTTATGGAGGGAGGTGGAGGATGCAGCCAGTGCAACTTCCATCACCCTAAGAACTACCACACAAGTAGAGGGAGGTGTAGGTTCGTCTGCACATAACGTCCAAGAGGCCCTTTGAGAAAAGAGGATGGTGGATCCTGTCAAATGATTCCCTGAGCAGACTGTCAAAGTCATTTGGCAGAATGCCCGATCACCAGAACATTCAAACAAGCACCAAGACCTAGAACATAGAACATAGAACGATACAGCGCCGTACAGGCCTTTCGGTCCACGATGTTGCACCGACATGGGAAGTCAAAAACTAAAGGCCATCTCACCTACACTATGCCATTATCATCCATATGCTTATCCAATAAACTTTTAAATGCCCTCAATGTTGGCGAGTTCACTACTGTTGCAGTTAGGGCATTCCACGGCCTCACCACTCTTTGCGTAAAAAACCTACCTCTGACGTCTGTCCCAAATCTATTACCCCTCAATTTAAGGCTATGTCCCCTTGTGCTAGCCACCTCCATCCGCGGGAGAAGGCTCTCACTGTCCACCCTATCTAACCCTCTGATCATTTTGTATGCCTCTATTAAGTCACCTCTTAACCTTCTTCTCTCTAACCAAAACAACCTCAAGTCCATCAGCCTTTCCTCATAAGATTTTCCCTCCATACCAGGCAACATCCTGGTAAATCTCCTCTGCACCCGTTCCAAAGCTTCCACGTCCTTCCTATAATAAGGCGACCAGAACTGTACACAATACTCCAAATGCGGCCGTATCAGAGTTTTGTACAGCTGCAACATGACCTCATGGCTCCGGAACTCAATCCCTCTACCAATAAAGGCCAACACACCATAGGCCTTCTTCACAACCCTATCAACCTGGGTGGCAACTTTCAGGGATCTATGTACATGGACACCGAGATCCCTCTGCTCATCCACACTGCTAAGAATTTTACCATTAGCCAAATATTCCGCATTCCTGTTTTTCTTTCCAAAGTGAATCACCTCACACTTCTCTACATTAAACTCCATTTGCCACCTCTCAGCCCAGCTCTGCAGCTTATCTATGTCCCTCTGTAACCTGCAACATCCTTCCACACTGTCTACAAATCCACCGACTTTAGTGTCGTCTGCAAATTTACTCACCCAACCTTCTGTGCCCTCCTCTAGGTCATTTATAAAAATGACAAACAGCAACGGCCCCAGAACAGATCCTTGTGGTACGCCACTCGTAACTGAACTCCATTCTGAACATTTGCCATCAACCACCACCCTCTGTCTTCTTTCAACTAACCAATTTCTGATCCACATCTCTAAATCACCCTCAATCCCCAGCCTCCGTATTTTCTGCAATAGACGACCGTGGGGAACCTTATCAAACGCTTTACTGAAAGTAAAGTAACTGTCAAGTAACTGTCACTTGACAACAGCCCCTCCACAAACCACCTTCAAATTAGGCCTACCGCACTGCACGTATGCAAATTTCCCCAGAACAGCTGATCAGTAGCTCTGCTCTGCTGCCCTCTGATGGATGCTTGCTTTCACTCAAACTCCTTGGGTCTCCTTCGCAGGTACACCTTCAAATTAGGCTGACCGCACTGCACATATGCAAATTTCCCCAGAACAGCTGATCAGTAGCTCTACTCTGCTGCTCTCTGCTGGATGTCTGCCTTCACTCAAACTCCTTGGGTCTCCTTCGCAGGTACACCTTCAAATTAGGCTGACCGCACTGCACGTATGCAAATTTCCCCAGAACAGCTGATCAGTAGCTCTGCTCTGCTGCCCTCTGCTGGCTAATGGTGAGAAAGGCCCTCCATGTCAGATCCTTCCTATCCGCCCGGAGACTAACCTCATCTTTATGCTTCCCTCAGCTTGACCATCGTGGAGAAGAGACGATTATCCACCTCCACGTGGAATGTGCCTCTGCAAGGAAGGCCTGGAGAGAGGTGAGGTGGTTTTTGTTGAGGTTCATCCCGAGCAGCTCCATGACCCAGGACTCTGTGCTCTTCGGGCAATCCCAGGAACTCACACTGCGACAAACATCAGATGTTGGTGGAGGACCATCAACTCGGTGAAAGACGCTCTTTGCGGGGCGGCACAGTGGTTAGCATTGCTGCCTATTGGCTGAGGATCTGGTTCGATTCCGGCCCCGGGTCACTATCCATTTGGAGTTTGCACATTCTCCCCGTGTCTGCGTGGGTTTCGCCCCCACAACCCAAAGATGTGTAGGGTAGGTATATGGCCACGCTAAATTGCCCCCTAATTGAAAAAAAAAATTGGGTACTCCACATTTATTAAAAAAAGAAAAGACATTCTTTGCTCTGCCAGAAATTTGTTCGTCTTTTAGTGTAAAGAGTTGTCTCAACCAAGTGTTGCAGACTGGCACATTCGAAAACCCAGGACGATGTGTTGAGGAATGCACTAAAGCTCTGGGGCAGCCTCCTCAGAGATGCAATAGGGAAGGTTGCTGCCTAAGACCTTTCAGCCATATGAACTAAGGGAAGGGGAACTACAAAGAACCCCTGAGGCTGACTGACATTGAATGTATACAGTGAACATTACATGTATTACAATTGTATTGAAACACCTCAGAGTGCAACTTGATCTATGTAGACAACTTAACTACCTTTGCACGATTTGTAATAATCATTTTGAAATTTCTGTGATGTTTCTTTGACCATATTGCAGCACCTCAGAGTGCAACATGATATACGTAGAGAACTTGAATGTTATTGCACTTTTGTGCGATGACCATTTTGAAATGTTTATAATGTCCTTTCAGATATTTTATGAATAAGGAATATTTTTACATATAAAGTGTAGGTCAATCTTCCCATTATACATGTTCAACCTCTAACACTGCCTTCACTCACTTCCGTTTCACTCAGTTTCTCTTTCAGCAACTACGGCACCAGAGAAACTCACTGTTGCAAAGGGTATTCCCTATAAACAACATTTTAACACTCAGAGAACTCATAGAATTTACAGTGCAGAAGGAGGCCATTCGGCCCATCGAGTCTGCACCAGCTACTGGAAAGAGCACCCTACCCAAGGTTAACACCTCCACCCTATCCCCATAACCCAGTAACCCCACCCAACACTAAGAGACACTAAGGGCAATTTATCATGGCCAATCCGCCTAACCTGCACATCTTTGAACTGTGGGAGGAAACCGGAGCACCCGAGGAAACCCACACACACACGGGGAGGATGTGCAGACTCCGCACAGACAGTGACCCAAGCCGGAATCGAACCTGGGACCCTGGAGCTGTGAAGCGATTGTGCTATCCACAATGCTACCGTGCTGCCCTACAATGCTTTTTTTTTAATAAATTTAGATTACCCAATTATTTTTTCCAATTAAGGGGCAATTTAGCGTGGCCAATCCACCTACTTTGCACATTTTTTGGGTTGTGGGGGTGAAACCCACGCAGACACGGGGAGAATGTGCAAACTCCACACGGACAGTGACCCAGAGCCGGGATCGAACCTGGGACCTCAGCGCCGTGAGGCGGTTGTGCTAACCACTAGGCCACCGTGCTGCCCTGCCCTACAATGCTACCGTGCTGCCCTGAATGGACATTCACCTGAGGATGGAGCAGTTCTCCGAAAGCTCGTGTTTGAAACAAACCTGTTGGACTTTAACCTGGTGTTCTAAGACTTCTTACTGTGCTCACCCCAGTCCAACGCCGGCATCTCCACATCATATCCAATATGGGTCAGGGATCATTATCTTCTTGTGCAAACTCCTCATGCTGTAGGAGGAATGTATTTTCCTCCTACATTTCCATTAAGAATGCCTCTTCATTGTGCTGTTGACAACAATTTGTAAAAGCTATTGTCCTGGATGTGGGGAATCTTAACCTGCCAGCCTGCTCGACATCAGGCAGGATAACAGTGGAAAAGGAGTCAACACCATCTGTTAAGGCCTAACATTGCATTCCTGTCTCAAGGTAAATTGTGCTCTTTATGCTTCCACCAATTTGCTTGTCAAACTCTTCCACATTTGTAAATGATGGTGGGGGGAGGCAGGCTTAGGATCCAATCCAATTTCTCCTTAACAATCTCCCACTGCTACTTCCTGAGGCTACCTGACAGAAAGTTTCAATAGGCTTGAGGTTGGGATGATATTATTCTCCAATCTCTGCTAATTGGTGGGGGTTGGCTGACTATGGGCTTCTTAACTTTCCCAACGCACTTTTCTTGGGAGGTCATGGTCTCTTCCCACTCCTACCAAGCTGCAGCTCCTGCTTCGTTAGCTTATTTCACCACCTCTTTTGCTGCTGCACTGGTGTCTCCTTTGCAGTATAATCTAATTTTTATCCATGACACTAGGGTACTCTCCCTTAGTGACAGCAGTCCTATGAGGAGCCCACTCTAAAAAGATAATGATCCATTAACCCATAAAAATGAACTGGAGCTGCAATAGCGTCAGACGGTCATAATTGGAAGTCTAACTACTACAAGAAAGCCTTCTGAGAGGTATATTTTTCTGTGCTGTTTATAGAGAGCTCATTATGTGGAAGGGTGCCAAAAGTGCTTGTTCTGCCAATTCCCCACTGTACTCAGGCAGATCTCGAGAAGAGCAAATACAAGTTTTGCCAGCTCTCTAATACACCATGAAGGCTTATAATAGTGTTTTCAGTGGCCCTATATGGGGTAGCGCCTTCACCCACTGCAAATAGGGCAGCAATTATTGCGCACCCCTAAGTGCGCGTGAGAAGGTGGTGGCAAGCTGTCTTCTTGAACCGCTGAAGTCCATGAGGTGTAGGTACACCCACGGTGCTGTTAGGGAGGATGTGAAGGAGACAAGGCAGATGTTGGGGCCTCATTATTCCAAAAAAAGCTAGAAAATGCTGACAACATAGAAGAACAGGCAAGTTAACATTTCATGTGTGGACACTTCCACCAGGATTTTCCGACCCCATTGTGGCAGGATTTGTTGCAGGTGATTCGGCGGCCCAGCCAAAAATCGATTGTCTTTCAATGGGACTGGATACACTGGTGGCGGGTGGGACTGGAAAACCCTGGGCTGGATTCTCCGCCCCGTCGCGCCACATTTCCGTTTCACCCTGCCGGCGGGATGCTCTATAATGCTGGCAAAATGGAGCATCCCGCCGGTGGGGAATCCAGCAACCTGCCTTTCATTAGGACAATGCCTGGTGTCGTGTTAATCACACTGGGGTAACACGGACTGCAACTGGATGCAGTTGTACTTGAAAGTAGACTCCAACTGTGATGTTAGTTCAATACACTTGATTGAACTGTTAAGTAGTGTACCCAGTTCGCTGTGGGTTTGACACTCTACTAATCTAAGCGTGCTTACTATAACTAACTAGACCAGACTAGCTCTGAGCCACGTGTAGAAGGTGCTAACTGATATATACACCCTGACTGTCACTACAGTTGTCATCAGTGGAAAGAGGCAGAGTGTTGATGCCTCGTGTGGTTTATAGTGGGAGACCACCCTCTAGTGTTCTGCCTGGTGATTGGTTGTGTTCTGTCCTGTGTGTTGATTGGCTGTACTGGGTGTCAGTCACTGCCTGTCTGTATATCATTATGTGCATGAGTGCATATCGTGACACCTGGTCTGCAGACCAGGGCATAAAGGCTTAATGACCATGACTGAAATGTATAATTCTCTAAACTGGTCCAACTACTGCTGGCAGTCTTTAGTTATACACCATCAAAGTACAATGCACCGTCAATCTCTTTCACCCAAAAGTATTAAGAAAAGACAAATACACAGGCTTGCTCTTCTTCTATTTCCTGTTGTGCTATGATACTGTTTTAAAGTTAGCATAAACAATTTTAGGTTTGGAAAGCATCTTAGGATTCTGATTGTTTCTCCAAATCACAGCAATGAAACAGGAGTGAAATTCACCCACAAAATTGGAACAGCATAGGTGTCGGGGATGCAATTTGACAACACCGGCAACAGGAAAATAGGCTGATAGCTCATCAGCAGCTTGTTTCACACTGCAACTACTTTTCCACAAAAAGATTGGTTGATGATTGAAATCCCATCAACGCAAATCATTTGATGAATTCCCCTCAGATAATAATCATGGAGAGCATTAATGTTTTCTAAACATTATGATGTGCTATCATAAACTTTTAAAGTTTTTTATTACTCTTTTCTTTCATCATCAAAAAAGGCATCGAAATCTCTCATCATGTCCCCCATTTCCTGCTGCAGCTATAGCCTGGCCTATTTCCAATGTTGGCAACCTAACTAAGAGATGAACGTTGCCTGGGGTTTCAAATGGAAACAGGGGTGGTTGTAATATTTCAGACATTTGATTGAGATGCTGCAGGGCACTTGATAGATTTTGTTTCATAAAGCTTTGGAACAGGTCACTGTGTCCTGACAAGTCTCTGATTGTTGTTGGAGAAAGTTCCAAACCCTGCCCCTCCTCTCCCCGCCCCCACCACTTCCCTTAATGGGTGGATCACTGCAAGTGGCAGTGATAGGCTAAGATCATGTTTCATTGCTATTTCTGGATTTCTGCAATATGGTTTCAGCTGAGAGGCGGCCAAATACAGGAATATATTTCAAGGATTTATATAAGAAAGGGCAAATGTTCAAACATTGCTAAATTATTGAGGTGGTATTTATATAAATGCCCTAGCTTACATTAATGTGGTAAATCAACACAAGGAGTGTGCTACAGTAAAAAAAAACTGCTTACAACCAAGAAAACATATTATACAGTAATTGGCTGCTTTAAGCTATTGAGCCTAGCTTCCTGTCAGTCCATGTTGGTGGTGGCAGCAGGACACCCAACCCAAATAACGCAGTAGCAGATCCTTCGATCGGAAATGTTTAATTTGGCACCAGTGTTTTGGCGTGTTTTTTAAAATACATTTACAGTACCCAATTCATTTTTTCCAATTAAGGGGCAATTTAGCGTGGCCAATCCACCTATCCTGCACATCTTTTGGATTGTGGGGGGGAAACCCACACAAACATGAGGAGAATGTACAAACTCCACACGGACAGTGACCCAGAGCTGGGATTGAACCTGGGACCTCGGCGCCGAGAGACTGCAGTGCTACCGCTGCGCCACTGTGCTGCCCCTTGTTTTGGCGTGTTTACTCCAAAATTGTTACACTAATATTCCTAAAATAGATTTAAACAGAATGACAAGAAGAACACTAATATTTAATCACCTCAGCTGACACGGTGGCGCAGTGGTTAGCACTGCTGCCTCACGGCACAAAGCACCTGGGTTCGATCCCAGCCCCGGGTCACTGTCCCTGTGGAGTTTGCACAATCTCCTCGTGATGCATGGGTCTACCCCCACAATCCAAAGATGTGCAGGGTAGGTGGATCGGCCACGCTAAAATTGCCCCTTAATTGGGAAAAAAGAATTGGATACTTTAAATTTATTTTTAAAATATATATTTAATCACCTCTGCTGTGGTTTATCAACCACAGGTTCCATACAAAGCGCTATAAAAGTATACTCAGCTTAAGAGATAGTTTAATGCACAAATGTACTATCCAAGGAATTAGGAAAATCCCAGGCTTGATCCTTAATTAGAAGTTCACTGATTGTAACGAGGACCACACTGACCTTGGCATATACCCCGAGCTGGCAAGGGGAGGTGGAAATCAAGCTGGATTCTCACTCCTGATAGGTATTTGTTAACTGATGCCGAAAGTTACATGGGTGTAGATATTGGGAGAGGACAGGATTGGGCCGGATGCCGTGTGAGGCTTCCACAGCTGAATAGCCAGCCAACACTGATTGCCAAGACTCACAATAAAGAATGAACATTTATGTGAAGCACCTGAGGGTTGCCAGCACTGCGGTTCAGCTTGAGACAGTGCCTTTAGGAGAGGAGTGGAAAACACTTTTACTCCTTGTTCTGATTCCAGCAATAACTCTGTTCATCTTCCACCGCAAAACTGAAAGAGCTGTCCAGTGACTGAAGCACTGTATTAGGATGATGAACATGCTTATATTAGTCAGGATGTATTTATCTATTTAGTTCTGAAAGACAGTGGCTAAAGATATTTAGGCTCAGCTGACAAATTCTGGCTGACCTTTATAAGGAATTGCAAACTCAATTTGTAATTTGTAATTTCAACTGCTGTACTAGTAGCCATGAAGGTCACAGCAGCTATTAACTTCTTTGATACCAGCTACTTACAGGCAGTTTTCTGGGGATTAAGCGGGGATCAGTCAGCGATCCATGCCGCATTACAAACAGTAGGTCACAAATGCCTTACTTAGGAGGTCACATCATTAAATATGGTTCCCCAGAATCAGGTAGCTGTAATTAGAAACTCCGTAACAGTTATACTCCACAACTGGTTACCGTGGATACTGGCTACTATCTATTACGCACATGTCAACATTGATCCATAACGTTTTTGCGTACTTAAATAGAAAACAATTTCATTGCATGAATATATTTGTGGCACAAAGTGGTATGAGTGCCAAAGGTTTGCATGTATATGTGCCAATTACTGTGGTTCTACACATGACTCCCTTATTGTAACTTAGTCATCTGCATCCAGACGTTTTGAAACAGATTAGGAGTTAACTATTGGCAACTGTGCTGATGGCCTCCAGATACAAATAATGGCTCTCCTAGTTAATTCTGGAACCCTTCTTTACCGAACTATAACCTAACTCTTAAATCTATTCATACTATCATCAATCATACCTAGGCATTTTAAAGATAAACTTCCAAAAACGTCCCATTTTGGGAGGTGCTCTGGAGTAATGGTCCCTAAATGTTTCTTGCTGAGTACCTCTTTGCTGCGATACACACCATATGATTTCCCTCTTCATTTTTCCAAATAGTCTTTTGCAAGGACCAAGTAGATTTTATTATTCTCAGTTTACGCAACATATGGCTGAAGACAGGGGGTGGGATTCTCCATTGCCCGATGCTGATATCGTAATCAGCGATCAGGTGGAGAATCCCTTCAAACGCCCACAGGGGTTTGACGCCCGTTTTCAAGTCTCCACCCCCTCCGAAATGCCGTTGGAACGGTGTTGGCACGTCACCTGAACGCCCTCCCCCAAGGCTCCGCCCCTGATCGGCTGGGTTCCCGACAGCGCGGTTGACATGTCGTCAGAGTGGTCGGGAGCCCACCGTTGCGGCCGTGGACTGCGTCCAGTGCCGTCATAGTCAGCCGGGAGCCATGCTGCTGGCTGGGGCGGCTTCCGCGAGGGCTGGAGCAACTGGTGGGGGGGGTGGCCAGGTGTTGTCTAGTGGGGCAATATTTGGTAGGTTGGGTCCACACACAGCCAGCGCCATAGTGTACGGCGTGACTGCTGCAGGTCGTCGCCGTGCGCATGCGCGGCAATGGACCCAGTCATTCTCCGGCAATTTTTGTCGCAGGAGCCAGGAGTTTTACCCGGCGCGGCTGCTAGTTCCTCAGCGGTCCTGGAATCAGTGAGGTTTTGGCAACGATTTTGGTGTCATATAACGCCACAATTCCCTTAGCTGCAAACGCGGAGAATACAGCCCAAGGTCTATATTCAAAACCATTGTTCCCACTTTTTTAAAATAAAGTTCGAGTACTCAATTATTTTTTCCAATTAAGGGGCAGTTTAGCGTGGCCAATCCACCTAACCTGCACATCTTTGGGTTGTGGGGGTGAAACCCACGCAGACACAGGGAGAATGTGCAAACTCCACACGGACAGTGACCCAGCGCCGGGATTCAAACCTGGGTTCTCAGTGCCGTAGTCCCAGTGCTAACCACTGAGCCACATGCCGCTCTCATTGTTCCCACTTTGGATGAAAAATAGGAGCACCAATGACAAATTTAACACTGCAAAGACTGTATTTGACGTAATGTATACCTTGAGCTGCTGTGAAACCCGGCAGGGCCTTTAATTCAGGTGCTATGGTGTCAGCTTGTCATGAGATTCCTGTGCCCATTTCTGGACCCTTTCCTTGAACTGGTGGAAAATAGTCTGAGTTTGTGATGCTTTCAGGAAAATATTTGCTTAAATGTATGCAAAGATGAGATGAATGCTTCAGAATGACAAGATTGACATTCTACAGGCCAAAATAATAGGAGACAATGGGGCTAAATAGGATAGCCCCTGAAAATGGATACAGGGATTAACAAGCACCCGCGACATTTTTGGCAAAGTGTGAATTCAGGCGGTAGAAGCCAGCCGCGCTGCTGTCCTCTCTCAGAATGACCATATTCATCTTCCCACCTCTGTCAATGTGCCGGTACACTTGCTATTGCCTGTCAGCCAGCTAGCCCTGACTGCTGCCACCCATGCCATGTTAATGATGTCTAAATCTGGGCCTTCTCGGGCCAGAGCTTCTCAGAGTTGTCTTGCAAGGCCACCATCAGTTTCCCCCCACTGAAGTCAGCAGCTGTGTTACCCTTTATTTCAGGATTATGGTCAAAAAAGTCACAACGTTTCATAATGGAGAGATGATAGAATGTTGTCCGATGGGGATCTGGGTTGTAGTTTTGGGAATGAAATTCATAGGCTCACAGTTAGCCCCTGTGAAATGTAAATGTCCTGGCTTCTTCCTCCCTTCTGCATATTCCTAGTGCTGCTCATCTCATTCTCTTCCTCTACTTTATTCTTCTCCTCCTCACTCCTCTTCCTGAATTGCTGATGGTAAGTCTGTGCCCCGATAATATCCATGTTGTGGAGGACACAATAGACCATCATGAATTGGGTTACTCATTGGTGAGTACTGGTTGCCCGAGACCAGTTGAGACAGTGGATCCATTATATCAACACCCTGATCATCTGCTCAATGGCCTTCTCCGTGTCAACATGGTTCTCATTGTATAGAATACTGGACACTTGTTTGGATACAGAGCCAGATGTCGGATGGATATCCCTTGTCATACAACAGCTGCCCTCTGGTTTGACAAGGTGGCTGAAAGATTGTGGGATCTGCCAACTAGTGCGGAGTTTTCCAAAGGCATGGGGCTAGATTTTCCGTCCCTGCAGCTAAGTGCTGACGCCAGTGGAGGATCCGTGGAGTTCCACGACGGAAAAAACGACGCCACACCCACACTGATTCGGCTACTGTTAAGGGGCTACTACATGAAACACCCGCTGAACACGCAGATAATGGTGGGAGAATTGGCAGGTCCAGGCTGTACGTGCGGCATGACGATTGGTGAAGTATGGTGGTGCTGGACACTGTCTGTACGCCATCTCTCTCTCTCTCCGCGGCCAGCATACCAGGCTCACGAATGTTGAGACCACATGTGGCCCGCGCCGTCAGGAACCTGGCCCATCAGAGGTGGAGCATCTCCGTTCCCGATTTCGTTGTCGAGCAACAGAGAATCCCGCCCATCATGTCTGCTGCGAGGGCATTCATCAACATGATGTGCTGAGTGTGATTGCCACCATCTGTGCTTTGAACAAGTGGTAACCTTTACACTTCTAATACATCTTGCCATTGCAATGTGGTGCCTGCAAAGTCATATGTGTGCAATTGATGGCATCCTGCAGCATGAGAAGCTGGCATTCCTGGCAGAGCCACACTTCCTGCTTCCCCCTGGTGAGAGAGAAGACACTGAACTCTCTTGTCCAGGCATAAAGAGCCTCTGTCACCTCTCTGATGCAGCAATGAACAGCCAGCTGAAAGATCATAGATACGTCAACTGTTCCATCCTGAAATGTTTTGGGTATGAGGAATATTGTGGGCCACAGTCAGCTCTGTGACTAATGGCTCTGAAGCTGTAGGGTTAGTTCTTGTGCCTCCACTTTGTTTCCCAGACTGTTGATCATTCGTTGTAGGGAGACCATCGCCTCCATCACCACCTTGACCACCATCTGGATCTCGACTCTAATATCGCCTCCTTCATGGCGGCCAGCTCCTTCCCCTGGTGGGAAGGGGGAGGCTGGTGCTGATGTCGGTGCCGGAGTTCGGGTCGCCGGTCTCCCCCGCTCTTGGGTGGCCGGAGTGTCTTCCTCGCCTCCTGGGTCCACCGGCTCGACCGCCTGTTACCCGTGGCCACCTCTGCCCTCTCGTCGGCCCCTTGAGCTTCGATTTTCTTTTTTATAGAACATATAGTGCAGAAGGAGGCCATTTGGCCCATCAAGTCTGCACCGACCCATTTAAGCCCTCACTTCCACCCTATCCCCGTAACCCAATAACCCCTGCTAATCTTTTTGGACACTAAGGGCAATTTATCATGGCCAATCCACCTAACCTGCACATCTTTGGACTGTGGGAGGAAACCGGAGCACCCGGAGGAAACCCACGCACACACGGGGAGGATGTGCAGACTCCGCACAGACAGTGACCCAAGCCGGAATCGAACCTGGGACCCTGGAGCTGTGAAGCGATTGTGCTATCCACAATGCTACCGTGCTGCCCTTCGTTCTAGTTAATTTAGCTCTGAGAGCAGCCCGGTGGCTCAGTGGTTAGCATTGCTGCCTCACAGCGCCGAGGACCTTGGTTCGATCCCGGACCTGGGTCACTGACCATGTAAAGTTTGTTTTAATAATCTTTATTGTCACAAGTAGGCTTACATTAACCCTGCAATGAAGTTACTGAGAAAAGCCCCTAGTTTGCACGTTCTCCCCGTGTCTGCGTGGGTCTCACCCCCACGGCCCAAAGATGTGCAGGGTAAGTAGATCGGCCACCCTAAATTGTCCCTTAATTGGAAAAAAGAAAGAATTAGGTACTCTGAATTTATATTAAAAATAATAATAATAATTTAGCTCCGGTTGCAGTACCTTTAGTGTCCACTGCCTTAGCTGGTCATACGTTACTACTTGACTGCAAAAATGGCACTCTTGAGCTCTTTCTGCCTTTTTCTGGGTTAATTTAAGCTCCACCTGCAAAGCAATAATTTAGAATGGGATTTGGTTCCTGGGCTTTGGAAGCAAATGCAAACAGTCAGAAAGTTTTTTTAAAAATTTATTTGAGCTTTTGGGAGCTATTACTGGACAAATGTTTCTTTGCAGCCCAGTCTGCTACGTTTCGGATCTCAGACCCCCGACCAGAACAGTAAGAAGTCATGAATTCTCCTGTCCACATTTTCCTCGTGTCTGCAAGGTTTCAGCCCCACAGCCCAAAAGATGTGCAAGTTAGGTGGTTGGCCATGCTAAATTGCCCCTTAATTGGAAAAAAATATTATTGGGTACTCCAAATTTATATTTTTAAAAATGAATTCTCCTGACTGTGGAGTTCTGCTTAAAGAGAGTCCGCTGTTTAATTTCTGTTCCTGCTTAAACTCCACAGCAGGTAGACTTTAGCTGTTTAAGATCTCCAAGGGCAGCCCGGTCGCACGGTGATTAGCACTGCTGCCTCACAGCGCCGGGTTCGATTCTGACCCTGGGTGACTGTCTGTGTGGAGTTTACACGTTCTCCCCATGTCTACGTGGGTTTCCTCTGGATGCTTGGGTTTCCTCCCGCTGTCCAAAGATGTACAGGTTAAGTGGATTGGCCATGCTAAATTGTCCTTTAGTGTTGAAAAGGTGAGTTGGAGTTACTGGGATAGGGAGGGGGCCTGGGCCTCGGTGGGGTGATCTTTTGGAAGGGTGGCAGAGATTCTGCACTGTAGGGATTCTATGATTCTATTCAATTATTTGAACAATATTGCTGCCTTGATTTCGGTGCAATCCCAGAACAAAGAGATGGATTTATGTATGATTCCTACAGAACTGCAAATTCACATACACCTGGTGAGTTTTGATAGTTATTTCACTTTCACCACAATTCTTTTCTTCTGTAAGGATTTGACTTCCGCTGGCAGCCATGAACTGAGTGATCGCACAAAAGATGTCTTCCACCTGGAAAATTATTTTTGAACCGCCTTCCCTTTTTGCAAGCCTAACCCCGGATTGCAAACCAGTCACCACCAGGAGCAGATGGTACAGCGCCCAGGACAGGACCTTCATCAGGTCTGAAATCCAGCGGCTGCTTTGGGAAGGCATCATCGAAGCCAGCAACAGCCCCTGGAGAGCCCAAGTGGTAGTGGTCAAAACTGGGGAGAAAGACAGGTTGGTCGTTGACTCCAGTCAGACCATCAATCGGTACACGCAGTTTGACGCGTACCCCCTCCCATGCATATCTGATATGGTCAATCATTTGCACAGTACCGGATCTTCTCGACAGTGGACCTGAAATCTGCCTACCACCAGCTCCCCATCCGCAAGGCGGACCGCCCATACACTGCTTTCGAAGCAGACGGCCGCCGTTACCTCTTTCTTAGGGTCCCCTTCGGCATCACCAATGGGGTCTCGGTCTTCCAACGAGAGATGGACCGAATGGTTGACCGGTACGGACTGCGGGCCACTTTCCTGTACCCGGACAATGTCACCATCTGTGGCCACAATCAGCAGGACCATGACGCCAACCTTGCCAAATTTCTCCACACTGCAACTCTCCTCAACCTCACGTATAACAAGGAGAAGTGCGTGTTCATTACGAACCGCTTAGCCATGCTCGACTATATGGTCCAGAACTGAGTTCTAGGGCCCGACCCCGATCGCATGCACCTCCTCATGGAACTTCCCCTCCCCCACTGCCCCAAGGCCCTCAAACGATGCCTGGGGTTCTTTTCGTATTACGCCCAGTAGGTCCCAAACAATGCGGACAAGGTCCGCCCAATCATTCAATCCACTATTTTTCCTCTGACGGCCGAAGCTCACCAGGCCTTCAACCCCATCAAGGCTGACATTGCCAAGGCCGCGATGCACATGGTCGACAAGACGTTACCATTCCAAGTCGAGAGCGATGCATCAGACGTTGCTCTGGCCGCCACCCTCAACCAGGCAGGCAGGCCCGTGGCATTCTTTTCCCGCACCCTCCATGCCTCTGAAATTCGGCACTCCTCCGTCGAAAAAGAGGCCCAAGCCATCATTGAAGCTGTGCGGCATTGGAGGCATTACCTGGCCGGCAGGTGATTCACTCTCCTCACTGACCAATGGTCGGTTGCCTTTATGTTTAACAATACACAGCGGGGCAAGATCAAAAATGATAAAATCTTGAAGTGGAGGATCAAGCTCTCCACCTACAACTACGAGATTTTGTATTGCCCCGGTAAGCTCAACGAGCCCCCTCGATGCCCTATACCGAGGTAGATGTACCAGCGCACAAGTGGCCCGAATCCGGACCCTGCACGACAACTTTTGTCACCCAGGGGTCACACGTTTTTACCATTTCATCAAGGCTCGCAATGTGCCCTACTCCATCGAGGAAGTCAGGGCGATCACCAGAGACTGCCAGGTCTGCGCGGAGTGTAAACCGCACTTCTACCGGCCTCACCGTGCGCGCCTGGTGAAGGCCTCCCACCCCTTTGAATGCCTCAGCGTGCACTTCAAAGGGCCCCTCCCTTCCACCGACCGCAACATGTACTTTCTCAGTGTGGTCGATGAATATTCCCGATTCCCCTTTGCCTTCCCTTGCCCCGATATGTCGCCTTCCACCATCATCAAAGCCCTCAACACCATCTTCGTTCTGTTCGGCTTCCCCGCCTACGTCCACACCGCCTACGTCCACACCGCCACTCTCCTCAACCTCACGTATAACAAGGAGAAGTGCATGTTCAGCACGAACCACTTAGCCATGCTCGGCTATAAGCTTGCGCCAGTACCTGCTCAACAGGGGCATTGCCTTGAGCAGGACGACCAGCGACAACCCCAGGGGAAATGGGCAGGTGGAGCGGGAGAATGGGACAATCTGGAAGGCCGTCCAGCTGGCCCTACGGTCCAGAAATCTCCCGGCCTCCTGCTGGCAAGAGGTCCTCCCAGATGCACTTCACTCCATTCGGTTGCTCCTGTGCACCACAACTAATGAAACCCCCAATGAACGTCTCTTTACCTTCCCTAGGAAGTCCACCTCCGGGGTTTCGCTCCCGACATGGCTGGCAGCTCCAGGACCCATTCTCCTCCGTAGATGCATTTGACTTCACAGGCGGACCCGTTGGTTGAGAGGGTACAGCTACTTCACACCAACCCTTATTACGCTTACGTAGCGTACCCCGATTGCCGCCAAGACACAGTCTCCCTCAGGAACCTGGCACCAGCTGGTTCCACACACACACACCCTCCCCCGCCCAAGCGCCACCATCCCTTCCCCCAGCACACTGCACTGCAGCCCCCGCTCTTGGACAATCCGTACTCCCCTTGCTCACACCCGGGGATGAAGAGGATTTCGACACGCTCCCGGAGTCACCGAAGACCAAGCTGCCGCCTGAGTCGCCACCAGTACTGCGGCGCTCTCTACGACAGATTAAGGCACCGGACCGCCTGAATTTGTAATGTGTGTACTTTTAAACACAACTTTCTGTACATAGTTCTCTACACCCCCGCCGGATTCATGTTTTAACAGGGGGTGAATGTGGTGGTCACCACTGATGTATATATTGTATATATAGGATGTAGATATAGGTGCTTTACGGTAAGGCCCCTTTCAGCACCCCACTGCCCCCCTCAGTTCTTGTGACTCCCCTTCAACCCCTAGCCTTGGGGAGGCCCCCAGGAACACCACCTCTACCTGGCAAGGTCGCCCGGGCCTGACACTTGACAGTGCCAACCTGACACTTGGGCACCCTAGCACTTCCAGCCTGGCACTGTGGCATTTTTCCTGGCACCCTGGCAGTACCACTGGGGCACCCTGGAAGTGCCACCCTGGCAGGGTGACCAGGTGCCGGGGGAGTGTCTGGGTATCACTCTGCCCTGTCCCCGACCACCCTCGGGTCTCCAGTGGTCTGGGAGACTCCCCAGGTGCCACTACACCTGGTCTCCCGGGCATGGCTGTTGAATCCAGCATCCATGTATTTAAGGCTCATTTAAGTATTCAGATCTGGATCTCGCTCCCCAACCCAGATTGCGATGCCTTGTGAGATTTTGTTGAATCTCGCGAGACATTTAAAGCGTTGCGAATCTGGTGTGATTCAACAGCCTGGTCCCGATACCTAGTCGGGCACGATAAGGCCGGTGAATTGCGCCCCTAGTCTCTACTACTGCTGCTTGAATACAAGTCATTTGACCAATACATCACATCCTGTGAAGGTGGGTAATGACTGACAGCAATTAATATCAAAATGCCACGAAAGGAGCTATTGGCGCTACGAGGTTGAATTTTTCAGTCGTAGTGCCAACTTTCTTCCTTAATGAAGTAAAAATATTTTATTCCTGTCGTGTCGGCTCCCTTTTTTGTTCTTTGCTTTTATGTTCCCTTTTGTTAATCTGCCTGAATGTATGCCTGACAACTGAGATCATTCTACTTAATTATGTTTGAAGGGCATTTTCCTGTTTTTTGGGCAGGGTTTCTGTAATTATGCTGATTCCACCACTGATGTTAAATGTGGCAGATTCATTTCTTAAGAAATGAACCTCGACCTTCTTAAACTGGTTTCATCATCTTGTTGAAAGGTATGATTCAATAGTTAGATTTACTGCTGTTGGTGTGATATACTTAACATAAATAGACTGTTCAAGGACAAAATAAATTATCGGGATAATGTGAAGAGACACTGCAAATCTTTGGCCTTGAAATTACACATTTTAATATTGGTCCGTGAACACAACAAATTCCCAGGAAACTTATTTTCTATTTGAATGGAGGGATTTAAAATAACTAAATGAAGGTCTGTTAAGTGAGCTGGCAGGAATTACCGATGAATACATTAAATGTTTGTACGCTAATATGGTTGAGTGTCATTTCAAGGCCCAAGCGGTCCCTTGATGTTTCTGGCACACTTACTGCAGAGTGAGTCACATAACCACTCGCTGAAGTGAAAGTTTAAATGAAGAAGCATATTAGCGATTTATAGAACTGACACATTTCTGAACTGGAGCCATATCTGCTCCATTTAGTGCCGAGTTACCTCAGCAATTTCAGAATTCCTGGAATATGAATTTGAAATGAGAAGCTTGGTTACAGTAACAATAGGGAAATAATGTTTTAATATAACCAATATTGCATTTTTGTTCTTTTTGGATATAATTGTATAAATTACAAACAAGAGTCGAAGGAATAAAAATTATAAATAGGAAAAGGTGATGTAGAAGAATCAGGATATATCTGGATACTTTGGATATCTTCAAAATGCAAATCCGTGGACAGACGTTTCTGAAGTTGAAGATAGCTTTGGAATTTGTAATATCTTGTATCTGTGCTGTAAGATGCAGATATAGCAGATATGTTAATAAAATCATATCTAATGAAAATAAATAAAAGGAGAGATTATGCAGATTATCTTGGAGGTTAATGCAAATTAGCAGTGCGATTCCTTTAACCTTGCAACCAATTTTCTTAACCCCTGCAAATTCCCCACCAACTTGGTTACATTATTTTCCTGTGTTTGAATTCACAGAATCATAGAATCCCTACAGTGCAGAAGGAGGCCATTCCGTCCATCGAGTCTGCACTGGCCCCTGGAAAGAGCCACCCCACTTAAACCCACGCATCCACCCGAACCCCATAACCCAACCTAACCTTTTAATAATAATAATTAATAATAATAATCTTTATTCTCACAAGTAGGCTTACATTAACACTGCAATGAAGTTACTGTGAAAAGCCCCGAGTGGCCACATTACGGCGCCTGTTCGGGCATACAGAAGGAGAATTCAGAATGTACAAATTACCTAACAGCATGTCTTGTGGGACTTGTGGGAGGAAACCGGAGCACCCGGAGGAAACCCACTTGGACACGGGGAGAGCGTGCAGATTCCACACATACAGTGAGGCAAGGCGGGAATCGAACCTGAGGACCCTGGAGCTGTGAAGCGCAGTGCTACCCACTGTTACACAAAGGGGCAATTTAGCATGGCCAATCCACCTTTGGATTGCACATCTTTGGACTGTGGGAGGAAACTGGAGCACCCGGACGAAAACACGGGGAGAAAGTGAAAACTCCACACAGCCACCCTAGGCTGGAATTGAACCTGGGCCACTGAAACTGTGAGGCAGCAGTGACCACTGTGTCACCCATTGTGCTAGATCCTGTCATCTTATACACCGCGTTGGTGTTTTACACAGCATTTATTGGATAGTGAAGAGCGACAAAACTTTGATTCGGACTGATTCAAAGAAGAGGCATTTTCTTTGAACTTGCGTTCTGTTCCTTGTGTGGAATATGGCCATGAAAATGTCAACACCTACAAGCTGCATCTAGAGAGCAATGAATTCTCAGCCCTATCTCTCTCAAATTTCGCTTTTACCAAGTGCATTTTAGAAGAATTGTATAATGATTTGGTAGAATGAATATGATTCAGAATCCCAAATAAAGGTAATCAACAACCAATGAGCCCTGATCATACCTTCTGGCTAATGCGGTTTCATTGTCATTTTCAAATTTAGCTGAAGCTAATCTGAACAGGAATGAAACATAAATTGATGATTCCTGATTTTTGTTTTATTTCTATTCTTCATACTCCAGGGTGATGCAACAAAAAATATATTTTGGAGTATATTTAGAGTGCTGCTTTTAATTACAAATGTTGTTCCATATGTAAGTTATTTTTAGAATTCTGAAGTAAGAAAATGTAACCACAATTTTCAAAGCTCTAATTATAGAAAGCACTCACATTTGTATCGCATTTTGACAATCTCAAGTGGTTCACAGACACTGACATATTTTTAAAGTGTCATCAATATAATAATGTCGACAATTTGTGTGCAGCAAGGTCCCGCCAATTGCCCTTGAACTGACTGGCTTGCTTGGCCATTTTAGAGGACCTTTAACAGTCACATTGCATTGGATCTGGAGTCACAGGTAGGAGTCACACCAGGTAAGGATGTTAGTGAACCAGATGGGTTGTTATGACAATCCACAATGGTTTCATGGTCGTCATTAGACTTTTAATTCCAGATTTTTTAATGAATTCAAATTTTACCCTCTTCTGTGGTGGGATTTGAACCTGGATCCTCAAAGCATTACTCAGTGTTTCTGAATTACTTGTCAAGTAACAATACTACCACATCCCCAACTTTTTTGTAGTGTAGGAAATCAGGTCCCACATGCAACAATGTGATAATAGCTGTAAAATTTTTGTGACTTTGTCTGAGTGATAAATACTGGCCAATAAGACAAATGGACAGATTATCTGTTTACTTGAGGTTTGCTGAGGGATTAATATTTACAGCAGGAAAGCTTATCTGCTCTTTTTCAAGCTGTGCCATTGGATCGTCTATGTTCCCTCGACTTCTGGTTGTGGTGATGTGCTGAGCGGACGCACATCAAGTGGCTCTCCTCCCAACCAGAACAAAAAAAGACACTTTTAGAAGAATTTGGCCTGAAAAACCTACAGAAAACAACCCTAATGGAGGAAAAGAAGGAATAGAGGGGAAGATGCCGGCAACACGGTAGCACAAGTGGGTAGCACTGTGGTTTCACAGCGCCAGGGTCCCAGGTTCGATTCCCGGCTTGTGTCACTGTCTGTGCAGAGTCTGCCCATTCTCCCCGTGTGAGTGTGGGTTTCCACCGGGTGCTCTGGTTTCCTCCCACAGTCCAAAGATGTGCAGGTTAGGTGGATTGGCCATGATAAATTGCCCTTAGTGTCCAAAAAGATTAGCAGGGGTTATTGGGTTACGGGGATAGGGTGGAAGTGAGGGCTTAAATGGGTCGGTGCAGACTTGATGGGCCAAATGGCCTCCTTCTGCACTATATGTTCTATAAAAAAGAAAATCGAAGCTCAAGGGGCCGACGAGAGGGCAGAGGTGGCCACGGGTAACAGGCGGTCGAGCCGGTGGACCCAGGAGGCGAGGAAGACACTCCGGCCACCCAAGAGCGGGGGAGACCGGCGACCCGAACTCCGGCACCGACATCAGCACCAGCCTCCCCCTTCCCACCAGGGGAAGGAGCTGGCCGCCATGAAGGAGGCGATTAGAGTCGAGATCCAGATGGTGGTGAAGGTGGTGACGGAGGCGATGGTCTCCCTACAACGAATGATCAACAGTCTGGGAAACAAAGTGGAGGCACAAGAAAGGACGATCCAAGACCTCAAGAGAGACTTGATGGACCAGAGCAACACTTCAAAGCCATCCTAATCCAGAAATCAAAGAACATCACAAAGATCACAGGCCTGGATTCTCTGCCGGCGGGATGCTCCATTTTGCCGGCAGCCCGGGGGTTTCCCAGCGGCATGGGGCTGCCCCACAATGGGAAACCCCATTAACTGGCCGACCTGACGGAGCATCCCACCGGCGGGGTGAGACAGAAATGTGGCGTGGCAGGGCGGAGAATCCAGCCCCACACCTGCTTGTTTTAATGGTAGGTGGTTAACTTTCTGTTCAAAGACAGTCTCAGGGATTATGGCAACAGCAGCCCCCCCCCGTATCGACTTCCATTTTAATAGTTTGCCCACTCAGCTTTGGCACGACCCAAACATGGTGTGACTCACCCTGGACTGATAGCACTTTCAACTTTAATTCTTCATCAGGAAGAATTGTGTTAGTTTCATTGTGGTTCTTTTCTTCCACGTTATGAATTTTCTGAGATGTTTCTTCCTTCGAATGAGTTCTGTATCTTCCTTTCAGCATTCTTCTCTGAAGAAGTTATTTTATTCCAGCAAGCTATGGTTCTGTGGCCTGTTCAGCAACAATTCTGATATTGGCTGTACCTGCTCCAGCAATCAGCCTGTGTGTGGTTGGCCTGGTTTTGCACAGCGATGACACGTTAGTTGCTGTGATGACTTCTTCTTACCAGCAGCCAGGTTGTGGATTCTCGTGCTTACTCCAAACTGAGAAGCCTCCTTCTCCGCGAGCTCCATTGAAGCAGCAATATCTAATGCAGTCTTCAGACCGAGATCATGTTCCTCCTTTGAATTACCTAATTTTTCAAACCACACACTGTCTAATTTTGTCATCTAATAAATCTTTAAATTCACAAATCTCTGCAATGTGCTCGAGGGTGGCAATGAACTGCACGATATTTTCACCATCGAACTGATTCCTTCGATAAAAATGAATCCCTATCACAATAATCAGTCCCAGATGGAGAAGGTCCACTCCCTGTGATCCATGGCCGTGAGTATTGAGACCCTGGGGGGGGGGGGGGGGGGGGGATGGGCCTCCAGGATTGGCAGAGCTAGGCGGCAGGGGAGCCTCAGGGATTAGCTCTCCCCCACCCCCCAATCGGGCACCCCGAGGGAGGAGGTGCTGGGATCCATGCTGGTGGCTCCCACAGGGGAGGTGCCGAAACACCACAGTGCCTCAGACCTCCTCCCCCCTGTCCCTGGCACATCTGATGGGCAGCAGGCAGAACAGGGTGGTACTATGCCACCTGATACACCCAAGCAGCAGCTGGGACCACCATACCCAGTTGCCCCAGAAGACAATTGCCAAAGGGTACCCAGGTCTCAGAACGGGAATTACAGCAGGCCACCCCCACTCTTGATGTACCACATGGGGACCCACCTACATGTCGCGTTGGGCCCGTAAGGCCAGAAAGGTAGACACCAGTTAGGTTAGCATGGGTGTAGCACATAGGAGAGCAATAGGGGCTAGGGCACACATCTATATATCTATGTTCACCATTTCACAATAAACAGTTGTTCACAACGTTACAACCTGCCTCGGTGCTCTGTCAGAAGGGTGTGAGGGATGGGACCCTCCAGACCGGTCCAGACACCTGGGCCGGGATTCTCCAAAATCCCAGCTAAGTGTTGACATCGGGTAAACACCAAAGTGTTTCATGCCGGCGTCAATGGGCCTCTTGGCCCAGCGGTTCAGTGGCCCACAGGGGGCCAGCATGGCGCCGGAGTGCGCCACGCACCTCCAGCACTGATACATGGCCCTGCACTGCCGGTGCGGGTCCACGCATGTGCATAGCGGCTGTTTCTGCACCGGCGCATGCGCGTGGTGGCCGTTCCCACGCCGGTGCCACGCAATGTGGCATAGCGACATAGTGGGCCCACCTGGAAGGAGGTAGGCCCCCCAGATTGCGCATTCCCACCGATCAGTAACCCCCGATCACGGGCCTGGCCGTCGTCGAGGCCCTCCCCCGGGGTCTGAACACCCCCCGACCCCCCCACCAGGACAGCCACCGCGGCCGCGGTCCGGGCTCCCGCCGGGTGGTACCATATGTGAACCACGCTGCCGGAACTCGGCCAGTCGACTGCGGAGATTCGCCGTGGAGGCCTCTTTCAACATCCCCCGACTGGCACGCGTCAACTGCGCATGCGCGACTGCCGCTGATTCTCCAGTCGCCGGAGTATTGCGTCCCAGCATCGGAGTGGTGAACCGGGAATTTTCGGCCTCAACGCCAATTCTTAAACCCGGCGTGTGCTCGGAGAATCCCAGCTCCTAATCTCATCTTCGGGATGCCGAAGCACTGCTCAATCATGCTCAATCACGCCCCTAGTGCGGCATCGGCGTCGTTGTAGCAGGTCTCTACGTCAGTCTGTGGCCTTCAGATGGGAGTCATCCACCTCGGCCACAGTGGATAACCCCTGCCGCCAAAGCCAACCCCTCAGCCGGAGCGGGGGGTGGGTGCACCTCGAAGAGGTTATCGAGTGTGCCAGGATGAAGTTGTCTTGCACATTGCTCGGATATATGGCACTGACATGCATGATGTGCAGCTCATGGTCCCACACCCTGCACATGCATCACGTGGAACCCCTTTCAATTTTTTGAAGACCGGCCTGTCACAGCCAGTGCTCATAGGGCGACATGCATCACCCCCTGGACCCAGGGCATTATAACGATGGTGGTGAACACCGCTGCTTGAGTATCCTGGTAGGTGCGGTCCACATTGAATTTGATGTATTGTGGCGACTGGGCATATAGGGTCTCCGTGGCGACGCCAATGCACTAGTGCTTCGAGGTCTGCAAGATTCCGGACAGGGCGACCGTCACCTTGACGGCCACCGGGAGTGGGTGCCCCCATTCCCCTGCGGGCCAGGTCATCCATGATCTGGACGATATATCATACTGTCCCCTGCCCAGCTGGAGTCTTCAACGGCATGTCCGGCCGGTACACATGAAGCCTCATGCGGTGCCTCCTTTGCACTGCCTCCTCCTCGGCATATTGGGTGGCTGGCTCCCCATCCTCATCGGCATGCTCCTGTTCCTGGGGCAAGCTCCATCGCTGCTGCTTCCCCCTCAAGCAGCTCCAGCTCGAACAGCCTCAGTGCATCCCCCAGGGCTTTATCCATGCCGGTTCCCGATTTTTAAAAACCACAAGTCAACCTCGCTGTCTGCAATTTCCCCCCAGAGAATACCTGGTCAGGTCTCTAATGATATGGGAACGGTGTTTACTGTACATGCGGAATAGAAAGCATTGACACCGCTGTCGAGGCACCGGAATGTTGCATTCTGGCGTGTGCCCGGCGGCCGTCACAAATTTTGCATCACAACCAATTCTCCGCCCAAACGCATTTTGCGATTCCGACGTTGGCCATGTTCAACTTTGCAGAAATGTGTACAAGGGTGGGAATGGCGTCTACTGTTCCAGGATGGCTGAGGTTAAGCTGCAGAAAAAAGAGAGACTTTGGTTACTTTATTTATTGAATGTCAGTGGATGCGAAATTGCTTAGGTGGTTAGTGGGAAGGTGATATAGTGCTGGCAATTTCCTGCTGCCCTGAGTTTGTAGCCCGAAGAAGGTGGGAGCATTGAAAGGGAAAGGTCAGATGGAGAGGCCATGCAAAAAAGGAATCAAGATATTTTGCTATAGACTTCCTGGCTAGAAATGGAACCTTTACAATATCAGCACAGGCATGTGTTTTATCCTTGTTCATATTGGGAGGAGGTGTACGATGTCACATTTGAGACACGCACCTCCTTGTTGCTAGGAGGCAGAACCGTGCATGACTGATCAGCTCCTCTTTCATGGTCAATGTAAATATTTATTCTGGCCGCTGTGACAAGATAATAAATTGGGGGGGGAAAAGCACAGAAATGGAAAACAAATCTGTCTGGAGGGGAAAAAAACAGAGATGGAAAGAAGCAGGCTGAAAAACAAAGGAACTTGGATTTCTTAAATATCTTATCGCATCTTCAGGACTCACAAATTACTTTGTAGCCAATGAATGACTTTTGAAACCTAACCACTATTGTTTTGTATGTAAACCACAACGTGCCTGGATGGACTCCTTCTGCGCTGTAACCATTGTGTGATTCTATGAATATGGCGATCGATTTGTACACTGTGAGGTTCCACGAATCAAAAATAAGATGGATCACCAATTAATCTGTACTTGGTAGTATTGATGGAGTAATATTAGCCAAAAATACCAGGAAAACTCTTTGTTCTTCGCCTGACAGTGTTCTAGCATGTTTCATATCCATCTGAACAGGCAGATAAGGAGTTGATCCAAAAATGCCTCCACTGCTTTAAATTGTTTGTCAACAAGACGCACTAAAATCGTGAAATTGGACTCAAACTCAGACACTTCTGAATGAAAAACAAGAATCGAGGTATACCAGCACAATCAAGTTTGCAATCCCAAAATAGAAGTTGCCGGAAACACAGTTTGCCAGACAGCATCTGTGGAAAGAAAAGTCAAAACACACCTAAAATATTAACTTTTCTCAGATGCTGCCTGACACGCTGAGTAGTTTCCAGTACTTTGTGTTTAGTTTAAGACTTCAAGAATGTAGTGTTTTTCTTTTTGCTTATACAATTATCTTCAGAACTTATTGCTCATACCAGCCATTTCCAGCTTTGTATATTAAACAAAATCCTTACCAATTACAGATAAATTTCAACCAAACAAATACAAGACCTTCAAGACTAAAATGTCCATCTGTGCGGGACAAGTCTTCACAAAATTATTTTGCTTGGCCTGACTCCAAGTAAGATCTCTTTAAATTGTCATTGAATTATCTGATTAAAAAAAGATGAATGGGAAATTTACAGAAAAGTAAATAAGTTAAAAATGACAATTGAAAGTACAATGAGTGGAATCCATTCTCCAGATCGGTAGCACAGTGGTTAGCAATATTGCTTCACAGCGCCAGGGTCCCAAGTTCAATTCCCGGCTTGGGTCAGTGTCTGTGTGGAGTCTGCACGTACTCCTCGTGTCTGTGCGGGTTTCCTCCGAGTGCTCCGGTTTTCTCCCACAAGTCCCAAAAGACATGCTGTTAGATGAATTGGTCATTCTGAATTCCCCCACTGTGTACCCGAACAGGCATTGGAATGTGGAGACTAGGGGCTTTTCACAGTAAATTCATTGCAGTGTCAATGTAAGCCTACTTGTGACAATAAAGATTATTAATATATCCCAATTCCACCAGAAGAAGGGCGGACTCCTATTTTTATTTTATAAATTTAGAGTACCCAATTCTTTTTTTCCAATTAAGGGGCAATTTAGCGTGGCCAATCCACCTACCCTAGGTTGTGGGTGCAAAACCCACGCAAACACGGGGAGATGTGCAAACTCCACACGGACAGTGACCCAGAGCCAGGATCGAACTTGGGACCTTGGCGCCGTGAGGCAGCTGTGCTAATCACTGCGCCACTGTGCTGCCCCTGGACTCCGATGTTTTAAGTTCAGTCTGTACAATGTGACAGTTGTTTAGGTATTCAAGAATGTTTGACTTTTAACTCATAATATTCAATTTACATGGCATGGACAAGCTAAAGATTTGTCAGTACTTTTTGTGTGAGATTCCATTTGTTAAATCATCAAACCTTTAATAGAACATTGTGCAGATGGAGGCAAATAAAGAGAAAAGAACCACGGTGTGCAGTCAGTCTGGAAACAGGCACAGTGTACTGAATAATGACAGACTCAGTGAAGTGCATTTGGATGCATCCAAATGCACTTTTTGAGGACTTTTGACCTGTACGGAGAACTCACAATATTTTGAAACAGATTTTTGTGGGCAGCAGAATGAGGTAGCATACATTTCTAAATCTGTGATCAAAACTCAATGGATTATTTTATTTATGGCATCAGAAAATGTTTATTCCTTACACGTGCTCATGTTGATCTACTATGGTACCCATTTAGCGTAACTCTCCTCTTGTTTACATAGAAACAAGTTTCTTAGTCTACAAGTTCCACTGTACAAGAAGATATGGGAGCACCCACAATATCCTACATGCGGTGCCTAAAACGGCAACTGCTTTCGCAAGGAGAGGGAAGGGGAAAATAATTAGAGGGTAAGTGTTTTATGAATGCTTTAGCGGTACCATTAACATAGCCATGGCAATAAACCTGATGATCTTCTTGGCTGAAGAATGCTGCAGTGAAATAAAAAATAATTTTCCTTGGCCCTTTAAAATATAATGAACGTTAAATCCCATACTAGCACAAGTCAAAGTATCTGGAAATATCTCCTTTTTCTTATGAAGCTGTGCCTGTTGATCTTGGGAGAAGTCTTGGGTATTTTCTGTCAGCAGCAACAAGCCCTCTTAGCTTATGATAAATCCAATGCAAATCTCCCCTGTATTACACGGGTCATGAATCCTACTACAAAAGCACCATCAATTACAACCTGCTTCTCCAACAACCTAACTGCATGTATTAACTAAACTAATGTTAGGTTTGAAGACAGCCTTCCATCATTATACCATGCCTGTTATTATTGAAAATAATAATTAGACTTTGGACTTTTGGCAGATATTCAGTAAGGACGGAATGGACGCGATGGAACGGCCAGACTCGGTGATGTGACAAGGCCGTTAAATTTCACGAGAGAATTCTCGTAAGGTTTGTGAGACTCAGATAGCGACATGTTGCGATCTGTATCACGCCCTTGCTGGGCGAGATCCAGATTAACACAATGAAGTGAGCCATTTGGCTTATTTAAATATGTTGCTGTCCGATCTCCCGAGACCCAAGAATGAACGGCCTCAACTGGGAGACCTCGCCATGGCGCCATTTAGCTGGTCCATACAGATGTGGACTCGGCGTAATGGCATCTGGGGGTCTTCCAGGCCATTAGAGACTCCTGGGTGGTAGGGCTGTGGACAGGTTAGTATCCTGGCACACCCGCTGCTACCCAGGCACCTTGGTACCGCCAGCCTGGCACCTAGGCACTGTCATCTGGTACCCTTACCGCGCCACCGTGGCACTGCAAGGGTGCCCAGGTGGCACTGCCAGGGTACTAGGCTTGAAGTACCAAGGTACCTGGGTTCCAGGTTGCCCGTGCCAGGGATCAGGCCCGGTATGCCCTTAAGAAGTGGGTGAGGGGGACTCGAGGACCCCCTAAGAGTTAAGTTGGGGGCCTTGGGGGTGAGGGGGGCGGAGGCTATGGTGGAGAGTCCAAGAAGGGCAGGCTTTTAAAAATGATGCCCCAATCTCTTCCTGCACTGAAGAGCTGAGTTTGTCAGTGCAGGAAGTGAGGTAAGTGCTGCCTTGGCGGGGAATTCCCGACCGAGGCAAAAAAAAGAGTCCTGTTTGATAGCGGGGTCGTTCTCAGGGCTGAAGGCGCCGAGACACACTCCTCCATATGCGCGCAAAACAGGACTCTGTTTTTTGAACGTTAATTGGGCCCATTGAATAGGCTTAGTCCTGAGTTGAAACAAAAGCAACCATTGGTCCATTTGCTATATAACAGATCTACTAAAATATGATGCAGACACGATGTGCTGAATGGCCTCCTTCTGAACCGTAATTTTGTGATTCAGTAGCCAAATCGTTTTTTTTTATATTAGAGTGCCCAATTCATTTTTCCAATTAAGGTGCAATTTAGTATGTTCAATCCACCTACCCTGCACATCTTTGGGTTGTGAGGGTAAAACCCACGCAGACACGGGGAGAATGTGCAAACTCCACACGGCCAGTGACCCAGAGCCAGGATCGAACCTGAGACCTCGGCGCTGTGAGACTGCAGTGCTAACCCACTGTACCACCGTGCTGCCCTCAGTAGCCAAATAATTTTAAAGGCTGTTAATACGTTGGCCGAAATTCTTCACCACTTGCCGCTTGTCGCGGAGTTCCCAATGAGGCGGAAAATCAGATGTCGGGGGAAAAAACAGGATTGGCACCTGCCGCTGATCCGTTTCCGATGTTCTGGCCCCACCGTCGGCGGCGAGATCGAGGTTCATGCCCGCGCGCCAAAGTGAGGACGAAAATGGGTCATTAAGAACTTAGTGGATGGGGTACCATATTCTCTTGGCCCGCATGATTTTCCAGTCCTCTGGGCCGGGAATCATGCAGGTGAGAATCACTACAATTATTTCCCAGCATCGCCCTCACGTGGTGGACCTTGCCAAGCGCCAAGGCTGTAACTCCTGAAAGGAGTAGCCCCCAAAGTCCATCCAAGGGGCATCCTCCGCCTCCCCACAATGCAAGACCTGCCTACCCCACCCCCGCCAGTCACCTCCCCATGGCACTCCCCCAGATCGCCCTCGATAAAGAGACTGCTAAATAGCTAGAACTCCCACAGAGCACCCCGAAATAAAGAGACCCCTTCCAGAGACCAAGATATAGGTATACCCCCCCCCCCCCACAGAAAACCACCTAAATAGACACCACCGACCCCCAGAAAAGAGACCCCTATCGGGAAGCCCCCCAGAAAAGAGACCTATGTCAAGAAGCCAGCAGGTGTATTGCCCAGGTGAGTCTTAAAGCACTGATTATTTTCACGGCCTTTGTCTGGACTGCTCTCTAGTTTCCACTCCGGGGCCTCATTTCTGGGGGGCTTCCTGACAGGGGTCTTGGGAGGTCTCCCTGTTTATGGGGTCTCTGTGGGGGGTTTCCCTACTTAGGGGGTCTCTATGAGGGACCCCTATTTAGGGGTCTCGGGGGACAGGGCATTTCACCCCTGTTTTTGGGGGAAGAGAAGGACCCAGAAATATCAGAGATTGGGGGCTGATTTGCAATGCGAGGGTCTGTGTGGACAGCCATGGGACATCGCTGTCGGGCTGCCCACTCAAAATAGTGGCTCGATAGCAGGATTCCCTCAGGAATCCCTCATAATGTGCAACACGGTGGCGCAGTAGTTAGCATTGCTGCCTCACGGCGCTGAGGTCGCAGGTTCGATCCCAGTTCTGGGTCACCGTCCGTGTGGAGTTTACACATTCGCCCCGTGTTTGCATGGGTTTCACTCCCGCAACCCAAAAATGTGCAGGCTAGGTGAATTGGCCATGCTAAATTGCCCCTTAATCCTCACCATGTCACGTCTCACAATTTGCATTGCTCCTTTTTTTAAATAAATTTAGAGTAACCAATTAATTTTTTCCAATTAAGGGTAAATTTAGCATGGCCAATCCACCTACCCTGCACATCTTTGAATTGCGGGGGCGAAACCCACGCAAACACGGAGAGAATGTGTAAACTCCACACGGACAATGACCCAGAGCCAGGATTGAACCTGGGACCTCGGCACCGTGGCTAACCCACTGCGCCACTGTGCTGCCCTGTGAATTGCTTCCTGATCAGGAGTGCAAATCAGTTCCAATTCACCTCTGGCAGGAGAATTTTGCTCGTTGACTGATATGGGGAATTGTTTCGTACTCTGAAAGTTTCTGCTGCTAAAGAGATTGTTATTTAGCAGAGTTTACCTGGTGTTCGATTCAGTGGAGTACTTTCTTCACACTTCTTGCACCATTTTGAATGTTAGCAGTTTACAATTTGAGTGAAGAAATTCAGCTGAATTCTTCTGAGTCTAGTCAGGTAAACTACTGAACAGATGAGGGCAAATACCAGCAGGTGAGGGCTGATGATGATTGTGATAGAGGCTGCACTTACTGATAGCAATCGGCTATCATATGAAGATTAATCCAAGTTGCCGATGCCAATACATTCATGGAAGGTAACCTCAGCAATTGTTTTTGATCGTGGAATGATGTTGCAATTGTTTAATAGAACAAGAGCAGTGTGGATTGTTTAAATATGGGCTTTTAAACAGCGCTGAATGGGCCTAATGTTTAAGAGCATTTTTAATGGCTCAGTGGATATCTGTATAATTCGAAAGAAATAACCACAAGCAGGTGGGATAGTTGGGACTGTGTTGGGTGTAATGTAACCCATTGTGAGTGGTCAGTGGCATGCAAAGTCTGCGCCATTCAAAAGTCGAGCCAGTGTCTTTCGCTTCAGAGAGTGTGGGGTGGATTATGTGTGAAGTTGGATATGAATACATTGTTCATCTGTTTTCCCCTCTGACTTGCTAGCTCTCAGACTGTCCTTTCTCATTCGGTTGAATAATTTGATGCCACCATTCGATTGCTGGTTGTATCGCAATGTCAGATGGCGGTGAATTCCATAGCTTGATGGAACTCTGAACAGACTGGAAACAAACTGTAGTCCATTGTCTGCTGTGGTAGTCTGTAGTAAACCCCTTTTTGTGAACAAGTTGTCTATAATGTCAATGACCGAAGTGGTGGTTATGGAATTTGTTGTAGACATTTCCAGACATTTGCTATGTAGACAATGAGCAACAAGCAAAAAATTAATTTCTAGGGGCTGCTTGCACCTCTCCAAAAATATCTACTGAGAGTTTTTACCAAGGTTTTGTTGGCCATGGGGTTGGTTATAGAGGTGTGGGATATGGTTTTAGAGATTTTTCACTGAGTGCAAGCTATGCCGTCTTATTTTGTTAATTTAGAGTACTCAATTATTTTTTTCCAATTAAAGGGGAATTTAGCGCATCCAATCCACCCAACCTGTACATCTTTGGGTTGTGGGGGTGAAATCCACGCAGACACAGGAAGAACGTGCAAACTCCACACGGACAGTGATCCGGGTCCTCTGCGCCATAGTCCCAGTGTTAACCACTGCACCACGTGCTGCCCCTGTGCTGTTTCTTATGATTTCCATAATGTGGAAATGTATCGCTGGTCACCAGGCTGCTTTATGGGATTGCTGTTTCATCTAACAACATCCTTCATGGACAAGGTGCAGGAGATATTGCTGTACCAATTGGAGTTTAGAAGAATGAGAGGTGATATTATTGATCTTGCTAGGTTGGATATTTCCTCTTGTAGGGGAATCTTGAACAAGTGGACATAATTTAAGAAAAAGAGATTTCCTTTTAAGACAGACAATGATTAGTCTATCAAATTCTCTTCACTGAAAGCATAGAGGCGGGTGTGGTGATATGCATCACTGTAAATACACAAGGGGTTAATGTAAATACACGTAGACTAGACAGACACGAGAGGGAGCACCAGAGACATGACACACAGACAGTCACCCAATAGGTCAGTAAGATAGGACACAACCAATGGGCATTCGCGACACACACAGAGGTGACACAACCACAGGACAGCATTCCACCAACCCATATATAAGGACACAGCACACATGATCTTCCTCTTTCCAGTGGAGACACTTAGTGAATACACAGGGTTGATTAAACACATCACACCCACCATGTGGATTGCAGTAGACTGGTTAGATAGTCTGAGTAGCTATAGCAGGATTAACAGGAGAGTCGAATCCAAGTAGGAGAATCGTTAACAGTTTAATAAATGTGTTAAAGCTATCTCCAAGTCTGAACCTTCCTTTGTCGGAGTGCACATCAAGGAAGCAGCTTATGCTACGTCAAGAGCATAAGAAAACATGGTACCAGTAAGTGAACTGTTTACATCCATATAGTTACAACTCAGCAAACAGTGACAACCAGCAACACCACCCAGGCTAGATGATGTTTGAGATTCTGGTTCCACAGCAGCTCAGGTACCAAGGCAATCTCAGTGAAAACTGGCGTGTGTTCAGACAGAGATTTGAGATCTACCTGGCAGCATCCGACTTAGATGGCACGGTGGATGCAGAGAAAATAAAGCTTCTACTTACCATCGCGGGTCCAGAAGCAGCTGAAATCTTCCAGACCTTCAAATACTCAAAGGGGCAAAACAAGAGCGACTTCCAGGCAGTCCTGGACAAATTCCAAGAATTCTGCGAGCAACATACAAGAAGAAACGGTAAAAGAGGCGCCAAAACTCACCACGAGGTAGGCTTGCAACAACAAACGGCAGTTTTGATTTGCAGCAATCTTGAAAAAGGAGCTGCACATGCGCAGTTGCGTGAAGAGCGCACAGAACGGGAAGGTCCGTTTGCGCATGTGTGAGAAGCCGCTTCCTGGGAAGCAATCGCTTCCTATGCTCCACGTCACACGCTTCATAACATCAGAGGCCCCGGACCATGCCCACTTAAAGGGGAAATGTCCCAAAACAAGAGAAAAATATGTTAAGCCTCAAAAGCAGGTTCTTTCACCTGAAAGGACAGTACAATGCCTGGAATTCGACCAGTAGCTGAAAGCAACCTCCGCAGAGCCCTGCAACAAGCAGTTATCATCACCCTAGAAGATGATATGGTCCCAGAAGACTACGACTCAGACGAAGATCTCATCTTGGGAGATGGCTACCCCAGTACCAAATCTGAACCGCAACTAGACGTGTTGTACATTGAAGACCCCGACGATGAGTTCTTCGGATTGGAGAATCTTCAGCCCAGCATATATGACATCCTGACTCGTGAGTGCAGGATTATGCTGCGGCCTGATGTCAAGAGACAAAGAGCGGTACAAACCCACAGAGAGCGGCTTGCTGTCACACAGAGAGTAGTCCACGCACCGCGAAGAGTCCCCGACTCCATACAAGAAGTGATGACAGTCTCCACAGCGAGACCAATGCACGATTCCACACAGGGAACGCTGCAAGACTCCATAGAGGGAGTGACACAAGCCTTCGCAGCGAGCTCGTGGACGGACTCCACAATGGAAGGAACGCAAGACTCCAGAGTGCAGTCCTTGCATGAACATGACCATGAGGGTATAGCAACCTCCTCTGAGCAACCAGCAGCAGACGATGACGGTCTACCACGCTCAATTGTACAGCAAGAAGACTGTGACAGTCTACCACGCTCAAGTGAACAGCAAGAAGACTATGACAGTCTACCACGCTCCAGTGAACAGCAAGAAGACTATGACAGTCCACCCAGATTGTTTGAGCCACCAGAAGAAGACTCTGACAGCCTACCCAGCTCAAGTGACCGACAAGAAGACACTGAGGCTCTACCCACTGTATGTGCAACAAGTGACGACGGCATCCCACTTCCCATACAAGATGTGCAACGTGAAAGACCTCAGCTAGAGTGTACAGAGGTACTCGACAATCACAGTGAGATTACTGGTGATTCTGGTGGCACCACACTAAATCAATCCTCATCCGCTCGAGCCTCTCCACAAGCAAATGCATTCCTGAACATTTTGACTCCGGACGTGGAGCATCAAGAAACCTCAGGAGATGCAAGTGGACCTGAAATGACTCCGGATGTGGAGCATCAAGAAACCTCAGAAGATGCACATGAACCTGAAATGACTCCAGACGGGGAGCATCGGCAAGCCAAAGCTAAATCAATTAGCCAGACATGACTCAGGACGGGGAGCGCCGCGAACTCAGTGACGGCACGCTCAAGGAAACAGCAGATGCCACCAAGAACACTGACACAAGCAACTGTGTGAAGCACTCATATTATCCACAGCGTGTGGTCCTTGAGCACAGCAAACACGGCAACAAAACCAACCAACACAACAACAACATCAAAGACAATAACGAGAAGCGTACTAAAGGCAACAACGCCGACAACAAGCACGACAAAAACAACACCATTGGAACTAGGACTGGGACGACATGGTACAACTCTGCAAATGTGGGACACTGTTCCAGCTCAGCTCAGTACAATGACACACCATGGCAGAACGATGCATCTTACCAATTCACGTTTTCTGCACTACCAACAGGCAACCTGGCTTTAAGGACAGATGCCATCGGAAAAAAAATAGAAACAGACTCCAAATCAGTCAATGAAGTGATTTGAACACTTCAACACCTCCTGATGACCTAATTCCAGGACACTGACGGCGTTCACAAGGGAATGACAATGTCACCATTGACACTTCTATACAAGACCGTATAAATTTATGAACTATTGGACTCATACCTTTTATTTTGTATTGTCTTATCCTCAAAGTCATCGCAACTATTATTTGGTCTTGTATACTATTGTATAGTCATCACAGTCATCATAATTTGTACATAGCATCTCTTATCTACCTGGTTTTGTTCAATTTTCTTTAACACTGTACAGAAAATATGTAACATGACAAAAGGGGGGATGTGGTGATATGCAACACTGTAAATACATAAGGGGTTAATGTAAATACACATAGACTAGATAGACACTAGAGGGAGCACCAGAGACATGACACACAGACAGTCAACCAATAGGTCAGTAAGATAGGACACGACCAATGGGCATTCATGACACACACAGAGGTGACAGTACCACAGGAGGGCATTACACCAACCCATATATAAGGACACAGCAGACATGATCTTCCTGTTTCCAGTGGAGACATTTTGTGAGTACACAGGGTTGATCGAACCGTGCTGCTGGCCTGTCTTGGTCTGCTTTCAAAGCCAGCGATTTAGCCCTGTGCTAACACACAGGAAAGTAGAGTTGGGACCACAGCCATATCAACCATGATCTTATTGAATGGTGGAATATGTTTGAAGAGCTAAATAGCCTCCTTCTTTCCCTAAGTCTGTGTTCTTCTGTTCCTGCGCTTTTGGGAAAACTGCTCAAGTTCCACGTGTGATACAGTTCTCATCAAACAAAGTGAGATTATTGAGTATTCTACAGCATGGGACCACTCTTTCCCCTATTTCATGAGGTCACTCAGTTTTTAAGTACTGGCTTACATTCTAAAGTGCACTGTCTGTCACTGATTCTTGGTACAACAACCTGGGCTAGTGCATGGTCAATTCCAGCCCCACTTGACCCAGAGTCGTAACAAAGGCGAAATTAGATTTTATATCAATATCCATGGCTTTGGTTGAAGTTGACTGACTACAGTCACCAGGGGCGAAATTCTCCGACCTCCAGCAGGGTCGGCGAATCGCCTGGGGCCGCCGGAAATCCCGCCCCCGCCTCGGCGTGACGTCCGCGCCGATCGGCGAGGCCCCTGCGGCGATTCTCCGGCCCGCAATGGGCCGAAGTCCCGCCGCTGAGAGGCCTCTCCCACTGCCGAGGTTTCAACCACCTCTGGTGGCGGCGGGATCGGTGGCGCAACCGGGACCCCAGGGTCCTGGGGGGGGGGGGGGGGGCGCGGGGCGTTCGGACCCCGGGGGGTGCCCCCACGGTGGCCAGGCCCGCGATCGGGGCCCACCGATCGCCGGGCGGGCCAGTGCCGTGTGGACACTCTTTCTCCTCCGCCGCAGAAGAGAATCCCCCAGTGCGCATGCGAAGGCCTTTCGGCCAGCCCCGGCGCCGGGCGGCGGGCCTGAAAGGCCGCTGGTGCCGGTTTTGGTGCCAGTCGGCGTGGTGCCAACCGTTCCGGAGCGGGCCTAGCCCCCAAAGATGCGGAGAATTCCGCACCTTTGGGGAGGCCCGACGCTAGAGTGGTTGGCGCCACTCCCCTACGCCGGGACCCCCCGTCCCGCCGGGTAGGGGAGAATGCTGCCCCAGGTTTGTAAAGTTTAAACACTAGTAACATTTTATTATCAGCAATAATTATAATTAAATAGGCAAAAAAAATACAACTGGGTATCTATGATGCTAATTCGCCCCACATTCTGTGCTCACACAAATAACACAGGAGATAAAGGGTAGTGGAGAGGGAAGAGAATTAATAATGAATAAAAGGATAAGGAAATTTTTTTTTTTTTTTTAATTTTCAATTGAGGGACAATTTAGCATGGCCAATCCACCTACCCTGCACATCTTTGGGTTGTGGAGGTGAACCCCACGCAAACATGGGGAAAGGATCTTTGATTCAGATGGATGTCTTCCAGCTCGTTTCTTTCTCAAGGTTCAGCCTTCAGTTGGGTACTTCCTTCTCTTTCAGCTTGTAATGATCTTCACTGCAGGCTCGTGGAGACAGCCAGCAGCAGAGAGAGGGAGAAACACAGTTCCTCTTCATTCGAGGGTCTGGAGGCTTCTGGCAGGTTCTCTTCGAACAAAACCCAACTGGCAGGAACCAATCGCTGACTGGTAACAGGCAGAACACTATCCCTGGCCAACCCACAGGTAGCCAGTTAACCAATCGAACTGGCTTCTTCCAAAACTGGTTCCCAGGATTTACTTGGCACCAATGAGTCTGGTTTCTCCTCTCCAAAATAAAGAACCGAGGAACACTGTGTGGCAAGCAGTATTCTGTTTAAAGGCACATTCCGATTATTGGTCCACGGACCAAAAGTAATCAAATAAAATAAATGGGAAAAAAGTAAATAAACAGGAAGGACGTCTACATAGGTTTCACCCCCACAACCCAAAATTGTGCAGGTTAGGTGGATTGGCCTTGCTAAATTGTCCCTTAATTGGAAAAGAAAATAATTGGGTACTCTAAATTTATTTTTAAAAATAAATAAATAAACAGGAAGGACTCTTACATTCTGTCTTCAGCTCCTATCACATAACAAGATTTACAGTCATGTGTGAAATTACTGGAAGGCAGTGGTCCGGGGGAAATTATTTTGTTTAAGGCTCGTGCAGATAGAGAAATGAGGGAGGAATATGACCATATGACCATCTAGTGAGCGAGATAGTGGAGATGGACAGGGAGTATTTGAGGGTGCCCACCACGGACGGATTGGCAAGAAGGAAAAAGTTGCTGGGGCAGTTTGACAGGTTGACAACAAGGAGAGCAGTCGGGCAACTGCGTAGGGCAAGAGGGGAGAAGGCGAGCCGCATGCTGCCGCACCTGTTGTGGAGGCAGGCTGTGTCCAGGGAAACTTTGAAAATACGGACTGGGGCTAGGAATGTGGTGTTGGAGCCGGGGAAGATAAATGAGGCGTTTAGGGAGTACTACCAGGGACTGTATGAGGCGAACCTGGGGGGGAGAGGAGGGGGACATGGGGCGGTTTCTGGATGAGCTGGAATTTGCTCAGGAGGAAGCAAAGAGGCAGGCATTGGAGGAGCCCTGGGGCTGAGAGAGGTGCTGGATAGTATCAGGGGTATGAAGTCGGGGAAGGCCCCAGAGCCGGACAGGTACCCAGCGTAATTTTATAAGGAATTTGCGATGGACCGGACACCACATCTGTTGGGGTCATTTAATGAAGCACTGGAGAAGGGGGAGTTGCCGGAGACGATGACGCAGGCAGTAATCACGCGAATCCCGAAAAAGGGGAAGGACCCGGTGGAATGTGGGTCTAATAAGCCCATATCGCTATTGAACACAGATGTGAAAGTATTGGCTAAGTTGTTGGCGGGGAGGATGGAGGACTGTGTCCCGGGGGTGGTTGCAGAAGATCAAACAGGCTTCATGAAGGACAGGCAGCCCACGAGTGATATAAGACGGCTGTTAAATGTAGTGATGAATCCGTCGGGGGCTCTGGTACCAGAGGTGGTGGTGTTCATGGACACGGAGAAGGCATTTGATCAGGTGGAGTGGCGATACTTGTTCGAGGTTTTGGGAAGGTTTAGGTTTGGGCATAGATTTGTGGCATGGGTGCGGTTGCTGTATGTGGCGCCAAAGGGGAGTGTGAGGACGAATAATGTGAGTTTGTGAAGCTTTGACTTACACAGGGTATGAGGCAATTAAGTTCTGTTTCCTTGTGACCGCACCCAGGTTGATTAACAGCACAGAGAACAGTCAACAGAAACAGTCACTGAACAATTAAATATTGCAGGAATGGCTTCATTGGGGAAACCCAGCTGCTCGCAGTGGATTGTCAGTGATATTCATAAGCAGCAACTGACACCAATTATTCTTGAGCCCACCAGAATTTAACCTCAGTTCAGGGAATAAGCATAAGTGGCACGGGTTATCTGTGCCTCCAGAAGGCCATTTGGCCTGACAGGTTTGCTTACGGCCTTCTGAGGTTACTCTTTCAAAGGTGCTCTGTGCCCAATGGAGGGAGTCAGTAGCGGGGAAGGAGGCGGCCGCTGAAAGCCACCTTGACCATCCTGCACCCTCTCTTCCACAAACCCCTTCTCTCACGCCCCATTCTGCCCTCACTCACCCTTGACCTGGGTTTCCTTATTGATCCTGGGCTATTGGTGGATACATTGCCAACTGCTGCCACCGATCCCACTCATACTGATAGCAATGAGAGGATACAAGCCTCTGATTGGCTGCCAGCTCGTGGCTGCTCCATAGGCCCCAATCCTTGGCCAGTTAAGTACCTGATGGGAACTTAATATGTCAGGCCTCCCCCACAGAACTTTTAAAAAATTTAGAGTACCCAATTCATTTATTCCAATTAAGCAGCAATTTAGTGTGGCCAATCCACCAACCCTGCACATCTTTGGGTTGTGGGGGCGAAACCCACGCAAACACGGCGAGAATGTGCAAACTCCACACGGACAATGACCCAGAGCCGGGATCGAACCTGGGACCTCGACGCCGTGAGGCAGCAGTGCTAATCACTGCGCCACCTTGCTGCCCTCCTCCCCCACAGAACTGACAGGCCTTCTCCACTGCTTCACCAGCTGGTAGGCCATACTGTCATTGTACCCATTATCCCCTGTCCTGCATGTCAGTAAGAGTACAGAAAGCTTCCACGTTTAATCCCTTTGTAATTCTGAATTTCTCGATCTCAGGGAGGGTAGTACTAGAATGTTTCTATCCGCCTCAATCACCCTGCCTAGCGAGAACAAGGTGCTCACGGCTATCTAGTTGCCATTGTTCAAAATATGCCTACATGACATCAGTGATTACGGGCACGATCTAACAGGCGAAGCACTAAGTGTGATAGCGAGTGCGACTTGGCGGGTGCTTCCCGACGGTGGAATTGGCAAGACTGCGCCCAGTATGTCGCGTCAATTAGGGCCGGAAATGATCCCCCAGGCTTTACGGCAGAAATAGCATTTCCGGCAGATGATTTACCTGGACTGTGGCCAGCAGCTTCCTGTTAACAATGGGGAGCAGCACATAAACCACTCTCTCAGAACGCACTCCAGACAGCACACAGTCATTGCACCACAGAGACCTGCTCCATGTTTTGGAGATGCCAACCTGGCCAAGCTGCTGTTGCCGTGAAGTCGAGACCCTGTCCCCCTGAGGGGGTTGGAGGCTCAGCCACAGGACCGTCACTGCCGTATGGGAGGCAGCGGCCAACATTTCACACGGAGATCCTCAGTCCAATGCAGAAAGAAGCTCAACAGCCACCAGCGGGCCGAATGGGTGAGTTGACATCGGTGCCCTGGCTCTGGTCCCGCATGGCACCCCCAGATCTCCCATCCCCACCCCAACAGGTCGGTGGCTGGCAGCACACACCGCCACCCCACCCCCCCCTCACCCTGCAGCAAAATACTGGACCCAGCTGGGTTCCAACCAGGGGCGGGATTCTCCGACCCCACGCAGGGTCGGAGAATTGGCGGGAAGCGGCGTCATTTCCGCTCCCGCAGGTTTCGTAATTCTCCCGCCGGAAAAAAACCGGCGTTGTGCAAATCCCGCCGGCAGCCTGTGAAAACAGCTGGCGCCGGCGGGATTTCATTTTATTTGCACTGACCTGAAATCTCCGGCCCGGATGGGCCGAAGTCCCGCCGACGTGGCCACGGGTCACGTCGGCGCAAATCAGAGTTGATTTAAAACGGCGTCAACCATTGATGATGGTTGACGCCGTTCAGTGTCGGGGGTGGGTTGAGGCATTGGGGGGGGGGGGGGGGTGGGTTGCGGCCATCGGGGGGTTGCGGCCATCGGGGGAGTGGGTTGCGGCCATCGGGGGAGTGGGTAGCGGCCATCGGGGGAGTGGGTAGCGGCCATCGGGGGAGTGGGTAGCGGCCATCGGGGGGTTGCGTTGCGGCCATCGGGGGAGTGGGTTGCGGCCATCGGGGGAGTGGGTAGCGGCCATCGGGGGAGTGGGTAGCGGCCATCGGGGGGTTGCGTTGCGGCCATCGGGGGAGTGGGTAGCGGCCATCGGGGGAGTGGGTTGCGGCCATCGGGGGGGTGGGTTGCGGCCATCGGGGGGGTGGGTTGCAGCATCGGGGGAGTGGGTTGCGGCCATCGGGGGGTTGCGTTGCGGCCATCGGGGGAGTGGGTAGCGGCCATCGGGGGGTTGCGTTGCGGCCATCGGGGGAGTGGGTAGCGGCCATCGGGGGAGTGGGTTGCGGCCATCGGGGGGGTGGGTTGCGGCCATCGGGGGGGTGGGTTGCGGCCATCGGGGGGGTGGGTTGCGGCCATCGGGGGGGTTTGGGGGCAGCGGCGGGCAGAGAGGGGGGGGGGCGACGGTGCGTTGGCCCCGGGCATCCGTCGCCCCCCCCCTCTGTACGCCGCTGCCCCCTACCCTAACCACCCCCCCCCTCACCACCCCTACCTCCCTCCAACGCCCCTACCCCCCTCCCCACCACCCCTACCCCCCTCCAACGCCGCCCCCCATCTCTCGCAACGCCGCAACCCCCCCCCCCCTCAACGCAGGGTCCCCCCCCCTCAACGCCGGGTCCCCCCCCCCTCAACGCCGGGTCCCCCCCCCACCTCAACGCCGGGTCCCCCCCCCACCTCAACGCCGGGTCCCCCCCACCCTCAACGCCGCAACCCACACCCCGTCCCCCTCCCTCTGAAGGCCGGTACCCACACCCCCCCTCTCTCCTCCTCCCCCCCTTCCTTCCTCCATCCCCCCCTTCCTTCCTCCGTTAGTGGGGGGGGGGGGGGGGGGCGGCGTTAGTGGGGGGTGGGTGCGGCGTTGGAGTGGGGTAGGGGTGGTGAAGGGGGTAGGGGTGGTGAGGGGAGGGGGTTGGGGTAGGGGCAGCGGGGTGCAGAGGGGCGACGGATGCCCGGGGCCAACGCACCGTCGCCCCCCCTCTGCACGCAACTGCCCCTACCCCAACCCCCTCCCTTCACCACTCCTACCCCCTTCACCACCCCTATCCCCCTCCAACGCCGCACCCCCCTCCAACGCCGCACCCACACTAACGCCGCACCCCCCCCCCCCCACTAACAGAGGAAGGAAGGGGGGGGAGGAGGAGAGAGGGAGGGGAGGAGGAGGGGGGGGGGGAGGAGGAGAGGGGGGGGGGGGAGGAGGAGAGGGGGGGGGGGAGGAGGAGAGGGGGGGGGGGGAGGAGGAGAGGGGGGGGGGGAGGAGGAGAGGGGGGGGGGGGGAGGAGGAGAGGGGGGGGGGGGGGAGGAGA